>NC_135235.1:232781113-233409113 GCF_051348905.1 Ranitomeya variabilis
CGACCCCTGTGCTTGTCGGCCATGCGGTACGCGACTTTCGCGCCAAAGTGGCGTTTCAATGACGCGAAAAGCGCCAATTCTCAGCCAATGAAGGAGAACGCAGAGTGTGGGCAGCGTGATGACATAGATCCTGGTCCCCACCATCTTAGAGAAGGGCATTGCAGTGATTGGCTGTCTGCGGCGTCACAGGGGCTATAAAGGGGCGTTCCCGCCGACCGCCATCTTACTGCTGCTGATCTGAGCTTAGGGAGAGGTTGCTGCCGCTTCGTCAGAAGCAGGGAGAGCGTTAGGCAGGGTCCACTAACCACCAAACCGCTTGTGCTGTAGCGATTTCCACTGTCCAACACCACCTTCGGTGTGCAGGAACAGTGGAAGCTATTTATTTATTTTTTTTCCTCAGCGCTGTAGCTCATTGGGCTGCCCTAGAAGGCTCCGTGATAGCTGTATTGCTGTGTGTACGCCACTGTGCAAACCAACTGCTTTTTTCAAAGCACATATCCTCTTGTTCCTTTCTGCACAGCTATCTTTTTTGTTTGTCCACACTTTTTATTTAATTTGTGCATCAGTCCACTCCTATTGCTGCCTGCCATACCTGGCTTAGATTACTGCAGGGAGATAGTAATTGTAGGACAGTCCCTGTTTTTTTTTTTTTTTGTGGGAGATTAAGATTGGCATTTCTGCTACAGTGCCATCCCTGTGTGTGCCATCTCTCACTGAGTGGGCCATAGAAAGCCTATTTATTTTTTCCGTGATTTGTGTTCTAAATTCTACCTCAACACAAAAACACTACATCAATCAGTGGTAGAAAAATATTGGCCTCAGTCAGGGCTTGTGTGCCACTGCTGTGTGTGCTATCTCTCATTCAGTGGGCTATAGAAAGCCTATTTATTTATTTATTTTTTTTCTTATTATTTGGTTTCTAAAGTCTCCCTGAAAAAAAAAAAAAAAAAAAAAAACAGTGGGAGAGTAATATTGCCCTTTCAGCTTGTGTGCCAGTCTTGACTCCTGGGTGTGCCACCTCTCTCTCATTCAGTGGGCCATAGAAAGCCTATTTATTTTTTTGGTTTTTTTAATATTATTTGGTTTCTAAAGTCTCCCTGAAAATAAAAAAAAAAAACTTAAAAAAACAGTGGGAGAGTAATATTGCCCTTTCAGCTTGTGTGCCAGTCTTGACTCCTGGGTGTGCCACCTCTCTCATTCAGTGGGCCATAGAAAGCCTATTTATTTATTTTTTTAAATATTATTGGGTTTCTAAAGTCTCCCTTAAAAAACAAAAAATAAATAAAAAAACAGTGGGAGAGTAATATTGCCCTTTCAGCTTGTGTGCCAGTCTTGACTCCTGGGTGTGCCACCTCTCTCATTCAGTGGGCCATAGAAAGCATTTTTTTTTTTTTTCCTTGATTTGTGTTCTAAAATCTACCTCAACACAAAAACACTACATCAATCAGTGGTAGAAAAATATTGGCCTCAGTCAGGGCTTGTGTGCCACTGCTGTGTGTGCTATCTCTCATTCAGTGGGCTATAGAAAGCCTATTTATTTATTTTTTTTTTTTCTTATTATTTGGTTTCTAAAGTCTCCCTGAAAAAAAAACAAAAAAAAAAACAGTGGGAGAGTAATATTGCCCTTTCAGCTTGTGTGCCAGTCTTGACTCCTGGGTGTGCCACCTCTCTCTCATTCAGTGGGCCATAGAAAGCCTATTTATTTTTTTGGTTTTTTTAATATTATTTGGTTTCTAAAGTCTCCCTGAAAATAATAAAAAAAAAACTTAAAAAAACAGTGGGAGAGTAATATTGCCCTTTCAGCTTGTGTGCCAGTCTTGACTCCTGGGTGTGCCACCTCTCTCATTCAGTGGGCCATAGAAAGCCTATTTTTTTTTTTTTTAAATATTATTGGGTTTCTAAAGTCTCCCTTAAAAAACAAAAAATACATAAAAAAACAGTGGGAGAGTAATATTGCCCTTTCAGCTTGTGTGCCAGTCTTGACTCCTGGGTGTGCCACCTCTCTCATTCAGTGGGCCATAGAAAGCCTATTTATTTATTTTTTTAAATATTATTGGGATTCTAAAGTCTCCCTTAAAAAACAAAAAATACATAAAAAAACAGTGGGAGAGTAATATTGCCCTTTCAGCTTGTGTGCCAGTCTTGACTCCTGGGTGTGCCACCTCTCTCATTCAGTGGGCCATAGAAAGCATTTTTTTTTTTTCCTTGATTTGTGTTCTAAAATCTACCTCAACACAAAAACACTACATCAATCAGTGGTAGAAAAATATTGGCCTCAGTCAGGGCTTGTGTGCCACTGCTGTGTGTGCTATCTCTCATTCAGTGGGCTATAGAAAGCCTATTTATTTATTTATTTTTTTTCTTATTATTTGGTTTCTAAAGTCTCCCTGAAAAAAAAAAAAACAAAAAAAATAGTGGGAGAGTAATATTGCCCTTTCAGCTTGTGTGCCAGTCTTGACTCCTGGGTGTGCCACCTCTCTCTCATTCAGTGGGCCATAGAAAGCCTATTTATTTTTTTGGTTTTTTTAATATTATTTGGTTTCTAAAGTCTCCCTGAAAATAAAAAAAAAAACTTAAAAAAACAGTGGGAGAGTAATATTGCCCTTTCAGCTTGTGTGCCAGTCTTGACTCCTGGGTGTGCCACCTCTCTCATTCAGTGGGCCATAGAAAGCCTATTTATTTTTTTGGTTTTTTTAATATTATTTGGTTTCTAAAGTCTCCCTGAAAATAATAAAAAAAAAACTTAAAAAAACAGTGGGAGAGTAATATTGCCCTTTCAGCTTGTGTGCCAGTCTTGACTCCTGGGTGTGCCACCTCTCTCTCATTCAGTGGGCCATAGAAAGCCTATTTATTTTTTTGGTTTTTTTAATATTATTTGGTTTCTAAAGTCTCCCTGAAAATAATAAAAAAAAAACTTAAAAAAACAGTGGGAGAGTAATATTGCCCTTTCAGCTTGTGTGCCAGTCTTGACTCCTGGGTGTGCCACCTCTCTCATTCAGTGGGCCATAGAAAGCCTATTTATTTATTTTTTAAAATATTATTGGGTTTCTAAAGTCTCCCTTAAAAAACAAAAAATACATAAAAAAACAGTGGGAGAGTAATATTGCCCTTTCAGCTTGTGTGCCAGTCTTGACTCCTGGGTGTGCCACCTCTCTCATTCAGTGGGCCATAGAAAGCCTATTTATTTTTTTTTTTAAATATTATTGGGATTCTAAAGTCTCCCTTAAAAAACAAAAAATACATAAAAAAACAGTGGGAGAGTAATATTGCCCTTTCAGCTTGTGTGCCAGTCTTGACTCCTGGGTGTGCCACCTCTCTCATTCAGTGGGCCATAGAAAGCATTTTTTTTTTCCTTGATTTGTGTTCTAAAATCTACCTCAACACAAAAACACTACATCAATCAGTGGTAGAAAAATATTGGCCTCAGTCAGGGCTTGTGTGCCACTGCTGTGTGTGCTATCTCTCATTCAGTGGGCTATAGAAAGCCTATTTATTTATTTATTTTTTTTCTTATTATTTGGTTTCTAAAGTCTCCCTGAAAAAAAAAAAAAAAAAAAAACAGTGGGAGAGTAATATTGCCCTTTCAGCTTGTGTGCCAGTCTTGACTCCTGGGTGTGCCACCTCTCTCTCATTCAGTGGGCCATAGAAAGCCTATTTATTTTTTTGGTTTTTTTAATATTATTTGGTTTCTAAAGTCTCCCTGAAAATAATAAAAAAAAAACTTAAAAAAACAGTGGGAGAGTAATATTGCCCTTTCAGCTTGTGTGCCAGTCTTGACTCCTGGGTGTGCCACCTCTCTCATTCAGTGGGCCATAGAAAGCCTATTTATTTATTTTTTTAAATATTATTGGGTTTCTAAAGTCTCCCTTAAAAAACAAAAAATACATAAAAAAACAGTGGGAGAGTAATATTGCCCTTTCAGCTTGTGTGCCAGTCTTGACTCCTGGGTGTGCCACCTCTCTCATTCAGTGGGCCATAGAAAGCCTATTTATTTTTTTGGTTTTTTTAATATTATTTGGTTTCTAAAGTCTCCCTGAAAATAAAAAAAAAAATACTTAAAAAAACAGTGGGAGAGTAATATTGCCCTTTCAGCTTGTGTGCCAGTCTTGACTCCTGGGTGTGCCACCTCTCTCTCTCATTCAGTGGGCCATAGAAAGGCTATTTATTTTTTTGGTTTTTTTAATATTATTTGGTTTCTAAAGTCTCCCTGAAAAAAAAAAATAAATAAATTAGGTGGGAGATTAATATTGACATTAGTGCTTGAGTGACAGTCCTGCGTGTGTATCATCTCTGTGATTTTGTGCCACAGAAAACAGAGTGTGTAACATTGTGCCTGATTTTCCTTGTGGTCTCACCAACCTGTTAAGGGATATTGAAATCATACTGAAGTTATAGCTCACCGTGTAAGTTGTTTGACAGCAACAAATAAAGTTACTTTGGTTAAGATTTTAAAACAATGAGGAAGTCTGGTGCAAGAGGTCGTCGTGGGCGTTCATTGTCAGCTGGTAATGATGGTAGTGGTAGTGGAGCATCAGGTGGTCGTGGGGATAAAAATATTCCACCTAAGTCTGGAGCTGTGGAGCCAGTTTCGTCGTCAGGCTACACAAGGCCTCAAACGCTCTCTTTTCTGGGAGTAGGAAAACCGCTTTTAAAGGCGGAGCAGCAACAGCAAGTTTTGGCTTACATTGCAGACTCAGCCTCTAGCTCTTTTGCCTCCTCTTCCGAAACTGGTAAATGTAAAAGCAGCGCGTCGCTTGTGGATGTTCACGGTCAGGGACAAGTCGCTTCCTTGTCCTCCTCAGCAAAAACTACAACAAGAGAGAAGGATGCAGCAGGCGACACAACGGGTCACTCCATGGAGCTCTTTACACATACCGTCCCTGGCTTAGAAAGTGAAACATTTAACAGGCCATGCCCATTACAAGTATATTCTGACATGGAGTGCACTGATGCACAGCCACAGCCAGAGTACTATGCTGCTCCTTTGACTCAGACCACCACATTGCCCTCTCAGGGTACAGATCCACAATCAGACCCTGATGAGACTATGTTGCCCCGCCACGAACGCTATACCACCGACCGACACAGTGACACAGACGAAGTTGCACACGAGCTCGAAGAGGAGGTAATAGATGACCCAGTTATTGACCCCGATTGGCAGCCATTGGGGGAACAGGGTGCAGGCGGCAGTAGTTCAGAAGCGGAGGTGGAGGAGGGGCCGCAGCAGGCATCAACATCGCAACAGGTTCCATCTGCCGGGCCCGTATCTGGCCCAAAACGCGTGTCAAAGCCAAAACCTGTTGGAGGACAGCGTGGCCATCCGGTTAAAGCTCAGTCTGCAATCCCTGAAAAGGGATCCGAGTCTAGGAAGAGTGCAGTCTGGCATTTTTTTAAACAACATCCAACTGATCAGCGCAAAGTCATCTGTCAAAAATGTTCAACTAGCTTAAGCAGAGGTCAGAATCTGAAAAGTCTAAATACTAGTTGCATGCATAGACACTTAACCACCATGCATTTTCAAGCCTGGACTAACTACCAAACGTCCCTTAAGGTTGTAGCACCCTCGGCCAATGAAGCTAGTCAGCAACGCAACATCCCTTCCGTCACTGTAAGGCCACCATTTTCCGCACCACCGGCAGTATCTGTGCAGGTTTCTTTGCCAGCCAAAAGCAGTCAGGGTCAGGGAACCACCAGTTTTGTAGGAGGAAATATTGCATCTAGGGCACCGGCGGAAACAATACTGTCTCCAACCGTCTCTCAGTCTGCCATGTACACCGGCACACCCGAAAGTTCCACGATCTCCAGCTCTCCAGTCCAGCTCACCCTACATGAGACTCTGGTTAGAAAAAGGAAGTACTTATCCTCGCATCCGCGTACACAGGGTTTTAACGCCCACATAGCTAGACTAATCTCGTTAGAGATGATGCCCTACCGGTTAGTTGAAAGCGAAGCTTTTAAAGCCCTGATGGAGTACGCTGAACCACGATACGAGCTACCCAGTCGACACTTTTTTTCCAGAAAAGCCATCCCAGCCCTGCACCAGCATGTTAAACAGCGCATCGTCCATGCACTCAGGCAATCTGTGAGTACAAAGGTGCACCTGACTACAGATGCATGGACCAGTAGGCATGGCCAGGGACGTTATGTGTCCATCACGGCACACTGGGTGAATGTGGTGGATGCAGGGTCCACAGGCGACATCAATTTAGGGACAGTTGTGCCTAGCCCACGGTCTAGGAAACAGTTGGCTGTAGGCGTTCGCACCCCCTCCTCCTCCTCCTCCTCGTCCTCCTGCAGAAGCTACAGCTCTTCCACAGAACGCAGTCTGCCAACCACTCCATCGGCAGATGACACTGTTGCACACCAGTTGTCCCATTATGGGCCAGCTACTGCCAAGCGTCAGCAGGCTGTATTGGCTATGAAGTGTTTGGGCGACAACAGACACACCGCGGAAATTCTATCTGAGTTCTTGCAACAAGAAACGCAGTCGTGGCTGGGCACAGTAGATCTTGAGGCAGGCAAGGTAGTGAGTGATAACGGAAGGAATTTCATGGCTGCCATCTCCCTTTCCCAACTGAAACACATTCCTTGCCTGGCTCACACCTTAAACCTGGTGGTGCAGTGCTTATTGAAAACTTATCCTGGGTTCTCCGACCTGCTCCTCAAAGTGCGTGCACTTTGCTCACATATCCGACGTTCGCCTGTACACGCCAGCCGTATGCAGACCTATCAGCGGTCTTTGAACCTTCCCCAGCATCGCCTAATCATAGACGTTGCAACAAGGTGGAACTCAACACTGCACATGCTTCAGAGACTGTGCGAACAGAGGCGTGCTGTTATTTATTTGTGGGAGGATACACGGGCAGGCAGTAGGATGGCAGACATGGAGTTGTCAGGTGTGCACTGGTCTAAGATACAAGACATGTGTCAAGTCCTTCAGTGTTTTGAGGAATGCACACGGCTGGTTAGTGCAGACAACGCCGTAATAAGCATGAGCATCCCCCTAATGCGTCTGCTGATGCAAAGTTTGACGCACATAAAGGAGCAGGCGTCTGCACCAGAGGAAGAGGAAAGCCTTGATGACAGTCAGCCATTGTCTGGTCAGGGCAGTGTACAGGACGAGGTAGCGGGCGAAGAGGAGGTGGAGGACGAGGAGGATGATGGGGATGAGTATATTTTTAATGCCGAACCTTTCCCGGGGGCACAGGAAATTGGTTGCGTGTCACGGCCGGGTTCTGGTTTTTTGAGGGACACAAGTGACGTAGATTTGCCTGCAACTGCCCCTCAACCAATCACAACCGGAGATTTGACAACTGGAACTTTGGCCCACATGGCGGATTATGCCTTACGTATCCTAAAAAGGGACACACGCATTACGAAAATGATGAACGATGACGATTACTGGTTGGCCTGCCTCCTTGATCCACGCTATAAAGGCAAATTGCAAAATATTATGCCACATGAGAACTTGGAACTAATATTAGCAACCAAACAATCAACTCTTGTTGACCGTTTGCTTCAGGCATTCCCAGCACACAGCGCACGTGATCGTTCTCACACGAGCTCCAGGGGGCAGCAGACTAGGAGTGTTAGGGGTGCACACATCAGAAGTGGCGTTGGACAGAGGGGTTTTCTGACCAGGTTGTGGAGTGATTTTGCTATGACCGCAGACAGGACAGGTACTGCTGCATCAATTGAAAGTGACAGGAGACAACATTTGTCCAGTATGGTTACTAACTATTTTTCATCCCTTATCGATGTTCTCCCTCAACCGTCATTCCCATTTGATTACTGGGCCTCCAAATTAGACACCTGGCCAGAATTGGCAGAATATGCATTGCAGGAGCTTGCTTGCCCGGCAGCAAGTGTCCTATCAGAAAGAGTATTCAGTGCTGCAGGTTCAATATTAACCGAAAAAAGGACTCGTCTGGCTACCCAAAATGTTGACGATCTAACATTCATTAAAATGAACCACAACTGGATTTCGAAATCTTTTGCCCCACCTTGCCCGGCCGACACCTAGCTTTCCTATGAAAAGCTCTTGCCTGTGAATTACTTTTCTAATGTCTAATTTGCTGCAGCTGATTGTACAGCATACGACATGTTTACACCTCCCTAAATGGCAAAACTCCCCACACGGGGCCGTGGTATCGCGACTTGGCGCAAGCACCCGTGAGACTGCTGTTTGTCTGAAGAGGTGGGTGTGCTCGCTTTTGGTTGACGGCATTGCTACTGGGTCCCTCATAGTACAATGTAGTGTCTCTGGCGGTGGTGGTGCGCACCCAACGTCAGACACACCGTTGTAACATGAGGGGCCCTGGGGCGGTCCCGCCGGCCTCAAGAGAGTTCCCCCCTACCCCAGCTCAAAATGTGCTCTACCACGTGCAAAATTATGTCGCACAGCTCCACCAATCTTTAGTCTATTCGCTGACATCATTCAATGTCTGGCACTGACAATACAAATTTGTAGACATCTATGATGCAACTTAAAGTAGTCTGTGTCTGTGTCCTATATTGGCACCATTAAATAGTTACTGCCAAATTACTATGTCAGAAACTCAGTAGATGAGCCCACCCCTGTACCTAAGTATGCCACCTTTTTTTTTGTTTTGGTTGTTTTGCGAGACATTAACATCTATTTATATTTTGGGAGTACTGGGACAGACACTCCTTGCAATACTCCTCCACTCACCACCAAGCTGCCTGTGTATCCATGTAACCGCTGTAAAGCTGCCATGAGCCTATTGTTTGTTATTTTAGGCCTTTGATAGCCTGTCTGCGGTCCCTACTTTAAATACTCCTCCACTCATCACCAGCTGCCTGCCCGTGTATCCATGTAACCGCTGTAAAGCTGCCATGAGCCTATTGTTTGTTATTTTAGGCCTTTGATAGCCTGTCTGCGGTCCCTACTTTAAATACTCCTCCACTCATCACCAGCTGCCTGCCCGTGTATCCATGTAACCGCTGTAAAACTGCCATGAGCCTATTGTTTGTTATTTTAGGCCTTTGATAGCCTGTCTGCGGTCCCTACTTTAAATACTCCTCCACTCATCACCAGCTGCCTGCCCGTGTATCCATGTAACCGCTGTAAAACTGCCATGAGCCTATTGTTTGTTATTTTAGGCCTTTGATAGCCTGTCTGCGGTCCCTACTTTAAATACTCCTCCACTCATCACCAGCTGCCTGCCCGTGTATCCATGTAACCGCTGTAAAACTGCCATGAGCCTATTGTTTGTTATTTTAGGCCTTTGATAGCCTGTCTGCGGTCCCTACTTTAAATACTCCTCCACTCACCACCAAGCTGCCTGCCCGTGTATCCATGTAACCGCTGTAAAACTGCCATGAGCCTATTGTTTGTTATTTTAGGCCTTTGATAGCCTGTCTGCGGTCCCTACTTTAAATACTCCTCCACTCACCACCAAGCTGCCTGTGTATCCATGTAACCGCTGTAAAGCTGCCATGAGCCTATTGTTTGTTATTTTAGGCCTTTGATAGCCTGTCTGCGGTCCCTACTTTAAATACTCCTCCACTCATCACCAGCTGCCTGCCCGTGTATCCATGTAACCGCTGTAAAACTGCCATGAGCCTATTGTTTGTTATTTTAGGCCTTTGATAGCCTGTCTGCGGTCCCTACTTTAAATACTCCTCCACTCACCACCAAGCTGCCTGCCCGTGTATCCATGTAACCGCTGTAAAACTGCCATGAGCCTATTGTTTGTTATTTTAGGCCTTTGATAGCCTGTCTGCGGTCCCTACTTTAAATACTCCTCCACTCACCACCAAGCTGCCTGTGTATCCATGTAACCGCTGTAAAGCTGCCATGAGCCTATTGTTTGTTATTTTAGGCCTTTGATAGCCTGTCTGCGGTCCCTACTTTAAATACTCCTCCACTGACCACCAAGCTGCCTGTGTATCCATGTAACCGATGTAAAACTGCCATGAGCCTATTGTTTGTTATTTTAGGCCTTTGATAGCCTGTCTGCGGTCCCTACTTTAAATACTCCTCCACTCACCACCAAGCTGCCTGTGTATCCATGTAACCGCTGTAAAGCTGCCATGAGCCTATTGTTTGTTATTTTAGGCCTTTGATAGCCTGTCTGCGGTCCCTACTTTAAATACTCCTCCACTCACCACCAAGCTGCCTGTGTATCCATGTAACCGCTGTAAAGCTGCCATGAGCCTATTGTTTGTTATTTTAGGCCTTTGATAGCCTGTCTGCGGTCCCTACTTTAAATACTCCTCCACTGACCACCAAGCTGCCTGCCCGTGTATCCATGTAACCGCTGTAAAACTGCCATGAGCCTATTGTTTGTTATTTTAGGCCTTTGATAGCCTGTCTGCGGTCCCTACTTTAAATACTCCTCCACTCACCACCAAGCTGCCTGTGTATCCATGTAACCGCTGTAAAGCTGCCATGAGCCTATTGTTTGTTATTTTAGGCCTTTGATAGCCTGTCTGCGGTCCCTACTTTAAATACTCCTCCACTCATCACCAGCTGCCTGCCCGTGTATCCATGTAACCGCTGTAAAGCTGCCATGAGCCTATTGTTTGTTATTTTAGGCCTTTGATAGCCTGTCTGCGGTCCCTACTTTAAATACTCCTCCACTCATCACCAGCTGCCTGCCCGTGTATCCATGTAACCGCTGTAAAACTGCCATGAGCCTATTGTTTGTTATTTTAGGCCTTTGATAGCCTGTCTGCGGTCCCTACTTTAAATACTCCTCCACTCACCACCAAGCTGCCCGTGTATCCATGTAACCGCTGTAAAACTGCCATGAGCCTATTGTTTGTTATTTTAGGCCTTCGAAGCCTGTCTGCGGTCCCTCCTTCCACTAGGCCTCCACTGACCAGACCACTGCTGCCCGTGTACCCCTGGAACCAATTTTAAAGTGCCTACAGCCAGCCCATTTTATTGTGTTAGGCCTTCGAAGCCTGTCTGCGGTCCCTCCTTCCACTAGGCCTCCACTGACCAGACCACTGCTGCCCGTGTACCCCTGGAACCAATTTTAAAGTGCCTACAGCCAGCCCATTTTATTGTGTTAGGCCTTCGAAGCCTGTCTGCGGTCCCTCCTTCCACTAGGCCTCCACTCACCTGACCACTGCTGCCCGTGTACCCCTGGAACCAATAATAAAGTGCCTACAGCCAGCCCATTTTATTATGTTAGGCCTTTGAAGCCTGTCTGCGGTCCCTTCTTCCACTAGGCCTCCACTGACCAGACCACTGCTGCCCGTGTACCCCTGGAACCAATAATAAAGTGCCTACCGCCAGCCCATTTTATTATGTTAGGCCTTCGAAGCCTGTCTAAGGTCCCTCCTTCCACTAGGCCTCCACTCACCTGACCACTGCTGCCCGTGTACCCCTGGAACCAATAATAAAGTGCCTAGAGCCTATTTTTTTATTTAATTTAATATTAATAAAGTCAGGATGAACTACGATATACCACGCTATGAGCTACCCAGTTGACAATTCTTTTGCGAGAAAAGCCATCCCACCCCTCCACCTGCATGTTAAAGACCGCATTGTCCTTGCATTCTGTCAATTTGTCAGTCCAAAGGTTTACCTGACAACAGACACATGGACCTGTAGGCCTGGCCACGGAAGGTTACGTGTCCTTTGTGGCTAAATGGGTTAATGTATTGGATGCATGGTCCACACAGGGGACAGCCTGCAAAGTCTGTCTGCAGTCCCTAGTTCAAGTTGTCCTCAACTGAATAAAGCTGAGCTTCTACCTTCTGGCTCTGATTAACTGCTGTTTTTAAAAAAATTGGCTGTTCCGTCCTTCTAAAGGTGTCTGCCCCTGCCTGGTGTTGTCCTCAACTGAATAAAGCTGAGCTTCTACCTTCTGCCTCTTACTAACTGCTGTTTTTTTTAAAAATTGGCTGTTCCGGCCTACTAAAGGTGTCTGTCTGCCCCTGCCTGGTGTTGTCCTCAACTGAATAAAGCTGAGCTTCAACCTTCTGTTCCAAATTACCATTTTTAAAAATGCAATTGGCTGTTCCGGCCTACTAAAGGTGAATGTCTGCCCCTGCCTGGTGTTGTCCTCAACTGAATAAAGCTGAGCTTCTACCTTCTGCCTCTTACTAACTGCTGTTTTTTTAAAAAATTGGCTGTTCCGGCCTACTAAAGGTGTCTGTCTGCCCCTGCCTGGTGTTGTCCTCAACTGAATAAAGCTGAGCTTCAACCTTCTGTTCCAAATTACCATTTTTAAAAATGCAATTGGCTGTTCCGGCCTACTAAAGGTGTCTGTCTGCCCCTGCCTGGTGTTGTCCTCAACTGAATAAAGCTGAGCTTCTACCTTCTGCCTCTTACTAACTGCTGTTTTTTTAAAAAATTGGCTGTTCCGGCCTACTAAAGGTGTCTGTCTGCCCCTGCCTGGTGTTGTCCTCAACTGAATAAAGCTGAGCTTCAACCTTCTGTTCCAAATTACCATTTTTAAAAATGCAATTGGCTGTTCCGGCCTACTAAAGGTGAATGTCTGCCCCTGCCTGGTGTTGTCCTCAACTGAATAAAGCTGAGCTTCTACCTTCTGCCTCTTACTAACTGCTGTTTTTTTAAAAAATTGGCTGTTCCGGCCTACTAAAGGTGTCTGTCTGCCCCTGCCTGGTGTTGTCCTCAACTGAATAAAGCTGAGCTTCAACCTTCTGTTCCAAATTACCATTTTTAAAAATGCAATTGGCTGTTCCGGCCTACTAAAGGTGAATGTCTGCCCCTGCCTGGTGTTGTCCTCAACTGAATATAGCTGAGCTTCTACCTTCTGCCTCTTACTAACTGCTGTTTTTTTAAAAAATTGGCTGTTCCGGCCTACTAAAGGTGTCTGTCTGCCCTTGCCTGGTGTTGTCCTCAACTGAATAAAGCTGAGCTTCAACCTTCTGTTCCAAATTACCATTTTTAAAAATGCAATTGGCTGTTCCGGCCTACTAAAGGTGAATGTCTGCCCCTGCCTGGTGTTGTCCTCAACTGAATAAAGCTGAGCTTCTACCTTCTGCCTCTTACTAACTGCTGTTTTTTTAAAAAATTGGCTGTTCCGGCCTACTAAAGGTGTCTGTCTGCCCCTGCCTGGTGTTGTCCTCAACTGAATAAAGCTGAGCTTCAACGTTCTGTTCCAAATTACCATTTTTAAAAATGCAATTGGCTGTTCCGGCCTACTAAAGGTGAATGTCTGCCCCTGCCTGGTGTTGTCCTCAACTGAATAAAGCTGAGCTTCTACCTTCTGCCTCTTACTAACTGCTGTTTTTTTTAAAAATTGGCTGTTCCGGCCTACTAAAGGTGTCTGTCTGCCCCTGCCTGGTGTTGTCCTCAACTGAATAAAGCTGAGCTTCAACCTTCTGTTCCAAATTACCATTTTTAAAAATGCAATTGGCTGTTCCGGCCTACTAAAGGTGTCTGTCTGCCCCTGCCTGGTGTTGTCCTCAACTGAATAAAGCTGAGCCTCAACCTTCTGTTCCAAATTACCATTTTTAAAAATGCAATTGGCTGTTCCGGCCTACTAAAGGTGTCTGTCTGCCCCTGCCTGGTGTTGTCCTCAACTGAATAAAGCTGAGCCTCAACCTTCTGTTCCAAATTACCATTTTTAAAAATGCAATTGGCTGTTCCGGCCTACTAAAGGTGAATGTCTGCCCCTGCCTGGTGTTGTCCTCAACTGAATAAAGCTGAGCTTCAACCTTCACTTCCAAATTACCATTTTTAAAAATGCCATTGGCTGTTCCGGCCTACTAAAGGTGTCTGTCTGCCCCTGCCTGGTGTTGTCCTCAACTGAATAAAGCTGAGCTTCAACCTTCTGTTCCAAATTACCATTTTTAAAAATGCAATTGGCTGTTCCGGCCTACTAAAGGTGTCTGTCTGCCCCTGCCTGGTGTTGTCCTCAACTGAATAAAGCTGAGCTTCTACCTTCTGCCTCTTACTAACTGCTGTTTTTTTAAAAAATTGGCTGTTCCGGCCTACTAAAAGTGAATGTCTGCCCCTGCCTGGTGTTGTCCTCAACTGAATAAAGCTGAGCTTCAACCTTCTGTTCCAAATTACCATTTTTAAAAATGCAATTGGCTGTTCCGGCCTACTAAAGGTGTCTGTCTGCCCCTGCCTGGTGTTGTCCTCAACTGAATAAAGCTGAGCTTCTACCTTCTGCCTCTTACTAACTGCTGTTTTTTTAAAAAATTGGCTGTTCCGGCCTACTAAAGGTGTCTGTCTGCCCCTGCCTGGTGTTGTCCTCAACTGAATAAAGCTGAGCTTCAACCTTCTGTTCCAAATTACCATTTTTAAAAATGCAATTGGCTGTTCCGGCCTACTAAAGGTGTCTGTCTGCCCCTGCCTGGTGTTGTCCTCAACTGAATAAAGCTGAGCCTCAACCTTCTGTTCCAAATTACCATTTTTAAAAATGCAATTGGCTGTTCCGGCCTACTAAAGGTGAATGTCTGCCCCTGCCTGGTGTTGTCCTCAACTGAATAAAGCTGAGCTTCAACCTTCAGTTCCAAATTACCATTTTTAAAAATGCCATTGGCTGTTCCGGCCTACTAAAGGTGTCTGTCTGCCCCTGCCTGGTGTTGTCCTCAACTGAATAAAGCTGAGCTTCAACCTTCTGTTCCAAATTACCATTTTTAAAAATGCAATTGGCTGTTCCGGCCTACTAAAGGTGAATGTCTGCCCCTGCCTGGTGTTGTCCTCAACTGAATAAAGCTGAGCTTCTACCTTCTGCCTCTTACTAACTGCTGTTTTTTTAAAAAATTGGCTGTTCCGGCCTACTAAAGGTGTCTGTCTGCCCCTGCCTGGTGTTGTCCTCAACTGAATAAAGCTGAGCTTCAACCTTCTGTTCCAAATTACCATTTTTAAAAATGCAATTGGCTGTTCCGGCCTACTAAAGGTGTCTGTCTGCCCCTGCCTGGTGTTGTCCTCAACTGAATAAAGCTGAGCCTCAACCTTCTGTTCCAAATTACCATTTTTAAAAATGCAATTGGCTGTTCCGGCCTACTAAAGGTGTCTGTCTGCCCCTGCCTGGTGTTGTCCTCAACTGAATAAAGCTGAGCTTCAACCTTCAGTTCCAAATTACCATTTTTAAAAATGCCATTGGCTGTTCCGGCCTACTAAAGGTGTCTGTCTGCCCCTGCCTGGTGTTGTCCTCAACTGAATAAAGCTGAGCTTCTACCTTCTGCCTCTTACTAACTGCTGTTTTTTTAAAAAATTGGCTGTTCCGGCCTACTAAAGGTGTCTGTCTGCCCCTGCCTGGTGTTGTCCTCAACTGAATAAAGCTGAGCTTCAACCTTCTGTTCCAAATTACCATTTTTAAAAATGCAATTGGCTGTTCCGGCCTACTAAAGGTGAATGTCTGCCCCTGCCTGGTGTTGTCCTCAACTGAATAAAGCTGAGCTTCTACCTTCTGCCTCTTACTAACTGCTGTTTTTTTAAAAAATTGGCTGTTCCGGCCTACTAAAGGTGTCTGTCTGCCCCTGCCTGGTGTTGTCCTCAACTGAATAAAGCTGAGCTTCAACGTTCTGTTCCAAATTACCATTTTTAAAAATGCAATTGGCTGTTCCGGCCTACTAAAGGTGAATGTCTGCCCCTGCCTGGTGTTGTCCTCAACTGAATAAAGCTGAGCTTCTACCTTCTGCCTCTTACTAACTGCTGTTTTTTTTAAAAATTGGCTGTTCCGGCCTACTAAAGGTGTCTGTCTGCCCCTGCCTGGTGTTGTCCTCAACTGAATAAAGCTGAGCTTCAACCTTCTGTTCCAAATTACCATTTTTAAAAATGCAATTGGCTGTTCCGGCCTACTAAAGGTGTCTGTCTGCCCCTGCCTGGTGTTGTCCTCAACTGAATAAAGCTGAGCCTCAACCTTCTGTTCCAAATTACCATTTTTAAAAATGCAATTGGCTGTTCCGGCCTACTAAAGGTGTCTGTCTGCCCCTGCCTGGTGTTGTCCTCAACTGAATAAAGCTGAGCCTCAACCTTCTGTTCCAAATTACCATTTTTAAAAATGCAATTGGCTGTTCCGGCCTACTAAAGGTGAATGTCTGCCCCTGCCTGGTGTTGTCCTCAACTGAATAAAGCTGAGCTTCAACCTTCACTTCCAAATTACCATTTTTAAAAATGCCATTGGCTGTTCCGGCCTACTAAAGGTGTCTGTCTGCCCCTGCCTGGTGTTGTCCTCAACTGAATAAAGCTGAGCTTCAACCTTCTGTTCCAAATTACCATTTTTAAAAATGCAATTGGCTGTTCCGGCCTACTAAAGGTGTCTGTCTGCCCCTGCCTGGTGTTGTCCTCAACTGAATAAAGCTGAGCTTCTACCTTCTGCCTCTTACTAACTGCTGTTTTTTTAAAAAATTGGCTGTTCCGGCCTACTAAAAGTGAATGTCTGCCCCTGCCTGGTGTTGTCCTCAACTGAATAAAGCTGAGCTTCAACCTTCTGTTCCAAATTACCATTTTTAAAAATGCAATTGGCTGTTCCGGCCTACTAAAGGTGTCTGTCTGCCCCTGCCTGGTGTTGTCCTCAACTGAATAAAGCTGAGCTTCTACCTTCTGCCTCTTACTAACTGCTGTTTTTTTAAAAAATTGGCTGTTCCGGCCTACTAAAGGTGTCTGTCTGCCCCTGCCTGGTGTTGTCCTCAACTGAATAAAGCTGAGCTTCAACCTTCTGTTCCAAATTACCATTTTTAAAAATGCAATTGGCTGTTCCGGCCTACTAAAGGTGTCTGTCTGCCCCTGCCTGGTGTTGTCCTCAACTGAATAAAGCTGAGCCTCAACCTTCTGTTCCAAATTACCATTTTTAAAAATGCAATTGGCTGTTCCGGCCTACTAAAGGTGAATGTCTGCCCCTGCCTGGTGTTGTCCTCAACTGAATAAAGCTGAGCTTCAACCTTCAGTTCCAAATTACCATTTTTAAAAATGCCATTGGCTGTTCCGGCCTACTAAAGGTGTCTGTCTGCCCCTGCCTGGTGTTGTCCTCAACTGAATAAAGCTGAGCTTCAACCTTCTGTTCCAAATTACCATTTTTAAAAATGCAATTGGCTGTTCCGGCCTACTAAAGGTGAATGTCTGCCCCTGCCTGGTGTTGTCCTCAACTGAATAAAGCTGAGCTTCTACCTTCTGCCTCTTACTAACTGCTGTTTTTTTAAAAAATTGGCTGTTCCGGCCTACTAAAGGTGTCTGTCTGCCCCTGCCTGGTGTTGTCCTCAACTGAATAAAGCTGAGCTTCAACCTTCTGTTCCAAATTACCATTTTTAAAAATGCAATTGGCTGTTCCGGCCTACTAAAGGTGTCTGTCTGCCCCTGCCTGGTGTTGTCCTCAACTGAATAAAGCTGAGCCTCAACCTTCTGTTCCAAATTACCATTTTTAAAAATGCAATTGGCTGTTCCGGCCTACTAAAGGTGTCTGTCTGCCCCTGCCTGGTGTTGTCCTCAACTGAATAAAGCTGAGCTTCAACCTTCAGTTCCAAATTACCATTTTTAAAAATGCCATTGGCTGTTCCGGCCTACTAAAGGTGTCTGTCTGCCCCTGCCTGGTGTTGTCCTCAACTGAATAAAGCTGAGCTTCTACCTTCTGCCTCTTACTAACTGCTGTTTTTTTAAAAAATTGGCTGTTCCGGCCTACTAAAGGTGTCTGTCTGCCCCTGCCTGGTGTTGTCCTCAACTGAATAAAGCTGAGCTTCAACCTTCTGTTCCAAATTACCATTTTTAAAAATGCAATTGGCTGTTCCGGCCTACTAAAGGTGTCTGTCTGCCCCTGCCTGGTGTTGTCCTCAACTGAATAAAGCTGAGCCTCAACCTTCTGTTCCAAATTACCATTTTTAAAAATGCAATTGGCTGTTCCGGCCTACTAAAGGTGTCTGTCTGCCCCTGCCTGGTGTTGTCCTCAACTGAACAAAGCTGAGCTTCCACATTCTGGCTTTCGCCCTATACTATCAGATATTAAACTGCATTTGGCCTACTAGTGTGGTTATGCCCTTGAAACAGTGTCTGCTGCTCTTGGGTTTGCTACTCCACTGAACAAAGCAATGCCGCCTGTTTAGTCCTGTTACCAATTTTGAACTGCATTTAGCCTACTTTATTCTTTGGCCCTATATCTGTTTCCTCCTCATCCTGCCCATTGCCCAGCCACTGCTAGATGAGTCTGCTGGTACATTGACCTAGACCACTACATTCCCCTTATACTCTACACAGCCAGAATCTGACCCTGCTGAAAGTAAGGTTCCCCTTCCCGCATGTTATACCACCTTACACAGGGACAGAGAGGAAGGTGCAGATGAAAGTGCAGGTTCCTTCATCAGGTGGGGGGGCATACTCGTTGGCGACGTCACTGGCACAGGGCCCCTCAGAGTACGCAAAAGTGTCGCTGCTGGTGGGAGGCGCCCCCGCCATGCAAACACACATCGCTGTACTTTGAGGGGCCCTGTGCCAGTGCCAATGCGAACGAGTGGGCCCCCCCTGCTTGCTCAGGATCACAGCACTTGCAACGTTGAAATACTTACCTTTCCCTGCAACACCGCCGTGACGTAGTCCGCATTTCCTGGGCCCACGAAAAACTTGAGCCGGCCCTACTCCCCCCACAACTTTTGCCAAATGACCCCCAATTCCCTATGCCCAACTATTATTATAAAGTTAATTAAGATTGACAAGCTTCAGAAACAAGAATGGATGTTTTTGGCATTAAAATGGGCACTGTAGGTGTTTTCCTGGCCTCCACTCACTGCCGACTATGCTTCCCCATTGACTTGCATTGGGTTTCGTGTTTCGGTCGATCCCCGACTTTTAGCGATAATCGGCCGACTGCACTCGACTCGACTCTGGACAAAATCGGGTTTCTCAAAACCCGACTCGATCTTAAAAAAATGAAAGTCGCTCAACTCTACTAATAACGATTTTCTTGATTTTCTACCTATTACATTTATTATGCTCATGTATCTGTAGAAAGACCTCAGAACATAACAATGGACATTAAATTTGAATTTCCCGGGAAAATCTGTGCGAACACGAGAACTCGAATTTTGTCTAATCCATTCATCTCTAGTGTTGTGGGATGTTGCATGTTGTTGGAGCTGAAGCCCTCACTGTAACTATATTTTGACCAGGAACATTCAGATTCCATTTTCTGACTAACTTCTGACACCATAGTCATCACTAATCCAAACTGGCCATAACTTAGAGGGATTGTCCACCCTGAACACAATTTTGTCTTCAGAGCCCTTTTCTGACCGGTGTGAGAGTATGGAAGCAGCTCAAAGTCTAGTCAGCTCGGTACAGCAGAGGCTGGCTGTGTCAGCTGGCAACAGCTGACACAACAGCAGGTTGTGAGCTGACAAGTGCCCACAAACACTGAGAGAGGGGAAAACTACCATCAAAGCAGTTTAACTCCTTACATGCCAATAAGAAGAATCTAAACAGGGAAAGGAGGAGTGATCTGTTTGCATTTAAAAAATATGCCGATATTTTAAAGAAGGATATTATTTAAACATTACAATATTATACTTTTGTAGACTTACTCATTTACACCTCTTCTGCGATTCCTTACCCGATCACCGGTAGACCAATTCCTAAAAAATAAATAAAAATTGTTCAATCCCTAATAAAAATAAGGATTATTAACAAATTTATAAACTTTCTGCTGACAAGAATAATTTCATTAACTTAGTACTATCAATATTACAAGTGGTTTCGATATTTCAATTTTTCTCTTTCCTGCTTTTATTGTAGGGGTAGTTAATTTAATATTTGAATAGCTTGGACTTTATGAACGTGGAAATACCAATTTTTTTTATTTTGTTTATTTTTAAATGAGGAAAATTGGGTGATTTAAACTTTTGTATTTCTAAAAATTTTTAAAATTGATTTTTTTTATCCTTTTTTATATATTTTTTGTTCTGTAAAAGGACATAATCGGTGACATTTTCATTGCTTGTCCTGTATACTGATATGCCATGGTATTGTAGTATATGGGTCAAATGAAAGGTTTCACCGGAGTAGCATGATGGCAGCGACGGAGACTGTCAACATGTCGTGAGCCGCCATGACAGCTCATCGGCACCCTACATTTTTGGCCTCTAGACTCCAAAGTGAGACATCCCCGGTATAGATGAGCAAATATATTAGAGTGGAATTGAATTCCAGAAAAATCTACATTTGTTAAAATGTGATTTTTTTCTATAATTTGCTTCTGTGCGGATTTTTTGATGTGCCAAGTCAGCAGGCCTCCATTTTGCTGAACTGTAGAGGGCCATCAAAAGAGAAAAAATTAACCCTTATACTTACTTTACCAATCACCTCTCCGGACCCGCTGCTCCTCATTGTCTACTGTCTGGTCTTTGTTACATAATCATATTACCGCAACTAGGACTGAAATCCCGGGCTAGACTGATGGAGCACAGGAGCCGAAGGGCCGGAGAGGTGAGCAGTCAGGTGAGCATACATTTATATATATATATATATATATATATATATATATATATATATACTTTTTTTACTTTTTACGTATTTTATTTATTATTTTCTGCAATCTGGAGAGACTCCATATCATAATCATGGGCATTCAATTCGCGGAGAATAACTTTGAACAAATCAAATTTCCCAGGAAAATCCACAAAATCTGGTGAATTCAAATTTTGCCAGATCCGCACATAGCTAATCCTTAATTTTGTGTCATGTAAATGTTACTCTCGGATATTGACATTGGCAAGTTCAAAATGGCATAAAACGTTTGAGAAAAACAAATTAAATTCTTAAAATCTCATGTATGAAAAAGGGAAAACACATTTGCCCATGAATAGGGAAAAATGGCTCGGTGATGAAACCCATTAGGGACCTTTTACTCGGGGTGGACGATCCTCTGTACAGAGGTTCCTTCCTAACCATTGTCCAATATTCATATGTCCGGTGATATAACGACATACAAGAGCTGATTGGTTTGTTATTGATGGTAAACCTTCATGATGACTTCAAAATCATCAGATCTCTATATGTAAGGAAGGGACGAGCTACTGACAACAGAGTCAGATGTGTGGGGGAGGAGGAGAAAGATAATTGTTACATGATGGAAACTAGAGACAATCAACTTGCTTTATCGGAGCTCGTTATGGACCATTTACTTGGTGATAATTCACAAGTATTTTTCTTTTCACTTATTACAAATATTTCTTGTTGTGTAGATGTGGAATTACCAATTGAATCGAGTAGTGAACACACCGGAGCTGGAAAGAAAAAGTCAAAAATAGTCAAACAAGTCCAAACGCCAGACACAATAGATGAGATATACTGAAGAATATGACATACATACCTTGTATTCCCGCTGCCACTGTGCCATACGCCATGCCCTCAGAGTAACCAGTAGTTAGCAGACTGAAAGGTGCTATGGGATTTTGCATTGTGTTGGAACTGAAGCCTCCACCATAATTAATTTCTGACGAGACGTACTCATAGTTAGGGATTGCCTTCCATTTTGCATTTTGTAGAGGTTTCCCATTAAACAAGAATCCAGATACACTTGAGGCCTTCGCTGTGATAATGGCCAAATTATTGGCGAATCCCTTCTGTCCAATGAGACTGTAATTATGGAAGAACGATTCAGTATCTGGGATTTTGGTCAGGAAAGATCCAAAGGGTTTGCCTTCAAAATTGCCACTAAAGCCATAAAGAAAAACCTGAATATTCTCTGTGCTGTGGATGGGTAAGGTTTTGGACGCAGAGACCTTAAACTTCATCGGTTTTCTTGCTTCTAGGTTGGTCGTCAGCTTTTCTTCACCTGACTGGTACTCCAGATAAGTGGGTTTAGATGCCAAGACATAAACTTGGCTGTCGCTAGATAAGAAGGACGGGACTGAGACAAAGTAGGACTTTCCCCAATTTTTTTGTGGTAGGAGCTGTTCATAAACAAGGCTGCAACCTCCAACACCAGGAACACATGAATGGCCAGATAGGATGGCAACCGCATGTTGAGAGGTCACCTCAGTTCCAGAGAGGTCATCTTTACTTTGCAGCTGCAGGAACTGGAACGGCTCCAGATCCACGGTCATGGTGTCACCTTTATTATAAATCTTCCCGTTGTAATATACAGTTCCACTGAGGACCATGGTAATTGTAGTTAAAATGTCATGGGCAACAACAGCAAATTGTGCATAGTGTTTTGAAGGTCCATCAGTCGAGGTGAATATGGTGTATTTAGTTCCCCACTGGTCAACCGGGTAATGCAAAGCAACGTCTCCACTGGTTCCTTCAAAGATGTAGGACATCATGGCGATGTCATCACTGGCTTTAATGATCATGCTACTGGAAGATATCCCTGATCCTATAATCTGCTGGAGATTTGGGTACTCGAATGTCACTGGTTCTCCTTTCTTAACTGTGACCTCCTTCTTGTTATCAGAATTATTCATGGTCGTGGATATCGAGGTGGAAGATGGACACCGTCTAGGAAGTATGACTTTCAATGTAGCGTTTGCGCTGCCTTTTGCTGGCTGCAAAAACACGGTAAAAAATTCTAGTCCATTCATGATGATACTTCTGACTGCTATAAATGAAACTTACAGTTAGATTTACAGTTCAGGCCCTTTTTTCATAGAAATACATTTTTTATCTAAATTCAGCACAGAAAGTCTGACATCATAAACTTCTCTAATCCGAAAGGCCACACCTTAGAGGGAATGTCCACCCTGAACACTTTTGTGACATAAAGTTGATATGTTACCAGTAATACAAGTGCCCGAAGATATCAAAGATAACTCTGAGCAAGACAGTCTGACCCTTTACAGGCCATGGTGAAGGATATCCTCGACCAGGCCTGAATGGATGTTAATGACCGACTAATGTTTGTTGTTTTGTTTTTTCATTTTTTTGCCTTTTTTGTCTTCAGCAATAGTATTATGTATATTTTTTCATTGATGTGGCTGCATGGGGGACATTTTTATTACAAAACTAAACTTTTAAGGACTTACGTGGTGGGGTGGCCCCTGTCCTGCCGTTCCTTTGAATCCCACCAGTAGACCCAATCCTGGAGAATGAATAGTACACATTACTTCATCTGCCCCAAAGTCTTCAGTTTTACTGATAAATTACCAATAGACAAAGTTTGTGCGCGATTATAGAATAAAAGTTTTATTTGAAGCAGGTTTAATGTCTTATAGTCCGAAACAGATAGATGGAAAATAGATAGACATGAAAAATATAGGTGAAAAATAGATGGAAAAATAACGCAAATATTAATGAATTTTTTTTTCTTCTCTATATTTTGGACTCACAATGAAATACATTGAATGTTAGTTACCTGTATTTATGGTCGTTTTAACATTAACCCCATCCAGTCACGGAGAATGTTTGCTTTCTCGCTTTTATTTTATTTTCCCCTAACTTTTCTATTTATCTGTCCCCATATCTGTGTGAGAACTTGTACATGACGTTTCCTATTCTGGAAAAACCTCAGTGTGAATGAGAGCAAATGCTTCCTATGTTTTCTTTTTGGCATTCGGCTCTGCGTCCACACCTGACTTTCCATGCCAAGTATTTGATGCGTTTTTCTGGTTTGTACTTTTGTGTGTAAAAATACAGCGTCTTACAGTTTCAGCAAAGTGTATGCGATTCTCTGAATCTCTCACCCTCTGTTCTTTTTGTGCTGCCGTAAGCTGTTCTGTGATGTGACTTTTGAAACCTGAAATATGTCAGTTTCTCTTGGGGTATATATATATACATTTTATTTGCAGATTTCCCACACACATTTAAATTGGATGAGGAAAATTCACAGATAGAAAACACATCTGCAATTTTATTGCATTTCAGGAGCGGGGGATGCAGGAGGATTATTCACCGGCTCAAAGGGCTGTTGTTTTTTTAATGTGATAAAGTGGTATTTCATCTGGTTGGATGATGGCTGTATACATGGCTGGGTAATGGATGTAGACATGGGTGGATGATGTCTGGAGACATGGGTGAGTAATGGCTGTAGATATGGCTGAGTGATGGCTGTAGACATGGCCCATGAATGGCTGGATAATGCCTGTAGACATGGCTGGGTGATGGCTGTAGACATGGCCCATGAATGGCTGGATAATGCCTGTAGACATGACTGGGTGATGACTGTAGATATGGCTGAGTGATGGCTGTAGATATGGGTGGAAGATGGAACATGGCTATAGTTAATGCTGAATATTTCTCCTAATATTGGACGATTGCCATCCACTTCATAGGAGATTTGCCGTCCTTTTCATGAACATTATAGGATGATATGTGAGATTTTAAGGACATGTGTCTACACAGTAGAACTTTACAACTTTCCAAACAGTGTCGTGTAATACCCCTCCACACCACATGGTGCGCTGTTAACAAGAATATGATAATGATCAGAACAGTGCACAGATCAGTGGTGCAGATGAATAATAATAATTCTCTAAGACACCGTCTATTGGTAGACACAATCATTACATGAAATTAGAAAATAAATTTCTTTACTAGAAAGTAACATCTATAATATCCTGGATAACTAGAGAGTTTGCTCAGTTTCATGTTAGGAATACAGCTGTGTAATTTATAGGAATTTATTAAATGCCATTTTAGGTCTTACCACAAAGTAATACAGCCCACAGGTGAAACTTCATAAGAGATAGAGACTCCATATCTGAAACAGAAGAGACAAAAGAAACAATATACAGATATTTCCTTCCTTTAATTTGATCTTGGCTCTATCACAAGATGTTGGTGTCTGTATGTCCAGATGTCACCACTCAGAGGTCGTAATCTGCTCCTCAGGTTATCAGCATCATTGGCCTAAACCCCAGGATTATTAGCAAGCCTCCTTACTGTGTGCTGGGTACTAAAAAGAGCTAAGACTTTAAGTGGGTACAGAGGCGGCCCCACTACTGTGAACGGGCACCAAGGAGGCATTACTACTGTAGGAGACACTAAGGAGGCATCACTACTGTAGGAGGGCAGTAAGGAGGCATCACTACTGTAGGAGGGCAGTAAGGAGGCATCACTACTGTAGGAGACACTAAGGAGGCATCACTACTGTAGGAGACACTAAGGAGGCATCACTACTGTAGGAGACACTAAGGAGGCATCACTACTGTAAAGGAGCACTAAGGAGGCATCACTACTATAGAAGGGCAGTAAAGAAGCATCAATACTGTAAGGGAGCACTGAGGAGGCATCACTACTGTAAAGAAACACTAAGGAGGCATCGCAAGTGTAAGGTAGCACTGAGGAGGCAACACTACTATAAGGGGGCACTAAGGAGGCATCAATATTGTAGGGGACACTATGGAGGCATCAATATTGTAGAAGACACTAGGGAGGCATCACTACTGTAAGGGAGAACTGAGGACCCCTTTTCTGGGGTCGGCTGCGAGCTGCTATCTTTAGGTTGGGGAAGGCCAATATCCATGCCATCTCCTTTAGCTTGGCTGGTTATCAAATATGGTGGGACCCAATGCCATTTTTTTTATTATTTATTTAAATAATTAAAAAAAACAGTGTGTGGACCCATCTATTCTTAATAACCAGCCAAGATAAAGCTGACAATTGAGGATTGCATGTCTTCCTTTAAATTTATTAATTGTACACAGTGCACCGCCAGACAATCACAGCCATGCTGATACTTAACATGGCTGTGATGTGGCAGGAAGTGCTCACACAGTAAAAGCTTGTTGATTATCTACGCTTCAGCCTTCCAACAAGCTTTGTTTGGGCGGTCAAACCCCAACAGTAACACAGACTTCCTGGGAAAAGTCCGTTTTCGGGGTCTGTGTACAGACACTAGGCATGTGGTAAGTACTCCAAACTTTACTGTTCAGGTTCGCCCATCTCAAAGTATTTCACAATATATGTCCTCCGGTTTCAAGTATCACTTTTTCCTTGGCACATTCTGCCAATTTTTTTTATCTTATATTATTAAAGTCTATGTTTTAATCACTTTTCTTTGGTGCTGCAGAACATCCTTGAGGCCCGACCAGAGCACACTCCGTGCACCGCACCCAGACCGCAGACCGTCCACCCATGAAGTTTCCGAGGATACTTATCTCTCACACAGGGGTGATGAGCTGAATCAACATTTTTTTATATTTTTTGTAATTTTTTAACTTCATGTAGAGGAGAGGGCCTCCCATTTTGGGACTTGCACATATTAAAGGAGTTTTCTCTTTTTAGAAAACTTTCTTCTATAATCTCCTTTAATCATAAGAAAACAAATCAAATATTATTCACCCTTCCTGGGTCGGGCGCTAAATCTCCAACGTTACCCCGATCTTTGTTTATTGTTCACAGTGCTGATATCTTAACAATGCTGTTGGCAGTCAGCAAACTCATCATCTTGTGCTGCCTACATCGGCAGAGCTGCTGAGCTCAGCGATTAACTGCAGCGCTGACAACATGATATCAGCTCTAAAGCTGAACAAAAAAGACCGGGGCAGCGGTGGTGACTTTTATGACTACACTATAGAAAAAAGTTTTCGGAAAATAACCCCTTTAATTAAGAAAGTATTCACACCCTGAGTTTCTAGACCAAACCTTCTACTTACATGCAATGTTATATTATGTCAGTGTATTTTTCCTTAATCCATATTATTCTTTAATTTAATATCTGTTTATGGACATTAAATACACTGCTCAAAAAAATAAAGGGAACACTTAAACAACAGAATATAACTCCAAGTAACTCAAACTTCTGTGAAATCAAACTGTCCACTTAAGAACCGACACTGACTGACAATCAACTTCACATGGAGTTGTGCAAATGGAATAGACAACAGATGGAAATTATTGGCAATTATCAAGACCCCCTCAATAAAGGAGTGGTTCTGCAGGTGGGGACCACAGACCACATCTCAGTACCAATGCTTTCTGGCTGATGTTTTGGTCACTTTTGAATGTTGGTTGTGCTTTCACACTCGTGGTAGCATGAGACAGACTCTACAACCCACACAAGAGGCTCAGGTAGTGCAGTTCATCCAGGATGGCATATCAATGCGAGCTGTGGCAAGAAGGTTTGCTGTGACTGTCAGCATAGTGTCTAGAGGTTGGAGGCGCTACCAGGAAACAGGCCAGAACACCAGGAGATGTGGAGGGGGCCGTAAGAGGGCAACAACCCAGCAGCAAGACCAATACCTCTGCCTTTGTGCAAGGAGGAACAGGAGGAGCACTGCAAGAGCTCTGCAAAATGACCTCCAGCAAGCCACAAATATGCATGTGTCTGCACAAATGGTTAGAAACCGACTCCATGAGGATGGACTGAGTGCCCGACGTCCACAGATGGGGGTTGTGCTCACAGCCCAACACCGTGCAGGACGCTTGGCATTTGCCACAGAACACCAGGATTGGCAAATTTGCCACTGGCACCCTGTGGTCTTCACAGATGAAAGCAGGTTCACACTGAGCACATGTGACAGACGTGACAGAGTCTAGAGACACCGTGGAGAGTGATCTGCCTGCAACATCTTTCAGCATGACCGGTTTGGCAGTGGGTCAGTAATGGTGTGGGGTGGCATTTCTTTGGAGGGCCGCACAGCCCTCCATGTGCTCGCCAGAGGTAGCCTGACTGCCATTAGGTACCAAGATGAGATCCTCACACCTCATATGCTGGTGTGCTTGGCCCTGGGCTCCTCCTAATGCAGGACACATCTGAAACATCATGTCTAGCACCATCCACCAACATCACGTTGCACCACAGACTGTCCAGGAGTTGGCAGATGCTTTAGTCCAGGTCTGGGAGGGAATCCCTCAGGAGACCATCCGCCTCCTTATCAGGAGAAAGCCCAGGCGTTGTAGGGAGAACATACAGGCACCTGCAGGCCACACACACTACTGAGCATCATTTCCTTGTCTTGAGGCAATTCCACTGAAGTTGGATCAGCCTGTAACTTCATTTTCCACTTTGATTTTGAGCATCATTCCAACTCCAGACCTCCGTGGGATAATAGTTGTGATTTTTGTTGATCATTTTTAGATTTTATTGTTCTCAACACATTCCACTATGTAATTAATAAAGATTTACAACTGGAATATATCATTCAGTGATATCTAGGATGTGGGATTTTCGTGTTCCCTTTATTTTTTTGAGCAGTGTATAATTCTAATGTTATAATATTTTAAATGATTTCCATATTTGTTTTTCATTATTTGCCATTTACAATTTTAGCTACATTTGGAAAATGTAAAAATTCAAGTATTTTTTTACATCTATATCTGTGTAGTGAGTGTGATGGGTAATGGAAAAGCTTACCTGCTCCTCTAGTGCTCCGGTCTGTGACTACCCTGGATGGGGCAGTATTTATACCGGGTCCTGGACTCACTACTAACATGAATTTACATATATTAAAAAAGTTTCCTTGTCCAGTGACCCTCCCCTCACAATGGTACAAAACGCACATGTATTCAGCTCATTGTGACCCTGGAGGAAAACCAAAATGTCAAATTATAGCAAATGACATCTCTGTAGGATTGTTCATCACTAGGCGCCTCCTTATCGACAGAGGATATAGAAAGTCTACACACCCCTATTAAAATGCCAAATTACGTCTTGTAACTCAGCTTAGCGAGTGTGAGCGAGCTGAGTGTGATCTGAGCGTAAGTGTGAACGGCGGTAAGTGTGACTTGTGATTCAGTGACTGGATTCAGGGAGTTTCCAAGGAAGGAATTACTGAATTGCTGTCTGTGTTTTATTGATACTTTGTATTTATTTTTATTTAACGTTTCTGTGTGGTGCAATCCCCATTAGGAAATGTGCTCCACTATTATTAATGACATCCAGTGCACATCTTGCCACATGTATGCAGTCCTTGATCAGCCGGTCGAGGGTGCATACTGCTGTGCGAGATGTGAGCACGTTGAGCATTTGGAAGCCCAGATTCTGGATCTAAATGTGCAGCTGGCAACACTGAGATCCATTGACAATATGGAGAGGAGTCTTCTGCTCACTGAGCAGACGCTCAATGGGATAGATGAGGCGGGGGATGGTAGGATGGAGTTGCAGGACAGTGAAGTAGGTAGCTGGGTGACATTCAGAAAGCGGGGTAGAGGGAAGAGTGCCAGGGAGGTTAGTCCTGATCTGACACACCCCAATAGGTTTGCTAAGTTGGCAGATGAGGGGGGTGCCAGTACAGGGGTAGCACTGCTGCAGCCAGGCATGTCCTCTGAAAGCCGGAGGAGTAACTGCTACAGTAAGGAGGGAAATAGGAGAGCAGTACAGGCCAGACAGGTGCTGGTAGTGGGGGACTCAATTATTAGGGGAACAGATAGGGCAATCTGTCACAAAGACAGGGATCGTCGGACGGTGTTCTGCCTACCTGGCGCTCGAGTCTGACACATCGCTGATTGGATGGACAGATTACTGGGAGGGGCTGGTGAGGACCCAGCGGTCATGGTGCACATTGGCACAAATGACAAAGTTAGAGGTAGATGGAAGATCCTTAAATATTATTTCAGGGAATTAGGCTGCAATCTGAAAGCAAGGACCTCCAACGTGGTATCTTCCAAAATACTGCCTGTACCACGTGCCACGCCAGAGAGGCAACGGGAGATTAATAAGTTTTCGTGTATCCTTTAATAAGATGTGTAGTAGAGGGGTGACAAGGACACTAAACTTCAGGAGGTCAAATTTCCAACGGATGAGAGATGATCTTGGTGCAAATAACTGGAACGATATCCTCAGACATAAAAATACACAAAGAAAATGGGAGACGTTTATTAGCATCCTGGATAGGACCTGTGCACAGTATATACCGTATGGGAATAAACATACTAGAAATAGGAGGAAACCAATATGGCTAAATAGAGCTGTAAGGGGCGCAATAAGTGACAAAAAGAAAACATTTAGAGAATTAAAGGAAGTAGGTAGTGATGAGGCATTAAATAAATACAGAAAATTAAATAAATTCTGTAAAAAGCAAATCAAGGCAGCAAAAATTGAGACAGAGAGACTCATTGCCAGAGAGAGTAAAAATAATCCCAAAATATTCTTTAACTACATAAATAGTAAGAAACTAAAAAATGATAGTGTTGGACCCCTTAAAAATAGTCTGGGGGAAATGGTGGATGAGAATGAGGAAAAAGCCAATATGCTAAATTACTTTTTTTCATCAGTATTTACACAAGAAAATCCCATGGCAGACAATATGATCAGTGATAACAAAAATTCCCCATTAAGTGTCACCTGCTTAACCCAGCAGGAAGTACGGCGGCGTCTAAAAATCACTAAAATTGACAAATCTCCGGGCCTGGATGGGATACACCCCCGAGTACTGCAGGAATTAAGTACAGTCATTGATAGACCATTATTTTTAATCTTTAAAGAGTCCATAAAAACAGGGTCTGTACCACAGGACTGGCGTATAGCAAATGTGGTGCCAATATTCAAAAAGGGGACAAAAACTGAACTCGGAAATTATAGGCCAGTAAGCTTAAAGGGAACCTGTCACCCCCAAAATGGCTGGTGAGGTAAGCTCATCGGCATCAGGGGCTTATCTACAGCATTCTGTAATGCTGTAGATAAGCCCCCGATGTTACCTGAAAGATGAGAAAAAGACGTTAGATTATACTCACCCAGGGGCGGTCCCGGTGCGGTCAGGTCGGATGGGTGTCTCCGGTCCGCTCCGGCGCCTCCCATGTTCATTCCATGACGTCCTCTTCGGGTCTTTACGCTGTGGCTCCGGCGCAGGTGTACTTTGTCTGCCCTGTTCAGGGCAGAGCAAAGTACTGCAGTGCGCAGGCGCCAGAAAGGTCAGAGAGGCCCGGCGCCTGCGTACTGCAGTACTTTGCTCTGCCCTCAACAGGGCAGACAAAGTACGCCTGCGCCGGAGCCGCGGCATAAAGACCCGAAGAGGACGTCATGGAATGAAGATGGGAGGCCCCGGAGCGGACCGGAGGCGCCCATTTGACCAGACCACAGCGGGACCGCCCCTGGGTGAGTATAATCTAACGTCTTTTTCTCCTCTTTCAGGTAACATCGGGGGCTTATCTACAGCATTACAGAATGCTGTAGATAAGCCCCTGATGCCGGTGAGCTTACCTCACCAGCCATTTTGGGGGTGACAGGTTCCCTTTAACCTCTACTGTGGGTAAAATCCTGGAGGGCATTCTAAGGAATGCTATACTGGAGTATCTGAGGAGGAATAACCTCATGACCCAGTATCAGCACGGGTTTACTAGGGACCATTCATGTCAGACCAATTCGATCAGCTTCTATGAAGAGGTAAGTTCCGGACTGGACCAAGGGAACCCAGTAGATGTAGTGTATATGGACTTTTCAAAAGCTTTTGATACGGTGCCACACAAAAGGTTGATACATAAAATGAGAATAATGGGGATAGGGGAAAATATGTGTAAGTGGGTTGAGAGCTGGCTCAGGGATAGGAAACAAAGGGTGGTTATTAATGGAGCACACTTGGACTGGGTCGCGGTTAGCAGTGGGGTGCCACAGGGGTCAGTATTGGGCCCTCTTCTTTTTAACATATTTATTAATGACCTTGTAGGGGGCATTCAGAGTAGAATTTCAATATTTGCAGATGACACTAATCTCTGCAGGGTAATCAATACAGGGGAGGACAATTTTATATTACAGGATGATTTATGTAAACTAGAAGCTTGGGCTGATAAATGGCAAATGAGCTTTAATGGGAATAAATGTAAGGTCATGCACTTGGGTAGAAGTAATAAGATATATAACTATGTGCTTAATTCTAAAACTCTGGGCAAAACCGTCAATGAAAAAGACCTGGGTGTATGGGTGGATGACAAACTCATATTCAGTGGCCAGTGTCAGGCAGCTGCTACAAAGGCAAATAAAATAATGGGATGTATTAAAAGATGCTCATGAGGAGAACATAATTTTACCTCTATACAAGTCACTAGTTCGACCACACTTAGAATACTGTGCACAGTTCTGGTCTCCGGTGTATAAGAAAGACATAGCTGAACTGGAGCGGGTGCAGAGAAGAGCGACCAAGGTTATTAGAGGACTGGGGGGTCTGCACTACCAAGATAGGTTATTACACTTGGGGCTGTTTAGTTTGGAAAAACGAAGACTAAGGGGTGATCTTATTTTAATGTATAAATATATGAGGGGAAAGTACAAAGACCTTTCTGATGATCTTTTTAATCATAGACCTGAGACAGGGACAAGGGGGCATCCTCTATGTCTGGAGGAAAGAAGGTTTAAGCATAATAACAGACGCGGATTCTTTACTGTAAGAGCAGTGAGACTATGGAACTCTCTGCCGTATGATGTTGTAATGAGTGATTCATTACCTATATTTAAGAGGGGACTGGATGCCTTTCTTGAAAAGTATAATGTTACAGGGTATATACACTAGATTCCTTGATAGGGCGTTGATCCAGGGAACTAGTCTGACTGCCGTATGTGGAGTCGGGAAGGATTTTTTTTCCCCAATGTGGAGCTTACTCTTTGCCACGTGGTTTTTTTTTGCCTTCCTCTGGATCAACATGTTAGGGCATGTTAGGTTAGGCTAAGAGTTGAACTAGATGGACTTAAAGTCTTCCTTCAACCTTAATAACTATGTAACTATGTAACACATAATCTTTAAAATTTAATCTTTTTTGTTGGAAAAATAAAAATAAATAATAAAGTAAAATAATGCATTTGTACAAACCTGCACATCTAATACAGTGTAGAAGCCCCCTTATCTGCCAGCATTCAGTCTTTTGGGGTCTGAGTTTATCAGCAAAGCACATGTAGAATTGGTGATCTTTACCAGCTTCTTCTTGCAGTAGCTCCACACCTGTCAGATTTCAGGGGCCTCTCCTGTGTTCAGCGCCCTCTTGATTGTCTTCTGGTGAAGCCATTATTTTGGAGATATGATTAGGGTCATTTTTGAGCTGAAAGTGGAAATTCCTTTTTCATTTTCAACTTTTTAGCAGAGGCCTGAAGATTTTGAAGCAAAATTGACTGACATTTTTTCTATTCATAATTCCCTCATCCTTGACTAAAACCCCAGTTCCAGCTTCTGAAAAATAGCCCCAAAGCAGAATGCTGCCTCCACCATGCCTCACTGTAGGTATGGTGATCTTCTGCTGATGCAGAGTGTTGGGTTTGCACCTTTTCGAGTTGTAGCCAAACATTTCAACCTTGGTCTCATCAGACCGTAAAATGAGGGTAAATGTGATTAGATAATTCTGAACACGACCACATCCCCTATTTTACCAATTATTTTAGTTTTGTTGGTTTTATTTTTTATTCCCCCTCAAAATGATTTGTTTATTTCTGAAATGGATTTGTGCAGATTAAATTTGACATTAAAAGTAGAAAAAGTTCTGAAATTATCCTCGGTGTGTAGACTTTTTATATACTCAATAGGTAATCAAATTTTGGAGATTTATGAAATTATCTTTTTAACCTTACCCTGGTCCTGTACCAGCTGTTCCCGTGGCCACGAGATTCCTACTTTTGCCTCTGTACCAGTATATCACTATAATAACCCCACGACTAACTGCACCCTTTGGTTTCACCTCTCTAAATAGGGTCCATTTCTGCAGACCACACAATTGCAAAGCCCATAGTAAAATTAGTAACAGGCAGCTTCTCTTTTTCACTAAAACTCCACAAAAAAAACACAACTTTTTCCATTCGCCTCCCCTTGTATTTTCGGGCCTGATTACATCTGCCATTTTGCCAATAGTAAAAATTGTTCCTATACAATAAAGCCCAAAGAGAAGAAACAATCCCCTAATGTGATCAGAATTGGCTCTGGCTTAATAAGTTTCCCCATTTATTATAATTACTGCCATTTTAATTTAAGTCACACTTAATTCTGACCTATGAATGCTATTAATATGACATTTGGGGTAGAAGCCAAGCTCCTGAGTATCGGCTTTGTTTTTTGGGTGTCCCTATTCTGACCAGGAATTTATATGCCATTCATACATCTACAAATCCATTATATTCCATCCTTGCTCAGGAAATACAAAAACTGATATTATCCTTTAATATGACTTTTATTTAGTTTGTCTGTGCACAGTTCCTGTGGTTTCCAGTTCCTGAGTTACATGTCTGAGGCTTTTGATTCCACTGCTGGCTGGCTAGATTCTCCTGGGCGTCTCTTATCTGCCTGCAGCTTCCATGGTTTTCACTTTCTACTTACTCCAAAGTTCTGTCTACTGCAAGTCCTCGGACTTCCAGGACTTCTGCTGAGTGTCCAGCGGTTTCCAGGACGTCTCCAAGCCGCCTGCGGTTTCCATCATATTTGTAATTTCTTGATACTCCAGGGTGTATTCTGCTACCTGTCTGAGGTCTCCATGATCCCTCCCATCTGCCTACAGCTTGCGATCCTTCAGTCTCCAGTTTGCATGCGTTCTTCAGTACCTCTGCAATATGCCTGCGGTTTCCAGTAGAGATGAGTGAACCTTTCAAGGACCTTTCTCAGAACAGTTCGCCTAATGGTTCGACGAACATACCCGAACCCCATTAGATTCAATGGGAAGTCAAACCAAACGTACAAACAACACCTTAAGGGGTAACAAAAAGCTTCCCAAACAGCTAAAATTAGGGGTAGACACCATGAAAAGTGGCATCAATTGACCCACAGTAGAAATTTGCAAATGGCACGGAAACAGTCAGCCATGGGCCATGCATGAGGTATCAGGGTCTGGCTCAACATTTACATCTTCGAATTGAAGCTTCAATGAGGACCTGGTGGTTAAGGGAGCGGTGTAAGCCTTCTTATCTGGGAGCCCTGATACCTCATGCAACACCTCCAATTTTTTTCCCAGCACACTCAGACGGCACAAACATCAGTTTCATACAGTAATATTGGTAGAAAAATGTAAGGAAAGTAACATAGGTATTTGAGCAAAAATAAGATCAGCCTGCCTGTCTGGGAGCCCTACTTACACGGGAAGCCCACCAGATGGAGACCCAACTTGGAGTCTCCACATTTGAAGAAATAATTATCACAAAGCACTAAAGTGTCATCAATTTCCACAGAGTAGAAACAGTATAATAGGCCTCAGACACCCCTTCTCTACAGGTTAGAGAGATTCACTGCACAATCTGGTTTTGGTAATGCAAGTTTATTTATTTCGTGAAGACAAAAAAAAAAGGTGGCTGTGAAATATGATGCAAAGTAAGGACATTTCTACCCCATTGGTGTCTTTATGACAATGTCACTGCCAGAACAGAAGACAGTATAAAAGTCACAGGGCATCAATCACCAGGATGGATTAGATATCCCATAAGATACAAGTGTATAAATGAGGTGCTGGACAGACGTACAATATATACAAGGAAAATATCAGTCATGGAAACTGAGAGCAAAAATTACACATAAAATATAATATAAGTAAGCCAGAGACATCACGTGATAAGGCAATTAGCCTGAGGGCTCCGATGGAGCCGGACAAAGAGTGACATAATGCCACCATGTGCACATACAGAGCATATAGATGGAGCAATAGTCAGGTATGTACCAGTCTCGGGTTAGTGCATTACACAACAATGGAGGTAAATATATGGAGAAAGCTTACTGTGGGAGATGGAATAGACGGGGATATATGAAGGAGAAGGGCTGCAGTTACTGCTGTAATGGAAGGACAGGTTATGAGACATGGATCAGGTCGGTGGCCCAGCAGCGAACACTCTAACCGGCCGGCAGCAGTTACCTGTGTTGTCATGGTTCACGTGGTGCTCCCGTGCCTATGTTTGCCCAATGGGTGCATGCCATCTGCAACTGTATGGTCTGGTTAAATATCGGAGTGCACCACCGGACCAAAAGTGATGTCACACATGGTGACGCGGCCTGACTGGACGTGTGTGTGCATGTTGCTATGAGAGCAGAGTCGCTCCCCGGGGTCCGGAAGAGGCGTCATTGTCGGTCAGATGATACGCAGATCTGATGTGTCTGTATATGGCTGTTGCTATGGAAGCACAGTCGCTCCCCGGGGTCCGGAAGAGGCGTCATTGGCGGTCACATGATACGCACATTTGATGTGTCTGTATATGGCCATTGCTATGGGAACCACGGCGCTGGTATATGTGTAGAAAAACCATCTGAGTGTGATTGTGACTGTAGTGGGGGTATAGCTGCTTGGGGTTCAGGCATATAATAGGGGTACATGGAATGGGGGGAAGCAGTAAATATCAATGAATGATTTATGGAAAAATGTATCTGAGGTGCTCAGGGTTAGAACTGAATTGCATCTCCATAGAGAGGACCCAAATGGATGGGGAAAAATGTTTAAAAAATAGGAAAAGCCATAGTATGATGACAGAATATATCATGTTATACAGTGGGTGCGGAAAGTATTCAGATCCCTTTCAATGTTTCTCTCTTTGATTCATTGCAGCCATTTGGTAAATTCAAAAAAGTTCCTTTTTTCTCATTAATGTACAGTCAGCACCCTAACTTGACTGAAGAAAAACAAAAATGTAGAAATTTTTGCAAATTTCTTAAAAAAGAAAAACTGAAATATCCCATGGTCATAAGTATTCAGCCCCTTTGCTCAGTATTGGGCAGAAGCCCCTTTTGAGCTAGTACAGCCATGAGCCTTCTTGGGAATGATGTTACAAGTTTTTCACCCCTCGATTTGGGGATCCTCCGCCATTCTTCCTTGCAGATCCTCTCCTGTTCTGTCAGGTTGGATGGTGAACGTTGGTGGACGCCATTTTCAGGTCTCCCCACAGATGCTCCATTAGGTTTAAGTCAGGGCTCTGGCTGGGCCGGTCAAGAATGGTCACAGAGTTGTTCTGAAGCCACTCCTTTGTTATTTTAGCTGTGTGCTTAGGGTCATTGTCTTGTTGGAAGGTGAACCTTCGGCCAAGTCTGAGGTCCAGAGCACTCTGGAACAGGTTTTCATCCAGGATATCTCTCTACTTGGCCGCATTCATGTTTCCATCAATGACAACCAGTCGTCCTGTCCCTGCAGCTGAAGAACACCCCCATAGCATGATGCTGCAACCACCATGTTTCATTGTTGGGAATGTATTGGGCAGGTGATGAGCAGTGCCTGGTTTTCTCCACATAGACCTTTTCGGTGATAATTGTAAGCAGTATATCTTCATCTCATCAGACCAGAGAATCTTATTTCTCATAGTCTTGGAGTCCTTCGTGCGTTTTTTTAGCAAACTCTATGCGGCTTTCATATGTCTTGCACTGAGGAGAGGCTTCCGTCGGACGACTCTGCCATAAAGGCCTGACTAGTGGAGGGCTGAAGTCATACTGTAGTTGACTTTGTGGAACTTTCTCCCATCTCCCTACTGCATCTCTAGAGCTCATCCACAGTAATCTGGGGATTCTTCTTTACCTCTCTCACCAAGGCTCTTCTCCCACGACTGCTCAGTTTGGCTGGACGGCCAGGTCTAGGAAGACTTCTGGTGGTCCCAAACTTCTTCCATTTAAGGATTATGGAGGCCACAGTGCTCTTAGGAACCTTGAGTACTGCAGAAATTCTGTTGTAACCTTGGCCAGATCTGTGCCACAATTCTGTCTCTGAGCTCCTTGGCCAGTTCCTTTGACCTCATGATTCTCATTTGGTCTGACATGCACTGTGAGCTGTGAGATCTTATATAGACAGGTGTGCGCCTTTCCAAATCAAGTCCTATCAGTTTAATTTAACACAGCTGGACTCCAATGAAGGAGTAGAACCATCTCAAGGAGGATCGCAAGGAAATGGACAGCATGTGACTTAAATATGAGTGTCCGAACAATGGGTCTGAAGACTTATGACCATGGGATATTTCAGTTTTTCTTTTTTATTAAATATGTAAAAATTTCTACATTTCTGTCTTTTTTTCAGTCAGGATGGGGTGCAGAGTGTACAGTAATGAGAAAAAATAAACTTTTTTGACTTTACTAAATGGCTGCAATGAAACAAAGAGTAAAAAATGTAAAGGGGTCTGAATACTTTCTGTACCCACTATATATAGTGTGGCTATGTGCGGCACATTTTGTATATAGGAGGCTATGTGGGGGATCATACTGTATATAAAAGGCTACGTGGAGGTATATGCTGTATATCACTGGCTATTTGAGGCTGATACTGTTTATGAGAGGCTATATGAGGCACATGCTCAATATCAAAGGCTATGTGGTGCTTATATTGTATGTAGGAGGGCTATGAGGTGGGGGCTCCTACTGTATACAGCAGGCTGTGTGTGGGCTCTTACACAATATAGGGGACTGTGTGTGGGGTCCTACTCTATTTAGGGGGATGTCAGCATACTAAATTCTGCTCAGTATTAAGTAATACAATTAATATTAATATAACATAAATATAATTAATATGTTAATATTAATATTGAGCAAAATTAATTTTGGCCCTCCACAACAGTCACTGTCTCTCATGTGTCCACTCAGGAAAATTCATTGCCAACCCCTGCCCTTAGAGGGTCACAAATGGTAAGTAGCACACACCCATGTTACTTTAATCCCCCCCAGACCAGATGTTATTCCATATTTAGCGCCTTGTACTACATGTATGGCGCAGTCCATCACTGCATCGCCTCCTAGTGGTGGAAGTAATTACTGCACACAACACAGCTGAGCTGGATGATTTATTATTGTATAAGCAGATTATAATATTTGCTGCATCCGTCACCGTACATTATAATAATTCATTACTGTTATTATTATCCTGGAAATGATAATCTCACTTCCAGGTCTAATCAGATATTTGCGTTAATCGATTTCACTTAATGAGTCATTATTGCAGATTTATAAAGAAAGAAAAGATGATTTATTATAAGATTTTTTTAACTAAAATTTCTGTAAGTGAAAATAGAAGACCCTCGGATTTCTGTGCACGCTGTTTGTTTCAGGTGACAACTTTCCTCCAATATCTTGGTCTCTTCCAGGAATCACAGTATCTCAGAATATTAGATGTAATTTATCGGCACAGAACCTGCGGGACAGAGAAGGGGTTAATGATATGTAAGATATGCACAGACACAACTCACACATGTGCACAGTGACTTTTTGTGATGCATTTGTTTAAACAACTAGACTTTTTTTTTTCTTCATCTATTCTTAGTTGCAACAACCATAACTTTTCCATGGAAGCCTCACGACGACTATATGATGTCTTATTCTTCTTTTTTTGCCATGTTCTAGGGGCCATTTTGCATGTAATTAGCCATTACATTTATGGGTTTTTTTACATTTACTTAATAAAAAGAAAAGAAAAACAATCACACTGTTCATCAATCTCCATAAATAAAATGTTCAATGTATTACACATTTTGTCATAGTTATTGAGATACTAAATACGTCTGTTTTATTTATGGATTTGTGATGTTTATTTTTCAAAAGTGTTTTAGAAGGTGATTATCATATTTGCTCTTCATTATTTATTGGTAACTTTTTTAGTAAATATAAGGGTTTGAATTTTATTTTACTACGTCTACAATTATATAGAGATATATCTGTGTGTACCAGTGCAATATGCCTATTAAGACGAAGAATACTGCTTAGATCTTTAGATAAAGAAAATTATTGTATCATTACCAAGGAAGCCTGTGGATCACTATTAAAATTGGGATATAAATTTTTTTTTGTTAATTTGCGTTATTATAAAGTGTAGATGTGAATTACCTTTTTATTCAGGGACCAAACACTCAGGGGCTGGAAAAAAAGGCAAAAATCGTCAAAAACAAGTAAAAAATAAAACACACAATATATGTGAAATGCTGAAGAATATGACATACACACCTTTTATTCCCCAATACCACTGACCCATAGACCACATACATTGAGTACCCAACGTTAGGAGACCGAAATGTCTTCTACAGAGATGAACCAATAAATTTGAGCGGAATTGAATTCTACTTAAATTTTTTCAAAAGTTTACATTTGTCAAAATGCTTTTTTTTTGGTAATTTGCTTCCGTATGGACTCAACGCGAAGGAGTCCGCTTCCCGACATGTTTCTAAACCATAAAAGGCCACCAAAACTTCACATCTCGCCTCTCAACTCTAGCCCCTCCACTCCTCATCACCACCCATCAGGTCCTTGTCGCATCTTCAGATCACCACCGCTTGCGTTGAAGTTCCTCAGCCTTTCACTCGGAGCTGGGACTTCCAGGTTTCGATAAGACAAGGAGATTTCTAAACCTGAGCCCTCAAGGCCTTGACATTTTCACGCCATAATCTTTCACATACTTGTATAGAACCCTTCCTTATCTAATCGAACCCGGAAGTCCTGGCCCAGTCTCATGGAATCTGGGATTTCAGTTCAAGTGGTGGCAATCTGAAGAGGTAGCAAGGACTGGAAGGGTGACAGTGAGGAGCGGAGAGGTGACTGGTGATGTGACAATAAGGATTTTCTTTATTTTTTAAATCTGGGGTCTGGAGATAGACCACACAGAATAACAATTCGAACTTCCCGGGGCAAATCTGTGAGAACAGGAGAATTTGAGTTTTGCCTGATCCGCTCATCTCTAGTGTTGTGGGATGTTGTATGATGTTGGAGCTGAAGCCTCCACCATAACTATATTCTGACCAGGAATATTTGGATTTAGCGAACACCTTCCATTTTCTGACCAAATTTCAGCATCGTAGACGTCACTAATGCGAATGGCCATAATTTAGAGGGAATGTCCACCCTTAACACCATTTAGCTTTCAGACCCCCCTTTCTGACGGATGTGAATTTCTGGGGGGCGCTCAAAGCCGTGACTACTCTGTACACCAGAGGCTGGCTGCGTTATACAGCTGACGTCTGCCCGGAAACATTGGGATTGACAATAATTACGATTAAATCAGTTTAACCCCTTAAATGCCACAGTATTAACCATCTGCGAATCCAAACAGGGCACAGAGAGTTGAAGACCTAATTACATTTTACAAATATTAGATTTCTTTACAGAATACCATTACAATAATATAACATTGTAGACATACTTGTTTCCAACATCCCTGCGCTTCCTTTTCAAGCCCAATGGTAGACCAAGTCCTAAAAAAAAAATCAAAATTACAATTATCACCAAATTTATAATAATTTCAATTTCTCAGTACAACCAATATAATAAGAGGTTGGAATCTTTCGATTTTTTTTTTCCTGCATTTATTGTGTTGGCGATTAATTTTGTACGGTGTTACATTGGATTTTAAGAATGTGGAAATACCAAACATCTCTTTTTTATTATAGATTTATTTCTATATATTGATTTTTCTCTTTCCTGCATTCACTCTAATTAATTTTACATATTTTTTTTTTTAAATGTATTCTATATTGTATGCATTTTATATTTTGATAGATTGGACTTTATTAATGCAGCTATAGCTAAAAACATTTTTTAATTATTATTGTTTAATAGGAAAAAGGGGATCATTTAAAGTTGTATATTGTTAATAGTGTTGAGCGATACCGTCCGATACTTGGAAGTATCGGTATCGGAAAGTATCGGCCGATACCGGCAAAGTATCAGATCTAATCCGATACCGATACCCGATACCAATACAAGTCAATGGGACACCAAGTATCGGACGGTATCCTGTATGGTTCCCAGGGTCTGAAGGAGAGGAAACTCTCCTTCAGGCCCTGGGATCCATATCAATGTGTAAAAGAAAGAATTAAAATAAAAAATAGGGATATACTCACCCTCTGACGCGCCCTGGACTTTACCGACGTAACCGGGAGCCGTTGTACCTAAGAATGCGCGCTTGAAGGGCCTTAGATGACGTCACGGCGCTCTGATTGGTCCGTAGCGGTCACGTGACCGCTACGCGACCAATCACAAAGCCGTGACGTCACCTAAGGTCTTTCAAGCGCTTGAAATACCTTAGAAGACGTCCGCAGCTTCTGATTGGTCGCGTAGCGGTCGCGTGACCGCTATGTGACCAATCACAAAGCCGTGACGTCACCTAAGGTCTTTCAAGCGCTTGAAATACCTTAGGTGACGTCACGGCTTTGTGATTGGTCGCGTAGCGGTCACGCGACCGCTACGGACCAATCAGAGCGCCGTGACGTCATCTAAGGCCCTTCAAGCGCGCATTCTTAGGTACAACGGCTCCCGGTTACGGCGGTAAAGTCCAGGGGCCGCCGGAGAGGTGAGTATATCCCTATTTTTTATTTTAATTCTTTCTTTTACACATTGATATTAATCCTGATACCGATTCCCGATACCACAAAAGTATCGGATCTCGGTATCGGAATGCTCAACACTAAATTCGTTAACATATTTTTCAATTATTTTTTGAAACTTTTTTTAATATTATAATTTACTCCTTTATAATGACATAATCTGTGACATTTTGATCACTTCTTTTATATACTGATATGCCAAGGTATTGCAGAATATAGTTGATATGAAGGGTTTCCCAGGAGTAGACTGATGGTAGCAACAGGAACCTTCAGCTTGTCATCAGCTGCCATGAAAGCCAATCGGCACCCTGCATTTTTAGCCTTGAGGCTCTTAAAATTATGCATCCCTGCTACAGATGAGCACATATATTCAAGTAAAATTGAAAATTCGAGTAAAATTTAAATTTTACAAAAATGCGCATTTGCCAAAATGCGTTGATCTGTACAAGGGAAAAGCTGATTGGTTTCTTATTGATTGTATCCTTCATGATGACTTTAAAATCACCAGATCTCTAAGTGTTAAGGTACCGTTACACTAAACGATTTACCAACGATCACGACCAGCGATACGACCTGGCCGTGATCGTTGGTAAGTCGTTGTGTGGTCGCTGGGGAGCTGTCACACAGACAGCTCTCCAGCGACCAACGATGCCGAAGTCCCCGGGTAACCAGGGTAAACATCGGGTTACTAAGCGCAGGGCCGCGCTTAGTAACCCGATGTTTACCCTGGTTACCATTGTAAATGTTAAAAAAAAAAAACTGTACATACTTACATTCCGGTGTCTGTCACGTCCCTCGCCGTCAGCTTCCCGCACTGACTGTGTCAGTGCCGGCCGTAAAGCACAGCACAGCGGTGACGTCACCGCTGTGCTCTGCTTTTACTTTACGGCCGGCGCTCACATTCAGTGCAGGTTAGCCGCCGGCGGGGGACGTGACAGACATCAGAAGGTGAGTATGTAGTGGGTTTTTTTTACATTTACAATGGTAACCAGGGTAAATATCGGGTTACTAAGCGCGGCCCTGCGCTTAGTAACCCGATTTTTACCCTGGTAACAAGCAAACACATCGCTGGATCGGCGTCACACACACCGATCCAGCGATGACAGTGGGTGATCCAATGACGAAATAAAGTTCTGGACTTCTAGCTCTGACCAGCGATGTCACAGCAGGATCCAGATCGCTGCTGCGTGTCAAACACAACGAGATCGCTATCCAGGACGCTGCAACGTCACGGTTCGCTGTCGTTCTCGTTCAAAAGTTGCTCAGTGTGACGGTACCCTAAGGAAGGGACGAGCTGTCGATAACAGAGTCAGATGTGTGGGGGAGGGGAACAAAGAGGAAGACAATTGTTTCATGATAGCAACCAGAGACAATCAACTCGTTGTATCGGAGCTCGTTATGGACCAATTGGTGATAATTTACAAGTATTTTTCTTTTCACTTGTTCCTAATATTTCTCATTGTGTAGATATGGAATTACCATTTGATCCAATTAGTGAACACACCGGAGCTGGAAAGAAAAAGTCAAGAATAGTCAAAACAAGTTCAAAAGCCGGGCTCAATAGATGAGATATACTGAAGAATATCACATAAGCACCTTGTATTCCCGCTGCCACTGTGCCATACGCCATGTCCCCTGAGTACCCAATTGTTACGAGACCGAAAGGTGCTATGGGATTTTGCATTGTGTTGGAACTGAAGCCTCCACCATAATTAATTTCTGACGAGACGTACTCAGTGTTAGGGATTGCCTTCCATTTTGCATTTTGTAGAGGTTTCCCATTAAATAAGAATCCAGATACACTCGAGGCCTTCGCTGTAATAATGGCTAAATTATTGTCAAATCCCTTCTGTCCAATGAGGCTGTAATTATGGAAGAACGATTCAGTATCTGGGATTTTGGTCAGGAAAGATCCAAAGGGTTTGCCTTCAAAATTGCCACTAAAGCCATAAAGAAAAGCCTGAATATTCTCTGTGCTGTGGAAGGATAAGGGCTTGGATGCAGAAACCTTAAACTTCATCGGTTTTCCTGCTTCTAGGTTGGTCTTCAGCTTTTCTTCACCTGACTGGTACTCCAGATAAGTGGGTTTAGATGCAAAGACATAAACTTGGCTGTCAAAAGATAAGAAGGACGGGACTGAGACAAAGTAGGACTTTCCCCAATTTTTTTCTGGTAGGAGCTGTTCATAAACAAGGCTGCAACCTCCAACACCAGGAACACATGAATGGCCAGAAAGGACGGCCACCGGATGTTGAGAGGTCACCTTGGTTCCGGAGAGGTTGTCTTTACTTTGCAGCTGCAGGAAGTGGAACGGCTCCAGATCCACGGTCATGATGGCACCCTTATTATAATTTTTCCCGTTGTAACATACAGTTCCACTGAGGACCATGGTAATTGTAGTTAAAATATCATGAGCAGCAACAGCAAATTGTGCATAGTGTTTTGATGGTCCATCAGTCGGGGTGAATATGGTGTATTTAGTTCCCCACTGGTCAACCGGGTAATGCAAAGCAACATCTCCACTGGTTCCTACAAAGTTACGGGACATCACGGTGATATCCTTATTGGCTTTAATGATCATGCTACTGGAGGATATCCCTGATCCTGTAATCTGAGGGAGATTTGGGTATTCAAATGTTGCTCGTTTTCCTTTCCTAACTGTGGCTTCCTTCTTGTAATCAGAATTATACATGGACGAAGATACCAAGGTGGAAGATGGACAAGGCTCATCAATAATGATGATATCGTCTAAAGGGTAGTCTATTGGAGGTTGCCGAGACACTAAAACAAATTCTCTTCCTCCAGGAGTGAATATCCCACCTAAAATGAAACTTTTAGTTAGATTTACAGTTTGGGGGCTTTTGTCATAGAATAATAATGTCTTGAATCTAAATTGGTCAATAAAGCAAAGGTCTGACACCACAAACTTCACTAGTCCTAAGGGCCATACCTTAGAGGGAATGTCCACCCTGAATGCCTTTGACTACAAGGGCTGGGATCATAGATAGCTCTGAGAAAGACAGTCTGACCCTTTACAGACCATGGTGACGGCTAGCCTCTTTCGCAGTAGACTGGGGTCACCTATCTGCATGTTTTCCACTCATGGCTAGTGATGGCCACAGACAGGTCTTCATAGGGCAATGCCGACATTACAGAAGCATCACAGTGTATTGTATGATTACGAGACCCCTAATGGGATTTACCAATTAATGACCGGCCAACTATTTTTTCACCTTTTCTACCTTCAGCTGGAGTAATTTTTTTATCACTGATGTGGCTGCAAGTAGGACATTAACATCACAAAACTAAGTTTGTGTCCACTTACTCGGCGCAACCTGTCCTGACATTCCTTTGAATCCCACCAGTAGACCAGATCCTGGAGAATAAATAGTACAAATTACTTCATCTTCCCCAAAGTATTCATTTTTGATGATAAATTAACAACAGACAAATTTCACGCACAATTGTAGAATAAAAGTTTTATTTTAAGCAGGATTAATGTCTTGGATGGAAAATAGATAGGCATGAAAAATATAAGGGAAAAATAGATGGAAAAATAATGCATATATTATTTAAATTCTCTTTTCTTCTCTATATTCCTGACTCACAGTGAAATACATTGAATGTTAGTTACCTGTATTTACGGTCGTTCCAACATTAACCCCATCCAGTCATGGACAGTTTTTGCACTTTTATTTTCTCTTCCCCTAACTTATTTATTTATCCATCCCCATATCTGTGTGAGAACTTGTACATGACGTTTCCTAGTCTGGAAAAACCTCAGTGAGAATGAGAGCAAATGCTTCTTATGTTTTCTTTACGGCAATCGGCTCGCCTTCAACTGCTAACTTTCAATGATGAGTATTTGCTGCGTTTTTCTGGTGCGTACTTTTGAATCTCACTTTTTATGCAAAAACTTATCTGTGGTGTTACTTTTGAAATCTGAAACATGTCAATTTATTTTGAGGTAGATATATACATTTGTATTTTTATTACATTTCAATAGCAGGGGATGCAGGATGATTATTCATGGGCTCAAAGGGATGCTGTTTTTTATGCAATAAAGTGGTATGTAATCTGGTTGTATGATGGTGATACACATGGTTGGATGATGGCTGTAGACATGGCTGGGTGATGGCTGTAGACATGGCTGGGTAATGGCTGTAGACATGGCTGGGTAAAGGCTGTAGACATGGATGGGTGATGGCTGTAGACATGGCTGGGTGATAGCTGTAGACATGGCTGAGTAATGGGTGTAGACATGGCTGGGTAATGGCTGTAGACATGGCTGGGTGATGGCTGTAGACATGGACAAATGATGGCTGTATACATGGCGGGGTAATGGATGTAGACATGGCTGGGTGATGGCTGTAGACATGGCGGGGTAATGACTGTAGACATGGCTGAGTAATGGATGTAGACATGGCTAGGTAATGGCTGTAGACATGGCTGGGTAATGGCTGTAGACATGGCTGGGTGATAGCTGTAGACATGGCTGAGTAATGGATGTAGACATGGCTGGGTGATGGCTGTAGACATGGCTGACTAATGGCTGTAGACATGGCCGATGAATGGCTGGGTAATGCCTGTAGACATGACTTGGTAATGGCTGTAGGCATAGCTGGGTAATGGCTGTAGATATGGGTGCAAGATGGAACATGGCTATAGTTAATGCTGAATATTTCTCCTAATATGGGACGATTGCCATCCACTTCATAGGAGATTTGCCGTCCTTTTCATGAACATTATAGGATGATATGTGAGATTTTAAGGACCTGTGTCTACATAGTGGAATTTTACAACTTTCCAAACAGTGTCGTGTAATACCCCTCCACACCACATGATGCGCTGTTAATAAGAATATGATAATGATCAGTACAGTGCACAGATCAGTGGTGCAGATAAATAATAATTCTCTAATACACCATCTAGTGGTAGACACAATCATTACATGAAATTAGAAAATAAATATCTTTACTAGAAAGTAACATCTATAATATCCTGGATAACTAGAGAGTTTGCTCATTTTCATGTTAGGAATACAGCTGTGTAATTTATAGAGAATTTATTGAATGCTATTTTAGAACTTACCACAAAGTAATACAGCCCACAGGCGAAACTTCATAAGTGATAGAGACTCCATATCTGAAACAGAAGAGAAAAAAGAAACAATATACAGATATTTCCTTCCTTTAATTTGATCTTGGCTCTATCACAAGAAGTCGGTGTTGGTATGTCCAGATGTCACCACTCAGTTGTCATGATCTGCACCTCAGGTTATAACTAAGTGTCATTGTCCTGAAACCCAGGATTCTTAGGAAGCCTCCTTACTGTGTGCTGGGTACTTAAAAGAGCTATGACTTTAAGTGGGTACAGTGGAGACTCCACTACTGTAGGAGACACTAAAGAGGCATCAATACTCTAGGAGACACTAAGGAGGCATCATTACTGTAGGAGGACAGTAAGGAGGCAACACTACTATAGTAGGGCAGTAAAGAGGCATCACTACTGTAAGGGAGCACTGAGGAGTAGTGTTGAGCATTCCGATACCGCAAGTATCGGGTATCGGCCGATACTTGCGGTATCGGAATTCCGATACCGGGATTCCGATACTTGGCGCGTATCGGATACCGGAATCGGAAGTTCCATGATTCAAAATTCAGAAATTCAGCCAATGAGAAAGATTCCAAGTGTGGGCACATCCTGTTTAGCATGGAGGGCATGAAACTACTGGCAAGGCTGTGATTGGCTGCTTAAATGATGTCATGATGCAGTTTAAAAGTCGCTGGCGCCATTTTGCGATCACTCTGCTGTGAATTCAGTTAGTGACAGGACGCTGTTTGCTGACTGAGGGACAGTTTAGAGATAGCGATTTGCTTCTTTGTGCTTTCCAAAGGCTAATTTAGCAACCGCTGTGTTCACCTACTAATCACCTTCCTTTTGCCTTGTAGCGCTGTTTTCACAGCGATCTGCAAGGTCTCTCTGTGTGTGTGTGTGAGTGCAGCCCACTCTCTAGTCTGAGTGCAGCCACATAGGCCATCCATAGCTGGTTGTATTCAGTTCAGGGAGGGTGGTTCATTGCCTCATACTGTCCTTTTTTTTTTTTTTTTTGAAGTAGTGCAGGCTGCTGCACATTTTTTCCAAAAATTCCTATTAGTGTCTTTCCACCCGTCTCCAGCTAATTTGTGGAAAAACACTACATAGGATAAAGTAGAGGAGGGTTTTTGGGCCTTGCAGCGCCGTTTACGGCTGTCTGCACGGTCTCCGTGTGACTGCAGCTCGCCCTGTAGTCTGTGAGCAGCCGTAGCTTGGTTGTCTCCAGCTCAGGGTTGTTCACTGCGTCATACCGCCAAATCAATTTTCATTTTGTTTTCAAGTAGTGTAGTCTGCTGCTAATTAATTTAAAAAAATCCTATTAGTGTCTTTCCACCCGTCTCCAGCTAATTTGTGGAAAAACACTACATAGGATAAAGTAGAGGAGGGTTTTTGGGCCTTGCAGCGCCGTTTACGGCTGTCTGCACGGTCTCCGTGTGACTGCAGCTCGCCCTGTAGTCTGTGAGCAGCCGTAGCTTGGTTGTCTCCAGCTCAGGGTTGTTCACTGCGTCATACCGCCAAATCAATTTTCATTTTGTTTTCAAGTAGTGTAGTCTGCTGCTAATTAATTTAAAAAAATCCTATTAGTGTCTTTCCACCCGTCTCCAGCTAATTTGTGGAAAAACACTACATAGGATAAAGTAGAGGAGGGTTTTTGGGCCTTGCAGCGCCGTTTACGTCTGTCTGCACGGTCTCCGTGTGACTGCAGCTCTATCCGTTGTCAGTTCAGCCCCAAAAAAATAAATAAATAATAAAGTTCACCAAACACACCAGTTACACCACTTTACATTTGTGTAGGCCACATTAGCTCATATTCAAGTCTAGTCCACACTTTAGAAAATTAGTGTGTCTTATACCTGTTAGGAGGAGTTGCTCAGGAATAAGCACACAAAGCCGTTAGTACTTTTCTGCTTATCTTTATCAGTCAACCAAGATGAAGAAGGCAGTGAGTAAGGCACGTGGGCGTGGGCGTGGGCGCGGAGCAGGGAGGGGACGTGGGGATTCTGTGCCTGCTGCGGGCACCGGTGAGTCATCAGCACCCACTTTCACAAGGGAACAGTCGTTCATGCGCAGCTTTGTCGCCGAGCGCCGTACACCGCTGCTGCGTCAAGACCAAATTGAAGCCGTTGTGGGATGGATGGCAGCTAATGCATCAACTTCCATTAGTGCCACATCCTCTCAGACACAGAGCACTGGAGAGCAGCCATCTGTCTCTTCACCACCTGCAAAATTGCCCAGGCAGACAGAGATCCCAGGACAGGAGCAGTCTCTACTTCTGTTCTCTGAATCATCTCTTGGCTTGGAAACAGGGGGCCAGCCAAGCAGCATTGGAGAAATGGAAGAAGAGGCAGGGTGCAGTGATGCCCAACCGCTTTTTCTGTCTTCCTCTGAAGAGGCGGGTGGGCCAGTGGCTCTGGTCACCACCTCGCAGGCCGCATCAGCTGATGATGACACTCAGGTGCCACTTACTGGTGCGTGCTCTGCTGCTGAGACTACCCAGGAGGAGCAGTTGGGGGCAGAGGGTAGTGTAGATGATGAGGTCCTTGACCCATCTTGGCGTCAGGGACAGGAAGGTGGTGGGAGCAGCTCTGAGGAAGAGATTCCCCGTACGGCCCAAAGAGGGAGAGGGAGGGGGAAGACTGCGGATCCTGCAGCCTCCGCATTGGCACCCGTAAGGAGCATGTCTCTTCCAAAAGTCAAAAGGGGGGCTCCCAAGACTTGCAGTGCCTGGTCCTTTTTTGACACAGTTGCAGATGACATTTGCTATGTCAGATGCAAGGTGTGTCATCAAAAAATCAAAAGAGGTCAAAAAGTCGCCAACCTCAATACCTCCAACATGTGGAAACATGTGCGCAACAGGCACCCGGCGGAGTTAGACAAACACACTGAAGAGCTAGGCCAACCAACAGCGGCAGCTACCACCTCTTCAGCTCGTGTTGCCTCTTCCTCTAGCTCACACGCAGCTGGTTCGGCTTCCTCCCAGGATCGCCGTGGAAGAACCTCTGGCCCTGTTGTCCAGAGACCCGCTGTCATTCCACCCGCAGCACCACTTTCCCAGTCAACCACACACTCCCAGCCCAGTCTACAGCCATCGGTAGTACAGGCATGGGAGAAAAGGCGGCCTTTCTCGTCAAACCACCCACGAGCACAGGCTCTGACTGCAGGCATTGCCAAACTTCTGTCACTGGAAATGCTGTCATTCAGGCTGGTGGAGACTGACAGCTTCCGTGACTTGATGTCATTGGCAGTCCCACAGTACAGTGTGCCCAGCCGCTTTTACTTCAGCAGGCAAGCCGTCCCTGCCCTGCACAAGCATGTTGAGGGACACATAAAACACGCGCTACTGAACGCCGTCAGTAGCAAGGTCCACCTCACCACCGATGCGTGGACCAGTCAACATGGACAGGGGCGATACCTTTCCCTCACTGCCCATTGGGTTAATGTAGTTGAGCCGGGTACAGACCGTGCGAGTGGCGCAGGACGTGTCCTGCCCACTCCAAGGATTGCAGGAATCCATTCTGTACGCATTGACTCCTCCTCTTACACCAGTTCCTCAGAATCATCGCTGCAGGAGCCGTCACAGTCCACCTCCACATGGACCCGTGATGAACGTGTACCTGTTACAACCGACATGAGCACAGCCGTGGCCAAACGTCAACAGGCCGTCTTGAAATTAATTTTTTTGGGGAATCGTAGCCACACAGCGCAGGAGCTCTGGAATGCCATCAAGCAGGAGAGCGATGTGTGGTTTGAGCCAGCGAATCTCCAGCCAGGCATGGTAGTGTGTGATAATGGCCGAAATCTGGTGGCAGCCCTGGGCCTCGGCAACCTCACTCACATCCCATGTCTGGCACATGTGCTCAATTTGGTCGTGCAGAGTTTTTTGAGGGACTATCCGGATCTTGATGCACTGCTGCACAAGGTCCGCCTAGAGTGTGCTCACTCGCGGCGTTCCAGCACGGCAAAAGCGCGCATTGCGGCTCTGCAGCGCCGACACCGCCTGCCGGAACATCGCATCATATGTGACCTACCTACCAGGTGGAATTCCACGTTACATATGTTGGAGCGGTTGTGTGAGCAGCAGCAAGCTGTAATGGAGTACCAGCTGTATCAGGCGCAAAAAAGTCGCAGTCAGCGCCGTACAGACTTCACAACCACAGAGTGGGCCACTATGAAGGATGTCTGCCAGGTTTTGCGTCCCTTTGATTATTCCACGCGGATGGCGAGTGCAGATGATGCACTAGTCAGCATGACTGTCCCCCTTATCTGCCTGCTTGAAAAATCACTGCAAGCGCTAAGGGATGATGTTGTGGAAGAGGTGGAGGATGAGGATTCACCACTTCCATCATCTTCTGGACAGTCAGCGCCACGTGGTTCCTCACAAACGCGTAGGCAGGGGACAGTTTGTGAGGAGGATGAGGAGGAGTCAATGGAGGAGGAAGACATCCGTCCAGAGGAGGGAGTTCCCGAATTGTCCAGTACTCAGTGTGTACAGCGAGGGTGGGGTGATGACGAGCGGGCAGAGATCACGCCTCCAGCTGGGGACAGCGTTTCTTGGGCAGTTGGCAGTCTGCAGCACATGGTGGATTACATGCTGCAGTGCCTGAGAAACGACCGCCGCATCGACCACATTCTCAACATGTCTGATTATTGGGTGTTCACCCTCCTCGATCCTCGCTACCGGGACAACGTAGAAAGCCTCATCACACCGTTGAACCGGGAGCGAAAAATGCGGGAGTACCAAGACACACTGGTCAGTTCCATCATCTTCTCCATTCCAACTGAGAGAAGTGCTGCTACTGCATTCCAAAGCAGCTCAGTGCGTCCAGGCAGTGGTGGAGGCTCTGCACAAAGAGGGAGCAGAAGCAGTGCCTCTGCCCAAGGCAAGACCAGTATGGCCCAACTGTGGCACAGTTTTGTGTGCCCCCCACAAAAGTCTACACCATCACAGACGGCTCCAGTCAGCAGGAGGCAACGGTTCCGTCAGATGGTGACAGACTACATGTCTTGCCCTCTTGCTGTACTCCCAGACGGCTCTTCCCCTTTCAAGTTTTGGGTCTCAAAGCTGGATACATGGCCAGAGCTAAGCCAGTATGCATTGGAGGTGCTGTCTTGCCCTGCGGCCAGTGTATTATCGGAACGTGTCTTTAGTGCTGCAGGTGGTGTACTAACTGACCGTCGCATGCGACTATCCTCCGATAACGTTGACCGGCTTACTTTCCTGAAAATGAACAAGGCCTGGATCTCGCAGGAATTTGCCACTCCTCCTCCTGATTAAATAATTAGGTCACTGTATACGTTATCCAGGTCTCCTGTTGTGTTCATCTTTCTACCACCTGAACTTAAATTCCTGGGCTCCAACACCGCCAGTTGAGGCTCAGACGTGCCGTCTGCACAGTCAAAACATACGACCCAGTGTTATTGGGTTTCAGTAACGTCAGCTGATCCCCAGCTGTGTAGCCGGCAATGTGTCATGCGACCGCCACGCTGACACAACAACTGAAATGTAAGGGAATCTGTCCCCCCCCCCCCCCCAAGGCGTTTGTTACTGAAAGAGCCACCTTGTGCAGCAGTAATGCTGCACAAGGAAAAAGGTAGCTATTTTGGTTTTGCTCCTTGCACACGCAAAACTTAACACTTATAAAATGTGTCCACTGATACCGTAAAACCGTCCCGGAGGTGGGACTTTCCTTCGTAATATGACGCAGCACAGCCGTCATTCCTACCCCCCCGGCGCCGCGCCCAGGCTCCTCAGCGTTGTTTGATTCCGTCCCGGAGCCTGCGCTGTTATGTTATCCCGTGGCCAGGCACACTTAGCGCTGCCCGTCTTCTGGCATCATTTGGTGTCAGGCTGGCTGCGCCTGTGCGGCCACGCTGGCCGAGAGCCCGCCTCGCAGTGTCTTCTGATTTAATCCCACTGGGGGCCTGGGATCTATGGACATGCGCAGTGCATATCTGAACCTCCACCTCTCACTCATCTCCCTATGGCTTCTTCAGACTGTTCGGTGTCAGCTGGTCCCTAATAGCATGCCACGGCCGTGACACCGCACAGTCTGGAAAAGAAGCCGTAGGGAGGGGAGTGAGAGGCGAGGATATGCACTGCGCATGGCCATGGATCCCAGGCCCCCAGTGGGATTACATCAGAAGACACTGCGAGGCGGGCTCTCGGCCAGCGCGGCCGCACAGGCGCAGCCAGCCTGACACCAAATGATGCCAGAAGACGGGCAGCGCTAAGTGTGCCTGGCCACGGGATAACATAACAGCGCAGGCTCCGGGACGGAATCAAACAACGCTGAGGAGCCGGGGCACGGCGGCGGGGGGGTAGTAATGATGGCTGTGCTGCGTCATATTACGAAGGAAAGTCCCACCTCCGGGACGGTTTCACGGCTTCAGGGGACACATTTTATAAGTGTTTAGTTCTGTGTTTGCAAGGAGCATGATGAAAAGAGCCACCTTTTCCTTTTGCATCTTTTGTGCTGCACAAGCTGGCTCTTTCAGCTACAAACGCCTTGGGGGGGGGTTAAAGGTTCCCTTTCGACTTTCTCAGGCTTCGGCCTACATTGTGTTCCTCTGCTTTTCCACCTGCCCCTGGGCTCCAACACCGCTAGTTGCCGTCCAGAAGTGCTGTACGCACAGTCAACAGTCGCTCCTCTGTTATTGGGGTTCAGTAACGTCAGCTGTTCCCCTGCTGTGTGTGTGGCAATCCCTCCTACCTCCTCCAACCTCCTCCTCCTCCACCTGTCCCTGGGCTCCAACACCGCCAGTTGCCGTCCAGAAGTGCTGTACGCACAGTCAACAGTCCCTCCTCTGTTATTGGGGTTCAGTAACGTCAGCTGTTCCCCTGCTGTGTGTGTGGCAATCCCTCCTACCTCCTCCAACCTCCTCCAACCTCCTCCTCCTCCACCTGTCCCTGGGCTCCAACACCGCCAGTTGCCGTCCAGAAGTGCTGTACGCACAGTCAACAGTCGCTCCTCTGTTATTGGGGTTCAGTAACGTCAGCTGTTCCCCTGCTGTGTGTGTGGCAATCCCTCCTACCTCCTCCAACCTCCTCCAACCTCCTCCTCCTCCACCTGTCCCTGGGCTCCAACACCGCCAGTTGCCGTCCAGAAGTGCTGTACGCACAGTCAACAGTCGCTCCTCTGTTATTGGGGTTCAGTAACGTCAGCTGTTCCCCTGCTGTGTGTGTGGCAATCCCTCCTACCTCCTCCAACCTCCTCCTCCTCCACCTGTCCCTGGGCTCCAACACCGCCAGTTGCCGTCCAGAAGTGCTGTACGCACAGTCAACAGTCCCTCCTCTGTTATTGGGGTTCAGTAACGTCAGCTGTTCCCCTGCTGTGTGTGTGGCAATCCCTCCTACCTCCTCCAACCTCCTCCTCCTCCACCTGTCCCTGGGCTCCAACACCGCCAGTTGCCGTCCAGAAGTGCTGTACGCACAGTCAACAGTCCCTCCTCTGTTATTGGGGTTCAGTAACGTCAGCTGTTCCCCTGCTGTGTGTGTGGCAATCCCTCCTACCTCCTCCAACCTCCTCCTCCTCCACCTGTCCCTGGGCTCCAACACCGCCAGTTGCCGTCCAGAAGTGCTGTACGCACAGTCAACAGTCCCTCCTCTGTTATTGGGGTTCAGTAACGTCAGCTGTTCCCCTGCTGTGTGTGTGGCAATCCCTCCTACCTCCTCCAACCTCCTCCTCCTCCACCTGCCCCTGGGCTCCAACACCGCCAGTTGCCGTCCAGAAGTGCTGTACGCACAGTCAACAGTCCCTCCTCTGTTATTGGGGTTCAGTAACGTCAGCTGTTCCCCTGCTGTGTGTGTGGCAATCCCTCCTACCTCCTCCAACCTCCTCCAACCTCCTCCTCCTCCACCTGTCCCTGGGCTCCAACACCGCCAGTTGCCGTCCAGAAGTGCTGTACGCACAGTCAACAGTCGCTCCTCTGTTATTGGGGTTCAGTAACGTCAGCTGTTCCCCTGCTGTGTGTGTGGCAATCCCTCCTACCTCCTCCAACCTCCTCCTCCTCCACCTGTCCCTGGGCTCCAACACCGCCAGTTGCCGTCCAGAAGTGCTGTACGCACAGTCAACAGTCCCTCCTCTGTTATTGGGGTTCAGTAACGTCAGCTGTTCCCCTGCTGTGTGTGTGGCAATCCCTCCAACCTCCTCCAACCTCCTCCTCCTCCACCTGTCCCTGGGCTCCAACACCGCCAGTTGCCGTCCAGAAGTGCTGTACGCACAGTCAACAGTCCCTCCTCTGTTATTGGGGTTCAGTAACGTCAGCTGTTCCCCTGCTGTGTGTGTGGCAATCCCTCCTACCTCCTCCAACCTCCTCCAACCTCCTCCTCCTCCACCTGTCCCTGGGCTCCAACACCGCCAGTTGCCGTCCAGAAGTGCTGTACGCACAGTCAACAGTCCCTCCTCTGTTATTGGGGTTCAGTAACGTCAGCTGTTCCCCTGCTGTGTGTGTGGCAATCCCTCCTACCTACTCCAACCTCCTCCAACCTCCTCCTCCTCCACCTGTCCCTGGGCTCCAACACCGCCAGTTGCCGTCCAGAAGTGCTGTACGCACAGTCAACAGTCCCTCCTCTGTTATTGGGGTTCAGTAACGTCAGCTGTTCCCCTGCTGTGTGTGTGGCAATCCCTCCTACCTCCTCCAACCTCCTCCAACCTCCTCCTCCTCCACCTGTCCCTGGGCTCCAACACCGCCAGTTGCCGTCCAGAAGTGCTGTACGCACAGTCAACAGTCCCTCCTCTGTTATTGGGGTTCAGTAACGTCAGCTGTTCCCCTGCTGTGTGTGTGGCAATCCCTCCTACCTCCTCCAACCTCCTCCTCCTCCACCTGTCCCTGGGCTCCAACACCGCCAGTTGCCGTCCAGAAGTGCTGTACGCACAGTCAACAGTCCCTCCTCTGTTATTGGGGTTCAGTAACGTCAGCTGTTCCCCTGCTGTGTGTGTGGCAATCCCTCCTACCTCCTCCAACCTCCTCCAACCTCCTCCTCCTCCACCTGTCCCTGGGCTCCAACACCGCTAGTTGCCGTCCAGAAGTGCTGTACGCACAGAGCCAAACACCTCGCCAATGTGTTAGTGGGGTTCAGCACCGCAAGCTGTTCCCCTGCTGTGTATACGGCAACGTGTACTGCGACCGCCACGCAGACACAACAAGTTAAATGTAAGGGAACCTGACCCCCCCCCCCCCAGGCGTTTGTTACTGAAGGAGCCACCTTGTGCAGCAGTAATGATGCAAAGGGAAAAAGTGCCTCTTTTCGTGATGCTCCTTGCACATGCTGAACCTAACACTTATGAAATGTGTCCCCACACAGCGTTAAACCGTCCGGTAGGTGGAACTTTCCTTTGTCGTGTGACGCAGCACAGCCATCATTTTTACCCCCTTGGCGCCGTGCGCCCCCTCCTCAGCGTTGTTTGAATCTGTCCCGGAGCCTGCGCTGTTAGGTTAGCCCTTGGCCATGCACACATGTTGCGCTGCCCGTCTTCTGACCTCATTTGGTGTCAGGCTGGCTGCGCCTGTGCGGGTGCGCTGGCCGAGATCCCGCCTCGCAGTGTCGTCTAATGTAATCCCACCGCGGGCCTGTGATCCGTGCCCGTGCGCAGTGCATATCCTCTCCTCTCACTCCCCTCCCTACGGCTTCTTCAGACTGTGCGATGTCAGCTGGTCCCTAATAGCATGCCACGGCCGTGACACCGCACAGTCTGAAAAAGCCGTAGGGAGGGGAGTGAGAGGAGAGGATATGCACTGCGCACGGGCACGGATCACAGGCCCGCGGTGGGATTACATTAGACGACACTGCGAGGCGGGATCTCGGCCAGCGCACCCGCACAGGCGCAGCCAGCCTGACACCAAATGAGGTCAGAAGACGGGCAGCGCAACATGTGTGCATGGCCAAGGGCTAACCTAACAGCGCAGGCTCCGGGACAGATTCAAACAACGCTGAGGAGGCGGCGCACGGCGCCAAGGGGGTAAAAATGATGGCTGTGCTGCGTCACACGACAAAGGAAAGTTCCACCTACCGGACGGTTTAACGCTGTGAGGAGACACATTTCATAAATGTTAGGTTCCGCATGTACAAGGACCATAATTAAAAGAGCTAAGTTTACCTTTTCCAGCATTAGTGCTGTACACAATGGCTCTTTCAGCTACAAACGCCTGGGGGGGGGGGGGGGGTTAAAGGTTTCCTTTCAACTTGCTCGAGTGCAGGCTTCGGCCTACACTCCGCTCCCCCTGCTCCTCCTGCTGACCCTGGGCTCTAACACCGCCAGTTTTTGCCCAGATGTGCTAGCTGCACAGAGAAAAACACCAGCCAATGTGTCAGTGGGGTTCAGCACCGCCAGCTGTTCCCCTGCTGTGTAGCCGGCAACGTGTCCTGCGACCGCCACGCAGACACAAGAACTGAAATTGAAGGGAACCTGTCCCCCCTCCCCCAGGTGTTTCTATGTTTTACAGCTACCTTGAACAGCAGTAATGCTGCATGTGTTCAAGGTGGCTCAGAAACTTATTCTCCTTGCCCATGTTGAAGTGAACACGTCTAAAATGTGTCCTCTGTGACCATTAAAACGTCCCTCAGGTGTGATTTGACTTTGTATTGACACACGCAACAAGCTCCTTGGTAACGCTGCCCGTCTTCTGGCATCATTGTTTGGCTGGCTGCGCCTCTGCGGCCGCCCTGACCCACACAACACCCCTCGTTGTCTTATTTAATGGGACTGCGAGGGTGTGATTGATGGGCAGGATCAGTGCATCAGTTCGCCTGTCCCTCCTCTCCTTCCGCCTTCTTCGGACTGTGCGGCTTCATGGCCGTGGCATGCGATAAGGGATCAGATGACGCCGCACAGTCTGAAGCGGGTGTAAGGACCCGAGTGTGAGAGGCCAACATATGTGCTGCGCCAGGCCCTGAATCCCAGCCCCGCAGTGTTTTAACAATGTTAAGACACTGCGGGGCTGGGATTCATGGGCATCGCGAACCGCACCGGCCGACATTACATGATGCCAGAAGATGGGCAGCGCTAACGGCGCTAGGCCAGGGGATAACACGACAGCGCAGACTCCTGTACAGCAAATAACAACGCTCGGGAGGCTACACCCAGCACCAAGGTGGGATTCTTGACACCTGTGCTGCGTCTCATTACAAAGGGAACTCTCGCCTCCATTACACAGTTTGACTGTATAAAGGGCTGAATGTTATACGTGTTCCATTCAGCGTGTGCAAGGAGAAAAATTACAAGAGCAACCTTTGACTTGCGCAGCACTGCTGCTGCATAAGCTGTGGCTCTTCTACTTTGTAACCCCTGAGGGGGGGTTAAAGGTGACTTTTGAAATCGGTTCAATTAGGCTTCGGCCTACACTCTGCTCCACCTGCAGAGCCCGGGCTCCAACAACGCTAGTTGCTGTCCGGAAGTGCTGGCTGCACAGAGCCAAACACCTCGCCAATGTGTCAGTGGGGTCCAGCACCGCCAGCTGTTCCCCTGCTGTGTAGCCGGCAACGTGTCCTGCAAAAGCCACGCAGACACAACAGACCCAAAGCTGCCGCCAGTGCAGGCTTCGGCCTACACTCCCCTCCCCCTGCTCCTCCTCCTCCTGCTCCTCCTCCTGCTGACCCTGGGCTCTAACACACCGCCAGTTGGGGCCCAGATGTGCTAGCTGCACAGAGAAAAACACCAGCCAATGTGTCAGTGGGGTCCAGCACCGCCAGCTGTTCCCCTGCTGTGCAGCCGGCAACGTGTCCTGCAAAAGCCACGCAGACACAAGAACTGAAATTGAAGGGAACCTGTCCCCCCTCCCCCAGGCGTTTTTACGTTATCCAGCCACCTTGTACAGCGGTAATGCTGCATGTGTGCAAGGTGGCTCAGAAACGTATTCTCCTCGCACATGTGGAACTGAAAACACGTCTGAAATGTGTCCTCTGTGTGACCATTTAACCGTCCCGGTGGTGTGACTTTCCTTTGTAATGACACGCTGCAACCCCCTTGGTAGCGCTGCCCGTCTTCTGGCATCATTGTTTGGCTGCCTGCGCCTCTGCGGCCGCCCTGACCCACACAACGCCCCTCGTTGTCTTATTTAATGGGACTGCGAGGGTGTGATTGATGGGCAGGATCAGTGCATCAGTTCGCCTGTCCCTCCTCTCCTTCCGCCTTCTTCGGACTGTGCGGCTTCATGGCCGTGGCATGCGATAAGGGATCAGATGACGCCGCACAGTCTGAAGCGGGTGTAAGGACCCGAGTGTGAGAGGCCAACATATGTGCTGCGCCAGGCCCTGAATCCCAGCCCCGCAGTGTTTTAACAATGTTAAGACACTGCGGGGCTGGGATTCATGGGCATCGCGAACCGCACCGGCCGACATTACATGATGCCAGAAGATGGGCAGCGCTAACGGCGCTAGGCCAGGGGATAACACGACAGCGCAGACTCCTGTACAGCAAATAACAACGCTCGGGAGGCTGCACCCAGCACCAAGGTGGGATTCTTGACACCTGTGCTGCGTCTCATTACAAAGGGAACTCTCGCCTCCATTACACAGTTTGACTGTATAAAGGGCTGAATGTTATACGTGTTCCATTCAGCGTGTGCAAGGAGAAAAATTACAAGAGCAACCTTTGACTTGCGCAGCACTGCTGCTGCATAAGCTGTGGCTCTTCTACTTTGTAACCCCTGAGGGGGGGTTAAAGGTGACTTTTGAAATCGGTTCAATTAGGCTTCGGCCTACACTCTGCTCCACCTGCAGAGCCCGGGCTCCAACAACGCTAGTTGCTGTCCGGAAGTGCTGGCTGCACAGAGCCAAACACCTCGCCAATGTGTCAGTGGGGTCCAGCACCGCCAGCTGTTCCCCTGCTGTGTAGCCGGCAACGTGTCCTGCAAAAGCCACGCAGACACAACAGACCCAAAGCTGCCGCCAGTGCAGGCTTCGGCCTACACTCCCCTCCCCCTGCTCCTCCTCCTCCTGCTCCTCCTCCTGCTGACCCTGGGCTCTAACACACCGCCAGTTGGGGCCCAGATGTGCTAGCTGCACAGAGAAAAACACCAGCCAATGTGTCAGTGGGGTCCAGCACCGCCAGCTGTTCCCCTGCTGTGCAGCCGGCAACGTGTCCTGCAAAAGCCACGCAGACACAAGAACTGAAATTGAAGGGAACCTGTCCCCCCTCCCCCAGGATTTTTTACGTTATCCAGCCACCTTGTACAGCGGTAATGCTGCATGTGTGCAAGGTGGCTCAGAAACGTATTCTCCTCGCACATGTGGAACTGAAAACACGTCTGAAATGTGTCCTCTGTGTGACCATTTAACCGTCCCGGTGGTGTGACTTTCCTTTGTAATGACACGCTGCAACCCCCTTGGTAGCGCTGCCCGTCTTCTGGCATCATTGTTTGGCTGCCTGCGCCTCTGCGGCCGCCCTGACCCACACAACGCCCCTCGTTGTCTTATTTAATGGGACTGCGAGGGTGTGATTCATGGGCAGGATCAGTGCATCAGTTCGCCTGTCCCTCCTCTCCTTCCGCCTTCTTCGGACTGTGCGGCTTCATGGCCGTGGCATGCGATAAGGGATCAGATGACGCCGCACAGTCTGAAGCGGGTGTAAGGACCCGAGTGTGAGAGGCCAACATATGTGCTGCGCCAGGCCCTGAATCCCAGCCCCGCAGTGTTTTAACAATGTTAAGACACTGCGGGGCTGGGATTCATGGGCATCGCGAACCGCACCGGCCGACATTACATGATGCCAGAAGATGGGCAGCGCTAACGGCGCTAGGCCAGGGGATAACACGACAGCGCAGACTCCTGTACAGCAAATAACAACGCTCGGGAGGCTGCACCCAGCACCAAGGTGGGATTCTTGACACCTGTGCTGCGTCTCATTACAAAGGGAACTCTCGCCTCCATTACACAGTTTGACTGTATAAAGGGCTGAATGTTATACGTGTTCCATTCAGCGTGTGCAAGGAGAAAAATTACAAGAGCAACCTTTGACTTGCGCAGCACTGCTGCTGCATAAGCTGTGGCTCTTCTACTTTGTAACCCCTGAGGGGGGGTTAAAGGTGACTTTTGAAATCGGTTCAATTAGGCTTCGGCCTACACTCTGCTCCACCTGCAGAGCCCGGGCTCCAACAACGCTAGTTGCTGTCCGGAAGTGCTGGCTGCACAGAGCCAAACACCTCGCCAATGTGTCAGTGGGGTCCAGCACCGCCAGCTGTTCCCCTGCTGTGTAGCCGGCAACGTGTCCTGCAAAAGCCACGCAGACACAACAGACCCAAAGCTGCCGCCAGTGCAGGCTTCGGCCTACACTCCCCTCCCCCTGCTCCTCCTCCTCCTGCTCCTCCTCCTGCTGACCCTGGGCTCTAACACACCGCCAGTTGGGGCCCAGATGTGCTAGCTGCACAGAGAAAAACACCAGCCAATGTGTCAGTGGGGTCCAGCACCGCCAGCTGTTCCCCTGCTGTGCAGCCGGCAACGTGTCCTGCAAAAGCCACGCAGACACAAGAACTGAAATTGAAGGGAACCTGTCCCCCCTCCCCCAGGCGTTTTTACGTTATCCAGCCACCTTGTACAGCGGTAATGCTGCATGTGTGCAAGGTGGCTCAGAAACGTATTCTCCTCGCACATGTGGAACTGAAAACACGTCTGAAATGTGTCCTCTGTGTGACCATTTAACCGTCCCGGTGGTGTGACTTTCCTTTGTAATGACACGCTGCAACCCCCTTGGTAGCGCTGCCCGTCTTCTGGCATCATTGTTTGGCTGCCTGCGCCTCTGCGGCCGCCCTGACCCACACAACGCCCCTCGTTGTCTTATTTAATGGGACTGCGAGGGTGTGATTCATGGGCAGGATCAGTGCATCAGTTCGCCTGTCCCTCCTCTCCTTCCGCCTTCTTCGGACTGTGCGGCTTCATGGCCGTGGCATGCGATAAGGGATCAGATGACGCCGCACAGTCTGAAGCGGGTGTAAGGACCCGAGTGTGAGAGGCCAACATATGTGCTGCGCCAGGCCCTGAATCCCAGCCCCGCAGTGTTTTAACAATGTTAAGACACTGCGGGGCTGGGATTCATGGGCATCGCGAACCGCACCGGCCGACATTACATGATGCCAGAAGATGGGCAGCGCTAACGGCGCTAGGCCAGGGGATAACACGACAGCGCAGACTCCTGTACAGCAAATAACAACGCTCGGGAGGCTGCACCCAGCACCAAGGTGGGATTCTTGACACCTGTGCTGCGTCTCATTACAAAGGGAACTCTCGCCTCCATTACACAGTTTGACTGTATAAAGGGCTGAATGTTATACGTGTTCCATTCAGCGTGTGCAAGGAGAAAAATTACAAGAGCAACCTTTGACTTGCGCAGCACTGCTGCTGCATAAGCTGTGGCTCTTCTACTTTGTAACCCCTGAGGGGGGGTTAAAGGTGACTTTTGAAATCGGTTCAATTAGGCTTCGGCCTACACTCTGCTCCACCTGCAGAGCCCGGGCTCCAACAACGCTAGTTGCTGTCCGGAAGTGCTGGCTGCACAGAGCCAAACACCTCGCCAATGTGTCAGTGGGGTCCAGCACCGCCAGCTGTTCCCCTGCTGTGTAGCCGGCAACGTGTCCTGCAAAAGCCACGCAGACACAACAGACCCAAAGCTGCCGCCAGTGCAGGCTTCGGCCTACACTCCCCTCCCCCTGCTCCTCCTCCTCCTGCTCCTCCTCCTGCTGACCCTGGGCTCTAACACACCGCCAGTTGGGGCCCAGATGTGCTAGCTGCACAGAGAAAAACACCAGCCAATGTGTCAGTGGGGTCCAGCACCGCCAGCTGTTCCCCTGCTGTGCAGCCGGCAACGTGTCCTGCAAAAGCCACGCAGACACAAGAACTGAAATTGAAGGGAACCTGTCCCCCCTCCCCCAGGCGTTTTTACGTTATCCAGCCACCTTGTACAGCGGTAATGCTGCATGTGTGCAAGGTGGCTCAGAAACGTATTCTCCTCGCACATGTGGAACTGAAAACACGTCTGAAATGTGTCCTCTGTGTGACCATTTAACCGTCCCGGTGGTGTGACTTTCCTTTGTAATGACACGCTGCAACCCCCTTGGTAGCGCTGCCCGTCTTCTGGCATCATTGTTTGGCTGCCTGCGCCTCTGCGGCCGCCCTGACCCACACAACGCCCCTCGTTGTCTTATTTAATGGGACTGCGAGGGTGTGATTCATGGGCAGGATCAGTGCATCAGTTCGCCTGTCCCTCCTCTCCTTCCGCCTTCTTCGGACTGTGCGGCTTCATGGCCGTGGCATGCGATAAGGGATCAGATGACGCCGCACAGTCTGAAGCGGGTGTAAGGACCCGAGTGTGAGAGGCCAACATATGTGCTGCGCCAGGCCCTGAATCCCAGCCCCGCAGTGTTTTAACAATGTTAAGACACTGCGGGGCTGGGATTCATGGGCATCGCGAACCGCACCGGCCGACATTACATGATGCCAGAAGATGGGCAGCGCTAACGGCGCTAGGCCAGGGGATAACACGACAGCGCAGACTCCTGTACAGCAAATAACAACGCTCGGGAGGCTGCACCCAGCACCAAGGTGGGATTCTTGACACCTGTGCTGCGTCTCATTACAAAGGGAACTCTCGCCTCCATTACACAGTTTGACTGTATAAAGGGCTGAATGTTATACGTGTTCCATTCAGCGTGTGCAAGGAGAAAAATTACAAGAGCAACCTTTGACTTGCGCAGCACTGCTGCTGCATAAGCTGTGGCTCTTCTACTTTGTAACCCCTGAGGGGGGGTTAAAGGTGACTTTTGAAATCGGTTCAATTAGGCTTCGGCCTACACTCTGCTCCACCTGCAGAGCCCGGGCTCCAACAACGCTAGTTGCTGTCCGGAAGTGCTGGCTGCACAGAGCCAAACACCTCGCCAATGTGTCAGTGGGGTCCAGCACCGCCAGCTGTTCCCCTGCTGTGTAGCCGGCAACGTGTCCTGCAAAAGCCACGCAGACACAACAGACCCAAAGCTGCCGCCAGTGCAGGCTTCGGCCTACACTCCCCTCCCCCTGCTCCTCCTCCTCCTGCTCCTCCTCCTGCTGACCCTGGGCTCTAACAAACCGCCAGTTGGGGCCCAGATGTGCTAGCTGCACAGAGAAAAACACCTCGCCAATGTGTCAGTGGGGTCCAGCACCGCCAGCTGTTCCCCTGCTGTGCAGCCGGCATCGTGTCCTGCAAAAGCCACGCAGACACTTGCTCTTGTACCTTCTGCTCCCCATCCTGGTTCCAGTACCGTCAGCTGGTTCCGGGCAGAGCCTTTGGCTTAGGTGCCTCCCTTTGGTATCCGAGTTCCACCAACGTCAGGTGGTCCTTGGTAGTGCTTTCAGGCACGGGTACCTCCTGCTTAGTAACCGGGTTCCAGTAACGTCAGCTGGTCCTCGGTAGTTCCATTGGCTCTTGGACCTTCGGCTACCCATCCGGGTTCCAGCACCGTCAGCTGGTTCTCGGCAGTGTCTTTTGCTCTTGTACCTTCTGCTCCCCATCCTGGTTCCAGTACCGTCAGCTGGTTCCGGGCAGAGCCTTTGGCTTAGGTGCCTCCCTCTGGGTATCCGAGTTCCACCAACGTCAGGTGGTCCTTGGTAGTGCTTTCAGCACAGGTACCTCCTGCTTAGTAACCGGGTTCCAGTAACGTCAGCTGGTCCTCGGTAGTTCCATTGGCTCTTGGACCTTCGGGTAGCCATCCGAGTTCCAGTTCCATCAGCTGGTTCTCGGCATTTTCTCAGCCTTCTTGTACCTTCTGCTACATTTCCAAGTTCAAGAGACTAAACACAATGACCCAGAAGACCACCCCTAAGATGACGACGACACCAGAGACGACAACCACCGTGATGACGACGACCCTGGAGACGATGACCCCGAAGACCACCCCGATGACGACGACCCCGGAGATGACGACCCTGAAGACCACCCCGATGACGACGACCCCGGAGACGACGACCCTGGAGACGACGACGACCTGGAAGACCGAGAAGCAGAAGAACAAGAGGCTGCAGAACAAAGAGCAGAAGGACATTAAGCATAACACAAAATATCAGAGCAAAAAATATTATGTAAATTATAAGCAGAAGAAGACTAAGCAGTGTATGGGGGTGAGTCCGTTCCTCCTCGTGGTGCCCCTGGATAAAGCCTGATGCTGCAGGCCAAACTGAACGCGGACAAATGTAACTGTTTTGTGACAGGCAGAACGGAAGGTGTAATCTTCAAACTTTTATAGATAACAACTACGGGAATGCCTGTCACAAATAAGAATATGATGAAGAAGTTGAATATGATGAAGATAATAGTAAAATAAAAAGAATATGAACAATGTAACCCAAAAAATAATAGGTGGAAGATGAAGAAGAAGATGAATAAGGTGAAGAAGTTGATGTCAAAGAAGCTGATGATGAGGATAATTAAGAAGAAAGCGTGGGAGAAGTAAAAAAGAAGGTGAAGGGCGTGGAAGTAGTGAAACATCAATATCTGACATAAAAAAAAAAAAAAAAACATAGTCAAATTCTTTCTAACGCCGAACTTCATAAAAAAAAATAAAAAATCCTGCTATTCTATTACATTGGGCTAAACCTCTGTCCCTTTAATATCTCCGCCACGTCCCCCAATACATCCTACAATATTCTTAGTTGTTTTCCTTCATGTAGAATGAACCTACAAGTGTATAAAGGGTTTATTTTAATTCCGATATTTTCGTCCCATTGACTTGCATTGGGATCGGGTATCGGTATCGGATTGGATTCCGATACTGTGACGGTATCGGCCGATACTTTCCGATACCGATACTTTCCGATATCGGAAAGTATCGCTCAACACTACTGAGGAGGCATTAATACTGTAAAGGAACACTAAGGAGGCTTCACTACTGTAAGGGAGCACTAAGGAGGCATGACTTTTAAGGGGCACTAAGGAGGTATCTCTACTGTAAAGGAACACTAAAGAGGCATCAGTACTGTCGGAGTGCAGTAAGGAGGCATCGCTACTGTAAGGGAGCACTGAGGAGGCATCACTACTGTAAGGGAGCACTAAGGAGGCATCACTACTGTAAGGGAGCACTAAGGAGGCATCACTATTTTAAGGAGCACTAAGGAGGTATCACTACTTTAAAGGAACACTAAGGAGGCATCACTAATGTAAGAGAGCACTGAGGAGGCATCACCACTGTAAGGGAGCACTAAGGAGGCATCACTACTGTAAAGGAACACTAAGGAGGCATCACTACTGTAAGGGACCACTAAGGAGTCATCACTATTTTAAGGGGCACTAAGGAGGTATCACTACTGTAAAGGAACACTAAGGAAGCATCAGTACTGTAGGAGGGCAGTAAGGAGGCATCACTACTGTAAGGGAGCACTGAGGAGACATCACTACTGTAAAGAAACACTAAGGAGGCATCACTAGTGTAAGGGAGTACAATGGAGGCATCACTACTATAAGGAGGCGCTAAGGAGGCATCAATATTGTAGGGGACACTAAGGAGGCATCAATATTGTAGGGGACATTAGGGAGGCATCACTACTGTAAGGGAGCACTGAGGACCCCTTTTCTGGGTTCCGCTGTGGGATGCTAGCTTTAGGTTGGGAATGGCCAATATCCATGCTGTCTGCTTTAGCTATGCTGGTTATCAAATATGGTGGGACCCCAGGCCATTTTTTTATTATTTATTTAAATAATTTCATAAAAAACGTGTGTGGACCCATTTATTCTTGATAACCAGCCAAGGTAAAGCTGTCGTTTTTTTAAATTTATTAATTGTAAACAATGCTCCATCAGACAATCACAGCTATGCCAATACTTGACATGGCTGTGGTGTGGCAGGAAGTGCTCACACAGTAACAGATTGTTGATTGTCTACGCTTCAGCCTTCCAACAAGCTTTGTTTGGGCGGACAAACCCGAACAGTAACTCAGACTTCCCGGGAGACGTCTGTTTTCGGGTCTGGCATCCTGTAATGACCCCAAACTTTACTGTTCAGGTTCGCCCATCTCAAAAATTACACAATACATCTCCTCCGGTTTCAAGTATCACTTTTTCCTTGGCACATCCTGGAATTTTTTTTATCCTATATGATTAAAGTCTATGTTTTAATCACTTTTCTTTGGTGCTGGAGAAAATCCTCTTTTGGACCATTGTTAGCAATTAGACCTTGAGTTCCAACCAGAGCACACTCCGTGCTCCGCACCCAGACCGCAGACCGTCCACCCGGGAAGTTTCCGAGGATACTTATCTCTCACACGGGTGATGAGCTGAATTGACTTTTTTTTATATTTTTCGTAATTTTGTAACTTCATGTAGAGGAGAGGATCCCCCATTCTGGGCTTGTACATATTAAAGGAGTTTTTTCTTTTTAGAAAACGTTCTCCTATAATCTGCGTTAATCATAAGAAAACAATCAAGTATTATTCACCCTTCCTGGGTCGGGCGCTGAATCTCCAACATTACCCCGATCTTTATTGATTGTTCGCAGCACTGATATCATGTCAACAATGCTGTAGGCAATCATCAATTTCATTGACTTTTGCCGCCTACATCGACAAAGCCACTGAGCTCAGCGATTGGCTGCAGCGCTGTTGACATGATATCAGCTCTAAAGCCGAACAACAAAGACCAGGACAGCGGTGGTGACTCAGGGAGGATGGGTAATACTCGGTGTGTTTTCTATTACTACAGTATAGAAGAACGTTTTCTGAAAATAACCCCTTTCATTAAGAACGCATTCACACCCTGAGTTTCTGGACCAAACCTACTTACATGCAATGTTATATTATATCAGTGTTTTTGTACTTAATCCATATTATTCTTTAATTTAATATCTGTTTATGGACATTAAATATAATTCTAATGGTATAATAATTAAAATGATTTCCAATCATTTTTTCTTTTCATTATTTGCCATTTATAATTTTAGCAAAATTTGAAAAATTAAAAAATACAAGTATTTTTTTAGATCTATATCTGTGTAGTGAGTGTGATGGGTAATGGGAAAGCTTACCTGCTCCTCTAGTGCTCCGGTCTGTGACTACCCTGGATGGGGCAGTATTTATACCGGGTCCTGGACTCACTACTAACATGAATTTACATATATTACAAAAGTTTCCTTGTCCAGTGACCCTCCCCTTACAATTGTGCAAGACGCCCATGTATTCAGCTCATTGTGACCCTGGAGGAAAACCAAAATGTCAAATTATAGCAAGTAACATCTCTGTAGGATTGTTCATCACTAGACGCCTCCTTATCGAAAGTGGATATAGAAAGTCTACACACCCCTATTAACATGACAAATTACATCTTGTGTAAACAATTCCACCAAGAAGAATCATTTCTACCTTTAATGTTACACATAATCTTTAAAATTCAATCTTTTTTGTTGGAAAAATACAAATAAATAATAAAGTAAAATAATGCGTTTGTATAAACGTGCACATCTAATACAGTGTAGAAGCCCCCTTATCTGCCAGCATTCAGTCTTTTGGGATCTTTCCTCTCTCCTTCTTGCAGTAGCTCCACATCTGTCAGATTTCAGGGGCATCTCCAGGTCACCCACAGATTACCGTATTTATTGGAGTCCGGTCTGCACTCGGCCATTCCAAATCCTTGATTGTCTTGTGGTGAAGCTGTTTTTTTGTTAATTTGGAGATATGATTAGGGTCATTTTTGTGCTAAAAGTGGAAATTCATTTTTCATCTTCATCTTTTAGCAGATGCCTGAAGATTTTGAAGCAAAATTGACTGACATTTGTTCTATTCATATTTCCCTCATCCTTGACTAAAACCCCAGTTCCAGCTTCCGAGAGAGTCCCAAAGCAGAATGCTGCCTCCACCATGCCTCACTGTAGGTAATGATTTCAGTTTCTTTCTCTAATGGATTTGTGCAGATTAATTTCGACATTAAAAGTACCGATGTGAATACTTTTCTGCCCAATGATGACAAAAGTATTCTCGGAGTGATACCTTTAATGGCTAACCAGAGAATAATTTTGTCATCATTGGGTAGAAAAGTATTCACATTGATTTTTCTGGCTAACACGGTACTACAATATAATTTGTTATTATACATCGACATTAAAAGTAGAAAAAGTTCTGAAATTATCCTCGGAGTGTAGACATTTTATATCCCCAATATTAAATCAAATTTTGGAGATTTATGAAATTATCTTTTTTAACCTTACCCTGGTCCTGTGCCAGCTGTTCCCGTGGCCACGAGATTCCTACTTTTGCCACTGTACCAGTATATCACTATAATAACCCCACGACTAAATGCACCCTTTGGTTTCACCTCTCTAAAGAGGGTCCATTTCTGCAGACCACACAATTGCAAAGCCCGTAGTAAAATTAGTAAATGGGCACCTTCTCTTTTTCACTAAAACTCCACAAAAAAAACACAACTTTTTCCATTCGCCTCCCCTTGTATTTTCGGGCCTGATTACATCTGCCATTTTGCCAACAGTAAAAATTGTTCCTATACAATGAAGCCCAAAGAGAAGAAACAATCCCCTAATGTGATCAAATTGGCTCTGGCTTAATAAGTTTCCCCATTTATTATAATTGCTGCCATTTTAATTTAAGTCACACTTAATTCTGACCTATGAATGCTATTAATATGACATTTGGGGTAGAAGCCAAGCTCCTGAGTATCGGCTTTGTTTTTTGGGTGTCCCTATTCTGACCAGGAATTTATATGCCATTTATACATCTACAAATCCATTATATTCCATCCTGGCACAGGAAATACAAAAACTGATATTATACTTTAATATGACTTTTATTTAGTTTGTCTATGCACAGTTCCTGTGGTTTCCAGTTCCTGAGTTACATGTCTGAGGCTTTTGGTTTCACTGCTGACTGGCTAGATTCTCCAGGGCGTCTCTTATCTCCCTGCAGCTTCCATGGTTTTCACTTTCTACTTACTCCAGAGTTCTGTCTACTGCAAGTCCTCGGTCTTCCAGGACGTCTGCTGAGTGTCCAGCGGTTTCCAGGACGTCTCCAAGCCACCTGCGTTTTCCATCATATTTGTACTTTCTTGATACTCCAGGGTGTATTCTGCTACCTGTCTGAGGTCTCCATGATCCCTCCTATCTGCCTACAGCTTGCGATCCTTCAGTCTCCAGTTTGCATGCGTTCTTCAGTACCTCTGCAATATGCCTGCGGTTTCCAGTAGAGATGAGTGAACCTTTCAAGGACCTTTCGCAGAACAGTTCACCTAATGGTTCGACAAACATACCCGAACCCCATTAGATTCAATGGGAGGTCAAACCAAATGTACAAACAACACATTAAGGGGTGACAAAAAGCTTCCCAAACAGCTAAAATTAGGGGCAGGGACCATGAAAAGTGGCATCAATTGACCCACAGTAGAAATTTGCAAATGGCACGGCAACAGTCAGCCATGGGCCATGCATGAGGTATCGGGGGTCTGGCTCAACATTTACATCTTCGAATTGAAGCTTCAATGAGGACCTGGTGGTTAAGGGAGCGGTGTAAGCCTTCTTATCTGGGAGCCCTGATACCTCATGCAACACCTCCAATTTTTTTCCCAGCACACTCAGACGGCACAAACATCAGTTTCTTACAGTAATATTGGTAGAAAAATGTAAGGAAAGTAACACAGGTTATTGAGCGAAAATAAATGCAGCCTGCCTGTCTGGGAGCCCTACTTACACGGGAAGCCCACCAGATGGAGACCCAACTTGGAGTCTCCACATTTGAAGAAATAATTATCACTAAAGTGTCATCAATTTCCACAGAGTAGAAACAGTATAATAGGCCTCGGACACTCCAAAGGTTAGAGAGATTCACTGCACAATCTGGTTTTGGTAATGCAAGTTTCTATATTTCGTGAAGACAAAAAAAAAGGTGGCTGTGACATATGCGACAAAGTAAGGATGTTTCTACCCCACTGGGGTCTTTGTCACAATGTCACTGCCAGAATAGAAGACAGTATAATAGTCACAGGGCATCAATCACCAGGATGGATTAGATATCCCATAAGATACAAGTGTATAAATGAGGTGCTGGACAGACGTACAATATATACAAGGAAAATATCAGTCATGGAAACTGAGAGCAAAAATTACACATAAAATATAATATAAGTAAGCCAGAGACATCACGTGATAAGGCAATTAGCCTGAGGGCTCCGATGGAGCCGGACAAAGAGTGACATAATGCCACCATGTGCACATACAGAGCATATAGATGGAGCAATAGTCAGGTATGTACCAGTCTCGGGTTAGTGCATTACACAACAATGGAGGTAAATATATGGAGAAAGCTTACTGTGGGAGATGGAATAGACAGGGATATATGAAGGAGAAGGGCTGCAGTTACTGCTGTAATGGAAGGACGGGTTATGAGACATGGATCAGGTCGGTGGCCCAGCAGCGAACACTCTAACCGGCCGGCAGCAGTTACCTGTGTTTTCATGGTTCATGTGGTGCTCCCGTGCCTATGTTTGCCCACTGGGTGCACGCCATCTGGAACTGTATGGCCTGGTTAAATATCGGAGTGCACCACCGGACCAAAAGTGATGTCACACGTGGTGACGTGGCCTGACTGAATGTGTGTGTACATGTTGCTATGGGAGCAGAGTCGCTCCCCGGGGTCCGGAAGAGCCGTCATTGTCGGTCAGATGATACGCAGATCTGATGTGTCTGTATATGGCTGTTGCTATGGAAGCAGAGTCGCTCCCCGGGGTCCAGAAGAGGCGTCATTGGCAGTCACATGATACGCAGATCTGATGTGTCTGTATATGGCTGTTGCTATGGAACCACAGTCGCTCCCCGGGGTCCGGAAGAGGCGTCATTGGCGGTCACATGATACGCACATTTGATGTGTCTGTATATGGCCATTGCTATGGGAACCACGGCGCTGGTATTTGTGTACAAAAACCATCTGAGTGTGATTGTGACTGTAGTGGGGGGTATAGCTGCTTGGGGTTCAGGCATATAATAGGGGTACATGGAATGGGGGGACGCAGTAAATATCAATGAATGATTTATGACAAAATGTATCTGAGGTGCTCAGGGTTAAAACTGAATTGCATCTCCATAGAGAGGACCCAAATGGATGGGGAAAAATGTTAAAAAAATGAAAAATAGGAAAAGCCATAGTATGATGACAGAACATATCATGTTATACAGTGGGTGCGGAAAGTATTCAGATCCCTTTCAATTTTTCTCTCTTTGATTCATTGCAGCCATTTGGTAAATTCAAAACAGTTCCCTTTTTCTCATTAATGTACAGTCAGCACCCTAACTTGACTGAAAAAAAACAAAAATGTAGAAACTTTTGCAAATTTATTAAAAAAGAAAAACTGAAATATCCCATGGTCATAAGTCTTCAGACCCTTTGCTCAGTATTGGGTAGAAGCCTCTTTTGAGATAGTACAGCCATGAGTCTTCTTGGGAATGATGCAACAAGTTTTTCACCCCTCGATTTGGGGATCCTCCGCCATTCTTCCTTGCAGATCCTCTCCAGTTCCGTCAGGTTGGATGGTGAACGTTGGTGGACGCCATTTTCAGGTCTCCCCAGAGATGCTCCATTGGGTTTAGGTCAGGGCTCTGGCTGGGCCGGTCAAGAATGGTCACAGAGTTGTTCTGAAGCCACTCCTTTGTTATTTTAGCTGTGTGCTTAGGGTCATTGTCTTGTTGGAAGGTGAACCTTCGGCCAAGTCTGAGGTCCAGAGCACTCTGGAGGAGGTTTTCATCCAGGATATTTCTCTACTTGGCCGCATTCATGTTTCCATCAATGACAACCAGTCGTCCTGTCCCTGCAGCTGAAGAACACCCCCATAGCATAATGCTGCAACCACCATGTTTCACTGCTGGGATTGTATTGGGCAGGTGATGAGCATTGCCTGGTTTTCTCCACATAGACCTTTTCGGTGATAATTCTAAGCAGTATATCTTCATCTCATCAGAATAAAGAATCTTATTTCTCATAGTCTGGCAGTCCTTCATGCGTTTTTTTAGCAAACTCTATGCGGCTTTCATATGTCTTGCACTGAGGAGAGGCTTCCGTCGGACGACTCTGCCATAAAGGCCCGACTGGTGGAGGGCTGCAGTGATAGTTGACTTTGTGGAACTTTCTCCCATCTCCCTACTGCATCTCTAGAGCTCATCCACAGTAATCTGGGGATTCTTCTTTACCTCTCTCACCAAGGCTCTTCTCCCATGACTGCTCAGTTTGGCTGGACGGCCAGGTCTAGGAAGACTTCTGGTGGTCCCAAACTTCTTCCATTTAAGGATTATGGAGGCCACTGTGCTCTTAGGAACATTGAGTACTGCAGAAATTCTGTTGTAACCTTGGCCAGATCTGTGCCTTGCCACAATTATGTCTCTGAGCTCCTTGGCCAGTTCCTTTGACCTCATGATCCTCATTTTGGTCTGACACGCACTGTGAGCTGTGAGATCTTATATAGACAGGTGTGCGCCTTTCCCAATCAAGTCCTGTCAGTTTAATTAAACACAGCTGGACTCCAATGAAGGAGTAGAACCATCTCAAGGAGGATCACAAGGAAATGGACAGCATGGGACTTACATATGAGTGTCTGAGCGAAGGGGCTAAATACTTATGACCATGTGATATTTCAGTTTTTCTTTTTTTTTTAAATATGCAAAAATTTCTACATTTCTGTCTTTTTTTCAGTCAAGATGGGGTGCAGAGTGTACATTAATAAGAAAAAAATAAACTTTTTTGAATTTACCAAATGGCTGCAATGAAACAAAGAGTGAAAACTTTAAAGGGGTCTGAATACTTTCTGTACCCACTGTATATAGTGTGGCTATGTGGGGGCTTAAACTGTATATAAAAGTCTATGTGGGGCCCATGCTGTGTATAACAGGCTATGTAGGGGCTCATACTGTATATAAAGGCTATGTGGGGCTCATGCTGTATATAAAAGACTATGTGAGGCAGATACTGTTTATCAGAGGCTATATGAGGCACATGCTCAATATCAAAGGCTGTGTGGTGCTTATATTGTATGTAGGAGGGCTATGATGTGGGGGCTCCTACTGTATACAGTAGGCTGTGTGAGGCTCTTACGCTATATAGGGGACTGTCTCTCATGTGTCCACACAGGAAAATTCATTGCCCACCCCTGCCCTTAGAGGGTCACAAATGGTAAGTAGCCCACACCCATGTTACTCTAATCCACCCCAGACCCAATGTTATTCCATATTTAGCGCCTTTTACTACATGTATACCGCAGTCCATTACTGCACCGCCTCCTAGTGGTGGAAGTAATTACTGCACACAACACAGCTGAGCTGGATGATTTATTATTGTATAAGCAGATTATAATATTTGTTGCATCCGTCACCGTACATTATTATAATTCATTACTGTTAGTATTATCCTGGAGATGATAATCTCACTTCCAGGTCTAATCAGATGTTTGCATTAATCAATTTCACCTAATGAGTCATTATTGCAGATTTATAATGAAAGAAAAGATGATTTATTATAAGATTTTTTTTAAAGTAAATTTCTGTAAGTGAATATAGATGACCCTCGGATTTCTGTGCGCGCAGTTTATTTCAGGTGACAACTTCCCTCCAATATCTTGGTCTCTTCCAGGAATCACAGTATCTCAGAATATTAGATGTAATTTATCGGCACAGAACCTGCGGGACAGAGAAGGGGTTAATGATATATAAGATATGCACAGACACAACTCATACAAGTGCACAGTCACACGTCTGGACCCCGAGAGCATCATAGGCTATGTTGTGAGGTGAAATTTTAACCCCGCGCGTTCCAATTCACCAAACAATTTTGCCCCTATCTACATAATGGGGAAAAAGTGAAGGGAAAAGTGTTGGAGGAAAATTGACAGCTGCCAGATGTGAACAATGGGGACTTAAAGAGTGAGAGCGATGGCGCCAAAGAGTATATACCGTACAGTTGCTAAGGTGGGGCCCCGACATGGGATACTCACCACACACGGGGATATGAACACAAACACAAAATGCGCCACACACTACCACGTGCTTGAACACATATATACCACCCTCAGCACACATTTCACGACACACACACCAACCTCGCCACATAAAAGTCGAAACACAAAAGTCACCACTCAAAACTCGCAACGCGCAAAACTCGCTACATGCAAAACTCGCCATATGCAAAACTAGGCTCACGCAAAACTCGCCACACGTGCAAAACTCACCTCATGGAAAACTCACCTCATGCAAAACTTGCACACACAGAAAAATTGCCACATGTACAAAAGTTGCAACACATGCAAAAGTTGCCTCACACAAAACTTGCACATACTCAAAACGCACCACACATAAAACTCGCCACGCACAAAACTCGCCATGCACAAATCTTGCTGCACACAACTTGCTACACTAACCTGTCACATGCAACTCGACACACAAAATGTTGCTACACGCATGTCGCCACACAAAACTCATCTCACAAAAGTCGCTACATGCATGTCGCCACACGCAACTCAACACACACAACTTGACACATGAAACTCGCCCTAAAACACACACAAGTCTGGTATTATCCTTCAAAAATAAAAATCTGATTAATAAGCAGACAAACTACAAGAGCAACAAATGTACCATGTAGGAAATACGGCAGCTGTCAGTCACATGACCTGTCTATTATGTGTATGTGTGAGCTAATATATACTGCCAGGGGGGAGGGCTTCCTGTTGGCTGGGGATTTATCAGGCTGCCAATAGCAACCAATCACAGCTCAGCTTCTATTTTGCTACAGTTAATTAACCTGAGCTCTGATTGGTTAATATAGGCAATAAAGACATTCTCAGTATAACAAAGCTAATATATGTTAAGAAATGCTTCTATTAGCTTAGTTTTTGCCTTTTAATAATTACATTTCTATCTATTTGTTTTGTGGTTTTTGTGTGCAGAATAAATTTTTGTTAACACATTCTATTTTGCTAACAGCAGTCATTAACCCGGGCGAAGCCGGGTAGTACAGCTAGTTTATCATATTTGTTTTTCATTATTTATTGGTAACATTTTTTTTAGTAAACATAAGGATTTGAATTTTATTTTACTACGTCTACAATTATATAGAGATATATCTGTGTGTACCAGTGCAATATGCCTATTAAGACGAAGAATACTGCTTAGATCTTTAGATAAAGAAAATTATTCTATCATTACCAAGGCAGCCTGTGGATCACTATTAAAGCTTGTTTTGGGATATAATTTTTTTTGTTACTTTGCATTATTATAAAGTGTAGATGTGAATTACCATTTTATTCAGGGACCAAAGACTCAGGCGCTAGAAAAAAAAGTAAAAAATCATCAAAAACAAGGAAAAAAAACACAATATATGTGAAATGCTGAAGAATATGACATACACACCTTTCATACCCCAGTACCACTAACAGATAGACCACATACATTGAGTACCCAAAAGTCAAGAGGCCAAAAGGTCTTCTACAGAGATGAGCAGAGTTGAATTCTACTTAAATTTTTACAAAAATTCACATTTGTAAAATGCATTTTTTTTGTAATTTGCTTCTGTATGGACTCATCGCGAAGAAGTCCGCTTCCCAACAAGTTTCCAAACCATAAAAGGCCAACAAAACTTCACATCTCACCTCTCTATTTTAGCCCCTCCACTCCTCATCATCACCCATCAGATCCTTGTCGCATCTTCAGATCACCACCGCTTGCGTTGAAGTTCCTCGGCCTTTCACTCGGGGCTGGGACTTCCAGGTTTCAATAAGACAAGGAGATTTCTAAACCTGAGCGCTCAAGGCCTTGACATTTTGGTGCCATAATCTTTCACATGCTTGTGCAGAACCCTTATCTAATCGAACCAGGAAGTCCTGGCCCAGTCTCATGGAATCTGGGATTTCAGTTCAAGTGGTGGCAATCTGAAGAGGTAGCAAGGACTGGAAGGGTGACAGTGAGGAGCGGAGCGGTGAGTGGTGAGGTGACAATAAGGATTTTCTTTATTTTTTAAATCTGGGGTCTGGAGATAGACCACACAGAATAACAAGGGACATTAAATTTGAACTTCCCGGGGCAAATCTGTGAGAACAGGAGAATTTGAGTTTTGCCTGATCCGCTCATCTCTAGTGTTGTGGGATGTTGTATGATGTTGGTGCTGAAGCCTCCACCATAACTATATTCTGACCAGGAATATTTGGATTTAGCGAACACCTTCCATTTTCTGACCAAATTTTAGCATTGTAGACGTCACTAATCCGAATGGCCATAACTTAGAGGGAATGTCCACCCTTAACACCATTTAGCTTTCAGACCCCACTTTCTGACAGGTGTGAATTTCTGGGGTGCGCTCAAAGCCGTGACTACTCCGTACACCAGAGGCTGGCTGCGTTATACAGCTGACGTCTGCCCGGAAACATTGGGATTGAGAATAATTACGGTTAAAGCAGTTTGTCCCCTTAAATGCCAGAGTATTAACCATCTGCGAATCCAAACAGGGCACAGAGAGTTGAATACCTGATTACATTTTACAAATATTAGACTTTTTTTACAGAATACCATTACAATAATATAACATTGATTGTAGACATACTTGTTTCCAACATCCCTGCGCTTCCTTTTCAAGCCCAATGGTAAACCAAGTCCTAAAAAAAAAAATCAAAATTACAATTATCACCAAATTTATAATAATTTCAATTTCTCAGTACAACCAATATAATAAGAGGTTGGAATCTTTTGATTTTTCTCTTTCCTGCATTTACTATATGAACGATTAATTTCATACTGTGTTAAATTGTATTTTATAAGTGTGGAAATACCAAACATCTCTTTTTAAATTATTTCTTTATTTTAATATATTGATTTTTCTCTTTCCTGCATTCATTCTAATTAAAATGTATTTAAATGTATTCGATATTGAATGTATTTTATATTTTGATAGATTGGACTTTATTAATGCAGCTACAGCTAAAAAACATTTTTTAATTATTAGTTTTTTTAATGGGAAAAAGGGGGTAATTTAAAGTTTTATATCGTTAAAATATTTTTCAATTATTTTTTAAAACTTTTTTTTAATATTATATTTTAGTCCTTTATAATGACATAATGACATAATCTGTGACATTTTGATCACTTCTTCTATATACCGATATGCCATGGTATTGCAAAATATAGCTGATATGAAGAGTTTCCCAGGGGTAGAATGATGGTAACAACAGGAACCTTCAGCTTGTCATCAGCTGCCATGACAGCCAATTGGCACCCTGCATTTTTGGCCTTGAGGCTCTTAAAACTATGTATCCCTGGTACAGATGAGCACATGTATTCGAGTAAAATTGAAATTTTACAAAAATCCGCTTTTGCCAGAATGCGTTGATCTGTACAAAGGAAAAGCTGATTGGTTTGTTATTGATTGTATCCTTCATGATGACTTTAAAATCATCAGATCTCTAAGTGAAAGGAAGGGATGAGCTGTCGATAACAGAGTCAGATGTGTGGGGGAGGGGAACAAAGAGGAAGACAATTGTTACATGATAGAAACTAGAGACAATCAACTCGTTGTATCGGAGCTCGTTATGGACCAATTGGTGATAATTTTCAAGTATTTTTATTTTCACTTGTTCCTAATATTTGTCATTGTGTAGATGTGAATTACCATTTGATTCAATCAGTGAACACACCGGAGCTGGAAAGAAAAAGTAAAAAAAAAAGTCAAAACAAGTCCAAAAGCCAGACACAATAGATGAGATATACTGAAGAATATGACATACACACCTTGTATTCCCGCTGCCACTGTGCCATACGCCATGTCCCCTGAGTACCCAATAGTTACGAGACTGAAAGGTGCTATGAGATTTTGCATTGTGTTGGAACTGAAGCCTCCACCATAATTAATTTCTGACGAGACGTACTCAGTGTTCGGGATTGCCTTCCATTTTGCATTTTGTAGAGGTTTCCCATTAAATAAGAATCCAGACACACTCGAGGCCTTCGCTGTGATAATGGCCAAATTATTGTCAAATCCCTTCTGTCCCATGAGGCTGTAATTATGGAAGAACGATTCAGTATCTGGGATTTTGGTCAGGAAAGATCCAAAGGGTTTGCCTTCAAAATTGCCACTAAAGCCATAAAGAAAAGCCTGAATATTCTCTGTGCTGTGGATGGATAAGGGTTTGGATGCAGAAACCTTAAACTTCATCGGTTTTCCTGCTTCTAGGTTGGTCTTCAGCTTTTCTTCACCTGACTGGTACTCCAGATAAGTAGGTTTAGATGCCAAGACATAAACTTGGCTGTCCCTAGATAAGAAGGACGGGACTGAGACAAAATAGGACTTTCCCCAATTTTCTTCTGGTAGGAGCTGTTCATAAACAAGACTGCAACCTCCAACTCCAGCAACACATGAATGGCCAGATAGGACGGCTGCAGGATGTTGAGAGGTCACCGTGGTTCCGGAAAGGTCATCTTTACTCTGCATCTGCAGGAAGTGGAACGGCTCCAAATCCACGGTCATGGTGTCACCCTTATTATAATTCTTCCCGTTGTAATATACAGTTCCACTGAGGACCATGGTAATTGTAGTTAAAATGTCATGGGCAGCAACAGCAAATTGTGCACAGTGTTTTGAAAGTCCATCAGTCGGGGTGAATATGGTGTATTTAGTTCCCCACTGGTCAACCGGGTAATGCAAAGCAACGTCTCCACTGTTTCCTCCAAAATTACGGGACATCACGGTGATGTCATCATTGGCTTTAATGATCATGCTACCGGAAGATATCCCTGATCCTATAATTGGCTGGGGATTTGGGTACTCGAATGTCGCTGGTTCTCCTTTCCGAACTGTGGCCGCCCTATTGTATTCAAGATACAACATGGGCGAAGATTCCAAGTTGAAATATGGACAAGGCCCATCAGTAACGATTTCCCATACAGGCATATCTAATGCATTCTCCATAAACACCAACATAAATTGTTGTCCTCCGGGAGTGACTATCTTCTCACCTAAAATGAAACTTTCAGTTAGATTTACAGTTCGGGGTCTTTTTTTCATACAATAATATTGTCTTGAATTTAAATTGGTCAATAAAGAAAAGATCTGACACCAAAGACTTCACTAATCCTAAAGGCCATACCTTAGAGGGAATGTCCACCCTGAATACATTTATCCTTTTGACTCCTCCCCGACATGTGACATATAGCCAACATCTGACTACAAGTGGCGGGATCAAAGATGAATCTGAGCAAGTCTGACCCTTTACAAACCATGGTGACTGTTATACTCGCTCGCAGTAGATTGGGGGTCACCTATCTGCATGTTTCCCATTCAATAAATTGTCATGGCTAGTGATGGCCACAGACAGGACTTCATAGGGCAATGCCGACATTACAGAAGTATCACAGTGTATTGTGTGACTACAAGGCCCCTTATGGGATTTATCGATTAATGACCGGCCAACATTTTTTTTTAACTTTTCTCTCTTCAGCTGGAGTAAAATATTTTTGTTTTCATTGACGGGGCTGCAAGTAGGACATTAACTTCACAAAACTAAACTTGTGTCCACTTACCCAGTCGCCACTGTCCTGCCGTTCCTTTGAATCCCAACAGTAGACCCAATCCTGGAGAATGAATAGTACACATTACTTCATCTTCCCCAAAGTCTTCAGTTTTACTGATAAATAAACAATAGGCAAAGTTACAGAATAAAAGTTTTATTTTAAGCAGGTTTAATGTCTTGGACTCTGAAATAGATGGTTGGAAAATAGATAGGTATGAAAATAATAGGTGAAAAATAGGTGGAAAAATAACGCAAATATTAATGAAATTTTCTTCTCTGTTTCGGACTCACAATGAAACACATTGTGTTTCTATTTATGGTCACTCCAACATTAACCCCATCCAGTCATGGACAATTTTTGCTTTTTGCTAATTTATTTTCTTCTCCCCTAACTTTTCTATTTATCCGTCCCCATATCTGTGTGAGAACTTGTACATGATGTTTCCTAGTCTGGAAAAACCTCTGTGTGAATGAGAACAAATGCTTCTTATGTTTTCTTTTTGGCATTCGGTTCTACGTCCACACCTAACTTTCCATGACGAGTGTTCGGTGGGTTTTTCTGGTTTGTACTTTTGTGCGTAAAAAATACAGCGTCTTACAGTTTCAGCAAAGTGTATGGGATTCTCTGAATCTCTCACCCTCTGTTTTTTTTGCCCTGCTTAAACTGATCAACAGGACAGAGAAGTGCACCTGTGCAGGATCGCGGTGCTGAGGAAATGCGTCATCCACACGAAGCAAGCAGGAGGGCGGCATCACAACAAGATGGGAGGCGTCAGACCAAGAAGAGCGACACCCATCATACCAGACCGCCCCACAGGTGAGTATAATAAAAGTTATTTTTCTTCTCTTACAGGTCAAGTTGGGGGGCAGATATACAGCATTATACAATACTATATATCAGCCCTGAAAGGTGATGGCCGTATCTCTTATCGACAAAACCTGGTGACAGGTTCCCTTTAAATGTGATGAGGAAAATTCACAGATAGAAAACACATCTACATTTCTATTGCACTTCAATAGCGGGGGATGCAAGAGGATTATTCACCGACACAAAGGTATGTTGTTTTTTTTTTAATGCGATAAAAGGGTATTTAATCTGGTTGGCTTTTGGCTGTCTGCATGGCTGGGTGATTGCTGTAGACATGGGTGGATGATGGATGTAGACATGGCTGGGTAATGTCTGTTTACATGGCTGGGTAATGGCTGTAGACGTTGGTGGATAGATAGCTGGAGACATGGGTGGATGATGGCTATTGACAAGGCTGGGTAATAGCTGTTGACATAAGCTGATGATAGCTGTAGACATGGCTTGGTAATGGCTGTAGACATGGGTGGGTGATGGCTGTAGACATGGGTGGATGAATGCTGGAGACATGGGTGGATAATGGCTATTGACAAGACTGGGTAATGGCTGTTGACATGAGTTGATGATGGTTGTATACATGGCTGAGTAATGGCTGTACACATTGCTGGGTAATGGCTGTAGACAGGGCTGGGTGATGGTTGTTTACATGGCTGGGTAATAGCTGGAGACATGGGTGGATGATGGCTGTAGACATGGCTGGGTAATGGCTGTAGATATGGGTGGGTGATAGCTATACACATGGCTAGGCAATGGCTGGAGACATGGGTGGATGATGCCTGTAGATATGGGTGTGTGATGCCTGTAGACATGGGTGGATGATGGCTGGAGACATGGGTGGATGACGGCTGGTGACATGGGTGGATGATGGCTGTACACATTGCTGGGTAATGGCTGTAGACAGGGCTGGGTGACGGTTGTTTACATGGCTGGGTAATGGCTGTAGACATGGGTGGGTGATGGCTGTAGATATGGGTGTGTGATGGCTGTAGACTTGGGTGGGTGATGGCTGTAGACTTGGGTGGGTGATGGCTGTAGACATTGGTGGGTGATGGCTGTAGACATGGGTGGATGATGGCTGGAGACATGGGTGGATGACGGCTGGTGACATGGGTGGATGATGGCTATTGACAAGGCTGGGTAATGGCTGTTGACATGAGCTGATGATAGCTGTAGACATGGCTGGGTAATGGCTATAGACAGGGTTGGTTAATAGTTATAGACATGCCTGGGTGATGGCTACAGATATGGTTGAGTGATTGTGCAGCGCCCCCAGACGCAGGGCCGCGGGGTACTCGGTACCGGGCCTCTCTGTTGTGAACTCGATTTTTGGGCTCCCTCTAGTGGTCACAAGCGGTACTGTGTAGTGTTGTCTTCTGCAGGTTGGCTGCATCAGCTGGTTCGTTATCCTTGGTTCGTTTCCTATTTAACTCACCTGGATACTCAGTTCCTTGCCTGCTATCAATGTATTCAGTGCTCTTTAGATTCCTTGTGATTACCTTGCTCCCAGCCTCTCCAAGACCAGCTAAGTTTTTGTCCGTTCATTTTTTGATTATCAGCATTCATCATGTTTCTTGTCCAGCTTGCTAAGATGTGATCTCCTCGCTTGCTGGTTGCTCTAGGGGACTGAGTTTCTCCCCCCACACCGTTAGTTGGTGCGGAGGTTCTTGAAATCTCAGTGTGGATATTTTGTTAGGGTTTTTTACTGACCGCACAGACCCCTTACTATTTTCTGCTATCTAGTATTAGTGGGCCTCATTTGCTGAATCTGTTTTCACCCCTGTGTATGTGCCTTCCTCTTACCTCACCGTTATTATTTGTTGGGGGCTTCTATATCTTTGGGGATTATTTCTCTGGAGGCAAGAGAGGTCTTTCTTTCTCTCTAGGGGTAGTTAGTTCCTCAGGCTGGCTCGAGACGTCTAGGATTTTTTAGGCACGTTCACCGGCTACTTCTAGTGTGTTTGGATAGGTTCAGATTTGCGGTCAGTCCAGTTTGCCACCTCCCTACAGCTTGTCCTATGTTTGTTACTTAGCTGGAGTAATTCGTGATCCTCAACCACTAAGGATCATAACAGTATAGCAGACCCTAAAAAGTGTTTAATGCATCGCAGAAGTGGGATAAAAAGAAGACCTGAGTACATTTTTTTTTTTCCCGCTTTTCCTTTGCTGCAGTCTGTTTAGTTTCTTTCATCCCCTTGAACTCTGGGTGGTTTTGAGCTCAGCTGCAGACATGAATATTCAGACTCTGACTTCTAGTGTGGATCATCTTACTGCACGGGTGCAAAGTATTCAGGATTTTGTTATTCATAGCCCTATGTCAGAACCAAAGATACCCATTCCTGAGTTGTTTTCTGGAGATAGATCTAGGTTTCAGAATTTTAAGAATAATTGTAAGTTATTTCTGTCTCTGAGACCTCGTTCCTCTGGTGATTCCGCTCAGCAAGTTAAAATTGTTATCTCCTTGTTGCTCGGCGACCCTCAAGATTGGGCCTTCTCTCTGGCGCCAGGAGATCCTGCATTGCTTAATGTAGATGCATTTTTTCTGGCTCTTGGACTGCTTTATGAGGAGCCTAATCTTCAGAATCAGGCAGAAAAAGCGTTGCTGGCTATCTCTCAAGGTCTGGATGAAGCAGAGGTGTATTGTCAAAAATTTCGGAAATGGTCGGTGCTTACTCAATGGAATGAGTGTGCCCTGGCTGCAAATTTCAGAGAAGGTCTTTCTGAGGCCGTTAAGAATGTTATGGTGGGGTTTCCCAAGTCTGAGTGATTCTATGGCTTTAGCCATTCAAGTTGATCGGCGTTTGCGGGAGCGCAAATCTGTTCATCCTTTGGCGGTATTTTCTGAACAGAGACCTGAGTCTATGCAATGTGACCGAACTCTGACCAGAATTGAGCGACAAAGTCATAGACGTCAAAATTGGTTGTGCTTTTACTGTGGTGATTCTACTCATGTTATCTCAGCATGCTCTAAACGTTTAAAAAAAATCGCTAAACCTGTCACCATTGGTACGATACAGCCTAAATTTATTTTGTCTGTTACTTTGATTTGTTCTTTGTCGTCCTACCCGGTTATGGCTTTTGTGGATTCGGGTGCTGCCCTGAATCTGATGGATTTGTCGTTTGCCAGGCGCTGTGGTTTTGTCCTGGAGCCTTTGGAATTTCCTATTCCTCTGAGGGGAATTGATGCTACGCCATTGGCTGAGAATAAGCCTCAGTATTGGACGCAAATGACCATGTGCATGACTCCCGTACATCAGGAGGTGATTCGCTTTCTCGTTCTGCATAATTTGCGTGATGTTGTCGTTTTGGGTCTGCCATAGCTGCAGGCTCATAATCCAGTTTTAGATTGGAAAGCTATGTCTGTGTCAAATTGGGGTTGTCAGGGAATTCATGGCGATACTCCGTTGGTGTCTATTGCTTCTTCCACTCCTTCTGAGGTCCCTGAGTTTTTGTCTGACTACCAGGATGTATTTAATGAGCCCAGGTCCAGTGCCCTGCCCCCTCATAGGGATTGTGACTGTGCTATAAATTTAATTCCTGGTGGTAAATTCCCTAAGGGACGACTTTTTAATTTGTCTATACCAGAGCATGCCGCGATGCGGAGTTATATAAAGGAGTCTTTGGAGAAGGGACATATTCGCCCATCCTCTTCCCCTCTTGGTGCAGGATTTTTTTTTTTTGTGGCCAAGAAGGACGGTTCTTTGAGACCTTGTATAGATTATCGTCTTCTGAATAAAATCACAGTCAAATTTCAGTATCCTTTGCCACTATTGTCTGATTTGTTTGCTCGGATTAAGGGGGCCAGTTGGTTCACTAAGATAGATCTCTGTGGTGCGTATAACCTTGTGCGCATTAAGCAGGGAGATGAATGGAAAACAGCATTTAATACGCCCGAAGGCCATTTTGAGTACTTAGTGATGCCTTTTGGACTCTCTAATGCTCCTTCTGTGTTTCAGTCCTTCATGCATGACATCTTCCGAGAATATCTGGATAAATTTATGATTGTTTATCTGGATGACATTTTGGTCTTTTCTGATGATTGGGAGTCCCATGTGAAGCAGGTCAGGATGGTGTTTCAGGTCCTGCGTGCTAATGCTTTATTTGTGAAGGGCTCAAAATGCCTCTTCGGAGTACAGAAGGTCTCCTTTTTGGGTTTTATTTTTTCTCCTTCTACTGTGGAGATGGACCCAGTCAAGGTCCAGGCTATTCATGACTGGACTCAGCCTACGTCTGTTAAGAGTCTTCAGAAGTTCTTGGGTTTTGCTAATTTTTACCGTCGTTTCATCGCTAATTTTTCTAGCGTGGTTAAACCTTTGACGGATTTGACCAAGAAGGGTTCTGATGTGACTAATTGGTCTCCTGCGGCCGTGGAGGCCTTTCGGGAACTGAAGCACCGGTTTTCTTCAGCTCCAGTCTTATGTCAACCAGATGTCTCTCTCCCCTTCCAGGTCGAGGTTGATGCTTCTGAGATTGGAGCAGGGGCTGTTTTGTCACAGAGAAGCTCTGATGGCTCTGTGATGAAGCCATGTGCTTTCTTTTCAAGAAAGTTTTCGCCTGCCGAGCGGAATTATGATGTTGGTAATCGGGAGTGGTTGGCTATGAAGTGGGCATTTGAGGAGTGGCGACATTGGCTCGAAGGAGCTAAACATCGTGTGGTGGTCTTGACTGATCACAAAAACCTGATTTACCTCGAATCTGCCAAGCGCCTGGATCCTAGACAGGCTCGTTGGTCGCTGTTTTTCTCCCGTTTCAACTTTGTGGTCTCATACCTACCTGGTTCGAAGAACGTGAAGGCTGATGCACTTTCTAGGAGTTTTGTGCCTGACTCTCCGGGAGTTTCTGAGCCGGCTGGTATTCTCAGAGAGGGAGTGATTTTGTCTGCCATTTCCCCAGATTTGCGACGAGTGCTGCAGAAATTTCAGGCGGATAGACCTGACCGTTGTCCACCAGAGAGACTGTTTGTCCCGGATAGATGGACCAGCAGAGTTATTTCCGAGGTTCATTCTTCGGTGTTGGCGGGTCATCCTGGGATTTTTGGTACCAGAGATTTGGTGGCTAGGTCCTTCTGGTGGCCTTCCTTGTCGCGGGATGTGCGTTCCTTTGTGCAGTCTTGTGGGATTTGTGCTCGGGCTAAGCCTTGCTGTTCTCGTGCCAGCGGTTTACTTTTGCCTTTGCCTGTCCCGAAAAGGCCTTGGACGCACATTTCCATGGATTTTATTTCGGATCTTCCAGTATCTCAGAAAATGTCTGTCATCTGGGTGGTGTGTGATCGTTTTTCCAAGATGGTCCATTTGGTGCCCTTGCCTAAGTTGCCTTCCTCCTCCGACTTGGTTCCTCTATTTTTTTCAGAATGTGGTTCGCTTGCACGGCATTCCTGAAAATATTGTGTCTGATAGAGGATCCCAGTTTGTGTCCAGGTTTTGGCGGACTTTTTGTGCTAAGATGGGCATTGATTTATCTTTTTCGTCGGTCTTACATCCTCAGACTAATGGCCAAACCGAGTGAACTAATCAGACGTTGGAAACTTATTTGAGATGTTTTGTTTCTGCTGATCAGGATGATTGGGTGACTTTTTTGCCATTGGCCGAGTTTGCCCTTAATAATCGGGCTAGTTCTGCTACTTTGGTTTCGCCTTTTTTCTGCAATTCTGGTTTCCATCCTCGTTTTTCCTCGGGTCAGGTTGAGTCTTCTGACTGTCCTGGGGTGGATTCTGTGGTGGATAGGTTGCAGCAGATTTGGAACCATGTGGTGGACAATTTGAGGTTGTCACAGGAGAAGGCTCAGCGCTTTGCCAACTGCCGCCGCGGTGTGGGTCCCCGACTTCGTGTTGGGGATTTGGTGTGGCTGTCTTCTCAGTATGTTCCTATGAAGGTCTCCTCTCCTAAATTCAAGCCTCGCTTCATCGGTCCTTATAAGATCTTGGAAATCCTTAACCCAGTGTCTTTTCGTTTGGATCTCCCAGCATCGTTTGCCATTCATAATGTGTTCCATAGGTCTTTGTTGCGGAGGTATGTGGTACCTGTGGTTCCTTCTGTTGAGCCTCCTGCTCCGGTGCTGGTCGAGGGTGAATTGGAGTACGTGGTGGAGAAGATTTTGGATTCTCGTATCTCTAGACGGAGGCTTCAGTATTTGGTGAAGTGGAAGGGCTATGGTCAGGAGGATAATTCCTGGGTTGTCGCCTCTGATGTTCATGCGGCCGATTTGGTTCGTGCCTTCCACGCGGCTCATCCTGATCGCCCTGGGGGTCTTGATGAGGTTCGGTGACCCCTCCTCAAGGGGGGGATACTGTTGTGAACTCTATTTTTGGGCTCCCTCTAGTGGTCACAAGCGGTACTGTGTAGTGTTGTCTTCTGCAGGTTGGCTGCATCAGCTGGTTCGTTATCCTTGGTTTGTTTCCTATTTAACTCACCTGGATACTCAGTTCCTTGCCTGCTATCAATGTATTCAGTGCTCTTCAGATTCCTTGTGATTACCTTGCTCCCAGCCTCTCCAAGACCAGCTAAGTTTTTGTCCGTTCATTTTTTGATTATCAGCATTCATCATGTTTCTTGTCCAGCTTGCTAAGATGTGATCTCCTCGCTTGCTGGTTGCTCTAGGGGACTGAGTTTCTCCCCCCACACCGTTAGTTGGTGCAGGGGTTCTTGAAATCTCAGTGTGGATATTTTGTTAGGGTTTTTTACTGACCGCACAGACCCCTTACTATTTTCTGCTATCTAGTATTAGTGGGCCTCATTTGCTGAATCTGTTTTCACCCCTGTGTATGTGCCTTCCTCTTACCTCACCGTTATTATTTGTTGGGGGCTTCTATATCTTTGGGGATTATTTCTCTGGAGGCAAGAGAGGTCTTTCTTTCTCTCTAGGGGTAGTTAGTTCCTCAGGCTGGCTCGAGACGTCTAGGATTTTTTAGGCACGTTCACCGGCTACTTCTAGTGTGTTTGGATAGGTTCAGATTTGCGGTCAGTCCAGTTTGCCACCTCCCTACAGCTTGTCCTATGTTTGTTACTTAGCTGGAGTAATTCGTGATCCTCAACCACTAAGGATCATAACACCTCTCTGTCTCGGTTCTGTGGTCGTCACGGTGGCTAGACCCGGTCCATGACCCTGCTAAGGGGCGTCCAATGAAAGATGTGTTGGTGGTGCGTGGTGCAAGTCGCAATGAATAATGAGGACACAGGGTTGCAGTCTCTTTAGTTCTTTACTGAAGGCTTCAGGATCCGCAATCCTGAGTACTGCTAACAGGGCTGGCTGAGACCGGCCGGTCCTAAGGCACATCCAAAGTTCCCTTTGCAGGTGGAAATCAGTGCCTACCTTCTAGCGCCTGTGTGTTGTAGTACATCCATGCTGAGCACCACGGGATAGTCCTCACAACCGTTGTGTCTGTTTCTGATAGTATTTCTCACAACTCGTATCTGTTCTGATGTTCTTCTCCGTCCCCCAGATGATATGGCTAGGATGCACCCGTATGACGGGTAGGCCTGGAGTTCTTCCGGGACCCTAGAGTCGCCCCTCTCCCACAATTGCCCCCTATGTCTGCTTAGGTGATTTAGGTGAGACAGCCAACCTATAATTAACTGTCCTGCCGCTGTTTGAAGTAATGCGTGGAGCCCAATACTTCCTCGGCATTCCGGCCACCGGCTACGCGCCTCAGTAGGATGTTGCCTCGATCTTACGGCACGACTCCTACTTGCTTTATCTCCTTTGTGCTGTGATCTTGTTTCTCACTTCTCCACAATAAACCTCGCTTCTTATCCTTTCTTAAGATACCGCCGCAATGAAGTGCAGGCACGGTTCCGTAACATTCTGTTCCGTTCGCTAGGCCTCTGTCAGGATCCCACCCCTGACAGGGACCCCCTGAATTTTCCCCTGCAACACCCTCTGCCACAGGATGTTGCCTGGTTCCAACCCAGTCAGCTTCTGACTAACTTTCTGTCCAGCCCCCAGTTTTACCAGATTGTGAGGAGTGGCCTAATCATAGAACCCTTTGCTCCCCCTGGTGGCCAGAGTGTGATGTGTAATGTGTGACTCTGATACCTGGTCAGGTGAACTCCTTAGGTGCCATCAGACGTACCATCACGCCCCCCTTTAGTGGCGGAGCAACAGTGCTGCAACGACCAGGACTCTGGGGCGCTGCAATTGCTGTAGACATGGGTGGATGATAGGACATGGCTATAGTTAATGTTGTATTTCTCTCCTAATATGGGACGATTGCCATCAACCTCATAGGAGATTTCCTTTTCATGAATATTGTAGGGTGATATGTAGGATTTGAAGGACCTGTGTCTACACAGTAGAATTTTACAAGTTTCCAAATATTGTCTTGTAATACCCCTCCACACCACATGGTGCGCTGTTAATAAGAATATGACCAGTACAGTGCACAGATCAATGGTGCAGATGGATAACATTTCTCTAACACAAGGTCTAGTGGTAGAAACAATCATTTCGTGAAATTAGAAATTTTAATGAAAGTAACATCTATAATATCCTGGATAACTAGACAGTTTGCTCAGTTTCATGTTAGGAATACAGCTGTGTAATTTATAGGTAATTTATTAAATGTCATTTTAGGTCTTACCACAAAGTAATACAGCCCACAGGCGAAACTTCATCAATGATGGAGACTCCATATCTGAAACAGAAGAGACAAAAGAAACAATATACAGATATTTCCTTCCCTTCATTTGCTCTTGGCTCTATCACAAGATGTCGGTGTCGGTATGTCCAGATGCCACCACTCAATGGTCATGAGCTGCACCACAGGTTTTCAGCGTCATTGCCCTGAACCCCAGGATTCTTAGGAAGCCTCCTTACTGTATGCTGGGTACTAAAAAGAGTCATTACTTTAATTGGGTACAGAGGAGGCTCCACTAATGTGAACGGGCACTGAGGAGACATCACTACTGTAGGAGACACTATGAAGACACATCTAATGGATGCATGTCTACAACGGCAGAGCCGCTGATCTCAGCGACTGGCTGCAGCGCTCTCAACATGATAGCTCTAAACCTGAACAAAAAAGATTGGGGCAGCGGTGGTGACTCAGGGAAGGTGAGTAATACTCAGTGTGTTTCTTATCACTACACTATAGAGGAAAGTTTTCTGAAAATAACCCCTTTCATTAAGAACGCATTCACACCCTGACTATCTAGAACAAACCTTCTACTTACATGCAATGTTATATTATATCAGTGTGTTTTACCTTAATCCATATTATTCTTTAATTTAATATATTTTTATGGACATTAAATATAATTCTAATGTTATAATATTTAAAATGATTTCCAATCATTTTTGTTTAATTATTTGCCGTTTGCAATTTTACGAAAATTTGATAAATTAAAAAATACAAGTATTTTTTTTAGATCTATATCTGTGTAGTGAGTGTGATGAGTAATGGAAAAGCTTACGTGCTCCTCTAGTTCTCCGGTCTGTGACTACCCTGGATGGGGCAGTATTTATACCGGGTCCTGGACTCACTAATAACATGAATTTACATATATTACAAAAGTTTCCTTGTCCAGTGACCCTCCCCTCAGAATGGTACAAGACGCCCATGTATTCAGCTCATTGAGGTGACCCTGGAAGAAATCCAAAATGTCAAATTAAAGCAAATTACATCTTTGTTGTTTTGTTCATCACTAGGCGCCTCCTTATCGAAAGTGCATATAGAAAGTCTACACACCCCAATGAAATGCCAAATTACGTCTTGTGAAAAAAAATCCACCAACAAAAATCATTTCTACCTTAATGTTACACATAATCTTTAAAATTCAATTTTTTTTGTTGGAAAAATCCAAATAAATAATAAAGTAATATAATGCGTTTGTACAAACCTGCACATCTTATACAGTGTAGAAGCCCCCTTATCTGCGAGTATTCAGTCTGGGGTCTGAGTTTATCACCACGGCACATGTAGAATTGGTGATCTTTACCCTCTTCTTCATCTGTCAGATTTCAGGGGCATCTCCTATGTACAACGCCCTCTTAATTTTCTTCTGGTGAAGCCATTATTTAGTTAATTTGGAGATATGGTTAGGGTAATTTTTCTGGTGAAAGTGGAAATTCCTTTTTCATCTTCATCTTTTTAGCAGAAGCCTGAAGAGTTTGAAGCAAAATTGACTGACATTTGTTCTATTCGTAATCCCCTCATCCTTGGCTAAAACTTCAGTTCCAGCTTCCAAAAAACAGTCCCAAAGCAGAATGCTGCCTCCACCATGCCTCACTGTAGGTATAGTGATCTTCTGGTGATGCCCGGTGTTGGGTTGCACCTTTTGGAGTTAGAGCCAAAAATTTTAACCTTGGTCTCATCAGACATACTGTTAGGGGTTGAGTTCCTGCCTCTGCACAGGGGGAATCTTGGGCCATCTTGGCTGCGGTCTCCCATTCTTCTCCTGCCACAGTGGAGCCTGCTCAGCGGAGACGTCGGTCCCAGCATCTTGCTCAGTCTCACTCTGTGCATAGGGTTACTGCTGCTTTTCCAGCTTCTGCCATTGAAGCCAGTGCTGGGCAGCGGCGAGCAGACGCTTTTGGGACTAAGTCCTGCTTTTCCCCTTCTGAGCATGCCCAGGGTAAGATCTCTCACTGGAGATCGAGGGACACATGCTTAGATACTGCAGCAAAACCCATTGGTTCTCAAGGAAGGTCCTGAAGTTGCTCAGGCTCTGTGGCAGCCTCTCATTTGTCCTTCTAGGAAGGCCCTGTACCGGCTGCAGCTATAAAAGGTTTGCATAGCCGCATGGCCATGCGCTAGTATCAAATCTAAGTTATGTGCTTTGCGCCAGTGTGGTTACGTATATATGTGTTCAGGGACCCGGCTGAAATAAGCTCCAAGAATACCGGCTCCTCCGGTGAGGAGATTGTATGACTGCGTAACCACAAACTGCTCTCTGCTCGGCAGTCGCTGTGTACACCTGTGAGTTTAACAGGACATAGTGCTTTCTTTAGACGACTCTGTGAAGTAACAGAGTTCGCTTCTACCGCCATATAGGGCCGCCATTTGACAGCAGCAGGTTCTCTCCTGCACAGTGGACCCTGGGCTGCGAACGCACCAAATAACATCTCTCTATTTACTCTATTACTATTTACTTGCATTCTGCCAGCCCTAACAGGATACTAGCACCAGGGTCTGGCTAGTAAATGGCGGAAGATCAGCATTTACAGCGGTACATCCAGCAGCTGGAGGGTAGGTTGGCGACTCTTGAGCGCACAACCTCAGTTGCGGATGTTACCGCAGTCGCTGTTCAGGCTGCAAGTGTAGCTGCAGCCAGTTTGTCCTCTGCCACCCCTGCTCCGACTTTATCCCATCTCCTGCTTCCAGAAAAGTTTGCTGGTGACAGTAAGCTATGTCGGGAATTTGTGAGTCAGTGCTCCATAGATCTAGAGCTCCTGGCTGCACGTTTTCCTACGGAACGGGCAAAAGTGGGATTTATTTTAGCCCTTTTGTCGGGCAGGGCGTTGGAGTGGACAATGCCGCTATGGGACCGTAATGATCGTGTGGTGCAGAGTGCTCCTCTCTTCCTGGATGCTCTGAAACAGGTCTTTTTGGGACGATGCCGTGCTCCAATTGTTGGCAATAACACAGGGTTCATGGTCAGTCAGTTCGCCGTCCAATTCTGGACTCAGGTCTCTGAGCTGGAGTGGCCGGATAAAGTCCTTATTCCGGTGTTCTGGAAAGGACTGGCAGACCATGTGAAGGACGCCTTGGCCACCAGGGAGATTCCCGCCACACTGGAGGAGCTCATTTCAATATCTACCCGCATCGACCTCCGTTTTCACGAGCGGAGGTTGGAGCGGACCCGGTGTAGGCAGAGGTTTCGGCTGGCTCCTACCTTCTCCAGCCCTCTAGAATCTCCTGTTCAGGTGTCTGACCCCCATGAGGCCATGGAGGTTTCTCGAACGGGATCTAAGTCTCGGACCGCTCGAGTACCCGTGGTTTGTAAAAATCGCCAACAGCTTGGACATTACGCCAATAAATGTCCACGGCGGTTGGGAAAACGATCGCGTCTAGTAACCATTGGAGGAGGTTCACTAGACAGAGCGGCGTTTTCCTCCAAGCTGTCCTTCAAAAAGGGGGGAGTTACGGGCAAATTCCCTCTATGCAAAGTTGGAGAAGTGTATGTTTGAGCAGGAGTCTTTACCTTTCCTGGGCTATATCATCTCTGCCCAGGGATTGGCTATGGATCTTGCCCATCTACAGGCTGTGATTGACTGGCAAGAACCCCATTCTCTTAAAGCGGTGCAGCGCTTTATGGGGTTCATTACTTACTATCGTCAGTTCATTCCCCACTTCTCAACTTTGGTAGCTCCCTTGGTAGCCCTCACCAAGAAGGGAGCAAATCCCAAATTGTGGTCTGAAGAGGTCTCCAGGGCCTTCTCTTCTATTAAGTCTCATTTTGCTAGCGCTCCCATCCTACATCGTCACGATGTTGATAAGCCGTTTATAATGGAGGTGGATGCCTCATCCATTGGTGCAGGAGCAGTCCTCTTCCAAAAGGATGCTCAAGGTCGGAAGCATCCTTGCTTCTTCTTCTCCAAGACCTTCACACCAGCGGAGAGGAATTATTCCATCGGGGACAGGGAGTTGCTAGCAATGAAGTTGGCTTTCTCGGAGTGGACACATCTTTTGGAGGGGGCTCGCCTTCCCTTTCAAGTCTTCATGGACCACAAAAATTTGGTATATTTACAAACAGCCCAGCGGCTAAATTCTCGTCAGGCCAGATGGTCCTTGTTATTCTCCCGGTTCCACTTCACCCTCCATTATCTCGCTGGGGAGAAGAACATTCGTGCTGATGCCCTCTCTCGCTCCGTTGTGTCATCTGAAGAGGAGGAAGGGGAGCCTCGGCTTATTGTCCCTTCTGAGAGCCTGAGAACCGTAGCTCCGGTTTCGCTAGAGTCTGTGCCTTTGGGCAAGACTTTTGTTCCCATTAATTTGTGACCGGAGGTTCTCTCTTGGGCTCATTCGTCCAGGGTGGGTGGACACTTTATGACAAAGAGGACATCTGAGCTGCTGTGCGAGGACGTACTGATGGCCACATATGGTCCGTGACATCGGAGATTATATTCGGGCGTGTGTCTCCTGCGCCAAAAATAAGTCACCATGACAATGGCCAGCTGGGCTACTCTATCCTTTGCCGGTGGCGGACAGGCCCTGGGAGATGGTTGGGATGGACTTTGTGGTGGGTTCACCCAAGTCTCGTGGCTGTACCATCATTTGGGTTATCACCGATCATTTTTCTAAAATGGTGCATTTGGTGCCGCTTCCACGGCTACCTTTGCACGGGCCTTGGCAGCGTTGTTCATAAAACATATCTTCCGCCTACATGGTATGCCGGACAAAATTGTCATTGACCGGGGTCCCCAGTTTGCATCTCAGTTCTGGAGAGAGCTCTGTCGTCTTCTCAGCATTGAGTTGAATCTCTCTTCCGCATATCATCCCGAGACGAATGGGTTGGTACAGAGGGCCAACCAGACCTTGGTCACATATCTGCGACATTTTGTCTCACCAGGCAGGATGACTGGGCATCCTTGCTATCGTGGGCGGAGTTTGCGCTGAACAACGCCATAGCCGACTCCACTGGACAAACCCCATTCCTCCTTAACTATGGTCAGCATCCGCGGGTACCTGTGCCTATGCCTGTGTCTTCCGCCGACTCCAGGGTGGCAGACTGGGCTGTGGAGGCAAGGGATATTTGGGACCGCACTCAGGATGCCATTCGTGCCTCCAAGGAGAGAATGAGGTCCTCCGCCGATGCACATCGGCGCCCCGCTCCGACCTTTGCTCCCGGCGACTTAGTGTGGCTCTCCGCCCGTAACATCAGGCTGCGAGCTGAGTCCACTAAGTTTGCACCTCGATACTTGAGCCCTTTCAAGGTCCTTGAACAGGTTAACCCAGTGGTCTACCGTCTGGCCCTTCCGCCCCTTCCGCCATGCCTCGGTATCACCGACACCTTTCATGTGTCCCTCTTGAAGCCCGCATACATGTCCCGGTTTTCCGAGTCATCTGCCGGGACATCGGGTTCGTCTACAGACGATTACAAGGTGAACGCTATTTTGGGGTGCAAGGTGGTACATGGCAAAACATTTTATTTGGTGGACTGGAAGGGTTATGGTCCTGAGGTCAGGTCCTGGGAGCCTGCTGAGTATATTCAGGCTCCGCAGCTCATTGCTGCCTTCGAGCGTAACGAGGTCCAAGGAGGGGGGGGGCCCTAGGAGGGGGGGGTAATATTAGGGGTCGAATTCCCGCCTCTGCACAGGGGGAATCTCGGGCCATCTCGGCTGCGGTCTCCCATTCTTCTCCTGCCGCAGTGGAGCCTGCTCAGTGGAGACGTCGGTCCCAGCATCTCGCTCAGTCTGACTCTGTGCAAAGGGTTAATGCTGCTTTTCCAGCTTCTGCCATTGAAGCCAGTGCTGGGCAGTGGCGAGCAGATGCTTTTGGGACTAAGTGCTGTTTTTCCCCTTCTGAGCATGCCCAGGGTAAGCTCTCTCACTGGAGATCGAGGGACACATGCTTAGATACTGCAGCAAAACCAATTGGTTTTCCAGGAAGGTCCTGAAGTTGCTCAGGCTCTGTGGCAGCCTCTCATTGGTCCTTCTAGGAAGGTCCTGTACATGCTGCAGCTATAAAAGGTTTGCATAGCCGCAAGGCCATGCGCTAGTATCAAATCTAAGTTATGTGCTTTGCGCCAGTGTGGTTACGTATATATGTGTTCAGGGACCCGGCTGATATAAGCCCCTAGAATACCGGCACCTCCAGTGAGGAGATTGTATGACTGCCTCTTTGATTGCGTAACCACAAACTGCTCTCTGCTTGGCAGTCGCTGTGTACACCTGTGAGTTTAACAGGACACAGTGCTTTCTTTAGGCGACTCTGTGAAGTAACAGAGATCATTTCTACCACCATATAGGGCCGCCATTTACCAGCAGCAGGTTCTCTCCTGCACGGTGGACCGCGGGCTGCGAACGCACCAAATAACATCTCTCTATTTACTCGGTGCGTTTCGCCAGCCCTAACACATACCATGTTTCCCTCACACTTTGGGCAGAGTTAATGGAGGTTTAGGGAAAGCATAGCCACACTTAGATATTTTGATTTTGTAATAAAAGGCTTCCATCTTGTGATGGGAGCCGAGTTATACAGATCAGTAGGACTGTATGATATGAGACAACTAGTCATCTAGTGATAATCTCCTGCTAATAAAACACTGATTTTATTAAAATTACAACAAGCAACCTAGTAAGTGTAACATCGCTGGATCAGAGTCTCTGCTTATACAGTGCCTTGCGAAAGTATTCGGCCCCCTGGAACTTTTCAACCTTTTCCCACATATCACACTTCAAACATAAAGATACCAAATGTAAAATTTTGGTGAAGAATCAATAACAAGTGGAACACAATTGTGAAGTTGAATGAAATTTATTGGTTATTTTACATTTTTGTGGAAATTCAAAAACTGAGAAGTGGGGCGTGCAATATTATTCGGCCCCTTTAACTTAATACTTTGTTGCACCACCTTTTGCTGCGATTACAATTCGCTTGGGGTATGTCTCTATGAGTTTTGTATATTGAGAGACTGAAATTCTTGCCCATTCTACCTTGGCAAACAGCTCAAGCTCAGTGAGGTTTGATGGAGATCGTTTGTGAACAGCAGTTTTCAGCTCTTTCCGCAGATTCTCGATTGGATTTAGGTTTGGACTCTGACCTGGCCATTCTAACTCCTGGATATGTTTATTTTGAACCAATGCCATTGTATATTTTGTTTGGGATCATTTTCTTGTTGGAAAACAAATCTCCGCACCAGTCTCAGGTATTTTGCAGATTCCAACAGGTTTTCTTCAAGAATGGTCCTGTATTTGGCTCCATCCATCTTCCCATCAATTTTAACCATCTTCCCTGTCCCTGCTGCAGAAAAGCAGGCCCAAACCATGATGCTGCCACCACCATGTTTGACAGTGGGGATGGTGTGTTCAGGGTGATGAGCTGTGTTGCCTTTACGCCAAACATATCGTTTGGCATTGCTGCCAAAAAGTTTGATTTTGGTTTGATCAGACCAGAGCACATGCTTCACCATGTTTGGTGTCTCCCAGGTGGCTTGTTGCAAACTTTAAATGACACTTTTTATGGATATCTTTGAGAAATGGCTTTCTTCTTGCCACTCTTCCATAAAGGCCAGATTTGTGCAATGTATGACTGATTGTTGTCCTGATTGTTGTTATTTAAAATAACCAATAAATTTCGTTCAACTTCACAATTCTGTTCCACTTGTTGTTGATTCTTCACCAAAAAATTACATTTGGTATCTTTGTGTTTGATGCATGATATGTGGGAAAAGGTTGAAAAGTTCCAGGGGGCTGAATACTTTCGCAAGGCACTGTAGATCAATGCTCTTTTCAGAAAACATACCAAAAAACTGCTGACAGATTCACTTTAAGTCACTTTTTTGTTGACCGTCTTCACACTTGTTTATTTAAAGGGAACCTGTCACTAAACATCCTACTTCATCCGCACAGTGTCCCCCAATCTCACTCCTGCACAGGTGTACTTCTCTCTTCCCTGCTGATGGCAGAGTAATATACTATAATGTGCCGGCTTTTGGCCTTTTCCGGCATTTGCAGATCATATTATTTTGCTATGGCCTAAGCAGGGCAGAGTGCCAGATGCCTGTGTGCCTAGGAGAAAGGTTACGGGACACTGTGTGGATGAAGTAAGACACGATACTCACATGAAGAAAAATGGAGGACGCGATTGCGACAAGAATAGGCACCGAATCAAGACCAATGAAGCACATCCGATCGGTATGGGAGAATTATAAAAAGTGTTTTATGCAGAAGGGACCAGGGACTTGTATACAGCTTACTAGAGCACTGTAAAATAGGACCTAAAAGCGGTGGCCATAGTTTATATTGGGAAACCCTGGTGACAGGTTCCCTTTAATGCCTTGGACATGTTGTCCTCTTCTCCTGACTGATAACTTTCAGCAATGAAATCCCTTTGCTGTGTTGTCAGCTGTTTATGGACCATGTAAAATGTAGCAAAGAAAATGTCAGTAAAATCCTCCTAGAACAGTGAAAATTTCTATCCCCAATTTTACCAATTATTTCTAGTTTTGTTGTTTTTATTTTTATTTCCCTATCAAAATGATTTCAGTTTCTTTCTCAAATGGATTTGTGCAGTTTAATTTCGACATTAAAAGTTCAGAAATTATCCTTCTCGGTGAGATTTTCTTACATGACAAAGCATGGCATTTTTACAGAGGTGTGTAGGCCCAATAGGTAATCAAATTTTGGAGATTTATGAAATTATCTTTTTTAACCTTACCCTGGTCCTGTCCCAGCTGTTCCAGTGGCCACGAGATTCCTACTTTTGCCTCTGTACCGGTATATCACTATACTAACCCCACGACTAACTGCACCCTTTGGTTTCACCTCTCTAAAGAGGGTCCATTTCTGCAGACCAGACAATTGCAAAGCCCATAGTAAAAATAGTAATGGGCACCCTTCTCTTTTTCACTAAAACTCCACAAAAAAAACACAACATTTTCCACTCCGGAGTTTCCCCCACCTACACTCGTATTACGGGCCTGATTACATCTGCCATTTTGCCAATAGTAGAAAAAACTGTTCCTATACAATGAAGCCCAAAAAGAAGAAATAATCCCCTAATGTGATCAGAATTGGCTCCGGCTTAATAATTTTCCCCATGTAATGTAATTGCTGCCATTTTAATTTAAGCCGCACTTAATTCTGACCTATGAATGTAATTAATATGACATTTGGCGTTGAAGCCAAGCTCGTGAGTATCGGCTTTGTTTTTTGGGTGTCCCTATTCTGACCAGGAATTTATATGCCATTTATACATGTATAGATCCATTATATTCCATCCTGGCACAGGAAATACAAAAACTGATATTATACTTGTGTCTATCACATTATCACCATGAAGAATGGGAAAGTCATGATGAAGACCACCAGACATTCTGTTACACACCTGTCTCGGATGCTTTTCCTCCCTCATGCCGATCTCCTAGATGTTCTTGGTCTCTACGTCGGGATTTGCAAGTAGCCCGGTGAGCTTCCATGAGTTTATTTCCGAGCCCTACATAAGGCAGGCAGGTAGGAGATGGACCATTGACAGAGGACCCCGTCTGAAGACACTGTAAGGGGGTCATTAAAATGGTCTTGTACCCAAACACGTCCAGGTTAACTGTACATACATTGCTGTCTTGTAATGCCGTTAAACCGTGTATTTATTGTTGTATTTATTATGCCGTATCTAGTGCTGCTGTTTGTACATTATTGATAGGGAAAGTGCAGTACCTCAGTAAGGACACTAGATTAGGTACCCTAGTACACACAGCTAAGATAAGAGGGGCCACTGTGAGTAATAATAAGGGTACTGTCACACAGTGGCACTTTGATCGCTACGACGGTACGATCCGTGACGTTGCAGCGTCGCTTGAGTATCGTACTGAGCGTCGTACGCTGCGGCCACACGTTGCAATACACGGCTCTGGAATGATAATTTCATGACGTATTTGCGATCTTGAAGTCGTACGGGACAGTCGTACGGGCATGTCACACAGGAGGTGCTCTCACGATTCAGAGCACATTTGCATAATCTATGCGTGACGTTGTTTACGAGGGGTGTTCTGTGCTGCTAGCTGACTATACCTTTAGTGCGCTGATTGGTCATTGGTTACTGTGCACACATTGGTTGGAAAAATTGTCACCTGAGCGCTATTGTTCCCGACGCCACCTCGGCTTTAAATAACTTTGCAATAAATTACCTTCTTCACTTTGTACTTGGACACTTGGTGGACCTTTGTACTTGGACACTTGGTGGACCTGGACGTTTGATTCTGCATTTCCAAAACTATTCAACGACTACACCGCTGCTTCGAGGTATGTTAAAGCGCTTGGGCGTTGTAGATGGAACGATGTATGGTCCACATGAGCGCTTTATGCGGCTGCTGTAGTGAAGTGGATGATACGCTGTTTTGGGTGGGCTGGGGCGTTTTGGATGGGACTAGGCACGATTTTCACCGCTGCTTCGCGGTATGGTGAGCGCTTGGGCGTCGCAGATGGAACAATGTATGGTCGGCATGAGCGCTTTGTGCCGCCGCTGTTGTGAAGCTGGTGGTACGCTGTTTTGGGTTATGGTGGGCTAGGGTGTGGCGGATGGAAAAATTACTGCTGTTTTTAAAGGTGCGTTTGCACCTCTGTGAAACTTTTTTGTTTTGTCCCCCTGTTGCTGTTTTAATGTATTATTTGTCAAACGCCTAACTTTTTTTTATTTTATTTTTCAGATATCAAATCGTATTGAGTTCATCCGCGAGTTCCTGGAGATTTACTAGTCTTTTCCCTGCCTTTGGAGGATAAAATCTCCAGAGTATTCAAACAGGGAAAAGCGTAAGGCCGGATATGCTAAGCTAATAGCATTTTACAATCTCCATGCACCGGAAGAGCAAGCTACCGAAGCAATAGTGAAGAAGAAAATTCAGGCGCTGCGCACGGTGTGGAGGAAGGAGCTCAATAAGGTCCTGCACACTTCCAAGTCCGGGGCATCAACGGAAGAGGTGTACGTGCCAAAGCTCTGGTACTTTCAGCACCTGAATTTTCTTCGGGACCAAGAGGTGCCACGAGCATCTACGTGTTTGCGCTCGTTGGCACCTGTGGAACCTACAGTAGCTGAGAACCTCGTCCAGCTGGACTCACAAGGGCAACAAGTAAGTACCTCTTTGCACCACTGGTTCACCAATGTGGCCTATAATTATATATAATTTATCAGTATTTTGTGTTTTATCCATCAGATTATAGCATCAATTTGAAGTTTTAACATTTTCCTGTACAGATAAGTTACCTTGTCGCAGAAAAGTATTAAGTGGCGACCTTCATAACACATACCTTCAAAACTACCCATTCCTTCAAAACAAATTTAAAATAGTATTGCTTCCAGCAACAGATAAGTTTTCTCGCTGTTACTATTCCGACCCAAAATTGGTAATCAGGTTCCCCTACTAGTCTCAACAGTGGAGTGCAAATTTTTAAATAAATATGAATGATAAATATTATAAATAAAATTATATATAGCAATATTTTCACATGCATACGAATATTTATTTTGAATGCAGTTAGGGTGGTGTACATCGTTTTATTTTTGTTTTTTATAACTTCCTTTTTATTCTCCCCAGGAGGACAGTGCACAGGACACTAGACAGGACACTGCACGGGACAGTGCACTGCTCCACGAGTGAAGTAGTGGAGGATGCACCTGCCTGGAGTCAATGGAGGCAAGGTTCAAGGAAGCGTAAAGCCCCCTCTGACGTCTCCATTGAACTTTTGACCCTTGCGAAAAAGGCGTTGACGAACAGTGCCAGCCCTGCGTTGGAGGGGTTTGGACACTATATTGTTGATAAACTTTCTAAAATGGACGAGAGGCAACGAACTCTGACGGAGCGTTTGATTATTGAGGCTGTTAATAAGGGTACGGATGGCAATTTGGATGAGAATACACGATTGGTTTGTTCCCGGCCAATGGAGCGGCCAGAGTCGGCATATTGTCCACCATATTGGCCACAGACACCATTACGCCCCAATGTACCCGTGTCCCACTTTGGCCCGTCAACCCCAAACTCCTACCCGACCATGCCGGCTCACATGGCTTCGCCCATCAGGTGCCTTCATGTTCGGAATGAAGATTCGTTGTATCAAGAATTGTGATACTTTGTTTACTTTGGGGTTTTTAATTTATAATCTTGTTAATTATTTGTTTGTAATAAAAATTTGTAATTGAACTTCAATCTCGACAGCTTGATTGGTGGGTCTCGATCACAGAGACAAAATGGGTGCACAGTACAGTATGATGACAGAAATTAACGTTACAAAGAAATGTACTTTAAATAAAACAAAGTGGAATAAAAGTCTATATATATATATATATATATATATATATATATATATATATATATGTATACACTTTTTATTTTTTAATTAACAACATAAACTGTACAAAGAGACACTTGTTATTATTTTTGCCCCGCCTACAACATTTGGCACATGTTGTAAAGCTTCTGCAGCTACCCCATTGCCACATTCTGCTGATCCTGAATCGGCGCCATAGTGTCTATCAGCCTTTCAATTCCGGCTTCTATATCCTCCATGGTCACACCGCCGGCTGCTGTGGGTCAAAAAGCATAACATTAATAACACAGTAGTCTCCCGATAGTGGGCTGGGATTACATCCCCATCGTAGCGTTTAGGATGAATGAAACATCTCTGTGGCGGGGGAGGCTCTGAAACTGCCCTTGCTGTCACGGGTTACATAGAGAGAGGCAATGAGTGACAATCTTAAGCGTGTTTAAAAAACGTACGTGGCAAGACCTCTTCTGGGGACATATTCTCCGAAAGGAGAGAAGACCGGACGCGAATGAGGGGGCCAGTACTGCGCGGACTCAGCGGTGGTTCCACAGGGACTCCCATCATGCCTCCGTCCGAGACTGTGTGCAGCTATAACATGAAGATTAAACAAAAAATTAAACATCTACACCCGCCACTTCTGCCTCAACGCGTTTCGCCCCTCTGGCTCATCAGGAGGCACGATATAAAGAAAATGTTCCGATTCTTATATGATGCATACCGCCAGATAAAAGCCCCTCCATTTAAATAGTCCCGATCTTCTACTTCGCCCCTTCCACTTTCGCCGCATCCCATAGGGTGCCAACCCCCGCTAATAGGAAGGTGACAGCATAGGTACAGCAGTAGGGACTCCCCTAATATCCCATGGTGGTATTGTTTGTTATTTCACGGTGTTTTTTTGGGGTTTGTTTCCTAACCTATATATTGGTTTTTAAATAATAATAATAAAAATTGGTTTTTATAGGGTAGGTTCATGATTTATATTAGTCTATTTATGCCCTCAAGTTAATTGAATTTGTTATAGAGAACCTGAGAAAGGTGAAAAAAAATATTAAAATTTGTACATATGTTTTGCAAAAGTGACACAACACATCCAATACTGTAATGTAGCATTCACACATCTCTTTTTTTTTCCGCTTATAAGGTAAAGTTAACATTAGCGTTGCGTATGGTGCTTACATGTGTTGACCTAGCGTTTTGTGACGCATGCGTCAGGGTGCAGAGGACGCCGCATGACGCTGTTTTTTGGTGCCCCTAAAAACATTTAAAAAGTTAATGCATGTGTCACAAAACGCTGCAGAGGTAATGCGTTAACATTTGCATTCTGCGTTGCGTGTCCAAAGCTGCATCGCTCACCAAAAAAGTAAACATTAGAATTTAAGGTTCTATACATGTACATGTCAAATAAACAGTGTTGACACAACAGCCGTACCCCATGGATGCCCAAGCCACGTAAACAATGAAACAAGGACGATGAGCGCTGCGGCTTGATAACGAGAACGCCAAAAAGGTATTTCTGAAGTCGGCGTCACAATCGCGACGCAGTGCTGAAACGGAGACGCTATAGCGATGTTGATCGCGCGGCATGAGTCAAGGACCTCCTCTGGGCGTGGTTAGGTGGTTGAGCGTTTTTGAAGGCAAAATGGCGGCGCGACAGCGTTCAGCTCCTCTGGGGCGGCCAGAGATGGCATTTTTTGTACACAGAATGTATGCCCTGGACTATGAGGGCCGGGAGAGTCGACCTGCGCACCCGAACCTCCACAAGCAGGAGGTGCTGCGCTGCATTGGGCGCATGATGGAGAGGAGGTTTGGCGTCCGACGCAGTGCGCAGCAGCTGCGGAAAAAGTGGGCAGACCTCCGCTATAAGACCCCGCAGCTTCTTGCAGAGTTGAGTGCGGAGGCAAGGCGTGGTAAGTACCAGTATGGGGGAATCGGGAGACGCACGCTGCCGGGAGGTTAAGAATGTGAAACATGCTCAGGTCAGGGGTTCCAGAATCTCCACCGAAATATACAATTTAGTGATTGCCGGGAGGGGGAGAATCAGGAGACGCGCGTTGCCGTGAGGCGCTTCCTTGTTATGCAAAAAAACGTGTCTCAGGCCAGGTTGACCATTAAACACCAGAGCCCTCACCCAATGCATAGTGTAGCATCACAGGGAAGAGTGATCTCTATTTTCTATATATGTACGTAGATTTGGCGACTAAAAATTTCATTTGGCTCCTAACTTTTCCCGCCAATGATGCCTAGGTATTTGTTGGTAATTCTGGAGCCCTGTACTTTTGTTGTCTACATATTAAGGTTCTTTAATGTTTGTGTAGGGAGACGGCGCCTGCAACAGCCACCAGCACCAGCATCGTCCACCAGTGGCAGCCCCCAGCCCGGGACATCACGTATGTTAACCATCATTGATTGCAATTTGCAATTTTTTACTGCATACGGGACATTAGATGGGAACATTTCTTTTGGCTCCTATTTTTTCCCGCCACTGGTGTTATGGAAATATTTGGGTTGGATAAATTTATCCCTCTGTGTGTGCTGCGGCCGCTCCCAATAAGACTGAGTATTTTGAGCGCTCAAGGAAGAATGAGACTGCACAACATCATTGTGTCAATAACATTCCATCAATACTGGTACTTTATTGTACATACATAGTTTTATATTTTCACATAGAAAGGAGTGGTTAGGGGTTGTCAGGGGTGGTTAGTTAATTACCATATTGTCTAGCTCCTCTGTCATTGGTTATCTAAACATATATGGAATATTGTGATTAATGCTCATATGACTGCTGATTAAGCTGATTAAGCAACTAGAATTGAGCTCTCTGCATGTAGGACAGAGTTGAGACATCTGACACTGTTGGTCTGCCGTTTCAGCAAGATTCAGCTATATTCTAGGCATTATTTCAGACATCTGACCCAACTTCCGCTTTTCGGGATGGAAAACCCCATATGATCTGTCTGGCTTATATCAGTTCGTGTCAGCCATTTTAAACCATTTATTATAATGTATATATTAGCTGTGAGCATATGAGTATATATGATTTTAGAGGGGTATACATGCAAGTGAGATCTACATGATATATACAGTGGGGCAAAAAAGTATTTAGTCAGTCAGCAATAGTGCAAGTTCCACCACTTAAAAAGATGAGAGGCGTCTGTAATTTACATCATAGGTAGACCTCAACTATGGGAGACAAACTGAGAAAAAAAAATCCAGAAAATCACATTGTCTGTTTTTTTATCATTTTATTTGCATATTATGGTGGAAAATAAGTATTTGGTCAGAAACAAACAATCAAGATTTCTGGCTCTCACAGACCTGTAACTTCTTCTTTAAGAGTCTCCTCTTTCCTCCACTCATTACCTGTAGTAATGGCACCTGTTTAAACTTGTTATCAGTATAAAAAGACACCTGTGCACACCCTCAAACAGTCTGACTCCAAACTCCACTATGGTGAAGACCAAAGAGCTGTCAAAGGACACCAGAAACAAAATTGTAGCCCTGCACCAGGCTGGGAAGACTGAATCTGCAATAGCCAACCAGCTTGGAGTGAAGAAATCAACAGTGGGAGCAATAATTAGAAAATGGAAGACATTCAAGACCACTGATAATCTCCCTCGATCTGGGGCTCCACGCAAAATCCCACCCCGTGGGGTCAGAATGATCACAAGAACGGTGAGCAAAAATCCCAGAACCACGCGGGGGGACCTAGTGAATGAACTGCAGAGAGCTGGGACCAATGTAACAAGGCCTACCATAAGTAACACACTACGCCACCATGGACTCAGATCCTGCAGTGCCAGACGTGTCCCACTGCTTAAGCCAGTACATGTCCGGGCCCGTCTGAAGTTTGCTAGAGAGCATTTGGATGATCCAGAGGAGTTTTGGGAGAATGTCCTATGGTCTGATGAAACCAAACTGGAACTGTTTGGTAGAAACACAACTTGTCGTGTTTGGAGGAAAAAGAATACTGAGTTGCATCCATCAAACACCATACCTACTGTAAAGCATGGTGGTGGAAACATCATGCTTTGGGGCTGTTTCTCTGCAAAGGGGCCAGGACGACTGATCCGGGTACATGAAAGAATGAATGGGGCCATGTATCGTGAGATTTTGAGTGCAAACCTCCTTCCATCAGCAAGGGCATTGAAGATGAAACGTGGCTGGGTCTTTCAACATGACAATGATCCAAAGCACACCGCCAGGGCAACGAAGGAGTGGCTTTGTAAGAAGCATTTCAAGGTCCTGGAGTGGCCTAGCCAGTCTCCAGATCTCAACCCTATAGAAAACCTTTGGAGGGAGTTGAAAGTCCGTGTTGCCAAGCGAAAAGCCAAAAACATCACTGCTCTAGAGGAGATCTGCATGGAGGAATGGGCCAACATACCAACAACAGTGTGTGGCAACCTTGTGAAGACTTACAGAAAACGTTTGACCTCTGTCATTGCCAACAAAGGATATATTACAAAGTATTGAGATGAAATTTTGTTTCTGACCAAATACTTATTTTCCACCATAATATGCAAATAAAATGATTAAAAAACAGACAATGTGATTTTCTGGATTTTTTTTTCTCAGTTTGTCTCCCATAGTTGAGGTCTACCTATGATGTAAATTACAGACGCCTCTCATCTTTTTAAGTGGTGGAACTTGCACTATTGCTGACTGACTAAATACTTTTTTGCCCCACTGTATATTTCTGTCACAAGCCCCCCTTAGATATCACTTGCCCTAATCCTAGCCTCCTGTCCCAAAGCGCTGCAACTCTTTTGTGCTGTCGGCGAACTGACACAAGCCTAACGCCTGTGCCCCACTCCGTACAGACTTTTCGCAAATGGGCGGTCAGGAGATCTGTCCCTAACGGGGGTTCGTTGCAATCAGTCTCTTAGTCAATAGCATGTGTAGTGAGCGATGTGTAGTCTTTATCAGGTAGGTCATCTGTTCGGTCAGGCAGGGCATCCACAACATCATTCTGGCTTGGGTGTCATCTTCTGGTAGGGGAGCTTTCTTGCCATGCGATGAGTGGATCCAAGTGGGTCTTCCCTCCAGTTTCACAGAGTTTGGTGTCATCAGCAGCACTTGAGCAGGACCATCAAATCTGGGATCGAGTGGTGTTCTCCTTACAAACTTTTTCACCAACACCCAGACTCCTGGCTTCGACGAGTGCGTACCGGACACTGAATCTGGATCTGGGAATGAAGAAAAAAACTCGAGAATGGATGTTAGCAAGTTTCTTGGTAATTTCAATTACATAAGCAGACAAAGTATCATATTACATAGTCAGCTGCTGAGGGAAAGGATACCCCTAACCTGGGACTAGACACAAACAAAATTTCATATAATGACAGCTTTTCTGGGCCTCTGGGAGTGTGCCTAACACTGAGTAGTGTGATTGGGAGTGTGTAGGCCTAAGTCTGACCCTACTGCTGACTAGATCTCTCGTGTGAGATTTGCTGTGAATGCGGGTCCCTGGTCACTCTCTATCACTTCTGGGACCCCATAGCTGCATATCTCGTCTCTGAGAGTAGCTTCTTTGCAGTAGTCTTTGCTGACTGGTTCTTCACTGGGAAAGCTTCTGGCTGTCATCCTGAGAACATGTCCACGGCCAGAAGGGCATATTTGAAACCTCCACTTGGCGGCATCTGGATGTGGTCTATCTGGATCTTCTGGAAGGGGTACAGTGGTCTGGCAAGACGATGTGTGGGAACTTTCTTCATTCTTCCAGGGTTGCATTTGCCACAGGTCAGACAGCTGTTTATGAACTTGGCTGTTAGGGTGGAGATTTCTGGAGCGAACCAGTAAGCACCAATCGGATCATTCATCTGTGTCTTTAATCTGTGTGTGGGCCCATGTGCCAACTGGACCACCATAGGGTACATGCTTCGGGGTAAACAGGGTTTGTAGTCCATTGAGTATACCCTTCCTTCTTCATGTGCTGCTCTCTTCTGCATCCAGCATTCCTTCTTGTCCTTTGGGGCTTGCTCTTGCAGCTTTTTTGAGCAGATCACAGGACGTCATCTTGTCAGATTTCCTGTCTTCAGCCGTCCTGTAGTAGCCGCCCGGCTCTACGACCACTTCCACTTGTCCATATTGTCTTCCCTTGACTGTTTCTTTGGCTGCCATATCCGCCATGTTGTTGCCTCGTGCCTCTACTGTGTTTAGTTTTCCATGCGCTTTGACTTTTAGTATTGTCACCACTTTTTTGGAAGTTGAAGTGTGTTCAGCAGGTCCTTAATGGCTCCATTGATGCTTCACGGTTGTTCCGCTTGCTGTGATGAAGTCCCTTGCAGCCCAGATGGGTCCGAAGTCGTGTGCTATGCCATGCAAGTACCTTGAATCGGTATACATTTTCTCAGTCTTGTCTTCTGCCATCTGGTAGGCCTTCATCAGCGCTATCAGTTCTGCTTCCTGGGCTGACAGACTGGGCGGCAGACTTCTGGACCACAGGATCTCTTGATTGCTGGTCACTGCACATCCCGTGTGGAATCTTCCTTCATCATCTGCGAATCTGGAGCCATCCACATAGAGGATCAACTCTGGGTTGGTCAGTGGCTCGTCTGCCACCTTGGGTAGTCCTGCTGTTTCCTGTTGCATGATGCTGAAGCAATTATGGTCATCCGTCCGGAGCAAATTCAGATCCCATGCAGACTTTTTATCTGAGGGTCCATATCTGTATCCCCCCTTGGGAGTGGGAGTAGAGTGGACGGGTTGAGGACTGTGCATCTGGAGATGGTGACATTGTTGGGCAGGAGTAGAGAGCACTGGAGGCGAAGATGCCTGGCGGTGGAGAGATGTTTTAGCTGGGTTTGGTTGAGGATTGCTGAGATGTCATGCAGAGCCAGGATTTCCAATGGTTTTTCCACTGATGTCAGTAGTCCTGTCTAGGAGGGCGTGTGCTGCAACTGCTGCTCTCAAGCGGGAGGAAGAGGCTCCCCTTGCAACTGGATCCAGGCAAGCTGAAAAGTAGTCCGAAAGTCTCTGCTTTCCCCCCTGAAGCTGTGTCAGGACTCCAGTAGCAAGGCCTTCTCTTCTCATCAAGTAGAGACGGAATGGTTTCTTGTAGTCAGATAGGCCTAGTGCTGGCGCTGAGACTACAGAGCCTTTTAACTTCTTGAACGAACTGAAGGCCACATCTGTCTGGAGGAACGGGGTCATGCTGACGTATTCACACAGAGGCTGCATTAGGACGGAAGCATCAGGGATCCAGGCTCTGCAATACGAAACTAGACCAAGGAAGGCCTGTAGCACCTTTGGAGTTGTCGGAGGGACCATCTCCTCCACTGTGGTCTTCCGGTCATCTGTCAGGTGTTTCGCCTGGTGAGCAATACAGTGTCTCTGGAACGTAACTTGCTTCAGACACCACTGGACTTTGTTCTTTGAGATCTTGCAGTGCTGCTCCGCCAGGTAGAGTAGGAGATACAAGGAAAGGGCTTTACACGTGTCAAAGTCAATTGCACAAAGGAGTAGATTGTCCATGTATTGTAGCAGGGTCACTTCTGCATGTTCTGCTACCCAGTTGGTGAGGACTGTGGACATTGCTTTGGTGAACCGTGAAGGGCTGTTCTGGGCCCACTGTGGCATCACTGTCCATGTGTGGTGTCCCCCCTGGTGCATTAAGGCAAACAGGAACTGGTCTTCCGGATGAAGGGGAACACTGGAGAAAACATTAGCCAGGTCGGTCACTGTGAACACTTTTGCTGTGGCAGGCACATTTGAGAGCAGAGTGTGCGGATTCGGCATAATTGCAGTTTCAAACACCGTGGCGTCATTCACAGCTCTCAAGTCATATACCATTCTGAACTTGGCTGGCTCTCCTTCTAGTCTTTTTCTTGACGGGGAAAAGCGGGGTATTGCAAGGCGATGTGCGAGGAACAATGATTCCTATTTCCAGGTAGACCTTCAGTTGGTCAGAGGCAGCTTGACTCTAGGCCTGGCCTGGGCCTTACGAGGGTACAGGGTACATGGCTTGAGTGACACCCGTACTGGGGCAACTTGAGGTCTTCTCATGTGCTGGAGTCCCTTAGACCATAGACTTTCTGGTACTACATCCAGTACCTCCTTGGGTAGGCCTCATCAATTGTTTAATGTTCTTGTAGGGCCGCCAGCATGACTCTTCTCGGGTCAGGGATGAAGAAAGTGTCACTGTCCCATCTCCCTGGAACACTGTGGTTGCCTTCAACTTCTGCAGTAGGTTCGCTCCCAGCAGGTTGAGTGGCAGGTGGGATCAGTGAGTTCCACAGGTGTCATCACACTTCTGGCTGCACCACTTTGGATCTGACAACGCCATCCATTTTAAGGGTAATTTGAGGTAGTGGTTTTGCAGATGAAGTTTTACATGTCAGGAGCATAATAAATAATAATAATAATAATAATTTTATTTATATAGCGCCAACATATTCCGCAGCGCTTTACAACTTATAGAGGGGACTTATACAGACAACAGACATTACAGCATAACAGAAATCACAGTTCAAAACAGATACCAGGAGGAATGAGGGCCCTGCTGCTCGCAAGCTTACAATCTATGAGGAAAAGGGGAGACACGAGAGGTGGATGGTAACAATTGCTTTAGTTATTTGGACCAGCCATAGTGTAAGGCTCGGGTGTTCATGTAAAGCTGCATGAACCAGTTAACTGCCTAAGTATGTAACAGTACAGACACAGAGGCTATTAACTGCATAAAGTGTATGAGAACATGATGGAGGAACGTGATTATGTTGTTGTTTTTTATTAATAGGCCACACAGGGATAATTAGGTTAATGCGTTGAGGCGGTAGGCCAATCTGAACAAATTATTGTGCCCTGCTGTCTCAATTGAGTTAGATTGATTGGTAACGAGAGGGGGGAAGACCAAAAAAAAAAAAAAAAAAAAAGTGAGATCTAAGAGCTGGCCACCTATAAATGTAGATATAGCTTGGGGAAGCATTCATGCAGGGGGCATTCGTGCACTATTATTCGTGTACATTTTTTTTTTTCAAAGTACTTTTTTTTCTAAGTATTCAGCAGTTATAACATGGCAGTTAGACAGGGCAGGAGACAGGTAAGACAATCAAAATCTATTCCCTATTCAGTTGGCACACAGCAAATACTCACCATATGTATTTGTATAATCTATATCATGGCTGCTGCTTTCACACACAATCACCGCCCTTGCATCAACTCTTTACACTCCATCCATATTGGCCCCTCTGTCCTGGCCTCTCCTATGTATAGCACTCATGCTCTGTTCACATTGCTTAACAGTACAGATCCATTCAGTCCCACCATCCAACACAAGAGACGCTCTCACAAATCACTTAACCATCTGCTCACTCTTTCTATCCTCCTTCTCCTAGTTGCTGGAGACATCTCTCCGAACCCCGGCCCCCCATGTTATAGCCAGTCAAACCTCCCAACTGCTACACCCAGAAACCCCTCTAACCTTATTAATATTCCATGCATGCCTTCTGTCTCTTTCAATTGTGCTCTTTGGAATTCTCGCTCTGTGTGTAATAAACTCTCCTTCATTCATGACTTCTTCCTTTCTAACTCTCTTAATCTCCTGGCTCTTACTGAAACCTGGATCCAGCAGTCAGACACCACCGCTGCTGCTGCTCTCTCATTTGGTGGACTACACTTTTCTCATACCCCAAGATCAGACAACAGAGCAGGTGGAGGCGTTGGTCTGCTCCTTTCACCCAAATGTACCTTCCAAGTTATCCCCCAAGTACCCTCACTTGTATTCCCTTCCTTTGAGGTCCATGCTGTCAGATTCTACGTCCCCTTCTCCATGCGAGTGGCGGTGGTGTATCGTCCTCCCGGCCCCTCTCACCAGTTCCTGGATCATTTTGCCACCTGGCTTCCACACTTTCTCTCTTATGACACCCCCACCCTCATCATGGGTGATTTCAATATCCCAATTGCTTCTCCCCTCTCCCCATCTGCTTCTCACCTTTTATCTCTAACCTCCTCTTTCGGCCTCTCGCAGCATACTAACTCTCCAACACATGATGATGGAAACTCCCTTGATTTGGTCTTCTCCCGGCTTTGCTCACTGGATGATTTCACAAACTCCCCTCTCCCGCTCTCTGACCACAACCTTCTTTCATTCTCTATCAAGAACTGCCATCCCGCTCAGGTCATCCCCACTTTCCACACTTATAGAAACATACAGGCCATTAACACCCAGAAACTTATGAAGAACTTGCAGTCTTCATTGGCCCCAATCTCCTCCATCTCTTGTCCTGATTCTGCTCTGAAGCATTACAATGAAACCCTGCAAAGTGCCCTGGAAGAAGCTGCACCTCCTATACATAGAACAACTCGGCACAGACGGCGACAACCGTGGCACACGCTGCAAACACGTTTCCTGCAGCGGTGCTCCAGGTGCGCCGAACGTCTGTGGAGAAAATCTAATCTGCCCGAAGATTTCATCCATTATAAGTTCATGTTAAAAACATACAACTCTGCCCTTCACCTCTCCAAACAAACCTATTTCAACACCCTCATCACCTCGCTGTCCAATAACCCTAAACGTCTCTTTGACACTTTCCGGTCCCTACTCAACCCAAGAGAGCAGGCCCCAACCACAGATCTCCACGCTGACGATCTGGCCAATTACTTCAAAGAAAAAATTGACCACATTCGACAGGAAATCATTTCCCAATCTCTTCATACCAAGCACTGTCCTCCCTCCCCCACTGCATCTAGTTCACTCTCTGACTTTGAACCAGTTACAGAAGAAGAAGTAAGCAGGCTCCTTGCATCTTCTCGCCCGACCACTTGCACCAGCGACCCCATTCCGTCGCATCTCCTCCAGTCCCTTTCCCCGGCTGTCACCTCTCACCTAACAAAAATATTCAACCTTTCCCTCACTTCCGGTATTTTTCCCTCCTCATTTAAGCATGCCATCATACATCCACTACTTAAAAAGCCCTCCCTCGATCAAAATTGTGCCGCTAATTATAGACCTGTCTCTAATCTTCCCTTCATCTCTAAACTCCTGGAACGCCTGGTCCACTCCCGTCTTACCCGCTATCTCTCAGATAATTCTCTTCTCGACCCTCTTCAATCTGGTTTCCGCTCTTTACACTCTACTGAAACTGCCCTCACTAAAGTCTCTAATGACCTACTAACAGCTAAATCTAATGGTCACTATTCCATGCTAATTCTCTTGGATCTCTCCGCAGCATTCGACACTGTGGATCATCAGCTCCTCCTCACTATGCTCCGCTCCATCGGCCTCAAGGACACCGTTCTCTCTTGGTTCTCCTCCTATCTCTCTGGCCGATCCTTCACTGTTTGTTTTGCTGGTTCCTCCTCCTCTCACCTTCCCCTTACTGTTGGGGTTCCTCAAGGATCAGTCCTAGGCCCCCTCCTCTTCTCTTTGTATACTGCCCCTATTGGACAAACAATCAGTAGATTTGGTTTCCAGTACCATCTCTATGCTGACGACACCCAATTATATACCTCTTCTCCTGTTATCACGCCGACCTTTTTAGAAAACACCAGTGATTGTCTTACCGCTGTCTCTAACATCATGTCCTCCCTCTATCTGAAACTGAACCTGTCAAAAACTGAACTCCTCGTGTTCTCTCCCTCTACAAACCTACCTTTGCCCGACATTGCCATCTCTGTGTGCGGTTCCACCATTACTCCAAAGCAACATGCCCGCTGCCTTGTGAGTCATCCTTGATTCCGAGCTTTCATTCACCCCCCACATCCGATCACTGGCTCGCTCTTCTTATCTGCATCTCAAAAACATTTCCAGAATTCGCCCTTTTCTTACTTTCGACTCTGCAAAAACTCTTACTGTCTCACTTATTCATTCTCGTCTGGACTATTGTAACTCTCTACTAATTGGCCTACCTTTTACCAGACTCTCCCCGCTCCAATCTGTCCTGAATGCTGCTGCCAGGATCATATTCCTCGCCAACCGTTACACCGATGCCTCTACCTTGTGCCAGTCATTACACTGGCTACCCATCCACTCCAGAATCCAGTACAAAACTACTACCCTCATCCACAAAGCACTCCATGGCTCAGCACCACCCTACATATCCTCTCTGGTCTCAGTCTACCAACCTACCCGTGCCCTCCGCTCTGCTAATGACCTCAGGTTAGCATCCTCAATAATCAGAACCTCCCACTCCCGTCTCCAAGACTTTACACGTGCGGCGCCGATTCTTTGGAATGCACTACCTAGGTTAATACAATTAATCCCCAATCCCCACAGTTTTAAGCGTGCACTAAAAACTCATTTGTTCAGATTGGCCTACCGCCTCAACGCATTAACCTAACTATCCCTGTGTGGCCTATTAATAAAAAACAACAACATAATCACGTTCCTCCATCATGTTCTCATACACTTTATGCAGTTAATAGCCTCTGTGTCTGTACTGTTACATACTTAGGCAGTTAACTGGTTCATGCAGCTTTACATGAACACCCGAGCCTTACACTATGGCTGGTCCAAATAACTAAAGCAATTGTTACCATCCACCTCTCGTGTCTCCCCTTTTCCTCATAGATTGTAAGCTTGCGAGCAGCAGGGCCCTCATTCCTCCTGGTATCTGTTTTGAACTGTGATTTCTGTTATGCTGTAATGTCTGTTGTCTGTATAAGTCCCCTCTATAAGTTGTAAAGCGCTGCGGAATATGTTGGCGCTATATAAATAAAATTATTATTATTATTATTATTATTATTATTATTAACAATGGCATAACCTGCAGCAAGCGATTGCTTGCACTCACAGAGTTAAACGTCACTCTGTGAGCTGCACAAGAAGCTGTGTCACTCACACACAGAAATAGAATAAATGCTCTGCTAACCAATAGAGCTGTGTCACTCGCACACAGAAATTGAATAAATGCTTTGCTAAGCAATAGAGCCGTGACACTCGCACACAGAAACAGAATAGAAATGACGCTAGACGCGATCCATGTTAACCTCACAGAGGATCGAAGCTCACTAATGGAGCAAGTAGCATACAGTGGTCATACAGTCAGCAACTGCACTCAAAACAACTCCTCTCTGGAGGTGCCGGAATTCCACCAGCCATGAATTCATACAAACAAACTCCTCTCCGGAGGTTCCGGAATTCCACCAGCCATGAATTCATACAAACAAACTTCTCTCCGGAGGTGCCGGAATTCTAACAGCTTACAGCCAACCCTGAGCACATGCAGACACAGACCACACAGTTGCAAAGTTCATACACACATGAACATAAGTTGATACTAGCGCACCGGCATGCGCCATTGAGAGCCTTTTATAACTTAAGCTCAAGTCCAGTCAGACATTACCTTGCCTGTGGACCAATCTGAAGCTGCCACATTACCAGAGCAGCTGACGTCCGAGCACCAATGAGAAGGAGCCACATGCTCAGCAGGGTGAAATCTGGACTTAGGCTCCAGAGTACAGCGCTGCACGTGTATACCAGTAGTCACCATAGGCTTAGCTGGAGTACCAGCAGTAACTAGACATACAGCAGGAGCCTAGGTAAGGTGCTGGGACCAGAGTCTAAAAAATCCCAGCGCCTAACAATTGGCTTGGCCTTCTACAACAGTCACTGTTTCTCATGTGTCCCCACAGGAAAAATCATTGCCCACCCCTGCCCATAGAGGTTCACACATGGTAAGTGGCCACACCCATGTTACTCTAATCCACCCCAGACCCGATGTTATTCCATATTTAGCGCCTTGTACTACATGTATGGCGCAGTCCATCACTGCATCGTCTCCTAGTGGTGGAAGTAATTACTGCACACAACACAGCTGAGCTGGATTATTTATTATTGTATAAGCAGATTATAATATTTCCTGCATCCGTCACCGTACATTATAATAATTCATTACTGTTATTATTATCCTGGAAATGATAATCTCACTTCCAGGTCTAATCAGATATTTGCATTAATCAATTTCACCTAATGAGTCATTACTGCAGATTTAGAAAGAAAGAAAAGATGATTTATTATAAGATTTTTTTAAGTAAATTTCTGTAATTGAATATAGAAGACCCTCGGATTTCTGTGCACGCTGTTTATTTCAGATGACAACTTTCCTCCAATATCTTGGTCTCTTCCAGGAATCACAGTATCCCAGAATATTAGATGTAATTTATCAGCACAGAACCTGCGGGACAGAGAAGGGGTTAATGATATATAAGATATGCACATACACAACTCACACATGTGCACAGTGACTTTTTGTGATGCATTTGTTTAAACAACTAGAAATTTTTTTTCTTCATCTATTCTTAGTTGCAGCAACCATAACTTTTTTCATGGAAGCCTCACTACTATATGATGCCTTATTCTTCTTTTTTGCCATGTTCTAGGGGCCATTTTGCATGTAGTTAATCATAACATTTATGGGGTTTTTTAAATTTACTTAATAAAAAGAAAAAAACAATCACACTGTTCATCAATCACCATATTTTTAACCCCTTTCTGACATCTGACGTACTATCCCGTCGAGGTGGGGTGGGCCCGTATGACCACCGACGGGATAGTACGTCATACGCGATCGGCCGCGCTCACGGGGGAGCGTGGCCGGGTGTCAGCTGCATATCGCAGCTGACATCCGGCACTATGTGCCAGGAGCGGTCACGGACCGCCACCGGCACATTAACCCCCGGCACACCGCGATCAAACATGATCGCGATGTGCCGGCGGTATAGGGAAGCATCGCGCAGGGAGGGGGCTCCCTGCGGTCTTCCCTGAGACCCCCGGAGCAACGCGATGTGATCGCGTTGCTCCGGGGTCTCCTAGATCCTTCCTCGCTGCAGGTTCCGGATCCAAGATGGCCGCGGCATCCGGGTCCTGCAGGGAGGGAGGTGGCTTACCGAGTGCCTGCAGCCCTGCACAGCAGATCGTAGATCTGACAGAGTGCTGTGCACACTATCAGATCAACGATCTGTAATGTCCCCCCCTGGGACAAAGTAAAAAAGTAAAAAAAAAATTCCCCACATGTGTGTAAAAAAAAAAAAAAAAAAATCCTAAATAAAGAAAAAAAAAATATTTATTATTCCCAGAAATACATTTCTTTAGCTAAATAAAAAAAACAAAACAATAAAAGTACACATATTTAGTATTGCCGCGTCCATAATGACCCAACCTATAAAACTGCCCCACTAGTTAACCCCTTCAGTAAACACCGTAAGAAAAAAAAAAAAAGAGAGGCAAAAAACAACGCTTTATTATCATACCGCCGAACAAAAAGTGGAATAACACGCGATCAAAAAGACTGATATAAATAACCATGGTACCGCTGAAAACGTCATCTTGTCCCACAAAAAACAAGCCACCATACAGCATCATCAGCAAAAAAATAAAAAAGTTATAGTCCTGAGAATAAAGCGATACCAAAATAATTATTTTTTCTATAAAATAGTTTTTATCATATAAAAGCGCCAAAACATAAAAAAATGATATAAGATATCGCTGTAATCATACTGACCCGAAGAATAAAACTGCTTTATCAATTTTACCAAACGTGGAACGGTATAAACGCCTCCCCCAAAAGAAATTCATGAATAGCTGTTTTTTGATCATTCTGCCTCACAAAAATCGGAATAAAAAGCGATCAAAAAATGTCACGTGCCCAAAAATGTTACCAATAAAAACGTCAACTCGTCCCGCAAAAAACAAGATCTCACATGACTCTGTGGACTCAAATATGGAAAAATTATAGCTCTCAAAATGTGGTAACGTAAAAAATATTTTTTGCAATAAAAAGCGTCTTTCAGTGTGTGACGGCTGCCAATCACAAAAATCCGCTAAAAAAACCCTCTATAAAGTAAATCAAACCCCCCTTCATCACTCCCTTAGTTAGGGGGAAAATTTTGTTTTATTTATTTCCATTTTCCCATTAGGGTTAGGGCTAGGGTTAGGGTTAGGGCTAGGGTTAGGGCTAGGGTTGGGGCTAGGGTTGGGGCTAGGGTTAGTGTTAGGGCTAGGGTTAGGGCTAGGGTTAGGGCTAGGGTTGGGGCTAGGGTTAGGGCTAGGGTTAGGGCTAGTTTTACAGCTTGTGTTAGGGCTAGTGATAGGGCTAGGGTTAGGGTTAGGGCTAGGGTTGGGGCTAGGGTTGGGGCTACAGTTAGGGTTGGGGCTAAAGATAGGGTTAGGGTTTGGATTACATTTACAGTTGGGAATAGGGTTGGGTGTGTCTGGGTTAGAGGTGTAGCTAGGGTTACTGTTGGGATTAGGGTAAGGGGTGTGTTTGGATTAGGGTTTCAGTTATAATTGGGGGGTTTCCACTGTTTAGGCACATCAGGGGCTCTCCAAACGGGACATGGCATCCGATCTCAATTCCAGGCAATTCTGCGTTGAAAAAGGAAAACAGTGCTCCTTCCCTTCAGAGCTCTCCCGTGCGCCCAAACAGGGGTTTACCCCAACATATGGGGTATCAGCGTACTCAGCACAAATTGGACATTATCTTTTGGGGTCCAATTTCTCCTGCTACCCTTGGGAAAATACATAACTGGGGGCCAAAAATAAGTTTTGTGGGAAAAAAAAGATTTTTTATTTTCACGGCTCTGCATTGTAAACTGTAGTGAAACACTTGGGGGTTCAAAGTTCTCACAACTAGTGTTGAGCGATACCGTCCGATACTTGAAAGTATCGGTATCGGAAAGTATCGGCCGATACCGGCAAAGTATCGGATCCAATCCGATACCGATACCCGATACCAATACAAGTCAATGGGACTCAAGTATCTGACGGTATTCCTGATGGTTCCCAGGGTCTGAAGGAGAGGAAACTCTCCTTCAGACCCTGGGATCCATATAAATGTGTAAAATAAAGAATTAAAATAAAAAATATTGCTATACTCACCTGTCCGACGCAGCCTGGACCTCAGCGAGGGAACCGGCAGCGTTGTTTGTTTAAAATTCGCGCTTTTACTTGGTTACGTGAAGTCCCGGCTTGTGATTGGTCAGGGCGGCCATGTTGCCGGGACGTGGACCAATCACAGCAAGCCGTGACGAAATTACATCACGGCTTGCTGTGATTGGTCCGCGTCCCGGCAACATGGCCGCCATTAACCAATCACAAGCCGTGACGTCACGGGAGGCTGGACACGCGCGCTTTTTAAAATACGCGCATGTCCAGCCTCCCGTGACGTCACGGCTTGTGATTGGTTAATGGCGGCCATGTTGCCGGGACGCGGACCAATCACAGCAAGCCGTGACGTAATTTCGTCACGGCTTGCTGTGATTGGTCCGCGTCCCGGCAACATGGCGCCGTGACCAATCATAAGCCGGGACGTCACTGGAGGCTGGACACGCGCGCTTTTTAAAATACGCGCATGTCCAGCCTCCCGTGACATCACGGCTTGTGATTGGTTAATGGCGGCCATGTTGCCGGGACGCGGACCAATCACAGCAAGCCGTGACGTAATTTCGTCACGGCTTGCTGTGATTGGTCCGCGTCCCGGCAACATGGCGCCGTGACCAATCATAAGCCGGGACGTCACTGGAGGCTGGACACGCGCGCTTTTTAAAATACGCGCATGTCCAGCCTCCCGTGACGTCACGGCTTGTGATTGGTTAATGGCGGCCATGTTGCCGGGACGTGGACCAATCACAGCAAGCCGTGACGTAATTTCGTCACGGCTTGCTGTGATTGGTCCGCGTCCCGGCAACATGGCCGCCCTGACCAATCACAAGCCGGGACTTCACGTAACCAAGTAAAAGCGCGAAATTTAAACAAACAACGCTGCCGGTTCCCTCGCTGAGGTCCAGGCTGCGTCGGAGAGGTGAGTATAGCAATATTTTTTATTTTAATTCTCTCTTTTACACATTATTACATTAATGTTGTTGCGATACCCGATACCCGATACCACAAAAGTATCGGATCTCGGTATCGGAAATTCCGATACAGCAAATATCGGCCGATACCCGATACTTGCAGTATCGGAATGCTCAACACTACTCACAACACATCTAGATAAGTTCCTTGGGGGGTCTAGTTTCCAATATGGGGTCACTTGTGGGGGGTTTGTACTGTTTGGGTACATCAGGGGCTCTGCAAATGCAACGTGACGCCTGCAGACCAATCCATTTAAGTCTGCATTCCAAATGGTTCTCCTTCCCTTCCGAGCTCTGTCATGCGCCCAAACAGTGGTTCCCCCCCCACATATGGGGTATCAGCGTACTCAGGACAAATTGGACAACAACTTTTGGGGTCCAATTTATCCTGATACCCTTGTGAAAATACAAAACTGGGGGCTAAAAAATCATTTTTGTGAAAAAAAAAAGAATTTTTATTTTCACGGCTCTGCGTTATAAACTGTAGTGAAACACTTGGGGGTTCAAAGCTCTCAAAACACATCTAGATAAGTTCCTTAGGGGGTCTACTTTCCAAAATGGTGTCACTTGTGGGGGTTTTTAATGTTTAGGCACATCAGGGGCTCTCCAAACGCAGCATGGCATCCCATCTTAATTCCAGTCAATTTTGCATTGAAAAGTAAAATAGCGCTCCTTCCCTTCCGAGCTCTGCTATGCGCCCAAACAGTGGTTTACCCCCACATATGGGGTATCGTCGTACTCAGGACAAATTGCACAACAACTTTTGTGGTCTCATTTCTTCTCTTACCCTTGGGGAAATAAAAAAATTGGGGCGAAAAGATCATTTTTGTGAAAAAATATGATTTTTTATTTTTACGGCTCTGCATTATAAACTTCTGTGAAGCACTTGTTGGGTCAAAGTGCTCAACACACATCTAGATAAGTTCCTTAAGGGGTCTACTTTCCAAAATGGTGTCACTTGTGGGGGGTTTCAATGTTTAGGCACATCAGGGGCTCTCCAAACGCAACATGGCGTCCCATCTCAATTCCAGTCAATTTTGCATTGAAAAGTCAAATTGCGCTCCTTCCTTTCCGAGCTCTGCTCTGTGCCCAAACAATGGTTTACACCCACATATGGGGTATCAGCGTACTCAGGACAAATTGCACAACAATTTTTGGGGTCCAATTTCTTCTCTTACCCTTGGGAAAATAAAAAATTGGGGGCAAATAGATCATTTTTGTGAAAACATATGATTTTTTATTTTTACGGCTCTGCATTATAAACTTCTGTGAAGCACTTGTTGGGTCAAAGTGCTCACCACACATCTAGATAAGTTCCTTAGGGGGTCTACTTTCCAAAATGGTGTCACTTGTGGGGGGTTTCAATGTTTAGGCACATCAGGGGCTCTCCAAATGCAACATGGCGTCCCATCGCAATTCCAATCAATTTTGCATTGAAAAGTCAAATGGCGCTCCTTTCCTTCCGAGCTCTGCCATGCGCCCAAACAGTGGTTTACCCCCACATATGGGGTATCAGCGTACTCAGGACAAATTGTACAACAACTTTTGGGGTCTATTTTCTCCTGTTACCCTTGGTAAAATAAAACAAATTGGAGCTGAAATAAATTTTGTGTGAAAAAAAGTTAAATGTTCATTTTTATTTAAACATTCCAAAAATTCCTGTGAAACACCTGAAGGGTTAATAAACTTCTTGAAAGTGGTTTTGAGTACCTTGGGGGGTGCAGTTTTTAGAATGGTGTCACACTTGGGTATTTTCTATCATATAGACCCCTCAAAATGACTTCAAATGAGATGTGGTCCCTAAAAAAAAATGGCGTTGTAAAACTGAGAAATTGCTGGTCAACTTTTAACCCTTATAACTCCGTCACAAAAAAAAATTTTGGTTCCAAAATTGTGCTGATGTAAAGTAGACATGTGGGAAATGTTACTTATTAATTATTTTGCGTGACATATGTCTGTGATTTAAGGGCATAAAAATTCAAATTTGGAAAATTGCTAAATTTTCAAAATTTTCGCCAAATATTTGTTTTTTTCACAAATAATCGCAATTTATATCGAAGAAATTTTACCACTGTCATGAAGTACAATATGTCACGAGAAAACAATGTCAGAATCGCCAAGATCCGTTGAAGCGTTCCAGAGTTATAACCTCATAAAGGGACAGTGGTCAGAAATGTAAAAATTGGCCCGGTCATTAACGTGCAAACCACCCTTGGGGGCAAAGGGGTTAATGTTCAATGAATTACACATTTTGTCATAGTTATTGAGATATTTAATATGCCTGGTTTATTTATGGATTTCAAAGTGTTTTAGAATGTGATTATCATATTTGTTCTTCATTGTTTATTGGTAACTTTTTATTAAACATAAGGGTTTGAATTTTATTTTACTAAGTCTACAATTATATAGAGATGTACCAGTATATAGAGAAATATCTGTGTGTACCAGTACAATATGCCTGTTAAGAAAAAGAATACTGCTTAGATCTTTAGGCAAAGAAAATTATTCTATCTTTACCAAAGAAGCCTGTGGATCAGTAATAAAGCTTGTGTCTGCCGTGCTGCAGGTTGTGAATTTGAATGTTTGGAAAAGAAGACAAAAGTTTGCCTGGACACGAATAACTATTACATTTTATATTTAATCCAGAAAGATAGGCAGTGTTTACATAAACATACAAAAGATTTTACAAAGGGGATAAAAGCATACAGCATATACAATTACATAAAATAAAAAGGATTCACAAAAGAAACTTACTAAACGCTGGTCAAAAAAATGGTTCAGAGCTTGGCGAAGGAAAGCTCTTCGATTGAGAAATGTCCAGTGAAACGTGGGTCAGCAATGTATCTACCGGAATTGTACACAGATCATAATTCACCTTGGCTTTTTAATGGTACAAGTGACACTCACACACTTCCTCTCCATCGACTCCTAACTGGGCTGGATTTCAGAGAACTATAGGATGCGCCTTAATCTTAAGAAATAATGAGATTCTCAACTGTAACGATATCTCGGCTCCTGAAGGTCCCCAGTTTGAGACATCAATGTCATATTTTTTATCTTCATTTTATCTGTCTATAAATAGGAGACATGGCATACATACTCTCCTCTATCTGGCCGATATCCAGTTGGCGGCATGCCGGCCATTGTTCAGTGACGTGAAACCATGCTTTGTGTTTGCCATTTCAGCAGGTTTCTGAAAATATGACTTTCCTATATATTATATCAATGAAGTCCATAATAACCTCACTTCATAATTTCTATAAAGTAAACAGAGAGATTTTATATTTTTTCTTTATCTCTTATCTATCGGTCGTAAATCTGCCCTTTTCTACCTTACTGTGCATTAAAACTGATTGGACTGACATCTGCTTGCCATTAGGATTTTCCTTAATTACCTGTTTCCAAAAGAGGAGATCAGCTACATAGAGGGGGCTATGTGAAGGTGACTGGTTAGAGTGTAAGCTCTTTTTCTCCCTTCTGTGGAGATGTCTAAAGATTTTAATTCTTTCTTTATGGCAAAGTCGAAAACCATAGATGTGAAATACTGAAGAATATGACATACACACCTTTTATACCCCAGTGCCACTTACCCATAGACCACATACATTGAGTACCCAAAAGTCAAGAGGCCAAAAAGTCTTCTACAGAGATGACACAATAAATTTGAGTGGAATTGAATTTTAAATAAGTTTTACAAAAATAAAATTTTGCCAAAATGCCAATTTTTTTATAATTTGCTTTTGAGCAGATTCAAAAAGATGGCGTCCACTTGCCGACATATTTCAAAACCTTAAAAATCCACCCAAACTTCACTCACTTCTATGCTCTAGCTCCTCTGCTCCTCACTGTCACCCGTCACGTCCTTGTCACATACTCCAATCATCACCACTTGCATTGAACTACCTGAGCCTCCCACACTGGGCTGAGGCTTTCTGGTTTGAGTGGGACAAGGAGATTTCTGAACATGGGAGTACAAGGTCATGGCACATGCCTTGGGATTTTGACACCTTGATCTTTCGCATGCTTGTGAAGAACCCTCCCAGGTGTAATCAAACCCAGAAGTCCTGGCCTAGTGTAAAGGGACTGAGGATTTCAGTTCAAGAGGTGGAAAACTGAAGATGAAGCAAGAACTGGAAGGGTGACAGTGAGGAGCGGAGAGGTGAGTGGTGAGGTGAAAATAAGGATTTTCTTGATTTTTTACATATTATATTTGTTATTCTCTGGGGTCTGGAGAAACCTGAGAACATAACAAGGTACAGTAAATTTGAACTTCCCGAGAAAACCTGTGCAAACAGGAAAATTCAAATTTTGCCTGATCAGCTCATCTCTAATGTTGTGGGATGTTGTATGGTGTTGGAGCTGAAGTCCTCACCATATCTACACTGCTCATAAAAATGAAGGGAACACTAAAATCCCACATCCTAGATATCTCTGAATGAAATATTTCACTCGCAAATTTTTATTCATTGCATAGTGGAATGTGTTCAGAACAATAAAACATAACAATTATCAATGTAAATCAAAATGAATATCTGGATTTGGAATGATACTCAAAATGACAGTGGAAAATCAAATTATAGTCTGATCCAACTTCAGTGGAAATGCCTCATGACAAGGAAATGATGCTCAGTATTGTGTGTGGCCTCCATGTGCCTGTGCAGCGCCCCAGAGTCCTGGTCGTTGCAGTATTGTGGCTCCGCCGCTAGGGGGAGCTATGGTACGTCTGATGGCACTGAAGGAGTTCATCTGACCAGGTATCACAGACACCAATACCTTTCACCGCCGGGCCTCCAGGGGGAGCTAAGGGTTCTATTCACTAGGCCACTCCTCACATACTGGTAAAACTGGGGGTCAGGCAGGAAGTTAAAAAGAAAGCTGACTGGGTTGGAACCAGGCAACACCTTGTGGCAGAGGGTGTTGTGGGGGAAGATTCGGTAGGGCCCCTGTCAGGGGTGGGATCCTGACAGCGGCTTGGCAACTGGACAGAAGGTTACGGGACCGTGCCTGCGCAGTATAGCGGCGGTGCCCTAAGAAAGGATAAGAAGCGAGATAGATTGTGCTGAGTGAGAAACGAGATCAAAGCAAGAAGGAGAATACCAGTAGGGGTCGTGCTGTAAGACCGAGGCAACACCCTACTGAGGCGCAAACAACCGGTGACCGGAACGCCGAAGGAAGTATTTCTATATACAGCTTCAGGCAATACTTCGAACCTACGGCAGGACAGTCAGTCTCAGGCGGGCTGTCTCACCTAAATCACCTATGCAGTCTTGGGGGGCAACTTGTGGAGAGGGGCGACTCTAGGGTCCCGGAAGAGCTCCGAGCCTACCCGTCAAACGGGTGCTGTCCTAACCGTAACATCAGGGAGGGACGGAGGATTAGCAGAACATCATCTAATCGTGTTGTGAGGGAACTTAAGAAACAGACACAACAGTTGTGGGGTACTTTCCGTAAGCACAGCAGGGAAGGACCACAACACACAGCGCTAGCAGGAAGGCACAGATTTCCACCTGCAAAGAGAACTCTGAAGGTGCCATTGGACCGGCCGGACTTGCACAGCCTGGTTATCTGGATTCCGGACTGAGGACCCAGAGATCTTTATTTACTGCACCGCACCACCACCACTATAGCTTCATCCATCATATCTATCACTGTGCGCCCCTCAGCAGGGTCACGGACCGGGCCTAGCCACCGTGACAACCCCGGAGCAGAGACTCAGAGGCCCAGTACCGGGTACCCCTCGGCCCTGCGGTAGTGGGGGCGTCGCACCTGTATGACCTCCCTACTGTGCAACACTTGGGCATGCTCCTGATGAGGCGGTGGATGATCTCCTGAGGAATCTCCTACCAGACCTGGACTAAAGCATCTGCCAACTCCTGGACAGTCTGTGGTGCAACGTGACGTTGGTGGATGGAGCGAGACATGATATCCCAGATGTGCTCAATCGGATTCAGATCTGGGGAACGGGTGGGCCAGTCCATAGCTTCAATGCCTTCATATTGCAGGAACTGCTGACACACTCAAGCCAAATGAGGTCTGGCATTGTCCTGCATTAGGAGGAACCCAGGGCCAACCGCACCAGCATATGGTCTCACAAGGGGTCTGAGGATCTCATCTCGGTACCTAATGGCAGTCAGGCTACCTCTGGCGAGCACATGGAGGGCTGTGCGGCCCTCCAAAGAAATGCCACCCCACACCATTACTGACCCACTGCCAAACCGGTCATGCTGAAGGATGTAGCAGGCAGCAGATCACTCTCCACAGCATCTCCAGACTCTGTCACGTCTGTCACATGTGCTCAGTGTGAACCTACTTTCATCTGTGAGAAGCACAGGGCTCCAGTGGCAAATTTGCCAATCCTGGTGTTTTGTGGCAAATGCCAAGCGTCCTGCACAGTGTTGGGCTGTGAGCACAACCCCCCATCTGTGGATGTCGCACACTCAGACCATCCTGATGGAGTCGGTTTCTAACCGTTTGTGCAGACACATGCACTTTTGTGGCCTGCTGGAGGTCATTTTGCAGGGCTCCGGCAGTGCTCCTCCTGTTCCTCCTTGCACAAAGGTGGAGGTAGCGGTCCTACTGCTGGGGTGTTGCCCTCCTACTGCCCCCTCTACATCTCCTGGTGTACTGGCCTGTCTCCTGGTAGCGCCTCCAGCCTCTGGACACTACGCTGACAGACACAGCAAGCTTTGTTGCCACAGCTCGCATTGATGTAACCAAAAAAGACAAAGTGTATGCGGACAAAATTAGGATCACCACACTAAATCCAAGTTCAAACAAATAACATCTTTATTTAGGAAAACATCACACAAAGACATAAAAACATGCTTAAAAACACCCCCCTAAAAAATGTGACCTGGGGTAACGGGTCCATACAAGTAGTAAATGAATGTTATAACATAACACATAGCCTTAAACAACCAATATATAGATCATAAAAACCATAATGACCAGCATGTGGGCGTTATATGGTGCTATATAATACCACAAACCAAATGGTACACCCTCAATGTTCTGTGCCCCACAGCAAGAAATCCAAAAATAGGGTGGCACATAGTGCACCTAAAGGCATACTGAACACAGCATGGAAAACCAAACCCTAAAGTTCAGGTCCCCTGTATGTTCTATCAACTCACCCTGCCTAGCACCCAGGTGGTAAAAGGGCTCCTAGCAGCGCTGGTTATGTAGATTTATGACAGGCTATGTCATAGTTGTGACCCGCGCGTATCGACGCCCGCAGCGTCTTCCTCAAGGTCAGTATAACTGACTGTTGATAGAACATACAGGGGACCTGAACTTTAGGGTTTGGTTTTCCATGCTGTGTTCAGTATGCCTTTAGGTGCACTATGTGCCACCCTATTTTTGGATTTCTTGCTGTGGCGCACAGAACATTGAGGGTGTACCATTTGGTTTGTGGTATTATATAGCACCATATAACGCCCACATGCTGGTCATTATGGTTTTTATGATCTATATATTGGTTGTTTAAGGCTATGCAGCGTCGGACTGGGGTGTCTGGGGCCCACCAGAGGAATGGACTCTAGGGGCCCACCCTACAGCTATATGCAAATATCTGTCATTATAGTGGGGCATCGGCTGTAAAACACCGGCGGCTGCCGCACATCTACCGTGTGCCCCAATAACTGGGATGTATAATTACGGTAGTTTACATTAATGTGGTTCTTGGTAAAACAAGTTATCACTGATCCATGGGCTCCACAGGATAGGTGATCGCTTAGATCCGACCATTAGAAACTGGGGAAGTTTTATCCCTGACAGGACACTTTTATCACTATTTTAAAATGCAGCGGCAGGTGGGATTTCTGACCGCAGCTCCATTCATTCTCTTTGGGGCTTCCAGAAAAAAACAAGTGCAGCCACTGAGGGAATGAATGGATCAGTGATCTAGTCGGACATGTCACTCCAGTCTAATGGGGATGAAAAGTTCCACATTTTGCTGAATGGGTCCAAGCAGTCAGACCCCCACCAATCAATACGTTATCACTTATCCTGTGGAGAGGTGATTACTTTTTTCCACAGGAAACCCCTGTAAGTGCATCTCCGCCGCTGTGTACAAAGCATTAAAACGCTAATGGAAATAAAGAATCTTCACCTAATTAATATCAGAGAGAACAAATGACTGCCATACACAACACAATCCACTATACCAAGACCAATAATACCACATACAGGAAGAAATACCACCACACCATGACCAGACCACATAGTGACGAATAATACTACATACAAGGGACAAATACCACCGCACCATGTCAAGACCACATATTACCACCACTTGGTGACCAAATAGCACATACAAGGGACAAATACCACACCACCATTTCCAGACCACATATTACCACCACATAGTGACTGAATACTACAATACTGATCAGAAATAAAAAAAAAACACAATACTATCACCATAAGGCTGCTGTCACACTAGCAGTATTTGGTCAGTATTTTACATCAGTATTTGTAAGCCAAAACCAGGAGTGGAACAATTTGAGGAAAAGTATAATAGAAACATGTGCACCACTTCTGCATTTATCACCCACTCCTGGTTTTGGCTTACAAATACTGATTTCCACATATAGTGGGATCTATGCAATAAAGCGATCTCCACTATGGTACTAATATAAAATAAATTTTATTGAACATAATGTTAAAAACACAAATAGGATAAAATTACTACATGTAAGAAAGGTACACAATCCAATAAAAGGGACTATACTGCCATGGGAGATTGCAAGGGGCAGAGGGACGCCGGGGTCATTGCTGCAGGCGAACAGTAAGGTAATATCCTTTTACTACCTCTAGCATATGCCATGTATTTTTGTGGGGTCTGATTTAGGACACCATATTATTAAGCTAGGTATCGTTGATAGAGGCAGCTTTCCATCCATGGACTCTCATATCATAGCATAGGTATTTCTCATTGTATATATACTGCATTCAGCCTGAGCCATCTTGCAATCTCCCATGGCAGTATAGTCCCTTTTATTGGATTGTGTACCTTTCTTACATGTAGTAATTTTATCCTATTTGTGTTTTTAACATTATGTTCAATTTATTTTATATTAGTACCATAGTGGAGATCGCTTTATTGCATAGATCCCACTATATGTGGAAGTTTTGCTGGGTGGTACATATACCCTTCGTTTTGAAGGGATTTGTCTTTGTAAAAACATAGAGCAATTACGTGTGATTACAAATACTGATGTAAAATACTGACCAAATGCTGAATGTGTGACGGCAGCCTAAGTGACATTATACACAGGAGATCTGTACTTAGTATGCAGTGTCTGTGTAGAGGTAATACAGAGATCACTGGTGACATTGTACACAGGACCTCTGTATATAGTGTATAGGTAATACAGTGATCACTGGTGACATTATACACAGGAGCTCTGTATATAGTATACAGTGTATAGTGTCAGTGTATAGGTAACACTGACTCACCAGTGACGTCTCTAGGTGAAGTCCTTTATCTTTCATCCAGCACAGACCGCCATCATTTCTTCCAGCCAGGACTCATTTCTGCAGGAAATAACACAGTTATCTCGAGCTCCGCTTGCAGAACACATTACTTAATTTTTCACAACTTCTACATTACACCACATGAAGAAAAAAAGGCGACATAGTGTCACTGTACACAGTAACAGGACCGCCCCCCCAATTAAAACGGTATACTCAAAAAATAAAATAAATACATCACTGCAGTAATAATATCCCTTAATTAGCCCCTATGGTAATAATATTCCCCACCCTGGCCCCGTTTATCTCATTCCTGGCTCCAGCCATATGTTCTCGCATCCTGCCCTCATGAGTATCCATTCTACCCCATATGATCTCCCCATCCTGCCCCATCTGTCTCCATCGTATCCATCCTGCCCCATGATCCAATCCTGCCCCATGTCTTTCATTCTGCCCCGTGTCTCCAATCATGCCCTGTATCTACATTCTGCCCATGCCTCCAGTCCTGCCCCCAGTGTGTCCAGCAACCTGCCCCAGTATGTCCAGCAAATTGCCCCAGTGTCCAGCAATCTGCCCCAGTGTGTCCAGCATTGCCCCCAGACAGTGTGTCCAGCAATCTGCCCCAGCATGTCTGGCAATCTGCCCCAGTGTCCAGCAATCTGTCCCTGTATGTCCAGCATTGCCCCCAGACAGTGTGTCCAGGAATCTGCCCCAGTATGTCCGGCAATCTGCCCCAGTGTGTCCAGCAATCTGCCCCCAGTGTGTCCAGCATATTACCCCCAGTGTGTCCAACAATCTGCCCCAGTGTGTCCAGCATTCTGCCCCCAGTGTGTCCAGCATTCTGCCCCCAGTGTGTCCAGCATTCTGCCCCCAGTGTGTCCAGCATTCTGCCCCCAGTGTGTCCAGCATTGTGCCCCTAGTGTGTCCAGCACTGCCCCTAGTGTGTCCAGCACTGCCCCTAGTGTGTCCAGCACTGCCCCTAGTGTGTCCAGCACTGCCCCCAGTGTCCAGCGTTCTGCCTCCAGTGTGTCCAGCGTTCAGCCCCCAGTGTGTCCAGCATTCTGCCCCCAGTGTGTCCAGCATTCTGCCCCCAGTGTGTCCAGCATTCTGCCCCCAGTGTGTCCAGCATTCTGCCCCCAGTGTGTCCAGCATTCTGCCCCTAGTGTGTCCAGCACTGCCCCTAGTGTGTCCAGCACTGCCCCTAGTGTGTCCAGCACTGCCCCTAGTGTGTCCAGCATTCTGCCCCCAGTGTGTCCAGCATTCTGCCCCTAGTGTGTCCAGCACTGCCCCTAGTGTGTCCAGCACTGCCCCCAGTGTCCAGCGTTCTGCCTCCAGTGTGTCCAGCGTTCTGCCCCAGTGTGTCTCCAGCGTTCTGCCCCAGTGTGTCTCCAGCGTTCTGCCCCAGTGTGTCTCCAGCGTTCTGCCCCCAGTGTGTGTCCAGCATTCTTCCCCCCAGTGTCCCCCACTGCTCCAGCCTCCAGGGGCCCCCACTGCTCCGGGGGCCCCCCTGGCCAAAACCCCACCCACCCTCCCTCCTTGAAGACTATACTCAGTCACCCTGCTGCCTGCTCCAGCGATGGTCTCGGCGTCTGCTCTGCACTGCATCTTCTTCCTGCTTGTGCTTGTGCGGTCATGTGATACTGATTAAAGTCATGAATATGCACATATTCATGACCTTAATGAAGCGGTACCACGTGACCACAAGCAGGAAGAAGATGCAGTGCAGAGCAGACGCCGAGACCATCCCTGGAGCAGGGTGAGTATCGTCTTCAAGGAGGGTGGGTGGGGGGCGGCCGGGGGGGGGCCCCAGAGCAGTGGGGGCCCCTGGAGCAGTGGGGGCCCTGCCAGCAGGTGTCAGTGCCTGGGCCCACCGGAGGATCCTCCGGTTCTCCGGTGGGCCAGTCCGAGCCTGAGGCTATGTGTTATGTTATAACATTCATTTACTACTTGTATGGACCCGTTACCCCAGGTCACATTTTTTAGGGGGTGTTTTTAAGCATGTTTTTATGTCTTTGTGTGATGTTTTCCTAAATAAAGATGTTATTTGTTTGAACTTGGATTTAGTGTGGTGATCCCAATTTTGTCTGCATACACTTTGTCTTTTTTGGTTGCTACTATGTGTAGTATGCAGGTGGTGATCCCCCCAGTGCTTATTTGATATGCAGATGGTGCCCGCTCACCAAGTGTTGTGTAGCTCGCATTGATGTGCCATCCTGGATGAGCTGCACTACCTGAGCCACTTGTGTGGGTTGTAGAGTCCGTCTCATAGTACCACGAGTGTGAAAGCACAACCAACATTCAAAAGTGACCAAAACATCAGCCAGAAAGCATTGGTACTGAGATGTGGTCTGTGGTCCCCACCTGCAGAACCACTCCTTTATTGAGGGGGTCTTGATAATTGCCAATAATTTCCATCTGTTGTCTATTCCATTTGCACAACAGCATGTGAAATTGATTGTCAATGAGTGTTGCTTCCTAAGTGGACAGTTTGATTTCACAGAAGTTTGATTTACTTGGAGTTATATTCTGTTGTTTAAGTGTTCCCTTTATTTATTTGAGCAGTGTATATTCTAAACAGGAAAATTCAGATTCCATTTTATGACTAAATTCTTACACCATAGATGTCACTAATCCAAATCGGCCATAACTTAGAGGGATTGTCCACTCTGAACACGATTTTGTCTTCAGAGCCCTTTTCTGATGGGTGTGAGAGTATGGAAGCGACTCAAAGCAGAGTCAGCTCGGTACAGCAGAGGCTGGCTGTGTTATACAGCTGACACCTGCCCGCAAACACCGAGATAGCGGAAAACTACCATCAAAGCAGTTTAACTCCTTACATGCCACAATTTGAAGAGTTTAAACAGGGTAAAGAGGAGTGATCTGTTTACATTTAAAAAATATAGGGATTTTTTAAAGAAGGATATCATGTTAACATTGCAATATTATACTTTTGTAGACTTACTTGTTTACACCTCTCCTGCGATTCTTTACACGATCACCTGTAGAACAATTCTTAAAAAGAAAAAAAATTGTTCAATTTTACATATAATAATTACATATAATAATTATTACCACATTTATAAAGTTTCTGCTGATGAGAATAATTTCATTATCTTAGTACAACCAATATTACAAGTGGTTGTGATATTTTGATTTTTCTATTTCCTGCATTCATTCTAGGGGTAGTTAATTTAAAGAGAACCTGCCACCAGAAATAATGCTGCTAACCTGCAGATATACAGTCAATATACATCTATTTTTAGGCTTGGGGGGACCAATATACATGGCCCCTTATCAGCCTGAGAATACCAGCCCTCAACTGCCTGTTTTAGCTTGGCTGGTTGTCAAAAATGGAGGGACCCCAAGCTGTTTTTTTAAAATGTAAATAATTTTAAAAAACGACGTGGGTACTCTTCTAGTTTTGATAACCCGCCATGATAAAGCTGACAACTGAGGGTTGCAGCCTGCAGCTGTCAGTTTTGCCTGTGTCAGTAAGGCGGTCAGTTTTGTTCAGTGGAGGAGAAAAGCAAGGAGCGGCAGACACCGTTAGTAGGCCAACCAAACAAGTAGGCCAAATGCAGTTTAATATTCGAAACAGGATGAAAATTGAGGCTCAGCTTTGTTCAGTGGAGGAGAAAAGCAAGGAGCGGCAGACACCGTTAGTAGGCCCAACCAAACAAGTAGGCCAAATGCAGTTTAATATTCAACACAAGATGAAAATTGAGGCTCAGCTTTGTTCAGTGGAGGAGAACAACAAGGAGCGGCAGACACCGTTAGTAGGCCCAACCAAACAGGAAGGCCAAATGCAGTTTAATATTCGAAACAGGATGAAAATTGAGGCTCAGCTTTGTTCAGTAGAGGAGAAAAGCAAGGAGCGGCAGACACCATTAGTAGGCCCAACCAAACAAGTAGGCCAAATGCAGTTTAATATTCGACACAGGATGAAAATTGAGGCTCAGCTTTGTTCAGTAGAGGAGAAAAGCAAGGAGCGGGAGACACCATTAGTAGGCCCAACCAAACAAGTAGGCCAAATGCAGTTTAATATTCGACACAGGATGAAAATTGAGTCTCAGCTTTGTTCAGTGTAGAACAAGGAGCGGCAGACACCGTTAGTAGTCCCAACCAAACAAGTAGGCCAAATGCAGTTTAATATTCGACAGGATGAAAATTGAGGCTCAGCTTTGTTCATTGGCGGAGAAAAGGAAGGAGCAGCAGACACCATTAGTAGGCCCAACCAAACAAGTAGGCAAAATGCAGTTTACTATTCAAAACAGGATGAAAATTGAGTCTCAGCTTTGTTCAGTGGAGGAGAAAAGCAAGGAGCGGCAGACACTGTTAGTAGTCTCAACCAAACAAGTAGGCCAAATGCAGTTTAACATTCAACACAGGATGAAAATTGAGGCTCAGCTTTGTTCAGTCAAGGAGAACAACAAGCAGCGGCAGACACCGTTATTAGGCCCAACCAAACAAGTAGGCCAAATGCAGTTTAATATTCGACACAGGATGAAAATTGAGGCTCAGCTTTGTTTATTGGAGGAGAAAAGCAAGGAGCGGCAGACACCGTTAGTAGGCCCAACCAAATAAGTAGGCCAAATGCAGTTTAATAGTGGAAACAGGAGTAAACTGGAGGCTCAGCTTTGTGCATTGGAGGACAACTGTAATGGGAGGCAGACACAGTTAGTAGGCTCAAAGAAGTAGGCTAAATGCAGTTCAAAACTGGTAACAGGAGTAAACTGGCGGCATTGGTTTGTTCAGTGGAGGTCAAGTGTAAGGAGTGGCACAGACAGACTTAGTAGGCCTAAAATAAAAAAGTAGTCTAAATGCAGTCCAAAACTGGTAACAGGAGTAAACTGGCGGCATTGGTTTGTTCAGTGGAGGTCAAGTGTAAGGAGTGGCGCAGACAGACTTAGTAGGCCTAAAATAAAAAAGTAGGCTAAATGCAGTTTAAAATTGGTAACTGAAGTACACAGGCGGCAGAGCTTTGTTCAGTGGAGGACAGCTGTATTGAGTGGTGCAGACAGACACACACTGGTACTAGGCCTAAAATAAAAAAGTAGGCTAAATGCAGTTCAAAATTGGCAACTGGAGTACACAGGCGGCAGAGCTTTGTTCAGTGGAGGACAACTGTAAGGAGTGGCTGACACAGTTAGTAGGCCAAAATAATAAAGTTAGGTAAATGTCTGCCCAAAAAATGTTTATTTATGAACAGGTGGCATAGCTAGGTACAGGGGTGGGCTCCTCTGCTGAGTAGCAGACAGTGGTAGGTGGCGCAAAGTATTAACTGGTCCAAATGGAGGCCAGGGCCCCTGTATATTTTTGCTATCATCTATCACTTCAACAAATTTGTATTGGCAGTGCAATTGAAGGATTTAACAGCACAGCCTACACAGTGGTGAAGCAGGGAGAGGTAAGTTTTGCAAGTGGCAGAGCACTGTTTGACCTGGGGGGGACATTCTCTCGTGGGTGGCGGTACTGGCACAGGGCCCCTCATATTATGACGGTGTGTCTGACGTTGGGTGTGCACCACCACCGTCAGAGACACTTCATTGTACTATAAGGGACCCTGTGCCAGTGCCGTCGCCCAAGAGTGGGCACACCCACCTGTCCAGGCAAACGGCACTCGCACGGGTGCTTGCGCTAGGTGGTGACCACGGCCCTGTGGGGGGATTCAGCCCATTTAGGGAGGTAAAAAATGGCCTATGGTGGACATTCAGCAGCTGCAAATGGAGGAATTGGGTCAGTCAGTCAGAGGAGGCCAAAAGCAAGACATTTTCCAGACAAGCTACGTGTCAGCAGGGGAAGGTGCGGCAAAATAATTTGAAATCCATGATTGGTTCATTTTAATGAAAGTTAGATCATCAACATTTTGGGTAGCCAGACGAGTCCTTTTTTCGGTCAGTATTGAACCAGCAGCACTGAAGACTCTTTCTGATAGCACACTAGCAGCAGGGCAAGCGAGCTCCTGTGATGCATATTCTGCCAATTCAGGCCAGGTGTCTATTTTAGATGCCCAGTAATCAAAGGGGAATGACCTGTGAGGGAGAACATCGATAAGGGAGGAAAAATAGTCCGTAACCATACTGGACAAATGCTGTCTCCTGTCACTTTGAATCGATGCAGCAGTACCTGTCGTGTCTGCGGTAGTTGGGAAATCACTCCACAACCTGGTCATAAAACCCCTCTGTCCAACACCACTTCTGATTTGTGCACCTCTAACACCTCTGCCATGTTGCCTCCTACAGCTTGCGTGAGAACCATCACAGCCGCTGTGTGCTGGGAATGCCTGAAACAAACGGTCTACAAGAGTTGCTTGTTTGGTAGCCAATATTTGCTCAAGGTTCTCTTGCGGCATGACATTTTGTAATTTTCCTTTATATTGTGGATCCAGGAGGCAGGCCAACCAGTAATCGTCATCGGTCATCATTTTGATAATGTGGGGGTCCCTTTTTAGGATACGCAAGGCATACTCAGCTATGTGGGCCAATGTTCCAGGTGTCAATTCACTGCTTGTGCTGGGTTCAGGAGCACTTTCTTGCAAATCAACATCACTTGTGTCCCGCAAAAACACTGTACCCGACCTTGCAATGCCACCAGTTTCTATTGCCCCCTGAGAAGCATCCTCCTCACATAAATATTCATCCCCATCATCCTCCTCCGCTTCTGAGCTACTGGCAGCAGCACCCTCTTCCCCCAATGTCTGCCAATCTGGGTCAACAACTGGGTCATCTATCACCTCCTCTTTAATGTCATGTGCACCTTCCTCTGTGTCACCGTGTAAGGTGCTATAGCGTTCTGAACGGGGCACCATAGTCTCATCAGGGTCAGATTCTGGCTCAGTACACTGCAAGGGCAATGTAGTGATCTGAGTCAATGGAACAGCATAATAATCTAGCTGCGGCTGTGCATCAGTGCACTCCATGTCCGATTCATCTTGTAATGGGCAGTTAACAATTTCCCTTTCTAACTCAGGCATGGTATGTGTAAAGAGCTCCATGGAGTAACCTGTAGTGTCGCCTGACGCATCCTTCACTTTTGGTTTGGGTGAAGGACACAAGGAAGTGACTTGTTCCTGACTGGGAGCATCCACTGACGACTCGCTGCTTTTATATTTGGAACTTTCTGAAGAGGAGGCGAAAGAGATAGAGGCTGAGTCAGCAATGAAAGCCAAAACTTTTTTCTGCTGCTCTCGCTTTAAAAGCTGTTTTCCTACTCCCAGATAAGTGAGCCTTCGAGGCCTTGTGTAGCCAGACGATGATGCTGGCTCAACACCTCCAGCCTTAGGTGCCATTTTGCTTTTCCCACTACCACCAGATGCTCCACCATCACAACCATCATTACCACCTGGCAACGAGTGCCCATGGCCTCTTCCACCAGACTTCCTCATTTTTGGGAAAATGTAACCAAAATAACAACCGTTATATGGTACTGTAAAACAAGGTAGAAGGTGTATCTAAACTTTTTGAGAATTTAAATCTCCCTTTTTTGGGGGGGAGACTGCAGCAAAAATCAGGCCCAGTGTATTACACTACAAAATGTAAGTGGCAGAAAGTGGCTGGCTGATATACGGCAAACTAACAGAACTGACGTATATCCAGTGTGTGACGATTAGAATCTCCTTTTTATTTTAGGGAGACTGCACCACAACTCAGGCCCAGTGTATTTTACAATGCAATGTGAGTGGCAGCAAGTGGCTGGCTGATACAGCACAAACAAAGAGGACTGAGGTATATCCACTTTGTGAGAATTTCAATCTCACTTTTTTTTTTTTGGACCCAGAACCCAAACTCAGGCCCAGTGTATTTTACTGCGCAATGTGAGTGGCAGCAAGTGGCTGGCTGATACACCACAAACAAAGAAGACTGAGGTATATCCACTTTGTGAGAATTTCAATCTCACTTTTTTTTGGGACACAGAACCCAAACTCAGGCCCAGTGTATTTTACTACGCAATGTGAGTGGCAGCAAGTGGCTGGCTGATACAGCACAAACTAAGAGGACTGAGGTATATCCACTTTGTGAGAATTTCAATCTCACTTTTTTTGGGGACCCAGAACCCAAACTCAGGCCCAGTGTATTTTACTACGCAATGTGAGTGGCAGCAAGTGGCTGGCTGATACACCACAAACTAAGAGGACTGATGTATATCCACTTTGTGAGAATTTCAATCTCACTTTTTTTTTTTTTGGACACAGAACCCAAAGTCAGGCCCAGTGTATTTTACTACGCAATGTGAGTGGCAGCAAGTGGCTGGCTGATACACCACAAACAAAGAGGACTGAGGTATATCCACTTTGTGAGAATTTCAATCTCAATTTTTTTTGGGGACACAGAACCCAAACTCAGGCCCAGTGTATTTTACTACGCAATGTGAGTGGCAGCAAGTGGCTGGCTGATACACCACAAACTAAGAGGACTGAGGTATATCCACTTTGTGAGAATTTCAATCTCACTTTTTTGGGGGGACCCAGAACCCAAACTCAGGCCCAGTGTATTTTACTACGCAATGTGAGTGGCAGCAAGTGGCTGGCTGATACACCACAAACTAAGAGGACTGAGGTATATCCACTTTGTGAGAATTTCAATCCCACTTTTTTTTTTTGGACACAGAACCCAAACTCAGGCCCAGTGTATTTTACTACGCAATGTGAGTGGCAGCAAGTGGCTGGCTGATACAGCACAAACTAAGAGGACTGAGGTATATCCACTTTGTGAGAATTTCAATCTCACTTTTTTTTGGGACACAGAACCCAAACTCAGGCCCAGTGTATTTTACTACGCAATGTGAGTGGCAGCAAGTGGCTGGCTGATACAGCACAAACTAAGAGGACTGAGGTATATCCACTTTGTGAGAATTTCAATCTCACTTTTTTTTGGGACCCAGAACCCAAACTCAGGCCCAGTGTATTTTACTACGCAATGTGAGTGGCAGCAAGTGGCTGGCTGATACACCACAAACTAAGAGGACTGATGTATATCCACTTTGTGAGAATTTCAATCTCACTTTTTTTTTTTTTGGACACAGAACCCAAAGTCAGGCCCAGTGTATTTTACTACGCAATGTGAGTGGCAGCAAGTGGCTGGCTGATACACCACAAACAAAGAGGACTGAGGTATATCCACTTTGTGAGAATTTCAATCTCAATTTTTTTTGGGGACACAGAACCCAAACTCAGGCCCAGTGTATTTTACTACGCAATGTGAGTGGCAGCAAGTGGCTGGCTGATACACCACAAACTAAGAGGACTGAGGTATATCCACTTTGTGAGAATTTCAATCTCACTTTTTTTTGGGACCCAGAACCCAAAGTCAGGCCCAGTGTATTTTACTACGCAATGTGAGTGGCAGCAAGTGGCTGGCTGATACACCACAAACAAAGAGGACTGAGGTATATCCACTTTGTGAGAATTTCAATCTCAATTTTTTTTGGGGACACAGAACCCAAACTCAGGCCCAGTGTATTTTACTATGCAATGTGAGTGGCAGCAAGTGGCTGGCTGATACACCACAAACTAAGAGGACTGAGGTATATCCACTTTGTGAGAATTTCAATCTCACTTTTTTTTGGGACCCAGAACCCAAACTCAGGCCCAGTGTATTTTACTACGCAATGTGAGTGGCAGCAAGTGGCTGGCTGATACACCACAAACTAAGAGGACTGAGGTATATCCACTTTGTGAGAATTTCAATCTCACTTTTTTTTGGGACCCAGAACCCAGACTCAGGCCCAGTGTATTTTACTACGCAATGTGAGTGGCAGCAAGTGGCTGGCTGATACACCACAAACTAAGAGGACTGAGGTATATCCACTTTGTTAGAATTTCAATCCCACTTTTTTTTTTTGGACACAGAACCCAAACTCAGGCCCAGTGTATTTTACTACGCAATGTGAGTGGCAGCAAGTGGCTGATACACCACAAACTAAGAGGACTGAGGTATATCCACTTTGTGAGAATTTCAATCTCACTTTTTGGGGGGGAGACAGCACCACAACTCAGGCATAGTGTGTAACACAACGCAATGTAAGTGGCAGCAAGTGGCTGGAAGATATCTGAAAAAATCGAAGGACTGTAGTACTATTTCAATCTCCCTACAATGATCTCAGGACAAGTATGGCAGCAACAAAAAGGACTGCTGCACACAAAAATGTGGACAAATAAACAAGATAACTGCAGAAAGGAGCAACAGGATTTTTGCTTTTAAAAAAGCAGTTGGTTTGCACAGCAGCGGTGCAAACAGCAATGCAGCTATCAGGGAGCCTTATAAGCTACAGAGCTGATGCACAGAAATCTAGCCTCCACAAAGGTGGTGTTGGACAGTGGAAATCGCTACAGCACAAGCTGTTTGGGGGTTAATCTTCCCTCCCTAACTATATCCCTGCTTCTGACTAAGCTGCAGCAACCTCTCCCTATGCTGAGATCGGCAGAAGTAAGATGGCGATCGGCGTGCACGCCCCTTTATAGCCCCTGTGACGCCGCAGAAAGCAAGCCAATCACTGTCATGCCCTTCTCTAAGATGGTGGGGACCGAGACCTATGTCATCACGCTGCCCACACTCTGCGTCCTCCTTCATTGGCTGAAAAATGTCGCTGAAAGTGTCACACAAAACGCAACTTTGGCGCGCAGATCGCCGACCGCATGGCCGATCTCACAGTGGGATCGGGTCGGGTTTCACGAAACCCCGACTTTGCCGAAATTCGGCGATTTTTGAATTTGTCCGATCCATTTCACTCAACCCTACTTATTACCGCTACTAGAACTGAAATCCCGGGCTAGTCTGAGACTTCCCGCTGTGATGGAGCCCAGGAGCAGAAGGGCTTTATAGGTGAGCAGTCAGGTGAGCATACATTTATGCATTTTATTTTTTTACTTTTTACGTATTTTATTTATTATTCTCTACAATCTGGAGAGACATCATATCATAATAAAGGACTTTCAATTCGCAGAGAAGAACTTTGCACAAACTGAATTTCCAGGGAAAATCCACACAATCTGTTGAATTTAAATTGTGCCAAATCCGCTCATCGCTAATCCTTAATATTGTGTCATGTAAATGTTACTTTCAGATATTGACTTTGGCATTTTGAAACTGCAGCAAATGGAGCGAGTTGAAAAAGACATAAAAAGTTTGAGAAAAACAAATTAAACTCTAAAAATATCAAGTATGCAAAAGGCAAAAAAAGTTCGCCTGTGAATATGGAAAAATGGCTTGGTGTTAAACTGGTTACCCGGGGTGAACGATCCTCTGTACAGACGTTCCTTCTTAACCATTGCCCAATATTCATATTTCCAGTGATAAAATGACAAACAAGAGCTGATTGGTTTGTTATTGATTGTATCCTTCATGACTTTAAAATCATCAGATCTCTAAGAAGAGATGAGCTGCTGACAACAGAGTCAGATGTGTGGGGGAGGGGGACAAAGAGGAATATAATTGTTACATGATAGAAACCAGAGACAATCAACTTGCTGTATCGGAGCTCGTTATGGACCATTTAGTTGGTGATAATTTACAAGTATTTTTCTTTTCACTTGTTACAAATATTTCTCGTTGTGTTGATGTGAATTACCAATTGAATCGAATAGTGGAGACTCAAGAGCTGGAAAGAAAAAGTCAAATATAGTCAAAACAAGTCCAAAAGCCAGACACAATAGATGAGCTATACTGAAGAATATGACATACACACCTTGTATTCCCACTGCCACTGTCCCATATGCCATGTCCCCTGAGTACCCAATAGTTAGGAGACCGAAAGGTGCTATGGGATTTTGCATTGTGTTGGAACTGAAGCCTCCACCATAATTAATTTCTGACGAGACGTACTCAGTGTTAGGGATTGCCTTCCATTTTGCCTTTTGTAGAGGTTTCCCATTAAATAAGAATCTAGATACACTCGAGGCCTTCGCTGTAATAATGGCCAAATTATTGTCAAATCTCTTCTGTCCAATGAGATTGTAATTATGAAAGAATGATTCAGTATCTGGGATTTTGGTCAGGAAAGATCCAAAGGGTTTGCCTTCAAGATTGCCACTAAAGCCATAAAGAAAAACCTGAATTTTCTCTGTGCTTTGGATGGATAAGGGTTTGGAAGCAGAAACCTTAAATTTCATTGGTTTTCCTGCTTCTAGGTTGGTCTTCAGCTTTTCTTCACCTGACTGGTACTCCAGATTAGTGGGTTTAGACGCCAAGACATAAACTTGGCTGTCACTAGATAAGAAGGACGGGACTGAGACAATGTAGGACTTTCCCCAATTTTTTTTCTGGCAGGAGCTGTTCATAAACAAGGCTGCAACCTCCAACACCAGGAACACAGGAATGGCCAGATAGGATGGCCGCAGGATGTTGAGAGGTCACCGTGGTTCCGGAGAGGTCATCTTTACTCTGCAACTGCAGGAAGTGGAACGGCTCCAGATCCATGGTCATGGTGTCACCTTTATTATAATTCTTCCCGTTGTAATATACAGTTCCACTGAGGACCATGGTAATTGTAGTTAAAATATCATGGGCAACAACAACAAATTGTGCATTGTGTTTTGAATGTCCATCAGTCGGGGTGAATATGGTGTATTTAGTTCCCCACTGGTCAACCGGGTAATGCAATGCTCCACTGGTTCCTCCAAAGTTATGGGATATCACGGTGATGTCCTCATTGGCTTTAATGATCATGCTACTGGAAGATATCCCTGATCCTATAATCTGTTGAGGATTTGGGTACTCGAATGTCGCTGGTTCTCCTTTCCTAACTGTGACCTCCTTCTTCTCAGAATTATTAATGGACGAAGATACAGAGGTAAGAAATGGACAAGGCTCATTAATAATGATGATATTCCCTATAGGGTAGTCTATAGGAGGCTGCCGAAACCCCAAAACAAATTCTCTTCCTCCAGGAGTGAATATCCTCCCACCTAAAATGAAACTTGCAGTGAGATTTACAGTTTTTTTTCATAGAATAATATTGTCTTGAATCTAGATTGGTCAATAAAGCAAAGGTCTGACACCATAGACTTCACTAATCCTAAAGGCCATACCTTAGAGGGATTATCCACCCTGAATGTCTTTGACTATAAGGGTAGGGTACCATTACACTAAACGATTTACCAACGATCACGACCAGCGATACGACCTGGCCGTGATCGTTGGTAAGTCGTTGTGTGGACAGCTCTCCAGCGACCAACGATGCCAGAGTCCCCGGGTAACCAGGGTAAACATCGGGTTACTAAGCGCAGCGCAGGGTAAGTATATAGTGTATATAGTGCGGCCCTGCGCTTAGTAACCCGATGTTTACCCTTGTTACAAGCGAACACATCGCTGGATCGGCATCACACACGCCGATCCAGCGATGACAGCGGGTGATCCAGCGACGAAAGAAAGTTTCAAACGATCTGCTATGACGTACGATTCTCAGCGGGGTCCCTGATCGCAGTAGCGTGTTAGACACAGCGAGATCGTTAGTATATCGCTGGAATGTCACAGATCGTGCCGTCGTAACGACCAAAGTGCCACTGTGAGACGGTACCCTAAGTCTGACTACAAGTGCAGGGATCGAAGATAACTCTGAGAAAGACAGTCTGACCCTTTACAGACCATGGTGAAAGCTATGCTTGCACGCAGTAGATTGGGGTCACCTATCTGCATGTTTCACGCTCATGGCTAGTGATGGCCACAGACAGGGCTTTATAGGACAATGCCGAAATTACAGAAGTATCACAGTGTATTGTATGATTATGAGGCCCCTAATGGGATTTACTTATTAATGACCGGCCAACTTTTTTTTTTTTTACCTTTTCTCTGTCCAGCTGGAGTAATATATATTTTTATCATTGATGTGGGTTTAAGTAGAATATTAACATCACAAAACTAAGTTTGTGTCCACTTACATAGCGCGACCTGTCCCGCCGTTCCTTTGAATCCCACCAGTAGATCCGATCCTGGAGAATAAATAGCACAAATTACTTCATCTTCTCCAAAGTCTTCAGTTTTGATGATAAATTAACAACAGACAAATTTCACGCACGATTATACAATAAAAGTTTTATTTTAAGCAGGGTTAATGTCTTGGACTCTGAAGCAGACAGATGGATGGACGGAAAATAGACATGAAAAAAATATAGGTGAAAAATAGATGGAAAAATAATGCATATATTGTTTAAATTTTATTTTCTTCTCTATCCAGTCATCCAGTCATGGACAGTTTTTGCACTTTTATTTTCTCTTCCCCTAACTTATCTATTTATCCATCCCCATATCAGTGTGAGAACTTGTACATGACATTTCCTAGTCTGGAAAAACCTCAGTGAGAAGTATATTGTGGAGAAGTGAGAAACGAGATCACAGCACAAAGGGGATAGAACCAGAAGGAGTCGTGCCCCAAGATCGGCAACATCCTTCTGAGGCGCGTAGCCGGCGTCCGGAACGCCGAGGAATTAATAGACTCTACGCATTACTTTGAACTACGGCAGGGCAGTTAACTCTAGGTTGGCTGTCTCACCTTTACACCTAATGAAGACAACGGAGGCAATTGTGGGAGAGGGGCGTCTCTAGGGTCCCTATAAAATAACTCCAGGCCTACCCCGTCATACGGGTGCGTCCTATCCAAACCATCTGGGGGACGGAGAGAAAGAACAGAAACATACACGACAGTTGTGAGGACTATCCCGTGGTGCTCAGCAGGGAGGTACTACAACACACAGGCGTTAGTAGGAAGGCTACTGATTTCCACCTGCAAAGGGAACTCTGGACGTGCCTTCGGACCGGCCGGTCTCAGCCAGCCCTGTTAGCAGTGATCTGGATTGTGGATGCTGAAGCCTTCAGTAAAAAGGTAAAGAGACTGCAACCCTGTGTCCTCGTCATTTACTGCGACCTACACGATTACCATCTACTCATCAAGGGAAGCCCTGGGGACATACTTCACCTGTGGGAAGTTACAACATCTAGCTGCCATTCCATCACCCCAGCGGACCCCTAGCAGCGTCGCTCACCCTGACCGAATACCACAGGTGGCTGTCAGGGAGAGACTAGGTGAGCGAGAGCTAATAACCCGGGCCCCTGCAGTTTCCCTCAGACTAGGGAAATCCTGACTGACCCTCTACCTGGAGTTTACACTGAAGGTGTGCATGTCCAGGCCTTGAACCTCACCCTGTCTCCTCAGCTCAGCCCTAGGCTGAAACCTCCGCCCACCACCCAGTGAAGATGTTATTCCCCAATACCCACAGTTAGCACAGACAATGATAAAGGAAAATATACACCACGCCGCAGTCACTCAGGAATACACTATAAATGTGCAGGGCAAAATAAATACAAATATAGGAAGGAGTAAATAAGACAAAGGAAAATACACCACCAGCAACAAATCTCCAACCACCAGCTCTCCTCACCAGACCGAGATAACAACGCAAGACAGAAGCTATAATCAGAGACGCCCAAAGATCAGGAGAACTATTTAAAGGCAGTGGGCATGGCCCAGCTTCCAATCCAAGGACTAGGTAAATTAACCCCGGAACAGCTAGATAAAATCTAGCAGACGCCAATGAGCACATAGTGGTCAAAAGCGGAATTACTGCTGTCTGTCGGATGACCTGGTCTGAACAGCGTCCGACATGACAGTACCCCGCCTTCTACGAGGGACCCCAGGGCCCTCACGGCTAATAGGACCCGGCTTGTCCGGATGACGGCGGTGAAACAACCTGACCAGCCGGTCAGCATGAATGTCTGAGGCTGGTACTCAGGACCTCTCCTCAGGCCCATAACCACGCCAATGTACCAAGTACTGTAAAGTGCGACGCACTACACGAGAGTCAACCACCTTGGAGACTTCAAACTCCAAATTACCATCCACCAAGACTGGAGGTGGCATAGGCGCTGCGTCCACAGAGCCCACCACCTTCTCTGGAAGAGACCTGTGGAACACGTTGTGTATCTTATACACCGTAGGGAGCTCCAATCGGTACGCTACTGGGTTAATGACGGCGGTGACCCTAAAAGGACCAATAAACCGTGGACCCAATTTAAGGGATGGTATTTTGAGTCTTATGTTTTTTGTGGATAACCACACCCAGTCATCCACACTCAGGTCCGGACCTGGCACACGCCTACTGTCAGCCACACGTTTGTACCTAGCACCCACACTCAACAGGCGCTGTTTAACTCTCCTCCAGACTGATGACAGTTGTGCTCCCAACTGGTCCTCTTCCGGAACACCGGAAGAGCCCCTCTGACTCAAAGTACAAAATTGAGGATGTAGCCCGTAAACACAAAAAAACGGAGACTCCCCAGACGACTCCTGGCGGTGATTATTGATGGCAAACTCAGTCAAAGGAAGAAAGGTAGACCACTCCTCCTGGTTATCAGAGACAAAGAAGCGTAAGTACTGTTCCAAATTTTGGTTCATACGCTCAGTCTGACCATTTGACTGAGGATGAAACGCCGAAGAATGAGATAGCTTGATTCCCAGCTGTGAGCAAAACACTCTCCAAAATTTTGCCACAAACTGAGACCCCCTATCAGACACGATGTCAGACGGAACCCCATGAAGTCTGACCACCTCCTGCACAAATACTTGGGCCAGAGTCTTAGCGTTTGGCAACGCAGGCAAAGACACAAAGTGCGACATTTTAGAAAACCGATTAACAATCACCAAGATGACCGTGTTTCCAGCTGATGAGGGCAAATCAGTGATGAAATCCATGGAGATTTCCGTCCATGGCTTACTAGGTACCTCAAGAGGAAGTAGTGTGCCAACAGGACGGGAGCGAGGCGTCTTAGCCCTAGCGCACGTCGTGCAAGCTGACACGTATGAGACCACGTCCTGTCAGATCTTGGGCCACCAAAACCGACGTGACACCAACTCCAAGGTACCTCTAACCCCTGGGTGACCAGCCAGGACAGCATCATGATGCTCCGCCAAAACCTTTAGGCGCAGATGAAGCGGTACAAAAGATTTGTTGATGGGAAGCTCAGATGGTACCTCCTCCTGAGCCTTGGCAATCTCAGCCTCAACCTCAGTAGTGAGAGCCGAAACCACAACACCCTTTTGGAGGATGGGTACTGGATCTTCCCGAGGTTCTCCCCCCGGAAAACACCTGGACAGAGCATCCGCCTTAGTGTTTTTAGACCCCGGTCTGTAAGTGACCACAAAATTGAACCGCGTGAAAAACAATGCCCAGCGAGCCTGCCTGGGGGACAGACGCTTGGCAGACTCCAAATACAGCAGATTCTTATGATCGGTAATAACAGTGACCTGATGCACCGACCCCTCCAAGAAGTGTCACCATTCCTCAAAGGCCAACTTAATTGCCAACAACTCCCTGTTGCCGATAACGTAGTTACGTTCAGCGGACGACAGTTTCTTGGAGAAATAGGGGCACAGACGCAAACCACTCAAAGATGAGCCTTGAGATAGTACCACCCCCACACCAACCTCAGACGCATCGACTTCCACAACAAAGGGTTTAGATACGTCTGGCTGCACAAGAATGGGGGCTGAAACAAAACTGTTCTTAAGAAATTCAAATGCGCGCACAGCAGCCTCAGGCCAAATGGAGAAATTGGTACCCTTTTTAGTCATGTCAGTTAGCGGTTTAGCAATGATGGAAAAATCCTTGATAAATTTCCTATAGTAGTTAGAAAACCCAAGGAACCGCTGAAGTGCTTTCAGGTTATCAGGACGTTCCCAACGCAGCACCGCCTGCACCTTAGCGGCGTCCATTTTAAAACCAGAAGCAGACACAATATAACCCAAGAAAGGCAACTCTTGAACAGAAAATACACATTTCTCAAGTTTAGCATACAGCTTATTCTCTCTGAGAAGCTGTAACACCTGCCTGACATGATCTAAATGAGTATCACAGTCGCAAGAATATATGAGAATGTCATCTAGGTACACGATAACGAATTTCCCCAAAACATGCGAGAACACATCATTGATGAAATGTTGGAACACTGCAGGTGCGTTAGTCAACCCAAACGGCATCACCAAATTTTCAAAATGACCCTCAGGGGTATTAAAAGCCGTCTTCCACTCATCACCTTGACGGACTCTTATGAGGTTGTACGCCCCCCTGAGGTCAAGCTTGGTAAACCACTTAGCACCTGCCACCTGGTTGAACAAATCTGGTATCAGTGGCATAGGGTATGGATCACGAACCATAATCTGGTTCAACTCCCTGAAATCCAAACACAGGCGTAATCCGCCTTCTTTCTTCTTCACGAAGAAGAACCCTGCTGCCACCGGCGAGGATGACGGCCTGATGTGCCCTTTGCTCAAGCTTTCAGCAATGTAATCTTTTAACGCTTGTCTCTCCGGACCGGAGATGTTAAACATCCTTGCTTTAGGCAATTTGGCCCATGGTTTAAACCTGATAGAACAGTCATAAGGACGATGTGGCGGCAGCTCTGAACAACCCTTCTCAGAAAACACATCCACAAAATCCTGAAGTGACTCCGGAAAGCTTGAAGTCACCGCAGCCACACATGTGGCCAGGCAATTCTACTGGCAGAACTCGCTCCACCGAAATATGTCCTGAGTTTTCAATCAGATTTGTGGCTGAACCACTATCCACAAAAACAGTAACTGGCAGCTCACTGCCAGCGATAAAAACCTTAGCAGGGTGTTATGACCCCAATGGCAGAGGGTCTCAGAAGTTATTACCAAGTCTGCAAACACAAAAAAAACAGCTCATAGGGCAGTGGTAACTAGGCTGACCGTATACCTGATCCTAGCACCACAAATAGCAGCAGCCGGGGAACGTACCTACGTTGGTTCTAGACGTCTCGCGCCAGCCGGAGAACTATCTAACCCTAGAAGGGAAAAGATAGACCTTTCTTGCCTCCAGAGAAAAGACCCCAAAAGTTGGATACAAGCCCCCAACAAATAATAACGGTGAGGTAAGAAGAAAAGACAAACGTAAGAATGAACTAGGTTTTTAGCAAAGAGAGGCCCACTGACTAATAGCAGAATATAGTAAGATGACTTATACGGTCAGCAAAAACCCTATCAAAATTTCCACGCTGAATATTCAAGAACCCCCGAACCGTCTAACGGCCCGGGGGGAGAATATCAGCCCCCTAGAGCTTCCAGCAAAATCAGGAATCACATTTAGTGCAAGCTGGACAAAAAATAAGAGCAATGCAAATAACCAAAAAACAAGGAAGCAGGACTTAGCTTATTTTGCAAGAACCAGGACCAGCAGACAGGAGCAAACAGAAAGGAACTGATTACAACGATGCCAGGCACCAGACTGAAAATCCAGGAAGCTTAAATAGCAACACCCCTGGACTAACGAGCCAGGTGGGTACCAAGCTGGGGAAAGAAACTCAAAGTGTCATGTCGCTAGTGACCACAAGAGGGAGCCAAATAATCCAATTCACAACAGTACCCCCCCCTTAAGGAGCGGTCACCGAACCCTCACCAAGACCACCAGGACGATCAGGATGAGCAGCGTGAAAGGCACGAACCAAATCGGCCGCATGAACATCAGAGGCGACCACCCAGGAATTATCCTCCTGACCATAGCCCCTCCACTTGACCAGATACTGAAGCCTCCGTCTGGAGAGACGAGAATCCAAGATCTTCTCCACCACGTACTCCAACTCGCCCTCAACCAACACCGGAGCAGGAAGCTCAACAGAAGGAACCACAGGCACAACGTAGCGCCGCAACAAAGACCTATGGAACACGTCGTGAATGGCAAACGACACCGGAAGATCCAAGCGAAAGGACACTGGATTAAGGATTTCCAAAATCTTATAAGGACCGATGAAGCGAGGCCTAAATCTAGGAGAGGAGACCTTCATAGGAACAAACCGAGAAGACAGCCACACCAAATCCCCAACACGAAGTCGGGGACCCACACCGCGGCGGCGGTTGGCAAAACGCTGAGCCTTCTCCTGTGACAACTTTAAGTTGTCCACCACATGATTCCAGATCCGCTGCAACCTATCCACCACAGAATCCACCCCAGGACAGTCAGAGGGCTCAACATGTCCCGAGGAAAAACGAGGATGAAAACCAGGGTTGCAGAAAAATGGCGAAACCAAAGTAGCGGAACTAGCCCGATTATTAAGGGCAAACTCAGCCAATGGCAAGAAGGTCACCCAATCATCCTGATCTGCAGAAACAAAACACCTCAAATAAGCCTCCAGAGTCTGATTTGTTCGCTCCGTTTGGCCATTAGTCTGAGGATGAAAGGCAGACGAAAACGACAAATCAATGCCCATCTTAGCACAAAAGGATCGCCAGAACCTGGAAACAAACTGGGATCCTCTGTCAGACACGATATTCTCAGGAATGCCGTACAAATGAACCACATTCTGAAAGAACAAAGGAACCAGATCGGAAGAGGAAGGCAGCTTAGGCAAAGACACCAAATGGACCATCTTGGAAAAGCGATCACATACCACCCAGATGACAGACATGCCCCGAGACACCGGAAGATCCGAAACGAAATCCATAGAAATGTGTGTCCAAGGCCTCTTCGGGACAGGCAAGGGCAAGAGCAACCCGCTGGCACGAGAACAGCAAGGCTTAGCTCGAGCACAAGTCCCACAGGACTGCACAAATGACCACACATCCCGTGACAAGGAAGGCCACCAAAAGGACCTAGCCACCAAATCCCTGGTGCCAAAAATCCCCGGATGCCCTGCCAACACCGAGGAATGAACCTCGGAAATGACTCTGCTGGTCCATTTATCAGGAACAAACAGTCTGTCAGATGGACAAGAGTCAGGTCTACCAGCCTGAAATCTCTGCAACACACGTTGCAAATCCGGAGAAATGGCTGACAAGATCACTCCCTCTTTAAGAATACCAGCCGGCTCTGAGACTCCATGAGAGTCAGGCACAAAGCTCCTTGAAAGAGCATCAGCCTTCACATTCTTCGAACCTGGTAAATACGAGACCGCAAAGTCAAAACGGGAGAAAAACAATGACCAACGGGCCTGTCTAGGATTCAGGCGTTTAGCAGACTCGAGATACATCAGATTTTTGTGATCAGTCAAGACCACCACACGATGCTTAGCACCCTCGAGCCAATGACGCCACTCCTCAAATGCCCACTTCATGGCCAACAACTCCCGATTGCCAACATCATAATTCCGCTCAGCAGGTGAAAACTTCCTAGAAAAAAAAGCACATGGTCTCATTACAGAGCAACCAGGGCCTCTCTGCGACAAAACAGCCCCTGCCCCGATCTCAGAAGCATCCACTTCAACCTGAAAGGGAAGTGAGACATCAGGCTGGCACAAAACAGGCGCCGAAGTAAACCGGCGCTTCAGCTCTTGGAAAGCTTCCACGGCTGCAGGAGCCCAGTTAGCAACATCAGAACCTTTCTTGGTCATATCCGTCAAAGGTTTAACAACGCTAGAAAAGTTAGCGATAAAACGACGGTAGAAGTTAGCAAAACCCAAGAACTTCTGAAGACTCTTAACTGACGTGGGTTGAGTCCAATCATGAATAGCTCGGACCTTGACTGGGTCCATCTCCACCGCAGAAGGGGAAAAAATAAAACCCAAAAAGGGAACCTTCTGTACTCCAAAGAGACACTTTGAGCCCTTAACAAACAAAGCATTCTCACGCAAAACCTGAAACACCATCCTGACCTGCTTTACATGGGAGTCCCAATCATCAGAAAAAACCAGAATATCATCCAGATAAACAATCATAAATTTATCCAGATACTTCCGGAAGATATCATGCATAAAGGACTGAAACACTGAAGGAGCATTAGAGAGCCCAAAAGGCATCACCAAGTACTCAAAATGACCATCGGGCGTATTAAATGCAGTTTTCCATTCATCTCCTTGCTTAATGCGCACAAGGTTGTACGCACCACGAAGATCTATCTTGGTGAACCACTTGGCACCCTTAATCCGGGCAAACAAGTCCGACAACAGAGGCAAAGGATACTGAAATTTAACAGTGATTTTATTCAGAAGCCGATAGTCTATACAAGGTCTCAAAGATCTGTCCTTCTTGACCACAAAAAAAAATCCTGCACCAAGAGGGGAAGAGGATGGACGGATATGCCCCTTCTCCAGAGACTCCTTGATATACGAACGCATTGCGGTATGCTCAGGTACAGACAGATTAAATAATCTTCCCTTAGGAAATTTACTACCTGGAATCAAATCTATAGCGCAGTCACAGTCCCTATGAGGAGGAGGAGCACTGGACCTGGACTCGCTGAATACATCCTGATAATCAGACAAATACTCAGGAACTTCCGAAGGAGTAGAGGAAGCAATAGACACCGGCGGGGAATCACCATGAATTCCCTGACAGCCCCAACTTGACACAGACATTGCCTTCCAATCCAAGACTGGATTATGGGTCTGTAACCATGGCAGACCCAAAACGACCAAATCATGCATTTTATGCAGAACAAGAAAACGAATCACCTCCCGATGTTCAGGAGTCATGCACATGGTTACCTATGTCCAAAACTGCGGCTTATTTTCCGCCAATGGCGTTGCATCAATACCTCTAAGAGGGATAGGATTTACCAACGGCTCAAGAACAAAACCACAGCGCTTGGCAAATGACAGATCCATAAGACTCAGGGCAGCACCTGAATCCACAAACGCCATAACAGGGTAGGAAGACAATGAGCAAATTAAAGTCACAGACAAAATAAATTTAGGTTGCAAATTACCAATGGCGACAGGACTAACAACCCTTGTTAGGCGTTTAGAGCATGCTGATATAACATGTGTAGAATCACCACAGTAAAAACACAACCCATTCTGACATCTATGATTTTTCCGTTCATTTCTAGTCTGAATTCTACCACATTGCATTAAATCAAGTGTTTGTTCAGACAACACCACCAGAGGATTAGCGGCTTTGCGCTCCCGCAAACGCCGGTCAATTTGAATAGCCACCGCCATGGAATCATTCAGACTTGTAGGAATGGAGAAACCCACCATCACATTCTTAATGGCTTCAGAAAGGCCATTTCTGAAATTTGCGGCCAGAGCACACCCATTCCACCGAGTAAGCACGGACCATTTCCGAAATTTTTGGCAATACACCTCAGCTTCATCCTGGCCCTGAGAGACAGCCAGCAAGGCTTTTTCTGCCTGAATTTCAAGATTGGGTTCCTCGTAAAGCAACCCGAGCGCCAGAAAAAACGCATCAATATTTGCCAATGCCGGATCTCCTGGCGCTAACGAGAAGGCCCAATCCTGAGGGTCGCCCCGCAAGAAAGAGATAACAATTTTAACTTGCTGAGCTGAGTCTCCAGACGAACGGGGTCTCAGAGATAGAAACAATTTACAATTATTCCTGAAATTCCTAAACTTAAATCGATCTCCAGAGAACAGTTCAGGAATAGGTATTTTAGGTTCAGTCATAGGACTACTGGTAACAAAATCTTGAATGCCCTGCACACGAGCAGCAAGCTGATCCACACTAGTAATCAAAGTCTGGACATTCATGTCTGCAGCAAGCTCAAGCCACTCTGAGGTAAAGGGGAGGAAGAAAAAAAAACAAAAAAAAAAACTCAGAATTTCCTTTATTATTATCCCACTTCTGCAATGCATTAAACATTCACCTTCGGCCTGGCATACTGTTATGACCCCAATGGCAGAGGGTCTCAGAAGTTATTACCAAGTCTGCAAACACAAAAAAAACAGCTCATAGGGCAGTGGTAACTAGGCTGACCGTATACCTGATCCTAGCACCACAAATAGCAGCAGCCGGGGAACGTACCTACGTTGGTTCTAGACGTCTCGCGCCAGCCGGAGAACTATCTAACCCTAGAAGGGAAAAGATAGACCTTTCTTGCCTCCAGAGAAAAGACCCCAAAAGTTGGATACAAGCCCCCAACAAATAATAACGGTGAGGTAAGAAGAAAAGACAAACGTAAGAATGAACTAGGTTTTTAGCAAAGAGAGGCCCACTGACTAATAGCAGAATATAGTAAGATGACTTATACGGTCAGCAAAAACCCTATCAAAATTTCCACGCTGAATATTCAAGAACCCCCGAACCGTCTAACGGCCCGGGGGGAGAATATCAGCCCCCTAGAGCTTCCAGCAAAATCAGGAATCACATTTAGTGCAAGCTGGACAAAAAATAAGAGCAATGCAAATAACCAAAAAACAAGGAAGCAGGACTTAGCTTATTTTGCAAGAACCAGGACCAGCAGACAGGAGCAAACAGAAAGGAACTGAATGCAACGATGCCAGGCACCAGACTGAAAATCCAGGAAGCTTAAATAGCAACACCCCTGGACTAACGAGCCAGGTGGGTACCAAGCTGGGGAAAGAAACTCAAAGTGTCATGTCGCTAGTGACCACAAGAGGGAGCCAAATAATCCAATTCACAACAGCAGGGAGCATGCATTGAGAAACCACCATGGAGGATATACATAAGCTCAGACTGGTCTCCTCCACACCCTCTGAGCTTAGAAGTTTTCCGCCGTTGCGTTTTTCTTAGGCAGCAGAGGACAGATGTTAATAAAATGACCCGTTTTACCATAGTAAAAACAGGCTCCCTGTTTCCTGAGCTCAGGGACTGGACGCTTCACATGTGACACCCCTGCGATTTGCATAGGCTCCGTGGGCTCACCTGCAGCAACCTCACGTGAACCTAAACCTTCTCCCACAGGCGGTGTCCCATGCTCCCCCTGACGCAAACGGCGATCAATGCGGACAACCAGACTCATGGCGGAATCTAGAGAAGCAGGAGTCTCGTACATCAGAAGGGCTTTTTTAACCCTTCCAGAAATCCCATGTATAAACTGACTCCGCAATGCTGCATCATTCCATTGTGTATCGATCGCCCAGCGACGAAATTCAGAACAGTAATCCTGATGACAAATTAAAACAAATTTTAATAGAGAGCGATATCAAACTCGTTGCCAAACGAGCTCCCACCTTGGGCTCGATCCTATCCCCAAGTCTATTCTCCAGCTCTCCACGGGACACTAACAGAGCTACATGGCTCAATGCCACAGGGTTTTTTAGATGTGGAGCCACTCGTTGCAAAACATGTAACTATGTGCATAAAACTAACAAATTCTCATCTTTTCATAACCATAAACAATTTGATATACATGACTACATTAATTGTAACACCGAAAATGTAGTGTATTTAATAGAATGTATTACATGTAAAGTTCAGTACATAGGTTGCACTACATGTCCACTGAAAGTACGAGTGAGACGGCATCTATCAGATGCAGTGAATTCTAAAGCCCTCTCTGCCTCAGCTGTGTCCAGACACTTTTACAACGTGCACAAAGGTAATTTAACTAGCCTCAGATTCTGTGGAATAGAAAAGGTTTACAAACCTCCGAGAGGAGGTAATTTACAGCAGAAACTTTTTAATCGGGAAACGTATTGGATGTTTATGTTAGACACACGTATTCCCTATGGCCTTAATGCTAGACATGATTTAATAAAGCAATATTAATTTATGTTCAAGTAATGTTCTAGCAATGTCTCTTAAGGGTATTTCATATGTCAATCTGTTATTTCTGTGATAATTTTAACCGGTGGTTTCCCTTATTCTTTCCCCTTTTTTTTTTTTTTTTTTTTTTCCTTTGCAATTTTTTTTTGCATTTTTAATTGTTTGTCCAATCAATGTCCTGTGCACACTATATATATATTCTCTCATTGCACTATCAGGTAGATCATGAGTAAGACTTCATAGTTGAAATGCGTTGATCCTCCTCACTGGTGTGCCCAGGTGTTTGCTATGTAAAGATTTTTCTTTTTGAAGAACTATTTATTGCTTTAGTTGTCTAATAAAGTCTCACAAAGTCTGAACCGCCTCCACCTCCAGCTGGATCATTTCTCTTTTTGTCTTCATTTGCTGTGGGTGCTCACCCCGAACCGTGCTGGGCGTTGGCAGGTCTGGGGATTTCGTCTAAGACCGGTAAGCTGACTACATTCCTTTTTTCTTTTGTTATTTACTGTGAGTTTTTTAGTCGTGCTACTACCGAGTCTGTTATCCCTTGGAATCTGACTTTAAGGACAACTCATTCATATCATAGCATATAAACACCTTCCTCCTCCTGTTTTTTTTATATATATTTTTTGAAACATGGATCCTCAACATACGAACTTTATAGACATAGATGACCATACAAATAGACTTAATAAAGTAGCCTCAGTGTTCAGTAGTGAAACACCTGATGTAGCAACTGAAACTGATGAACTGAGAACCCTCATGCTACTATTAGAAAAGAAAATGGCTAAAGAGATGAAAACATGGTGGGACTGGACTACTTTGAAAACATATGAATCAAAAAATATGATTCCTAGAGGACTACGTTTAAAAAAAGTTCCTACAAAGATTTTTAATGAGGATTTTGAAAAAGAATGGTACTCTATTTTGAGTCAATGCTCCCTTAAACTCATCTCTTTGATAATTAAGTATGAGGACATGGAAATAAACAATATTAAACATGACTTTTGGATATGGGATGGACCCCACTCCTTCTTAAAACCACCATAACTACTGTAAACCTAGGTACTAAAATAAATACACAAAACACATTATTTTGGTTGTCAAAATGGCCACAGCTTTTATTCAAATCACAGGATTAAATAATCACAGTAGGAGTCAGGTGGAGTGCTAGTACATTGGGATTCACAAGTACTGCGATATCCCCATCTGTCTGACATACAGCACCAGGACAGACAGCCATAAAGGGGCGGCACGCACTGGCTTGCCATTCAAGCAGAGCCAGTAAACTTTCAGGGCACCAATGACCCTATTATCCTCACTCCTGTGCTTAACCACTGTGCCCGCCCCTGATTGATGTTACCATTACAACGTCCTTGAGGCTGGCCACCAAAGCCGAGCCTGCTCACCACCATGAGGTTTTACATCCTCTATTAGTTAAAATGAGTCCACCTTAACTTGTCTGCAACTTCCACCTGACTCCTAAACCGCCACCAGCGAGGCCATTTGACACCTTGAATGGACTCGACCCCCATCACCCATGCCTAATAAAGTCATCAACGAGTTCTGCATGCTATGGAAAGACTGTGCATATAAGTAACAAAATTCCAGGACTACAGATTAATTTTAACAATGCAACACTACCAAATTATGATCGATAATACGGTAACTACAGCAAAATAACAGCCGCTAAACATCCTGCAATGTGGATCCTATAATGGGTAACGCAGAAACTAAACCATAATAAAGGGGTAGCCACAGTCTGACTACCTGTATAATGACATCTGTCATGCCTCAAAAACTATTATACGGCATGTATTGTAGCCAGCTCTAATAACTCACTAATTCACAGATTTTAGTTCTAGAAACCACCATTACATACAGTTGCTGGGCTGTGTAGTAACCAATTCTTAAACCCACTTACTATTACTACCCAAAAAGTGATGAGTGTATATAAAGAGAAAGATATTATAAACAAGGAGAAATTAAAAGCCATACACAATATAATATCAACATTATAACCGATCATTAAATAATTTAAACAATTTCTGTAATATTTGGACATAGTAAATGAAATAAGCCTATAGCAGAAAATTCTACAAAGGCATTATTAATAACCTTGCCACGCCATTGTTAATTGCTTTACAGGCATTTGATAACAAATACCATTAACCCTCTCCAACTGGGACAAAGGCATTGGGAATAGGCACATCGCCCTTCGTGTTAATGCGCTTGATTTCTTCACCCTTAGCCGCTCCCACTGGCTCAAGGGCATCGAGATGCACTTTATTACTTTTCCCTTAGTCACTCCCACTGACTCCAGGGCACCCATATTAGGTACATTGCTCTTCAGTTTAATTCCCCAGATTACTGCATTGTCCAGAGGACAACCTTGAAAGAAACAAGAGTTGGTCAATATAAACAGTCAAAATCTGTGCCTCAGCATTCTCAAGTCACATGAAAAAAGAGAGCGTCCTTGAAGCTAACGATTGTATTGAAATGCATGCCTTTTTTTTTTTAAGCTATTGTTCCTAGCTCATAGGACCCAATTTAATTTGTAGGCATGTAGAATATGATTGCCATGTCCACAGGGACTTTACCCTAACTGGGTCTTGTAGGATATAAATGCTTCTGGAGACCAGGGGGCCATACTGTGATGGTCACTCCTCCACACCAGGGGGCCATACCAAAGATGGCTACCCCTCCATACCAGGGGTATGATGTACACCCCTCCATCCAGGGGTCATACCCGAGATGTTTACTCCTGCACACAAAGGGTCATACTATGATGAATACCCCCCTAAACAGAGGGTCCATACCTGAGATGGTTACCCCTACTGACCAAATCATAATTAGCTTCAAGGACCCACTAAAAAAGAAACAAATACGTGTTGTTGTTTTTTTTTTTCTTTAATACCTTTATTAAAATAAACATACAATAACCCAACAAAGCATAAATAACCTTAGCTCGCTGGGAGGAGTCCTTGAAGCTCATAAGATCTGGCGATTACCAAACATAAAGTGAACATAAAATGTACCAACAATTACTCCCAGCCGTTACCCCACCAGCTCGGGAGCACCATAACCACGGGGTTCCAATGTTCACTTGAACTTCCTGTGGATCCGACAAACCCTTGCCGAAACTCCTCTCCACATTTCACCAGATCCAGAACCATATTTAATACCAAACGGAAGAATCCATATCCCAATGGATCCCCCAGACCAATTTGCAACCAACTTCAAGGACCCCCCCAACTGCCCGGCTCCAGGTAATCCACTCAGTCTGTGCTATCCACCATCTTAGGTAATATAAAATTAAGCACTCGGTGGGTATACACCATTCCTGCAAATATATGAAGGGGACAATATAAGAATTAAAACAGCATACAATAAAACATCAAAGCATAAAGAACATTAACATGCTGGGAGGAGTCCTTGAAGCTCATAAGATCTGGTGATTACCAAACAAAAAGTGAACATAAAATGTACCAACATTTACTCCCAGCCGTTACCCCACCAGCTTGGGAGCACCATAACCACAGGGTTCCAATGTTCACTTGAATTTCCTGAGGATTCAACAAACCCTTGCTGAAAATCCCCTCCACCATTCACCAGATCAAGAACCAAATTAAATTCCAAAAAGAGGAATCCATAACCCAATGGATCCCCCAGACCAATTTATAACCAACTTCAAGGACCCCCCCAACTGCACAAGATGTGGGATAAGTGAAGATGAAAACACCATGTAAGTTTACAACCAAGGTATATTACAGGTTGATACTGGAAAATGTCCCATCATAAGGTCAGATAAATTCGATGATGGGCAATGCTGTGTTATATGCTGTAACAATAAAGAAGCCGCCTGCTCCTCTACAGCAGTTACAGACAGGCTCTCTAATCACCAGCTGCACATACATCGTAAGAAAATATAATATGTAGGTCTAGTATAAGCTGTCTGCAGCCATAAGTGTATGTGCAGAAAACTGCAAGGTCTGTGTCCCCAGTCAGTCATGCTACCTACATACAATAGACAGGGCTGAAAACTGGGCCCATGATGTGTTCTCCAGAGCAAGGTGTAGCATCACACTAGGAGTGCCCACTCACTGCCCGCCATGTGCTGAGTTATTAGTGCCCACTCACTGCCCGCCATGTGCTGAGCTATTCGTGTCCACTCACTGCCTGCCATATGCTGAATTACTCCCCGAATATTTATTGACACCTGATAATATATATATAGTAAGGCTCCAGGTAATGCACTCAGGCTTGTGCTATCCACCATCTTAGATATATAGAAAAAGGGGGGTGGATATATCAGGCAGGACAGCATGCAACATAATAGGACTAAAGGCTGCCATATCTCCAGAAATAAAGCACGGATTTAGAAGTCATACACAAATTATATGTGCAGGAAGGAAAGTAACCTGGAGACCCAGGATCTAACATGCACTCAAAGTCTGTATACATGATAAGCATGCTGCACAGAGATGGAGCCTTTACTCATATATCACATATATATATAGTGAGAGTAACCTGTCACACTGGATCTGTACACCCAGCATCATCAGACTGTATTGTACAGAGATGAGGTTACATACAGGTCACCAGACTCCATAAATGGGAAGGGGGGGAATCAGAACACAGCAGCATGCAATGCACAGACATGAAGTGCAGCCTCTTACCCTCATATATATACGGTATATATATACACCATCCCATTACTGCTCCCTCTCACCAGTGACTAGTCCCTGTAACTGCCCAGTTCCGCGCTAGCAATAGCAGACACTGTATGTGTCAATCCTCTGACCCATCATACAGATGCTCAAAACTCATGAAGACTCTGTATAATACAGCAGAAATGTGATACAGCAGCCATGTCTGTAAGGAGGTCACACAGGAGCTGTCTCTGCAGTGTGTGAGGCAACTTGTAACAGACCCATGAAGGAACATGGCAGCTACATGAATCTCTGAGGTAATATTGCTCCCAAATAAGATGTAAGAGCTGAGACTACACTAATACATGATGAATGTGGAGTAGTATATCAGCCATGTCTGCAGGGAGGTACACATAAGGGAACTTGGAGACTGCATGAATTTCTGAGATAAAATTGATCCCATATTTGATGTAGGAGCTGATACTACACTAATACATGATGTGTGAGGTGAATGTACTCCTATCAGCTATAATGTGAGGTGATAACCCCAGTATTATACTCCCTGAAACTGCAGACATGTTTCCTCCTGTTCATCCTGTGAGAGAGAGAGGGAGAGCCAGAGTTGCCTCCCCTATATAAGCCCCACCCTCCTCACAGTAATACACCAGGCACAAACATCTAAACTTCCTCTTAAAGCAACAACACTCTTGTTTAAAATCTACACCGCAATACAAACAAAAGCTGCAGGAGTTCTCGGTCCACCCATCCCCAAGTCATGTCCACCTCCATCTAGTCTCCGGTGGTTTCTGGACATTAAGAGTCTGCAATGCTCTTTGGAGGGGCACACCAGTTCAAAAGATTTTAATTTTTATAATGATAGATTGAAGACGAACATTACTAAGTTGGAAAATCAAATTATGGACACAAAAAAATCAAAATTTAAACGAGACACAGAAGACTATATTGCTAACAAAGTCTATAATTGGAATATGAAACCGCACTCGATTCTAAAAAAACATGTACAGAGACGGGATTTTGCTAAAGGAAAAGTGAGTTTCAGAGATAAAGATTACTCCTCGGATATTTCTTCCCTTTTTTCCACCACAGAGGAACTTTCTGATTCATCAGTAGGCTCCACAAATAGCACATATTCAATGCAGCAGAGATCAGTTCCCAATATTCCAAGTGCTAGTGGAGCGATTCCAAAAAACGCAGGAAACGTGCAGGCCGGAAGCACAAGAGGAAGAAGATATCCAACCCGGAACAGGAATCGCCGCCACTACTAGAGGCTCCAGTGTGGAATTTGTCCAGCTATGTGATCTCGGAAGAACAGATAGCAATTCTCAGCAAGGGATTGAGCTTCTCTCCAACTACTGACTTTGATATATTTAAAACCTTACTTGACTTGAATAAATTTGCACGTAGCCTGACAGTAAAATGCCATTTTCTTTCAGATGCTGCTAGTGAAAATGCTGTACGTATAGAGAATCTTGATTATTCTACTACTGATAATATACGCATGTTTCATGAACAAAAAGCACTTCTCAGTTTAAAAGCGTTGGAGAGAGAATCCTTTTTAGGGCTCATTTCCACATGCGAGTCACACGTCCGTATCTTGCATGTGGAAACCAAGCTGTGGAGCCGGCACTCAGGAGCGGAGCGTGCGGCCGCATAGGAACACATGGAGCTGCACAGCTCCGCTCCTGAGTGCCGGCTCCACAGCTTGGTTTCCACATGCGAGATACGGCCGTGTGCCTCGCATGTGGAAATGAGCCCTTAGGTTCTGTCTCTCTTAATGATTCTTTTTCTGTCAGTAATCCATCTTTTTATCCATTGAAATCCAGACCAGTAGTCTTGGATCAATTTCAGGACCTAGTTGAAAAAGAATTAGTCGATCTGAACAAATCTGTTTTAGATTCCAAAAATAACTATTCCAACCTGACAAAAAAGGAAAGACAAGCGCTGAAAGAGCTGCATGATAACCAGGATCTTATAATAAGACAATCAGATAAAGGAGGCACTATTGTGTTACTAGACGCAGGGCTGTGTAAAAAACTGAATTTACAAGACTTGGAAAATAAGGAGATGTATTCTGAACTTAGTTCTAAAGGTACCTTCACACGAAACGACATCGCTAGCGATCCGTGACGTTGCAGCGTCCTGGCTAGCGATATCGTTTCGTTTGACACGCAGCAGCGATCAGGATCCTGCTGTGATGTCGCTGGTCGCTGAATAAAGTCCAGAACTTTATTTGGTCGTCCGATCGCCGTGTATCGTTGTGTTTGAAAGCAAAAGCAACGATACCAGCGATATTTTACACTGGTAACCAGGGTAAACATCGGGTTACCAAGCGCAGGGCCGCGCTTAGTAACCCGATGTTTACCCTGGTTACCAGCGTAAAAGTAAAAAAAAAAAACAGTACATGCTCACCTGCGCGTCCCCCAGCGTCTGCTTCCTGCTCTGACTGAGATCCGGCCCTAAAGTGAAAGTGAAAGCACAGCGGTGACGTCACCGCTGTGCTGTTAGTGCCGGAGCTCAGTCAGTATCAGGAAGCAGACGCTGGGGGACGCGCAGGTGAGCATGTACTGTTTTTTTTTTTAACTTTTACGCTGGTAACCAGGGTAAACATCGGGTTACTAAGCGCGGCCCTGCGCTTAGCAACCCGATGTTTACCCTGGTTACCCGGGGACCTCGGCATCGTTGGTCGCTGGAGAGCGGTCTGTGTGACAGCTCTCCAGCGATCAAACAGCGACGCTGCAGCGATCGGCATCGTTGTCGCTATCGCTGCAGCGTCGCTTCGTGTGAAGGTACCTTAACCCTACCGAAGAATTTAACTCATTGTTGCACAACCTGTTACAGGAAGGTGTACATATGAATGTTATTGACGATAGAATAGCAGAATTTTTAAAAAACGATCATCCAGTTACACCAATTTATCATTCATTCCCTAAAATACACAAAAATGTGTTTCCTCCCCCAATGAGACCAATAGTTGCAGGTATTGGTTCCATAGGGGAAAGATTGGGATCTTGGGTGGACCATTACCTGCAACCAATGGTGCAAAATACCCCTAGTTACATACGGGACTCAAAATATTTAACTTCAGTTTTTGATCAGTTTTACTGGAAGGAAGAATATGCATGGCTTACATGTGATGTGGTAGGCCTATATCCATCAATTCCCTATTCAGTGGCATTGTCGAGTTTGTCATACTATCTGGATACATACTCTGCCTATAATAATGATACAAAAAGTTTTTTAATATCTGCAGTGGACTTTTTACTTAATCATAATTACTTTTGTTTTGACAATAGGTTTTTCAGACAATTAACGGGAGTGAGCATGGGCGCTAAATTCTCGCCTTCTTTAGCGAATATTGTTATGTTGAAATGGGAAGAGAGCCATATCTACAATGATGATAGTGATATATGCAAACATATTGTATGGTATGGTCGCTATATAGATGACTTGATCCTAGTATGGAGGGGTTCACAGGAGGAAGTGACTAAATTTGTTGATCATATTAATAATAATTTTAATTTAAAATTCACCCATTCCTTTCAGAAAAAAACACACCAATTTTTTGGATTTGAATCTCTCAGGTAATACACTAAAACATACGGTTGAGATTAGTCCCTTCAGAAAACCTACCTCAAGTAATTCAATTCTTAGAGCCAATTCCTGCCATCCAAATCATGTCATAAATAACATTCCATATGGTGAACTTTTCAGAACAAGAAGGAATTGCTCTGATAATGAAGTCTTTTTGGCAGAGACAGAGAACCTGTGAGCGTCTTTCTCATAGAGGGTATCCTAAATGGAATCTGGAAAAAGCACGTAGAAAAATCTCCAAAGTAGATCGCAAAAATTTATTAACAACGAAAAACTATAAATCTACTTATAATAATCCCCAGAAAAACAATAATAATGTAGTATTCAGTACCCCATATAGCTCACAATACAGGCAGATTGTGGATATTGTCAAGAATCATTTACCCATGCTAAAACAAGATGACAAACTAAAACGAATTTTAATACAGAGCGATATCAAATTCGTTGCTAAACGAGCTCCCACCTTGGGCTCGATCCTATCTCCAAGTCTATTCTCCAGCTCTCCACGGGACACTAACAGAGCTACATGGCTCAATGCCACAGGGTTTTTTAGATGTGGAGCCACTCGTTGCAAAACATGTAACTATGTGCATAAAACTAACAAATTCTCATCTTTTCATAACCATAAACAATTTGATATACATGACTACATTAATTGTAACACCGAAAATGTAGTGTATTTAATAGAATGTATTACATGTAAAGTTCAGTACATAGGTTGCACTACATGTCCACTGAAAGTACGAGTGAGATGGCATCTATCAGATGCAGTGAATTCTAAAGCCCTCTCTGCCTCAGCTGTGTCCAGACACTTTTACAACGTGCACAAAGGTAATTTAACTAGCCTCAGATTCTGTGGAATAGAAAAGGTTTACAAACCTCCGAGAGGAGGTAATTTACAGCAGAAACTTTTTAATCGGGAAACGTATTGGATGTTTATGTTAGACACACGTATTCCCTATGGCCTTAATGCTAGACATGATTTAATAAAGCAATATTAATTTATGTTCAAGTAATGTTCTAGCAATGTCTCTTAAGGGTATTTCATATGTCAATCTGTTATTTCTGTGATAATTTTAACCGGTGATTTCCCTTATTCTTTCCCCTTTTTTTTATTTTTTATTTTTTTTCCTTTGCAAATTTTTTGATCAGGTGGATCATGAGTAAGACTTCATAGTTGAAACGCGTTGATCCTCCTCACTGGTGTGCCCAGGTGTTTGCTATGTAAAGATTTTTCTTTTTGAAGAACTATTTATTGCTTTAGTTGTCTAATAAAGTCTCACAAAGTCTGAACCACCTCCACCTCCAGCTGGATCATTTCTCTTTTTGTCTTCATTTGCTGTGGGTGCTCACCCCTAACCGTGCTGGGCGTTGGCAGGTCTGGGGATTTTGTCTAAGACCGGTAAGCTAACTACATTCCTTTTTTCTTTTGTTATTTATAAAGTAATACAGCCCACAGGCAAAACTTCATAAATGATAGAGACTCCATATCTGAAACAGAAGAGAAAAAAGAAACAATATACAGATATTTCCTTCCTTTAATTTGATCTTGGCTCTATCGAAAGAAGTCGGTGTTGGTATGTCCAGATGCCACCACTCAGTGGTCATGATCTGCACAGCAGGTTATAAGTGTCATTGTCCTGAAACCCAGGATTCTTAGGTAGCATCCTTACTGTGTGCTGGGTACTAATAAGAGCTATGACTTTTTGTGGGTACAGAGAAGGCTCCACTACTGTAGGAGACACTAAGGAGACATCAATACTCTAGGAGACACTAAGGAGGACAGTAAAGAGGCATCACTACTATAGTAGCGCAGTAAAGAGGCATCACTACTGTAAGGGAACACTGAGGAGGCATTAATACTGTAAAGGAACACTAAGGAGGCATCACTACTGTAAAGGAACACTAAGGAGGCATCACTACTGTAAGGGATCACTAAGGAGGCATCACTACTGTAGGAGGGCAGTAAGGAGGCATCACTAATGTAAGAGTACTGAGGAGGCATCACTACTGTAAGGGAGCACTAAGGAGGCATCACTACTGTAACAGAACACTAAGGAGGCATCACTACTGTAAGGGAGCATTAAGGAGGCATCAGTACTGTAGGAGGGCAGTAAGGAGGCATCGCTACTGTAAGGGAGCACTGAGGAGGCATCACTACTGTAAAACACTAAGGAGGATCACTAGTGTAAGGGGGTACAATGGAGGCATCACAACTATAAGGGGGCACTAAGGAGGCATCAATATTGTAGGGGACATTAGGGAGGCATCACTACTGTAAGGGAGCACTGAGGACCCCTTTTCTGGGTTTGGCTGCGGACTGCTATCTTTAGGTTGGGAATGGCCAATATCCATGCCATCTGCTTTAGCTTGGCTGGTTATCAAACATGGTGAGTCCCCAGGCCGTTTTTTCATTATTTATTTAAAATTTTTTATAAAAACAGTGTGTGGACCCATCTATTCTTAATAACCAGCCAAAGTAAAGCTGTCGTTTTTTAAAATGTATTAATTGTAAACAATGCACCATCAGACAATCACAGCCATGCCGATACCTGACATGGCTGTGATGTGGCTGGAAGTGCTCACACAGTAACAGCTTGTTGATTATCTACGCGTCAGCCTTCCAACAAGCTTTGTTTGGGCGGCCAAACCCGAACAATAACACAGACTTCCCGGGAGACATCTGTTTTCGGGGTCTGTGTAGGACACTAGGCATCCTGTAATGACCCCAAACTTTACTGTTCAGGTTCGCCCATCTCAGAAATTACACAATACATCTCCGGTTTCAAGTATCACTTTTTCCTTGGCACATTCTGCCAATTTTGTTATCCAATATTATTAAAGTGTATGTTTTAATCACTTTTCTTTGGTGCTGCAGAACATCCCCTCTGGACCATTGTTAGCAATTAGACCTTGAGGCCCGACCAGAGCACACTCCGTGCTCCGCACTCAGGCCGCAAACCGTCCACCCGGGAAGTTTCCGAGGATACTTATCTCTCACACAGGGGTGATGAGCTAAATTGACTTTTTTATATATTTTTTGTAATTTTGTAACTTTATGTAGAGGAGAGGGTCCCCCATTCTGGGCTTGTACATATTATAGGAGTTTTTTCTTTTCAGAAAACTTTCTCCTATAATCTGCGTTAATCATAAGAAATCAATCGAGTATTATTCACCCTTCCTGGGTCGGGCGCTGAATCTCCAACATTACCCCGATCTTTATTAATTGTCCGCAGCGCTGATATCATGTCAACAATGCTGTTGGCAATCATCAATTTCAATTTCCTCACATGTAAAGCGCCATGGAATAAATAGCGCTATAACAATAAATAATAATAATAATAATAATAATAATAATAATAATAATAATTTCATTGACTTTTACCGCCTACATCGACAAAGCCACTGAGCTCAGCGATTGGCTGCAGCGCTGTTGACATGATATCAGCTCTAAAGCCGAACAACAAAGACCGGGGCAGCGGTGGTGACTCAGGGAGGATGGGTAATAATCGGTGTGTTTCTTATTACTACACTATAGAAGAAAGTTTTCTGAAAATAACCCCTTTCATTAAGAACACATTCACACCCTGAGTTTCTGCACCAAACCTTCTACTTACATGCAATGGTATATTATATCAGTGTGTTTATACTTAATCCATATTATTCTATAATTTAATATCTGTTTATGGACATTAAATATAATTCTAATGTTAAATCATCCATGTCCCAACATTTAGTAGCTGGCACTTCCAAATACAATATAATCACCAATAGTCACCCTAAGGAGTAACCACCACGAAGAGATCCAGAGTAACAATAATTAAAGCTTTTATTGGAAACATATATAAAACGCATAAAAATGCCCAAGCACCCTAACATAAGGTGGGGGCTAAGTGCAATACATCAATAAATTAGATCAATTGCAAGGTAGTGATGTCATCCTGATATGCATATCTCCATACGTATAGGTTGCCTAAGCATACAAACAATATATAGACAGTATCAATATGCAACATCAATCCCAGTTATATCTACCTTCAAGTTGCACCGCTCTCCACCTCACCCCAACGCGCGTTTCGCACCGAGCTTCTTCTAATGTTGTAATAATTACAATGATTTCTGTTATGACCCCAATGGCAGAGGGTCTCAGGAATAATGCTAAGTCAGTAAATACAGAAAACCAGCTCATAGGGCAGTGGTAACTGGGCTGACCATATAACTAATCCTAGCACCACAAATACCAGCAGCCGGGGAACGTTCTTACGTTGATCCTAGACGTCTCACGCCAGCCGGAGAGCTAACTACCCCTAGAAGGGAAAAGAAAGACCTTTCTTGCCTCCAGAGGAAATACCCCGAAAGTTGGATAGAAGCCCCCCACAAATAATAACGGTGAGGTAAGAGGAAAAGACAAACATAAGAATGAGCTAGGTATTTAGCAAAGAGAGGCCCACTAGCTAATAGCAGAATATAGAAAGATAACTTATATGGTCAGCAAAAAATCCTATCAAAAATATCCACACTGGAAATTCAAGAACCCCCGGACCGTCTAACGGCCCGGGGGGAGAACACCAGCCCCCTAGAGCTTCCAGCTAGGTCAGGAATCACATTTAGTACAAGCTGGACAAAAATGACAGCAAACAAATAACCCAAAAAACAAAGAAGCAAGACTTAGCTTAATTTTGCACGAACCAGGACCAGCAAACAGGAGCAAACAGAATGTGTCTGATAACACCGATGCCAGGCACTGGACTAAGGTTCCAGGAGGTTTATATAGCAACACCCCTGAAGTAACGACCCAGCTGGGTGCAAACTGAGGGAAGGAAATCCCAGAGTCATATCACTAGTAACCACAAGAGGGAGCCAAAAAAGTCTAATTCACAACAGATTTCCAATCTTTTTTTTTTTCATTATTTGCCGTTTACAATTTTAGGAAAATTTGAAAAATTAAAAAATACAATAATTTTTTAGATCTATATCTGTGTAGTGAGTGTGATGTGTAAGGCTAGGTTCCCATTACGTTAATGGGATAGCGCTAACGGACAGCGTTGCACGGCGAAATTAACACCGTGCACCGCGTCCGTTAGCGCTCCCATTGCCGGCAATGTTAGAGCGCATTGCTAGCGCGTGTCATTTTCGGCACGCGCTAGCGATGTGCCGGTCTTTTGCAGCGCGCCTCGGACGCTGCTCGCAGCGTCCGCGGCGCGCCAGAGGTCCGTTCCCCGCTCTCGCAGATCGGGGATCTGCGAGAGCGGGGACGTTAACGCGACCCCTGAATGCGGCCCCGAAAAAGACATTGCGTTAGCGCAATCCGCTAGCGCTCGCGCTAAACGGATTGCACTAACGCAATCTGAACCTAGCCTAATGGAAAAGCTTACCTGCTCCTCTAGTGCTCCGGTCTGTGACTACCCTGGATGGGGCAGTATTTATACCGGGTCCTGGACTCACTAATAACATGAATTTACATATATTACAAAAGTTTCCTTGTTCAGTGACCCTCCCCTCACAATTGTGCAAGACGCACATGTATTCAGCTCATTGTGACCCTGGAGGAAAACCAAAATGTCAAATTATAGCAAGTAACATCTCTATAAGATTGTTCATCACTAGACGCCTCCTTATCGAAAGTGGATATAGAAAGTCTACACACCCCTATTTACATGACAAATTACATCTTGTATAAACAATTCCACCAAGAAGAATAATTTCTACCTTTAATGTTACACATAATCTTTAAAATTCAATCTTTTTTGTTGGAAAAATACAAATAAATAATAAAGTAAAATGATGCGTTTGTATAAACCTGCACATCTAATACAGTGTAGAAGCCCCCTTATCTGCCAGCATTCAGTCTTTAGGAGTCTTTCCTCTCCTTCTTGCAGTAGCTCCACATCTGTCAGATTTCAGGGGCATCTCCAGGTCACCCACAGATTACCGTATTTATTGGATTCAGGTCTGTACTCGGCCATTCCAAATCCTTGATTGTCCTGTGGTAAAGCCACTTTTTTGTTAATTTGGAGATATGATTAGGGTCATTTTTGTGCTGAAAGTGAAAATTCCTTTTTCATCTTCAATTTTTTAGCAGAAGCCTAAAGATTTTGAAGCAAAATTGACTGACATTTGTTCTATTCATAATTCCCTTATCCTTGACTAAAACCCCAGTTCCAGCTACCAAAAAACCAGTCCCAAAGCAGAATTCTGCTTCCACCATGCCTCACTGTAGGTATTGTAATCTTCTGGTGATGCACAGTGTTGGGTTTGCATCTTTTGGAGATATAGCCAAAAATTTCAACCTTGGTCTAATCAGACCATAACATGAGGGTAAATGTGATTATATAATTCTGAACACGACCACAACCCCTATTTTGCCAATTATTTTAGTTTTGTTGGTTTTATTTTTATTTCCCCCTCAAAATGATTTCAGCTTTGTTCTCAAATGGTTTTGTGCAGGTTATTTTTGACATTAAAAGTATCAATGTGAATACTTTTCTGCCTAATGATGACAAAAGTATTCTCGGAGTGATACCTTTAATGGCAAACCAGAGAATAATTTTGTCATCATTGGGCAGAAAAGTATTCACATTGATTTTTCTGGCTAACATGGTACTACAATATAATTTGTTATTATACATCGACATTAAAAGTAGAAAAAGTTCTGAAATTATCCTCGGTGTATAGACATTTTATATCCCCATTAGGAAATCAAATTTTGGAGATTTATGAAATTATCTTTTTTAACCTTACCCTGGTCCTGTACCAGCTGTTCCCGCGGCCACGAGATTCCTACTTTTGCCTCTGTACCAGTATATCACTATAATAACCCCACGACTAACTGCACCCTTTGGTTTCACCTCTCTAAATAGGGTCCATTTCTGCAAACCAGACAATTGCAAAGCCCATAGTAAAATTAGTAAATGGGCACCCTTCTATTTTTCACTAAAACTCCACAAAAAAAACCACAACTTTTTCCATTTGCCTCCCCTCGTATTTTTGGGCCTGATTACATGTCATTTTGCCAATAGTAAAAATTGTTCCTATACAATGAAGCCCAAAGAGAAGAAACAATCCCCTAATGTGATCAGAATTGGCTCTGGCTTAATAATTTTCCCCATTTATTATAATTGCTGCCATTTTAATTTTAAGTCACACTTAATTCTGACCTATGAATGCTATTAATATGACATTTGGGGTAGAAGCCAAGCTCCTGAGTATCGGCTTAGTTTTTTGGGTGTCCCTTTTCTGACCAGGAATTTATATGCCATTTATACATCTACAAATCCATTATATTCCATCCTGGCACAGGAAATACAAAAACTGATATTATCCTTTAATCTGACTTTTATTTAGTTTGTCTGTGCACAGTTCCTGCAGTTTCCAGTTCCTGAGTTACATGTCTGAGGCTTTTCATTCCACTGCTGACTGGCTAGATTCTCCTGGGCATCTCTTATTTGCCTGCAGCTTTCATGGTTTTTACTTTCTAGTTACTCCAAAGTTCTGTCTACTGCAAGTCCTCGGTCTTCCAGGACTTCTGCTGAGTGTCCAGCGGTTTCCAGGACGTCTCCAAGCCTCCTGCGGTTTCCATCATATTTGTACTTTCTTGTTACTCCAGGGTTTATTCTGCTACTTGTCTGAGGTCTCCATGATCCCTCCCATCTGCCTACAGCTTGCGATCCTTCAGTCTCCAGTTTGCATGTGTTCTTCAGTACCTCTGCAATATGTCTGCGGTTTCCAGTAGAGATGAGTGAATCTTTCAAGGACCTTTCGCAGAACAGTTCGCCTAATGGTTCGACGAACATAGCCGAACCCCATTAGATTCAATGAGAGGTCAAACCAAACGTACAAACAATACCTTAAGGGGTGAAAAAAGCTTCCCAAACAGCTAAAATTAAGGGCAGACACCATGAAAAGTGGCATCAATTGACCCACAGTAGAAATTTGCAAATGGCACAGCAGCAGCTGTCAGCTATGGGCCATGCATGAGGTATCAGGGTTTGGCTCAACATTTACATCTTCGAATTGAAGCTTCAATGAGGACCTGGTGGTTAAGGGAGCGGTGTAAGCCTTCTTATCTGGGAGCCCTGATACCTCATGCAACACCTCCAATTTTTTTCCCAGCCACACTCAGACAGCACAAACATCAGTTTCATAAAGTAGTGTTGGTAGAAAAATGTAAGGAAAGTAACACAGGTAGTTGAGTTAACCAAAAAGAAAGTGGTTACTCCAGCTCCAGTAAAACCAGTGAAAACTTTATTAGTCCAAAATATTAAAAATAGTCCTTACATGCGGCGGACCATATAAGTGTCTGTACATATGCAACGGCAACGCGTTTCAACCTATGCAGGTCTTACTCATGCCACATACAATTTAAAATGAAAGTCATACATATAGTACTCACGGACCCAAGCCACGCTTTTTTTTTTTTCGTCACATGACTACAGGAAAGGTCCTGTGAGTATATAGTGCACAAACATATAAAATGCACATAAAAACAATGCCAATTTTTAGCAATAGTGATACATCATTTCATTTCTTTTATTTAGCCCTAGTGGGGAACGAGTGTTGAGGTTAAAAATCCAGAAAGCCTCTCTTGTAAGTAAACATCTCCTAATATCCCCACCTCGACCAGACATGTGAATTTTCTCTATACCATGAACCCTAAAAGCTGCAGTATTCCCATTGTGATGTAGACAAAAATGTCTCTTTGCCATCGATACATTTCTATTTAAGTTGTTACAATTTTTTACATCACGAAGATGTTCTGTTATGCGTGTTTTTAACTTGCGCGATGTGCAGCCTATATACGAGACTTGACATGATGTGCAATCTATCTTATATATTACATTTTTTGTATGGCAATTAACCCCTTCACCCCCAAGGGTGGTTTGCACGTTAATGACCGGGCCAATTTTTACAATTCTGACCACTGTCCCTTTATGAGGTTATAACTCTGGAACGCTTCAACGGATCTTGGCGATTCTGACATTGTTTTCTCGTGACATATTGTACTTCATGATAGTGGTAAAATTTCTTTGATATTACCTGCGTTTAGTTGCAAAAAAAATGGAAATTTGGCAAAAATTTTGAAAATTTTGCAATTTTTCAACTTTGAATTTTTATGCCCTTAAATCACAGAGATATGTCACACAAAATACTTAATAAGTAACATTTCCCACATGTCTACTTTACATCAGCACAATTTTGGAACCAAAATTTTTTTTTGTTAGGGAGTTATAAGGGTTAAAAGTTGACCAGCAATTTCTCATTTTTACAACACCATTTTTTTTTAGGGACCACATCTCATTTGAAGTCATTTTGAGGGGTCTATATGATAGAAAATACCCAAGTGTGGCACCATTCTAAAAACTGCACCCCTCAAGGTGCTCAAAACCACATTCAAGAAGTTTATTAACCCTTCTGGTGCTTCACAGGAATTTTTGGAATGTTTAAATAAAAATGAACATTTAACTTTTTTTCACAAAAAATTTACTTCAGCTCCAATTTGTTTTATTTTACCAAGGGTAACAGGAGAAAATGGACCCCAAAAGTTGTTGTACAATTTGTCCTGAGTACGCCGATACCCCATATGTGGGGGTAAACCACTGTTTGGGCGCATGACAGAGCTCGGAAGCGAAGGAGCGCCATTTGACTTTTCAATGCAAAATTGACTGGAATTGAGATGGGACGCCATGTTGCGTTTGGGGAGCCCCTGATGTGCCTAAACATTGAAACCCCCCACAAGTGACACCATTTTGGAAAGTAGACCCCCTAAGGAACTTATCTAGAGGTGTGGTGAGCACTTTGACCCACCAAGTGCTTCACAGAAGTTTATAATGCAGAACCGTAAAAATAAAAAATCATATTTTTTCACAAAAATTATTTTTCGCCCCCAATTTGTTATTTTCCCAAGGGTAAGAGAAGAAATTGGACCCCAAAAGTTGTTGTACAATTTGTCCTGAGTACGCTGATACCCCACATGTGGGGATAAACCACTGTTTGGGCGCATGGGAGACCTCGGAAAGGAAGGAGCGCCGTTTGACTTTTCAATGCAAAATTGACAGGAATTGAGATGGGACGTCATGTTGCGTTTGGAGAGCCCCTGATGTGCGTAAACATTGAAACCCCCCACAAGTGACACCATTTTGGAAAGTAGACCCCCTAAGGAACTTATCTAGAGGTGTGGTGAGCACTTTCACCCACCAAGTGCTTCACAGAAGTTTATAATGCAGAACCGTAAAAATAAAAATCATATTTTTTCACAAAAATTATCTTTTCACCCCCAATTTTATATTTTCCCAAGGGTAAGAGAAGAAATTGGACCCCAAAAGTTGTTGTACAATTTGTCCTGAGTACGCTGATACCCCATATGTGGGGGTAAACCACTGTTTGGGCGCATGGGAGAGCTCGGAAGGGAAGTAGCACCGTTTGACTTTTCAATGCAAAATTGACAGGAATTGAGATGGGACGCCATGTTGCGTTTGGAGAGCCACTGATGTGCCTAAACATTGAAACCCCCCACAAGTGACACCATTTTGGAAAGTAGACCCCATAAGGAACTTATCTAGATGTGTTTTGAGCGCTTTGACCCACCAAGGGCTTCACAGAAGTTAATAATGCAGAGCCGTAAAAATAAAACAAAAATTTTTTCCCACAAAAATTATTTTTCAGCCCCCAGTTTTGTATTTTCCCGAGGGTAACAGGAGAAATTGGACCCCAAAATTTGTTGTCCAATTTGTCCTGAGTGCGCTGATACCCCATATGTGGGGGGGAACCACTGTTTGGACGCATGGAAGGGCTCGGAAGTGAAGGAGCGCCATTTGGAATGCAGACTTAGATGGAATGGTCTGCAGGCGTCACATTGCGTTTGCAGAGCCCCTAATGTACCTAAACAGTAGAAACCCCCCACAAGTGACACCATTTTGGAAAGTAGACCCCCTAAGGAACTTATCTAGATGTGTGGTGAGTGCTTTGACCCACCAAGGGCTTCACAGAAGTTTATAATGCAGAGCCGTAAAAATAAAACAAAAATTTTTTCCCACAAAAATTATTTTTCAGCCCCCAGTTTTGTATTTTCCCAAGGGTAACAGGAGAAATTGGACCCCAAAATTTGTTGTCCAATTTGTCCTGAGTGCGCTGATACCCCATATGTGGGGGGAACCACCGTTTGGATGCATGGGAGGGCTCGGAAGGGAAGGAGCGCCATTTGGAATGCAGACTTAGATGGAATGGTCTGCAGGTGTCACATTGCGTTTGCAGAGCCCCTAATGTACCTAAACAGTAGAAGCCCCACACAAGTGACCCCATTTTGGAAACTAGACCCCCCAAGGAACTTATCTAGATGTGTTGTAAGAACTTTGAACCCCCAAGTGTTTCACTACAGTTTATAACGCAGAGCCGTGAAAATAAAAAATCCTTTTTTTTCCCACAAAAATTATTTTTTAGCCCCCAGTTTTGTATTTTCCCAGGGGTAACAGGAGAAATTGGACCCCAAAGGTTGTTGTCCTATTTGTCCTGAGTACGCTGATACCCCATATGTTGGGGTAAACCCCTGTTTGGGCACACGGGAGAGCTCGGAAGGGAAGGAGCACTGTTTTACTTTTTCAACGCAGAATTGGCTGGAATTGAGATCGGACGCCGTGTCGCGTTTGGAGAGCCCCTGATGTGCCGAAACAGTGGAAACCCCCCAATTATAACTGAAACCCTAATCCAAACACACCCCTAACCCTAATCCCAACAGTAACCCTAACCACACCTCTAACCCTGACACACCCCTAACCCTAATCCCAACCCTATTCCCAACCGTAAATGTAATCTAAACCCTAACCGTAACTTTAGCCCCAACCCTAACCCTAACTTTAGCCCCAACCCTAACTGTAGCCTTAACCCTAGCCCCAACCCTAGCCCTAACCCTAATGGGAAAATGGAAATAAATACATTTTTTTTTATTTTTCCCTAACTAAGGGGGTGATAAAGGGGGGTTTGATTTACTTTTATAGCGAGTTTTTTAGCGGATTTTTATGATTGGCAGCCGTCACACACTGAAAGACGCTTTTTATTGCAAAAAATATTTTTTGCGTTACCACATTTTGAGAGCTATAAATTTTCCATATTTTGGTCCACAGAGTCATGTGAGGTCTTGTTTTTTGCGGGACGAGTTGACGTTTTTATTGGTAACTTTTTGGGCACGTCACATTTTTTGATCGCTTTTTATTCCGATTTTTGTGAGGCAGAATGACCAAAAACCAGCTATTCATGAATTTCTTTTGGAAGAGGCGTTTATACTGTTCCGCGTTTGGTAAAATTGATAAAGCAGTTTTATTCTTCGGGTCAGTACGATTACAGCGATACCTCATTTATATATTTTTTTTATGTTTTGGCGCTTTTATACGATAAAAACTATTTTATGGAAAAAATAATTATTTTTGCATCGCTTTATTCTCAGGACTATAACTTTTTTATTTTTTTGCTGATCATGCTGTATGGTGGCTCGTTATTTGCGGGACAAGATGACGCTTTCAGCGGTACCATGTTTATTTATATCTGTCTTTTTGATCGCGTGTTATTCCACTTTTTGTTCGGCGGTATGATAATAAAGCGTTGTTTTTTGCCTCGTTTTTTTTTTTTTTTCTTACAGTGTTTACTGAAGGCGTTAACTAGTGGGCCAGTTTTATAGGTCGGGTCGTTACGGACGCGGCGATACTAAATATGTGTACTTTTATTGTTTGGTTTTTTTTATTTAGATAAAGAAATGTATTTATGGGAATAATTTTTATCTATTTTTTTCATTATTTTGGAATATTTTTTTTTTTTTTTTTTTTTACACATTTGGAAAATTTTTTTTTTACTTTTTTACTTTGCCCCAGGGGGGGACAATACAGATCGGTGATCTGCCAGTTTGCATAGCACTCTGACAGATCACCGATCTGAGAGAAGTGCAGCCTGCTTCACAGTGCCTGCTCTGAGCAGGCTTCTGTGAAGCCACCTCCCTCCCTGCAGGACCCGGATCCGCGGCCATCTTGGATCCGGGTCTGGAGCAGGCAGGGAGGGAGGTAAGACCCTCGCAGCAACGCGATCACATCGCGTTGCTGCAGGGGGCTCAGGGAAGCCCGCAGGGAGCCCCCTCCCTGCGCGATGCTTCCCTGCACCGCCGGCACATCGCGATCATGTTTGATCGCGGTGTGCCGGGGGTTAATGTGCCGGGAGCGGTCCGTGACCGCTCCTGGCACATAGTGCCGGATGTCAGCTGTGATAGGCAGCTGACACCCGGCCGCGATCGGCCGCGCTCCCCCCGTGAGCGCCGCCGATCGCGCTGGACGTACTATCCCGTCGGCGGTCATACGGGCCCACCCCACCTCGACGGGATAGTACGTCGGATGTCAGGAAGGGGTTAATAAAACTATTTATATTGTAACTTTTAGTTTTGTCCGAATTTGTAAATACATTGCCTATCAGTGCATGTGCACATGTGCTGCAGCCTACAGTACCGCATTTATGAAAACCTTTGCAGTCCAGCCATGTCTTTGAGCCAGATTTAAGTAAAGCTCTATTTGGAGAAATAACGTCACCGATTGTTTGTGCCCTTCTCGCTATCACATTAATACCATCCCTCAAAATTCCCCTTAGGGATTCGTCCTCATATAAAATTGGAAGCCTGTCATTAATAATTTTCTTTATTTGCTTAAATTGGGGAGAAAATTGTAAAGATAAATACATTTTATTCGTGATATTATTCTTTAAGTTTTTTCTAACGTCCGAGACCAACAAATCCTCTCTACTTTTTTTATCCACTATATTGACCGCTCTATCCAAAGTCCAATTAGGGTAATTACAGACCTTTAACTTGTTTCTTAATTTGTGAAATTCCATGAGTTTATCCTCCTCCTTGCTGCAATTACGCTTGAGCCTCGTCATCTCCCCCACCGGTATCAATTTTATTGTGTGGGCCGGATGACTGCTGTCTGCGTGCAGGATTGTGTTTCCACTCAAAGGTTTGGTGTGGGTTCGACTAATAATAGTTTCCCCAACAACACCACACAAATCTAAGTCCAGAAATGATATTCTTTGTTGGTCACACACAAAAGTAAATTTAATACCAAAATCATTGGAGTTGATGTAATTAACAAATCCCGGTATGGCAGACACATCGCCCCCCCAAATAATGAGGGTGTCATCGATGTATCTGCCATACCAGGAGATGCACCCCATATATGGGTTATCCACAGAGTAAATGAATGACTGCTCCCAAAATGCCATTGTGAGATTGGCCAGGGACGGAGAGTACTTGGCCCCCATCGGAACTCCCGACAGTTGTTTGTAAATTTTTCCATCAAAAGTAAAAATGTTGTGTTTAATAAGAAAGAAGGTAACTCTTAATACAAAATCAATCAGATCTTGTGAATACTGGCCAAAATCCATAAGATGGTACTGCAAGGCTTTCATAGCCACCTCATGGGGTATGCTCGTGTATAGGGAAATAACATCACAACTGAGCCATATGTCATTTTGTTCCCATTTGCGATTCCTAAATGTCTTTAAAATCTCCTTGGAATCTTTAACATAACCTGGTATTTTCATTACTATCGGTTGCAAAAGGGAGTCCACCCACTCACATAAATGCTCCGACATGGACCCAATGCCCGATACTATAGGGCGCATAGGTGGTAAGCTATTATGTTTGTGTACCTTTGGGAGGCCATACATTATGGGTAATTTAGGGGATTCTACAAAAATGTAATCAGCTTGTTTTTTATTAAAAATTAATAGATTTGTCCCTTCTCTAATTATACCCGCAATTTCCTCATTGAGTTCCTTAGTTGGATTTACATGTAATAATTTCTAGGTGGACTGATCAGACAATAGCTCATACATTTTATCTTTATAGTCATTATAATTCATAATGACTATCAAACCTCCCTTATCGCTTTTCCTAATGGTGATGTTCCTCAGTAATTTTAGATCTTTCAAAGCCCTTCTCTGTTTGTAAGAGAGATTTTTACATACTCCTTTTTTGTTCTGACTATCTTGTAATTCTCTCAAGTCTTTTTCAACAAGTTCCTGGAATCTGTCCATGCATAGCGCTCTAGTTTGTAGGGGATAAAAATACTGATTTTTTTGTTTTAAACTTTTTTGATGTGTTGATAAGCCCCTCCATTATTTCTTGTGTATTTTCTTTAGATAGCTTTAATAAAAAATTTAGCGCAACTTGTTCATTGAAATCTAAATTTTCAAACTCATTAGTTTCAGGAACATATTCAATATCCGTTCTGTTAGATTCATCCGAAAGAAAATGTTTTTTTACCGTCGGATTTCTAATGAACTTATTAACATCCAAAATAGTCATAAACAAATTAAAGTCAGTATCCGGTACGAAGTTAAGTCCCAACGCCAGTATATCCAATTGATCTTGTGTCAGTATCTGAGATGACAGGTTAACCACATTGCTTTTTTCCGTAGTTAATGTTTGTACTTCTTCCTGTAGCGAGTCATTATTCCTGGTGGGTTTCCAATGTTTCCTCCCACCTTGTCTTTTCCGTTTTTTGAGACATTTCCATGTCTTTTTCTATTTTCCTGTGTATTGCTTATCACAGAGACATCGGACATACTCGCATTAGTATCAGAAGAGTCAAGTTCTGTTGATGAGAAGTTCACCTGCGGTCTGTTGGTCGATTTATTTTTAGCATGGCTTTTTCTCAAAATGGACTTAAGTGATTTGTATTTATTTTCCCACCTGCTCCAATCATAGACGCTATCAGTCGAATAGTCTTTGAGATCTCTCTCAAACTTCCGTTTTTTGCGGTCCATTATTTCATTTTCCAAAGTGGAGACATTTCCTCAATTGGCATTGTTTTTATGCGCATTTTATATGTTTGTGCACTATATACTCACAGGACCTTTCCTGTAGTCATGTGACGAAAAAAAAAAAAGAGTGGCTTGTGTCCGTGAGTACTATATGTATGACTTTCATTTTAAATTGTATGTGGCATGAGTAAGACCTGCATAGGTTGAAACGCGTTGCCGTTGCATATGTACAGACACTTATATGGTCCGCCGCATGTAAGGACTATTTTTAATATTTTGGACTAATAAAGTTTTCACTGGTTTTACTGGAGCTGGAGTAACCACTTTCTTTTTGGATCGCTACTGCTGGACGTCAGGATCAGGACGAACTCCTTTGCTCCGTGCCTGTGGTCTGGATGGTGAGCTGGCTATGGCTGTTTTCAGCTTTTTTTTCCTTTTACATTTAGTTGAGTTAACGTAAAGGCCCCGTCTCACATAGCGAGATCGCTAGCGAGATCGCTGCTGAGTCACAAGTTTTGTGACGCATCAGCGACCTCAGTAGCGATCTCGCTATGTGTGACACGTACCAGCGATCAGGCCCCTGCTGTGAGATCGCTGGTCGTGTCGGAATGGCCTGGACCGTTTTTTGGTCGTTGAGGTCCCGCTGACAGCGCTGAATCGGTGTGTGTGACACCGATCCAGCGATGTCTTCACTGGTAACCAGGGTAAACATCGGGTTACTAAGCGCAGGGCCGCGCTTAGTAACCCGATGTTTACCCTGGTTACCAGCGTAAATGTAAAAAAAACAAACAGTACATACTCACCATCTGATGTCCGTCAGGTCCCTTGCCGTCTGCTTCCTGCTCTGACTGAGATCCGGCCGTACAGTGAGAGCGCAGCACAGCAGTGACGTCAGCGCTGCGCTCTGCTCTCACTGTACGGCGGCACTGTCAGAGCAGGAAGCAGACGGCAAGGGACCTGACGAACATCAGATGGTGAGTATGTACTGTTTGTTTTTTTTACATTTACGCTGGTAACCAGGGTAAACATCGGGTTACTAAGCGCGGCCCTGCGCTTAGTAACCCGATGTTTACCCTGGTTACCCGGGTGCTGCAGGGGGACTTAGGCATCGTTGAAGACAGTTTCAACGATGCCGAAGTCGTTCCCCTGATCGTTGGTCGCTGGAGAGAGCTGTCTGTGTGACAGCTCCCAGCGACCACACAACGACTTACCAACGATCACGGCCAGGTCGTGATCGTTGGTAAATCGCTATGTGAGACGGGGCCTTAAGTGCCGGTCTGCGTCTAGGAGATCCAATTAACACTTGTAGCCCACCAGATGGAGACCCAACTTGGAATCTCCAGAAAAATAATTATCACACAGCACTAAAGCGTCATCAATTTCCACAGAGTAGAAACAGTATAATAGGCCTCGGACACCCCTTCTCTACAGGTTAGAGAGATTCACCGCACAATGTGGTTTTGGTAATGCAAGTTTCTTTATTTCGAGAAGGCAAATAAAAATATAGTGTGGCTGTGAAATATGCGACAAAGTAAGGATGCCTCTACCCCACTGGGGTCTTTATCACAATGTCACTGCAAGAACAGAAGACAGTATAAGAGTCACAGGGCATCAATCACCAGGATGGATTAGATCCCATAAGATACAAGTGTATAAATGAGGTGCTACACAATAGATACAAGGAAAATAACAGTCATGGAAAAGGAGAACAAAAATTACACATAAAATAAAATATAAGTAAGCCGGGTGATGAAGTCAGAGACATCACATGATAAGGCAATTAGCCTAAGGGCTCAGATGGAGCCGGACAAAGAGTGACATAATGCCGCCATGTGCACATACAGAGCATATAGATGGAGCAATAGTCAGGTATGTACCAGTCTCAGGTTAGGAGGAGAAGGGCTGCAGTTACTGCTGTAATGGAAGGACGGGTTATGAGACATGGATCAGGTCGGTGGCCCAGCAGCGAACACTCTAACCGGCCAGCAGCAGTTGCCTGTGTTGTCATGGTTCATGTGGTGCTCCTGTGCCTATGTTTGCCCACTGGGTGCACGCCATCTGGAACTGTATTGCCTGATTAAATATCGGAGTGCACCACCGGACCAAAAGTGATGTCACACGTGGTGACGCGGCCTGACTGGATGTGTGTGTGCATGTTGCTATGGGAGCAGAGTAGCTCCCCCGGGGCCGGAAGAGGCGTCATTGTCGGTCAGATGATACGCAGATCTGATGTGTCTGTATATGGCTGTTGCTATGGAACCACAGTCACTCCCCGGGGCCGGAAGAGGCGTCATTGGCGGTCACATGATACACACATCTGATGTGTCTGTATATGGCCATTGCTATGGGAACCACAGCGCTGGTATATGTGTAGAAAAACCATCTGAGTGTGATTGTGACCGTAGTGGGGTGTATAGATGCTTGGGGTTCAGGTATATAATAGGGGTGCATGGAATGGGGGGCCGCAGTAAAAATCAATGAATGATTTATGGAAAAATGTATCTGAGGTGCTCAGGGTTAAAATTGAATTGCATCTCCATAGAGAGAACCCAAATGGATGGGGAAACATTTTTAAAAAATGAAAACTAGGAAATGCCATAGTATGATGACAGAACATATCATGTTATACAGTGGGTGCGGAAAGTATTCAGATCCCTTTCAGTTTTTCTCTCTTTGATTCATTGCAGCCATTTGGTGAATTCAAAAAAAGTTCATTTTGTCTCATTAATGTACACTCTGCACCCTAACTTGACTGAAAAAAAACAAAAATGTAGAAATTTTTGCAAATTTATTAAAAAAGAAAAACTGAACTATCCAATGGTCATAAGTATTGAGACCCGTTGCTCGGTATTGAGTGGAAGCACCTTTTGAGCTAGTACAGCCATGAGTCGTCTTGGGAATGATGGAACAAGTTTTTCACACCTGGATTTGAGGATCCTCTGCCTTTCTTCCTTGCACATCCTCTCCAGTTCCGTCAGGTTGGATGGTGAATGTTGGTGGACGCCATTTTCAGGTCTCTCCAGAGATGCTCTATTGGGTTTAGGTCAGGGCTCTGGCTGGGTCAGTCAAGAATGGTCACAGAGGTGTTCTGAAGCCACTCCTTTGTTATTTTAGCTGTCTGATTAGGGTCATTGTCTTGTTGGAAGGTGAATCTTCAGCCAAGTCTGAGGTCCAGAGCACTCTGGAAGAGGTTTTCATCCAGGATATCTCTGTACTTGGCCACATTCATGTTTCCATCAATGACAACCAGTCATCCTGTCCCTGCAGCTGAAAAACACCCCCATAGCATGACACTGCCACCACCATGTTTCACTTTTGGGATAGTATTGGGCAGGTGAAGAGCAGTGCCTGGTTTTCTCCACATAGTCCTTTTCAGTGATAATTCTAAGCAGTATATATTCATCTCATCACATCAGTCCAGAGAATCTTATTTCTCATAGTCTTGGAGTCCTTCGTGTGTTTTTTTAGCAAACTCTATGCGGACTTTCATTTATCTTGCACTGAGGAGAGGCTTCCATTGGGTCACTCTGCCATAAGGGCCCGACTGGTGGAGGGCTGCAGTGATAGTTGACTTTGTGGAACTTTCGCCCATCTCCCTACTGCATCTCTGGAGCTCAGTCACAGTGATCTTGGGGTTCTTCTTTACCTCTCTCACCAAGGCTCTTCTCCCACAATGGCTCAGTTTGGCTGGACGGCCAGGTCTAGGAAGACTTCTGGTGGTCCCAAACTTCTTCCATTTAAGGATTATGGAGGCCACTGCGCTCTTAGAACTTTGAGTACTGCAGAAATTTTGTTGTAACCTTGGCCAGATCTGTGCCTTGCTACAATTCTGTCTCTGAGCACCTTGGCCAGTTCCTTTGACCTCATGATTCTCCTTTGGTCTGACATGCACTGTGAGCGGTGAGGTCTTATATTGACAGGTTGGCGCCTTTCCAAATCAAGTCCTATCAGTTTAATTACACACGGCTGGACTCCAATGAAGGAGCAGAACCATCTCAAGGACGATCACAAGGAAATGGACAGCATGTGACTTAACCCCTTCCTGACATCTGACGTACTATCCCGTCGAGGTGGGGTGGGCCCGTATGACCACCGACGGGATAGTACGTCATACGCGATCGGCCGCGCTCACGGGGGGAGCGCGGCCGATCGCGGCCGGGTGTCAGCTGCATATCGCAGCTGACATCCGGCACTATGTGCCAGGAGCGGTCACGGACTGCCCCCGGCACATTAACCCCCGGCACACCGCGATCAAACATGATCGCGATGTGCCGGCGGTGCAGGGAAGCATCGCGCAGGGAGGGGGCTCCCTGCGGGCTTCCCTGAGCCCCCCGCAGCAACGCGATGTGATCGCGTTGCTGTGAGGGTCTTACCTCCCTCCCTGCCTGCTCCAGACCCGGATCCAAGATGGCCGCGGATCCGGGTCCTGCAGGGAGGGAGGTGGCTTCACAGAAGCCTGCTCAGAGCAGGCACTGTGAAGCAGCCTGCACTTCTCTCAGATCGGTGAGCTGTCAGAGTGCTATGCAAACTGGCAGATCACCGATCTGTATTGTCCCCCCTGGGGAAAAGTAAAAAAGTAAAAAAAAAATTTTCCAAATGTGTAAAAAAAAAAAAAAAAAAATTCCAAAATAATGAAAAAAAAAAAAATATTATTCCCATAAATACATTTCTTTATCTAAATAATAATAAAAAAAACAATAAAAGTACACATATTTAGTATCGCCGCGTCCGTAACGACCCGACCTATAAAACTGGCCCACTAGTTAACCCCTTCAGTAAACACCGTAAGAAAAAAAAAAAAAAAGAGGCAAAAAACAACGCTTTATTATCATACTGCCAAACAGAAAGTGGAATAACACGCGATCAAAAAGACTGATATAAATAACCATGGTACCGCTGAAAACGTCATCTTGTCCCGCAAAAAACGAGTCGCCATACAGCATCATCAGCAAAAAAATAAAAAAGTTATAGTCCTGAGAATAAAGCGATACCAAAATAATTATTTTTTCTATAAAATAGTTTTTATCGTATTAAAGCGCCAAAACATAAAAAAAATGATATAAATGAGATATCGCTGTAATCGTACTGACCCGACGAATAAAACTGCTTTATCAATTTTACCAAACGCAGAACGGTATAAACGCCTCCCCAAAAAGAAATTCATGAATAGCTGGTTTTTGATCACTCTGCCTCACAAAAATCGGAATAAAAAGCGATCAAAAAATGTCACGTGTCCGAAAATGTTACCAATAAAACATCAACGCGTCCCGCAAAAAACAAGATCTCACATGACTCTGTGGACACAAATATGGAAAAATTACAGCTCTCAAAATGTGGTAACACAAAAAATATTTTTTGCAATGAAAAGTGTCTTTCAGTGTGTGACGGCTGCCAATCATAAAAATCCGCTAAAAAACCCGCTATAAAAGTAAATCAAACCCCCCTTCATCACCCCCTTAGTTAGGGAAAAATAAAAAAATGAAATGTATTTATTTCCATTTTCCCATTAGGGTTAGGGTTAGGGCTAGAGTTAGGACTAGAGTTAGGACTAGAGTTAGGGTTAGGGTTAGGGTTAGGGTTAGGGCTAGGGTTAGGGCTAGGGTTGGGGCTAGGGTTGGGGCTAGGGTTAGGGCTAGGGTTAGGGCTAGGGTTGGGGTTAGGGCTAGGGTTGGGGCTAGGGTTAGGGCTAGGGTTAGGGCTAAGGTTAGGGCTAGGGTCAGGGCTAGTGTTACGGCTAGTGTTACGGCTAGTGTTAGGGCTAGTGATAGGGCTAGGGTTATTGCTAGGGTTGGGGCTAGGGTTGGGGCTACAGTTAGGGTTGGGGCTAAAGATAGGGTTAGGGTTTGGATTACATTTACGGTTGGGAATAGGGTTGGGTGTGTCTGGGTTAGAGGAGTGGTTAGGGTTACTGTTGGGATTAGGGTAAGGGGTGTGTTTGGATTAGGGTTTCAGTTATAATTGGGGGGTTTCCACTGTTCAGGCACATCAGGGGCTTTCCAAACGGGATTTGGTATCCGATCTGAATTCCAGCCAATTCTGCGTTGAAAAAGGAAAACAGTGCTCCTTCCCTTCCGAGCTCTCCCGTGTGCCCAAACAGGGGTTTACCCCAACATATGGGGTATCAGCGTACTCAGGACAAATTGGACATCATCTTTTAGGGTCCAATTTCTCCTGCTACCCTTGGGAAAATACAAAACTGGGGGCCAAAAAATAAGTTTTGTGGGAAAAAAAAGATTTTTTATTTTCACGGCTCTGCGTTGTAAACTGTAGTGAAACACTTGGGGGTTCAAAGTTCTCACAACACATCTAGATAAGTTCCTTGGGGGGTCTAGTTTCCGATATGGGGTCACTTGTGGGGGGTTTGTACTGTTTGGGTACATCAGGGGCTCTGCAAATGCAACGTGACGCCTGCAGACCAATCCATTTAAGTCTGCATTCCAAATGGCGCTCCTTCCCTTCTGAGCTCTGTCATGCGCCCAAACAGTGGTTCCCCCCCACATATGGGGTATCAGCATACTCAGGACAAATTGGACAACAACTTTTGGGGTCCAATTTATCCTGATACCCTTGTAAAAATACAAAACTGGGGGCTAAAAAATCATTTTTGTGAAAAAAATAATAATTTTTATTTTCACGGCTCTGCGTTATAAACTGTAGTGAAACACTTGGGGGTTCAAAGCTCTCAAAACACATCTAGATAAGTTCCTTAGGGGGTCTACTTTCCAAAATGGTGTCACTTGTGGGGGTTTTTAATGTTTAGGCACATCAGGGGCTCTGCAAACGCAACATGGCATCCCATCTTAATTCCAGTCAATTTTGCATTGAAAAGTAAAATAGCGCTCCTTCCCTTTCGAGCTCTGCTATGCGCCCAAACAGTGGTTTACCCCCACATATGGGGTATCGTCGTACTCAGGACAAATTGCACAACAACTTTTGTGGTCTAATTTCTTCTCTTACCCTTGGGGAAATAAACAAATGGCGAAAAGATCATTTTTGTGAAAAAATATGATTTTTTATTTTTACGGCTCTGCATTATAAACTTCTGTGAAGCACTTGTTGGGTCAAAGTGCTCACCACACATCTAGATAAGTTCCTTAGGGGGTCTACTTTCCAAAATGGTGTCACTTGTGGGGGGTTTCAATGTTTAGGCACATCAGGGGCTCTCCAAACGCAACATGGCATCCCATCTTAATTCCAGTCAATTTTGCATTGAAAAGTAAAATAGCGCTCCTTCCCTTCCGAGCTCTGCTATGCGCCCAAACAGTGGTTTACCCCCACATATGGGGTATCGTCGTACTCAGGACAAATTGCACAACAACTTTTGTGGTCTAATTTCTTCTCTTACCCTTGGGGAAATAAACAAATGGCGAAAAGATCATTTTTGTGAAAAAATATGATTTTTTATTTTTACGGCTCTGCATTATAAACTTCTGTGAAGCACTTGTTGGGTCAAAGTGCTCACCACACATCTAGATAAGTTCCTTAGGGGGTCTACTTTCCAAAATGGTGTCACTTGTGGGGGGTTTCAATGTTTAGGCACATCAGGGGCTCTCCAAACGCAACATGACGTCCCATCTCAATTCCAGTCAATTTTGCATTGAAAAGTCAAATGGCGCTCCTTCCCTTCCGAGCTCGGCCCTGCGCCCAAACAATGGTTTACACCCACATATGGGGTATCAGCGTACTCAGGACAAATTGCACAACAATTTTTGGGGTCCAATTTCTTCTCTTACCCTTGGGAAAATAAAAAATTGGGGGCGAAAAAATCATTTTTGTGAAAAAATATGATTTTTTATTTTTACGGCTCTGCATTATAAACTTCTGTGAAGCACTTGTTGGGTCAAAGTGCTCACCACACATCTAGATAAGTTCCTTAGGGGGTCTACTTTCCAAAATGGTGTCACTTGTGGGGGGTTTCAATGTTTAGGCACATCAGGGGCTCTCCAAATGCAACATGGCGTCCCATCTCAATTCCAGTCAATTTTGCATTGAAAAGTCAAATGGTGCTCCTTTCCTTCCGAGCTCTGCCATGCGCCCAAACAGTGGATTACCCCCACATATGGGGTATCAGCGTACTCAGGACAAATTGTACAACAAATTTTGGTGTCTATTTTCTCCTGTTACCCTTGGTAAAATAAAACAAATTGGATCTGAAATAAATTTTGTGTGAAAAAAAGTTAAATGTTCATTTTTATTTAAACATTCCAAAAATTCCTGTGAAACACCTGAAGGGTTAATAAACTTCTTGAAAGTGGTTTTGAGTACCTTAAGGGGTGCAGTTTTTAGAATGGTGTCACACTTGGGTATTTTCTATCATATAGACCCCTCAAAATGACTTCAAATGAGATGTGGTCCCTAAAAAAAATGGTGTTGTAAAAATGAGAAATTGCTGGTCAACTTTTAACCCTTATAACTCCGTCACAAAAAAAAATTTTGGTTCCAAAATTGTGCTGATGTAAAGTAGACATGTGGGAAATGTTACTTATTAAGTATTATGCGTGACATATGTCTGTGATTTAAGGGCATAAAAATTAAAAGTTGGAAAATTGCGAAATTTTCAAAATTTTCGCCAAATATTCGTTTTTTTCACAAATAAACGCAAGTTATATCGAAGAAATTTTACCACTATCATGAAGTACAATATGTCACGAGAAAACATTGTCAGAATCGGCAAGATCCGTTGAAGCGTTCCAGAGTTATAACCTCATAAAGGGACAGTGGTCAGAATTGTAAAAATTGGCCCGGTCATTAACGTGCAAACCACCCTTGGGGGTGAAGGGGTTAAATATGAGAGTCTGAGCAAAGTGTCTGAATACTTATGACCATGTGATATTTCAGTTTTTCTTTTTTTAACCCCTTCATGACCTTGGGATTTTTCGTTTTTCCGTGTTCGTTTTTCACTCCCCCCCCCCCTTCCCAGAGCCATAACTTTTTTATTTTTCCGTCAATTTGGCCATGTAAGGGCTTATTTTTTGCAGAATGAGTTGTACTTTTGAATGACATCATTGGTTTTACCATGTCGTGTGCTAGAAAACGGGAAATAAATTCCAAGTGCGGTGAAATTGCAAAAAAAGTGCAATCCCACACTTGTTTTTTGCTTGGCTTTTTTGCTAGGTTCACTAAATGCTAAAACTAACCAGCCATTATGATTCTTAAGGTCACTACGAGTTCATAGACACCTAACATGACTAGGTTATTTTTTACCTAAGTGGTGAAAATAAATTCCAAACTTTGCTAAAAAAAAAAAAAAAAAATTGCGCCATATTCCGATACTCGTAGCGTCTCCATTTTTCATGATCTGGGGTCAGTTGAGGGCTTATTTTTTGCGTGCCGAGCTGGTGTTTTTAATGATAGCATTTTGGGGCAGATACGTTCTTTTGATCGCCCGTTATTGCATTTTAATGCAATGTCACGGCGACCAAAAAAACGTAATTCTGGCGTTTCTAATTTTTTTCCCGCTACGCCGTTTAGCGATCAGGTTAATGCTTTTTTTTATTGATAGATCGGGCGATTCTGAACGCGGCTATACCAAATATGTGTAGATTTGATTTTTTTTTTTATTGATTTATTTTGAATGGGGCGAAAGGTGGGTACCGCTCATTTTTTGCGGTACAAGATGACGTTTTCAGCGGTACCATGGTTATTTATATCTGTCTTTTTGATCGCGTGTTATTCCACTTTTTTGTTCAGCGGTATGGTAATAAAGCGTTGTTTTCTGCCTCGTTTTTTTTTTTTTCTTACGGTGTTTACTGAAGGGGTTAACTAGTGGGGCAGTTTTATAGGTGGGGTCGTTACGGACGCGGCAATACTAAATATGTGTACTTTTATTGTTTTGTTTTTTTTTATTTAGATAGAGAAATGTATTTATGGGAATAATATTTTTTTTTTTATTATTTATTTAGGAATTTATTTTATTTATTTTTTTACACATGTGGAAAATTTTTTTTTTTACTTTGTCCCAGGGGGGGACATCACAGATCGATGATCTGACAGCGTGAACAGCACTCTGTCAGATCACCGATCTCACTGACAGGGCTGCAGGCTTACCAGCGTCTGCACTGAGCAGACACTCAGTAAGCCACCTCCTTCCCTGCAGGACCCAGATGCCGCGGCCATCTTGGATCCGGGACCTGCAGCGAGGAAGGAGGTAGGAGACCCTCGCAGCAACGCGATCACATCGCGTTGCTCCGGGGGTCTCAGGGAAGCCCGCAGGGAGCCCCCTCCCTGCGCGATGCTTCCCTATACCGCCGGTACACTGCGATCATGTTTGATCGCGGTGTGCCGGGGGTTAATGTGCCGGATGTCAGCTGCGATATGCAGCTGACACCCGGCAGCGATCGGCCGCGCTCCCCCCCGTGAGCGCGGCCGATCGCGTATGACGTACTATCCCGTCACTGGGAATTAAGTCCCAGGTCACCTTGACGGGATAGTACGTCAGATGGGATTAAGGGGTTAAACTTTTATATTTTTTTTATTTTTTCCACATTTTTTTTTTACTTTTTTTTTTACTTTTGCCATGCTTCAATAGCCTCCATGGGAGGCTAGAAGCTGGCACAACTGGATTGGCTCTGCTACATAGCAGCGATCATCAGATCGCTGCTATGCAGCAGAATTTCAGGTGTGCTGTGAGCGCCGACCACAGAGTGGCGCTCACAGCTACCGGCGATCAGTAACCATAGAGGTCTCAAGGACCTCTATGGTTACTGTCCTGACACATTGCCGGCCTCCGATCATGTGACGGGGGTCGGCGATTATGTCATTTCTGCCCGGCCGGATGCGGTAGTTAAATGCCGCTGTCTGCATTTGACAGCGGCATTTAACTAGTTAATAGCGGCGGGTGAATCGCGATTTCACCCGCCGCTATTGCGGGCACATGTCAGCTGTTCAAAACAGCTGACATGTCCCGGCTTTGATGCGGGCTCACCGCGGAGCCCTGCATCAAAGCAGGGGAGCTGACCTCGGACGTACTATCCCGTCCGAGGTCAGTAAGGGATTAAAATGTGCAAAAATTTCTACATTTCTGTTTTTTTCAGTCAAGATGGGGTGCAGAGTGTACATTAATAAGAAAAAAAAGTTAACTTTTTTGAATTTACCAAATGGCTGCAATGAAACAAAGAGTGAAAAATTTTAAGGGGTCTAAATACTTTATGTACCCACTGTATATAGTGTGGCTATGTGGGGGCTCATACTGTATATAAAGGCTATGTGGGGGCTCATACTGTATATAAAAAGCTATGTAGGGGCTAATGCTGTATATAAAGGCTATGTGGGGGCTCATACTGTATATATAGGCTATGTGAGGCAGATACTGTTTATCAGAGGCTATATGAGGCACATGCTCAATATCAAAGGCTATGTGGTGCTTATATTGTATGTAGGAGGGCTATGATGTGGGGGCTCCTACTGTATACAGCAGGCTGTGTGTGGCTCTTACACAATATAGGGGACTGTGTGTGGGGTCCTACTTTATTTAAGGGGATGGCAGCATACTAAATTCTGCTCAGTATTAAGTAAGGAAAATTGATTGCCCATCCCTGCCCTTAGAGGGTCACAAATGGTAAGCAGCCCACACCCACATCAGAGGCTATGTGGGGCTTATATTGTATGGGCTATGATGTGGGGGCTCCTACTGTATACAGTAGGCTGTGTGTGGGCTCTTACGGTATATAGGCGACTGTCTCTCATGTGACCCCTCAGGAAAATTCATTGCCCGCCCCTGCCCTTAGAGGTTCACAAATGGTAAGCGGCCCACACCCATGTTACTCTAATCTCCCCTCACCCGATGTTATTCCATGTTTAGCGCCTTGTACTACATGTATAGCGCAGTCCATTACTGCATCGCCTCCTAGTGGTGGAAGTAATTACTGCACACAACACAGCTGAGCTGAATGATTTATTATTGCATAAGCAGATTATAATATTTGCTGCATCCGTCACCGTACATTATAATAATTCTTTACTGTTAGTATTATCCTGGAAATGATAATCTCACTTCCAGGTCTAATCAGATGTTTGCATTAATCAATTTCACCTAATGAGTAATTATTGCAGATTTATAAAGAAAGAAAAGATGATTTATTATAAGACTTTTTTAAAGTAAATTTCTGTAAGTGAATATAGAAGACCCTCGGATTTCTGTGCACGCTGTTTGTTTCAGATGACAACTTTCCTCCATTATCTTGGTCTCTTCCAGGAATCACAGTATCTCAGAATATTAGATGTAATTTATCGGCACAGAACCTGCGGGACAGAGAAGGGGTTAATGATATGTAAGATATGCACAGACACAACTCATACATGTGCACAGTGACTTTTTGTGATGCATTTGTATAAACAACTAGATAATTTTTTCTTCATCTATTCTTAGTTATAACAACCATAACTTTTTCATACAAGCCTCACTACTATATAACGTATTTTTCTTTTTTTTTGCCAGACAAGATGCCGTGTTCTAGAGGTCATTTTGCCTGTAACTAGCTATTACATTTATAGTTATCTTTAATTTGCTTAATAAAAAGTAAAAAAAAAAAACAATCGCCATAAATAAACTATTTACTGTATTACACACTTTGCCATGCTGTACAATTATATAGAGATGCACCAGTATATAAAGATGAATATTTATGTACCAGTACAATATGCCTGTGAAGATGAAGATTACTGCTGAGATCCTTAGGCAGAAACAAACCTTCTACGATTAGTAAAGCAGCCTGTGGATCACTATTAGAGTTTCTGCCTGCCGTGCTGCAGCTTGTGAATTTGAATGTTTGGAAAAGAAGACAAAAGTTTGCCTGGTCATAAATAAGTGAAAATAACTCAGTCTTAAACTTTTACACATGGAGAACAATGATCTGTACAAAAGTTTGTTCCCAATCATTGTCCAACATACAGTAAATGTTTCTGAAGATACAACAACAGATAAGAGTTGATCGATTTGTCATTGATCGTATCCTTCATGATGACTTTAAATCAATAGATGGCAGCAGATCTCTACATGTAAAGAGGGGATGAGTAGCCAGTAAAAGGGTCAGATGCGTGGGGAAGGGGGTGACAAAAAAAGAAAGTCACATGATAGCAGTTGTGACGCCCGGGAGACCGAGGTACCCAGCACCAGATCAATGAGGTCTGTCTCTTAAGGGGGATGTCACTAGTGGCTTGACCCGGTGCTGTGGCCTCAGGCGATGCACAGTGTAAGGGATATCATGAAGGAACAGACACTTACTTGGTCAGCAGCAGGTCTTCTCAGCTGTGATGGCCCCGATCCTGGATTGACGGCTATTGTCCAAATGAAAGACTGAGGCGCTGAAACGTTTAACCAATTTACTTCAACAAAAAGGGATTTGCCACCAATACTGTCACCGGAGTCTGTATAAGAACCCTGAATTACTTTGACCCTGTCAGGATTTCCACCTCTTATTATGCGCAGTTTCTGTATGGCCCTGCTGCTGTTTGTGAACTGGCTGCCGACCCAATCTGTCTCTTCTGTGCTCTGGTTCGACGGGCAACCCGAGTCCCTTTTTGTCGGCTTACCCCCTCTGGGAGTACTGCTGAACTCTGTGTCTGTTGCTGCGTCTTACCCTGGTGAAGCTGATATCACCTCCCTTCCGGTTGCTGTATTATATATAATGAATATAGCCACGGATCCGGTATCCGTCTCTGCGCCTATTCTGGGTAGAGGTTATTACTACCCGGTTCTCACAATGTCCTTTTTCTCTATTCCTCTTTTCCTACTATCGGTATTACGGACCTATAATCCGTCATAGGGCTGTTAGGAGTTCAGTTATACGACCTCACACTTTCAGCTCCTCAACCCAACTGCCAATCTTTTTCTCAAACCAGAATAGATCAAGGGGAGTCTCTGGAGCTCCCCCTTCTGGCCGGAGATGGTAGTGCAGTCTTGCTATTTTAACATTTGTATTTTGTGTCAATAACTATTTTTGTGGCAAATACCCCTAGGGGCGCCACACAAACCAGAGACAATCTACTTGTTGTATCATAGCCTATGTACGGTGTAGTTGGTGCTAATATACAAGTTTGTTATTTTTTCATTATTTTGGGATATAAATATTTTTTGTTAGTTTGCACTATTATAAAGTGTAGATGTGATTTACCATTTTATTCAGGGATCAAACACTCAGGCGCTGGAAAAAAAAAAGTCAAAAATCGTCAAAAACAAGGAAAAAAAACACACAATATATATGAAGAATATGACATATACACCTTTCATACCCCAGCACCACTAACACATAGACCACATACATTGAGTACCAAAACGTTAGGAGACTGAAATGTCTTCTACAGATATGAGCCAATAAATTTGAGCGGAATTGATTTCTACTTAAATTTTTACAAAAATTCACATTTGTTGAAAAGTATTTTTTTTGGTAATTTGCTTCTGTATGGACTCAACGTGAACAAGATTTCTAAACCTGAGCCCTCAAGGCCTTGACATTTTGGTCCCATAATCTTTCACATGCTTGTGCAGAACACTTCCTTATCTAATCGAACCCGGAAGTCCTGGCCCAGTCTCATGAAATCGGGGATTTCAGTTCAAGTGGTGGCAATCTGAAGAGGTAGCAAGGACTGGAAGGGTGACAGTGAGGAGTGGAGAGGTGAGTGGTGAGGTGACAATAAGGATTTTCTTTATTTTTTAAATCTGGGGTCTGGAGATAGACCACACAGAATAACAAGGGACATTAAATTCGAACTTCCCGGGGCAAATCTGTGAGAACAGGCGAATTTGAGTTTTGCCTGATCCGCTCATCTCTAGTGTTGTGGGATGTTGTATGATGTTGGAGCTGAAGCCTCCACCATAATTATATTCTGACCAGGAATATTTGGATTTAGCGAACACCTTGTATTTTCGGACCAAATTTCAGCATCGTAGACGTCACTAATGCGAATGGCCATAACTTAGAGGGAATGTCCACCCTTAACACCATTTAGCTTTCAGACCCCACTTTCTGACGGATGTGAATTTCTGGGGGGCGCTCAAAGCCATGATTACTCTGTACACCAGAGGCTGTACAGCTGACATCTGCCCGGAAATATTGGGATTGACAATAATTACGATTAAAGCAGTTTAACCCCTTAAATGCCACAGTATTAACAATCTGCGAATCCAAACAGGGCACAGAGAGTTGAAGACCTGATTACATTTTACAAATATTAGATTTCTTTACAGAATACCATTACAATAATATAACATTGTAGACATACTTGTTTCCAACATCCCTGCGCTTCCTTTTCAAACCCAATGGTAGACCAAGTCCTAAAAAAAAAAATCAAAATTACAATTATCACCAAATTTATAATAATTTCAATTTCTCAGTACAACCAATATAATAAGAGGTTGGAATCTTTCGATTTTTCTTTTTCCTGCATTTATTGTGTGGACGATTAATTTTGTACGGTGTTACATTGGATTTTATGAATGTGGAAATACCAAACATCTCTTTTTTATTATAGATTTATTTTTATATATTGATTTTTCTCTTTCCTGCATTCACTCTAATTAATTTTGTTTTATTTTTTTTAAATGTATTCTATATTGTATGTATTTTATATTTTGATAGATTGGACTTTATTAATGCAGCTATAGCTAAAAAACATTTTGTAATTATTATTGTTTAATAGGAAAAAGGGGATAATTTAAAGTTCTATATCGTTAACATATTTTTCAATTATTTTTGAAACTTTTTTTAATATTATAATTTACTCCTTTATAATGACATAATCTGTGACATTTTGATCACTTCTTCTATATACCGATATGCCAAGGTATTGCAGAATATAGTTGATATGAAGGGTTTCCCAGGGGTAGAATGATGGTAGCAACAGGAACCTTCAGCTTGTCATCAGCTGCCATGACAGCCAATCGGCACCCTGCATTTTTGGCCTTGAGGCTCTTAAAAGTATGCATCCCTGCTACAGATGAGCACATATATTCAAGTAAAATTTAAAATTCGAGTAAAATTGAAATTTTGCAAAAATCCGCTTTTGCCAAAATACGTTGATCTGTACAAAGGAAAAGCTGATTGGTTTGTTATAGATTGTATCCTTCATGATGACTTTAAAATCATCAGATCTCTAAAGGCTGAGTCACACATAACGATATTGTTAACGATATCGTTGCAACGTCACGCTTTTGGTGACGTAGCAATGATCCCGCTAACGATCTCGTTATGTGTGACAGCGACCAACGATCAAGCCCCTGCTGGGAGATCGTTGGTCGATGGGAATGATCAGGACCTTTTTTTGGTCGCTGATCACCCGCTGTCATCGCTGGATCGGCGTGTGTGACGCCGATCCAGCGATGTGTTCACTTGTAACCAGGGTAAATATCGGGTTACTAAGCGCAGGGCCGCGCTTAGTAACCCGATATTTACCCTGGTTACCATTGTAAAAGTTAAAAAAAAAACAGTACATACTCACATTCTGATGTCTGTCACATCCCCCGGCGTCCACAGGGTTAAAACTGCTTTCGGCAAGAGCGCTGCTAATATGCACACGCTGCTGCCGTGAGCTTCCCTGCCCTGACTGTGTCAGCGCCGGCCATAAAGCAGAGCACAGCGGTGACATCACCGCTGTTACTGCCGGCACTGACACATTCAGTGCAGGGAAGCTCTCGGCAGCAGCACGTGCATATTAGCAGCGCTCTTGCCGAAAGCAGTTTTAACCCTGTGGACGCCGGCGGGGAACGTGACAGACATCAGAATGTGAGTATGTAGTGTTTTGGGGTTTTTTTACTTTTACAATGGTAACCAGGGTAAATATCGGGTTACTAAGCGCGGCCCTGCACTTAGTAACCCGATGTTTACCCTGGTTACCCGGGTGCTGCAGGGGGACTTCGGCATCATTGAAGACAGTTTCAACGATGCCAAAGTTGTTCCCCTGATCGTTGGTCACTGGAGAGAGCTGTCTGTGTGACAGCTCCCCAGCGACCACACAACGACTTACCAACGATCACGGCCAGGTCGTATCGCTGGTTATGATCCGTGGTAAGTCGTTTAGTGTAACTCCAGCTTAAGTGAAAGGAAGGAATGAGCTGTCGATAACAGAGTCAGATGTGTGGGGGAGGGGAACAAAGAGGAAGACAGTTGTTACATGATAGAAACTAGAGACAATCAACTCGTTGTATCGGAGCTCGTTATGGACCAATTGGTGATAATTTACAAGTATTTTTATTTTCACTTGTTCCTAATATTTCTCATTGTGTAGATGTGAATTACCATTTGATCCAATCAGTGAACACACCGGAGCTGGAAAGAAAAAGTCAAAAAAAGTCAAAACAAGTCCAAAAGCCAGACACAATAGATGAGATATACTGAAGAATATGACATACACACCTTGTATTCCCGCTGCCACTGTGCCATACGCCATGTCCCCTGAGTACCCAATAGTTACGAGACTGAAAGGTGCTATGGGATTTTGCATTGTGTTGGAACTGAAGCCTCCACCATAATTAATTTCTGACGAGACGTACTCAGTGTTCGGGATTGCCTTCCATTCTGCATTTTGTAGAGGTTTCCCATTAAATAAGAATCCAGATACACTTGAGGCCTTCGCTGTAATAATGGCCAAATTATTGTCAAATCCCTTCTGTCCAACGAGGCTGTAATTATGGAAGAACGATTCAGTATCTGGGATTTTGGTCAGGAAAGATCCAAAGGGTTTGCCTTCAAAATTGCCACTAAAGCCATAAAGAAAAACCTGAATATTCTCTGTGCTGTGGATGGATAAGGGTTTGGATGCAGAAACCTTCAACTGCATCGGTTTTCTTGCTTCTAGGATGGTCGTCAGCTTTTCTTCACCTGACTGGTACTCCAGATAAGTGGGTTTAGATGCCAAAACATGAACTTGGCTGTCACTAGATAAGAAGGACGGGACTGAGACAAAGTAGGACTTTCCCCAATTTTTTTCTGGTAGGAGCTGTTCATAAACAAGGCTGCAACCTCCAACACCAGGAACACATGAATGGCCAGATAGGACGGCTGCAGGATGTTGAGAGGTCACCGTGGTTCCGGAGAGGTCATCTGTACTCTGCAACTGCAGGAAGTGGAACGGCTCCAGATCCATGGTCATGGTGTCACCTTTATTATAATTCTTCCCGTTGTAATGTACAGTTCCACTGAGGGCAATGGTAAGTGTAGTTAAAATGCCCTTGGCAACAACAACAAATTGTGCATTGTGTTTTGAAGGTCCATCAGTCGGGGTGAATATAGTGTATTTAATTCCCCACTGGTCAACCGGGTAATGCAAAGCAACGTCTCCACTGGTTCCTTCAAAGATGGAGGACATCATGGTGATGTCATCATTGGCTTTAATGATCATGCTACTGGAAGATATCCCTGATCCCGTAGTCTGCTGGAGATTTGGGTACTCGAATATCACTGGTTCTCCTTTCTTAACTGTGACCTCCTTCTTGTTATCAGAATTATTCATGGTCGTGGATATCGAGGTGGAAGATGGACACCGTCTAGGAAGTATGAGTTTCAATGTAGCTTTTGCGCTGCCTTTTGCTGGCTGCAAAAACACGGTTTCAAATTTTATTCCATTTATGAAGATACTTTCTGTTGCTGTAAATGAAACTTACAGTTAGATTTACAGTTCAGGTCCTTTTTTATAGATTGTTTTTAATCTAAATTGAAGCACAGAAGGTCTGACAACACAGACTTTACTAATCCGAAAGGAAATACCTTAGAGGGAATGTCCACCCAAAACACATTTGTGACATAAAGTTGACATGTTACTAGTCATACAAGTGCCAGAAGTTATCAAAGATAACTCTGAGCAAGACAGTCTGACCCTTTACAGGCATGGTGAAGGCTATCCTCAACCAGGCCTGAATGAACGTTAATGACCAACCAATGTTTGTTGTTGTTGTTGTTGTTGTTTTTTCATTTTTTTTTGCCTTTTTTCTCTTCAGCAGGAGTATTATGTAAATATTTTCATTGATGTGGCTACATGGGAGACATTTTTATTACAAAACTAAACTTTTAAGGACTTACATATTTGCCCCTGTACTGCCGTTCCATTGAATCCCACCAGTAGACCCGATCCTGGAGAATAAATAGTACAAATTGCTTCATCTTCCCCAAAGTCTTCAGTTTTACTGATAAACTAACAATAGGCAAATATGCATGATTACAGAATAAAAGTTTTATTTTAAGCAGGTTTAATGTCTTGGACTCCAAATTAGATGGTTGGAAAATAGATAGGTATGAAAATAATAGGTGAAAAATAGATGGAAAAATAAAGCAAATATTAATGAAATTTTCTTCTCTATATTTCGGACTCACAATGAAATACATTGAATGTTAGTTACCTGTATTTATGGTCACTCCAACATTACCTCCATCCAGTCACAGACAATTTTTGCTGTTTTATTATATTTTCTTCTCCCCTAACTTTTCTATTTATCCGTCCCCATATCTGTGTCAGAACTTGTATATGATGTTTCCTAGTCTGGAAAAACCTCTGTGTGAATGAGAACAAATGCTTCCTATGTTTTCTTTTTAACATTCGGTTCTGCATCCACACCTAACTTTCCATGACGAGTGGTCGGTGGGTTTTTCTGGTTTGTACTTTTGTGTAAAAAATACAGCGTCTTACAGTTTCAGCAAAGTGTATGGGATTCTCTGAATCTCTCACCCTCTGTTCTTTTTGCCATGCTTAAACTGATCTGTGATGTGTCTTTGCCCTTTCCCGGCACCTGCGCACTGCGGTACTTTGCTCAGCCCTCAACAGGACAGAAAGGTGCGTCTGCGCAGGATCGCGGTGCTGAGGAAATGCATCATCCACACGAAGCAAGCAGGAGGGCGGCATCACAACAAGATGGGAGGTGCTGGACCAAGAAAAGCGACACCCATCATACCGGACCGCCCCGCAGGTGAGTATAATAAAAGTTATTTTTCTTCTCTTACAGGTCGAGTTGGGGCAGATATACAGCATTATAGAATACTGTATATCAGCCCTGAAAGGTGATGGCTGTATCTCTTATCGACCAAAGCTTGTGACAGGTTCCCTTTAAATGTGATGAGGAAAATTAGAAAACACATCTGCATTTCCATTGCACTTCAATAGCGGGGGATGCAGGAGGATTATTCACCGACACAAAGGTATGTTGTTTTTTTAATGCAATAAAGTGGTATTTAATCTGGTTGGCTTTTGGCTGTAGACATGGCTGGGTGATGGCTGTAGACATGGCTGGGTAATGGCTGTAGACATGGCTGGATGATGGATGTAGACATGGCTGGGTAATGGCTGTAGACATGGCTGGGTAATGGCTGTAGACATGGCTGGATGATGGCTGTAGGCATGGGTGGATGATGGCTGTAGACATGGCTGGGTAATGGCTGTAGACATGGCTGGATAATGACTGTAGACATGGGTGGATGATGGCTGTAGGCATGGCTGGGTAATGGCTGTAGACATGGCTGGGTAATGGCTGTAGACATGGCTGGATGATGGCTGTAGGCATGGGTGGATGATGGCAGTAGACATGGCTGGGTAATGGCTGTAGACATGGCTGGGTAATGACTGTAGACATGGGTGGATGATGGATGTAGACATGGCTGGGTAATGGCTGTAGACATGGCTGAGTAATGGCTGTAGACATGGCTGAGTAATAGCTGTAGACATGGGTGGATAGATGGCTGTAGAAATGGGTGGATGATGGCTATTGACAAGGCTGGGTAATAGCTGTTGACATGCCTTGATGATGGCTGTATACATGGCTGGTTAATGGCTGTACAGTTTGCTGGGTAATGGCTGTAGACAGGGCTGGGTAATGGCTGTAGCCATGGGTGGGTGATTGCTATTCATATGGCTGGGTAATAGCTGGAAACATGGGTGGGGGATGGCTATACACATGGCTGGGTAATGGCTGGAGACATGGGTGGGTGATGGCTGGAGACATTGGTGGGTGATGGCTGTAGACAGGGTTGGTTAATAGTTATAGACATGCCTGGGTGATGGCTACAGATATGGTTGAGTGATGACTGTAGAAATGGGTGGAAGATGGGACATGGCTATAGTTAATGTTTTATTTCTCTCCTAATATGGGACGATTGCCATCAACCTAATAGGAGATTTCCTTTTCATGAACATTGTAGGGTGATATGTAGGATTTGAAGAACCTGTGTCTACACAGTAGAATTTTACAAGTTTCCAAATAGTGTCTTGTAATATGCCTCCACACCACATGGTGCGCTGTTAATAAGAATATGACCAGTACACTGAACAGATCAGTGGTACAGATGAATAATATTTCTCTAACAAACTGTCTAGTGGTAGAAACAATCATTACATGAAATTAGAAATTGGAATAAAAGTAACATCTATATTATCCTGGATAACTAGAGAGTTTGCTCAGTTTCATGTTAGGAATACAGCTGTGTAATTTATAGAGAATTGATTAAATGCCATTTTAGGTCTTACCACAAAGTAATACAGTCCACAGGCGAAATTTCTTAAGTGATAGAGACTCCATATCTGAAACAGAAGAGAAAAAAGAAACAATATACAGATATTTCCTTCCGTTCGTTCGCTCTTGGCTCTATCACAAGATGTCGGTGTTGGTATGGCCAGATGTCACCACTCAGTGGTCATGATCTGCTCCGCAGGTTTTCGGCGTCATTACCCTGAACCCCAGAATTCTTGGCAAACATCCTTACTGTGTGCTGGGTACTAAAAAGAGTCATGACTTTAAGTGGGTACAGAGGAGGCTCCACTAACGTGAACAGGCACTAAGGAGACATCACTACTGTAGGAGGACAGTAAGGAGACACCACTACTGTAGGAGGACACTAAGGAGACATCACTACTGTAGGAGAGCACTATGAAGACATCACTACAGTAGGAGAGCACTATGAAGACACATCTAACGGATGCACGTCTACATCGGCAGAGCCGCCGAGCTCAGCGATTGGCTGTAGCACTGTAAACATGATACAGTGGGGCAAAAAAGTATTTAGTCAGTCAGCAATAGTGCAAGTTCCACCACTTAAAAAGATGAGAGGCGTCTGTAATTTACATCATAGGTAGACCTCAACTATGGGAGACAAACTGAGAAAAAAAAATCCAGAAAATCACAATGTCTGATTTTTTATCATTTTATTTGCATTTTATGGTGGAAAATAAGTATTTGGTCAGAAACAAAATTTCATCTCAATACTTTGTAATCTATACTTTGTTGGCAATGACAGAGGTCAAACGTTTTCTGTAAGTCTTCACAAGGTTGTCACACACTGTTGTTGGTATGTTGGCCCATTCCTCCATGCAGATCTCCTCTAGAGCAGTGATGTTTTTGGCTTTTCGCTTGGCAACACGGACTTTCAACTCCCTCCAAAGGTTTTCTATAGGGTTGAGATCTGGAGACTGGCTAGGCCACTCCAGGACCTTGAAATGCTTCTTACGAAGCCACTCCTTCGTTGCCCTGGCGGTGTGCTTTGGATCATTGTCATGTTGAAAGACCCAGCCACGTTTCATCTTCAATGCCCTTGCTGATGGAAGGAGGTTTGCACTCAAAATCTCACGAAACATGGCCCCATTCATTCTTTCATGTACCCAGATCAGTCGTCCTGGCCCCTTTGCAGAGAAACAGCCCCAAAGCATGATGTTTCCACCACCATGCTTTACAGTAGGTATGGTGTTTGATGGATGCAACTCAGTATTCTTTTTCCTCCAAACACGACAAGTTGTGTTTCTACCAAACAGTTCCAGTTTGGTTTCATCAGACCATAGGACATTCTCCCAATACTCCTCTGGATCATCCAAATGCTCTCTAGCAAACTTCAGACGGGCCCGGACATGTACTGGCTTAAGCAGTGGGACACGTCTGGCACTGCAGGATCTGAGTCCATGGTGGCGTAGTGTGTTACTTATGGTAGGCCTTGTTACATTGGTCCCAGCTCTCTGCAGTTCATTCACTAGGTCCCCCCGCGTGGTTCTGTTATTTTTGCTCACCGTTCTTGTGATCATTCTGACCCCACGGGGTGGGATTTTGCGTGGAGCCCCAGATCGAGGGAGATTATCAGTGGTCTTGTATGTCTTCCATTTTCTAATTATTGCTCCCACTGTTGATTTCTTCACTCCAAGCTGGTTGGCTATTGCAGATTCAGTCTTCCCAGCCTGGTGCAGGGCTACAATTTTGTTTCTGGTGTCCTTTGACAGCTCTTTGGTCTTCACCATAGTGGAGTTTGGAGTCAGACTGTTTGAGGGTGTGCACAGGTGTCTTTTTATACTGATAACAAGTTTAAACAGGTGCCATTACTACAGGTAATGAGTGGAGGAAAGAGGAGACTCTTAAAGAAGAAGTTACAGGTCTGTGAGAGCCAGAAATCTTGATTGTTTGTTTTTGACCAAATACTTATTTTCCACCATAAAATGCAAATAAAATGATTAAAAAACAGACAATGTGATTTTCTGGATTTTTATTTCTCAGTTTGTCTCCCATAGTTGAGGTCTACCTATGATGTAAATTACAGACGCCTCTCATCTTTTTAAGTGGTGGAACTTGCACTATTGCTGACTGACTAAATACTTTTTTGCCCCACTGTATCAGCTCTAAACCCGAATAAAAAAGACCGGGGCAGCGGTGGTGACTCGGGGAGGGTGGGTAATACTTGGGGTGTTTCTTATCGCTACACTATAGAAGAAAGTTTTCTGAAAATAACCCCTTTCATTAAGAACGCATTCACACCCTGACTATCTAGAACAAACCTTCTACTTACTTACATGCAATGTTATATTATATCAGTGTGTTTTACCTTAATCCATATTATTCTTTAATTTAATATATTTTTATGGACATTAAATATAATTCTAATGTTATAATATTTAAAATTATTTCCAATAATATTTTTTTTTCATTACGTGCCATTTCTAATTTTAGGAAAATTTGAAAAATTTTAAAATACAAGTATTTTTTTAGATCTATATCTGTGTAGTGAGTGTGATGGGTAATGGGAAAGCTTACCGGCTCCTCTAGTGCTCCGGTCTGTGACTACCCAGGATGGGGCAGTATTTATACCGGGTCCTGGACTCTCTAATAACATTAATTTACATAACTTACAAAAGTTTCCTTGTCCAGTGACCCTCCCCTCACAATGGTACAAGACACACATGTATTCAGCTCATTGAGGTGACCCTGGAAGAAAACCAAACTGTCAAATTAAAGCAAATTACATCTTTGATGGATTGTTCATCACTAGGCGCCTCCTTATCGACAATGGATTTAGGAAGTCTACACACCCCAATTAAATGCCTAATTACGTCTTGTAAAAAGAATTCCACCAAGAGGAATCATTTCTACCTTAATGTTACACATAATCTTTAAAATTCAATCTTTTTTGTTGGAAAAATACAAATAAATAATAAAGCAAAATAATGCATTTGTACAAACCTGCACATCTAATACTGTGTAGAAGCCCCCTTATCTGCGAGTATTCAGTCTTTTGGGGTCTAGGTTTATCAGCACTGCACATGTAGAATTGGTGATCTTTACCCGCTTCTTCATCTGTCAGATTTCAGGGGCCTCTGCTGTGTACAGCGCCCTCTTAATTGTCTTCTGGTGAAGCCATTATTTAGTTAATTTGGCAATATGATTAGGGTAATTTTTCTGCTGAAAGTGGAAATTCCTTTTTCATCTTCATCTTTTTAGCAGAAGCCTGAAGATTTTGAAGCAAAATTGACTGACATTTGTCCTATTCGTAATCCCCTCATCCTTGACTAAAACCCCAGTTCCAGCTTTTAAAAAACAGTCCCAAAACAGAATGCTGCCTCCACCATGCCTCACCGTAGGTATAGTGATCTTCTAGTGATGTCCAGTGTTGGGTTGCACCTTTTGGAGCTAGAGCCAAAAATTTCAACCTTGGTCTCATCAGACATACCATGTTTCCCTCACACTTTGGGCAGAGTTAATGGAGGTTTAGGGAAAGCATAGCCGCACTTAGATATTTTGATTTTGTAATAAAAGTCTTCCATCTTGTGATGGGAGTCGAGTTATACAGATCAATAGGACTGTATGATATGAGACAACTAGTCATCTAGTGATAATCTCCTGCTGATAAAACACTGATTTTATTAAAATTACAACAAGCAACCTAGTAAGTGAAACATCGCTGGATCAGAGTCTCTGCTTATACAGTGCCTTGCGAAAGTATTCGGCCCCCTGGAACTTTTCAACCTTTTCTCACATATCATGCTTCAAACATAAAGATACCCAATGTAAATTTTTGGTGAAGACTCAACAACAAGTGGAACACAATTGTGAAGTTGAACGAAATTTACTGGTTATTTAAAATTTTTGTGGAAATTCAAAAACTGAAAAGTGGGGCGTGCAATATTATTCCGCCCCTTTACTTTCAGTGCAGCAAACTCCCTCCAGAAGGTCATTGTGGATCTCTGAATGATCCAATGTTGTCCTAAATACCTAATGATGATACATATAATCCACCTGTGTGTAATCAAGTCTCCGTATAAATGCACCTGCTTTGTGATAGTCTCAGGGGTCTGTGTGAAGCACAGAGAGCATCATGAAGACCAAGGAACACAACAGGCAGGTCCGGGAAAAGGTTGAAAAGTTCCAGGGGGCTGAATACTTTCACAAGGCACTGTAGATCAATGCTCTTTTCAGAAAACATACCAAAAACCTGCTGACAGATTCACTTTAAGTCACTTTTTTGTTGACCGTCTTCACACTTGTTTATTTAAAGGGAACCTGTCACTAAACATCCTACTTCATCCGCACAGTGTCCCCCAATCTCACTCCTCCACAGGCGTACTCTCTTCCCTGCTGACGACAGAATAATATACTATAATGTGCCGGCTTTTGGCCATTTCCGGCATTTGCAGACCATATTGCAGACCTAAGCAGGGCAGAGTGCCGGATGCCTGTGTGCCTAGGAGAAGGGTTACAGGACACGGTGTGGATGACATAGGACACAATACTCACATGAAGAAAACAGGAGGACACGATTGCGACTAGAAGAGGCACCGAATCAAGACTAACGAAGCACATCCGATCGGTATGGAAGAATTATAAAAAAGTGTTTTATGCAGAAGGGACCAGGGACTTGTATACAGCTTACTAGAGCACTGTAAAAGAGGACCTAAAGGCGGTGGCCATAGTTTATATTGGGATACCATGGTGACAGGTTCCCTTTAATGCCTTGGACATGTTGTCCTCTTCTCCTGACTGATAACTTTCAGCAATGAAATCCCTTTGCTGTATTGTCAGCTGTTTATGGACCATGTAAAATGTAGCAAAGAAAATGTCAGAAAAATCCTCCTAGAACAGTGAAAATTCCTATCCCCAATTGTACCAATTATTTTTAGTTTTGTTGGTTTGATTTTTATTTCCCCATCAAAATGATTTCAGTTTCTTTCTCATATCTAGATTTTTGCAGTTTAATTTCGACATTAAAAGTAGAAAAAGTTCAGAAATTATCCTTCTCAGTGAGATTTTCTTACATGACAAAGCATGGCATTTTTACAGGGGTGTGTAGGCCCAATAGGTAATAAAATTTTGGAGATTTATGACATTTTTTTTTAACCTTACCCTGGTCCTGTACCAGCTGTTCCAGTGGCCACAAGATTCCTACTTTTGCCTCTGTACCGGTATATCAATACACTAATCCCACAACTAACTGCACCCTTTGTCTATTTCTGCAGACCAGACAATTGCAAAGCCCATAGTAAAAATAGTAATGGGCACCCTTCTCTTTTTCACTAAAACTCCACACAAAAAAACAACTTTTTCCACTCCGGAGTGTCTCCCGCCTACACTCGTATAACGGGCCTGATTACATCTGCCATTTTGCCAATAGTAGAACAAACTGTTCCTATAAAATGAAGCCTAAAGAGAAGAAGCAATCCCCTAATGAGATCAGAATTGGCTCTGGCTTAATTTTCCCCATTTATTGTAATTGCTGCCATTTTAATTTAAGCCGCACTTAATTCTGACCTATGAATGTAATTAATATGACATTTGGCGTTGAAGCCAAGCTCCTGAGTATCGGCTTTGTTTTTTGGGTATCCCTATTCTGAACAGGAATTTATATGTCATTTATACATGTATAGATCCATTATATTCCATCCTGGCACAGGAAATACAAAAACTTATATTATTCTTGTGTCTATCACATTATCACCATGAAGAATGGGAAAGTCATGATGAAGACCACCAGACATTCTCTTACACACCTGTCTCAGATGCTTTGCTTCCCTCATGCTGATCTGCTAGATGTTCTTGGTCTCCACGTCGGGATTTGCAAGTAGCCCAGTGAGCTCCCATGAGTTTATTTCCGAGCCCTACATAAGGCAGGCAGGTAGGAGATGGACCGTTGACAGAGGACCCCATCTGAAGACACTGTAAGGGGGTTATTAAAATGGTCTTGTGCCCCAAACACGTCCAGGTTAACTGTACGTACATTTCTGTCTTGTAATGCTGTTAAACCGTGTATTTATTGTTGTATCTAGTGCTGCTATTTGTACATTATTGATAGGGAAAGTGCAGTACCTCAGTTGGGACACTAGGTTAGGTACCCTAGTACACACAGCTAAGATAGGAGGGGCCACTGTGAGTAAGCTAAAGATATTTCTTGATTGTGAGCAGTAGGGCCAGGGAGCCCAAACAGTCCGGATGGGCTTTAAAGCCCTGGGACAGCATAGTGACCACGCAACGTTGTGAAGCTAGGAGCCCAGCCATCCAGAGTATATGGTGGCCAGAAGTTACAGGGGAAGACTACAACAGAATCTGCAGAATAGAGATGCAGGTCACCCCAAAATGTGGCAGCTTTCTACTTGGGTAGATGCCCTTATGTCTGGTGTGAAACGGACAAGGGAATCCTGAACATTGTGAAGCTGAACAGGGAGGATGCTGTGGTACCAGTCAAGATGGTATGACCTGGGTACCAGGGGAAAGACATAGGGAGGAGCACATGGAAAGCAAAGGATGTGAACTCTGTGTTTATGCTGTAAATAATGTGAACATGCTGCGATTAGAAACAAGTAAAGTTCTACTTTTAAAGTTGGAATTGGACTCAGTCTCTTTATGTGAAGAAGTGTCTCTGCGTCTAAGGGAGGCCTCTGAAAGCCAGGCAAGTGAGACAGTGAGACTTTTTATATGTGATGCGGGTGGCCAGGGCACACTAAAGCAGACACCTATGAGGACCATGACTACAGCCCTGGCTGCCGCTCACAACACTACACTAGCCATTGCTGGCACTACAACCCCCATCGGACTGCATATCACGGAGGACCAGCGGGAGTCACGATAAGTGTTGTTTAAACCTCAGACTGTCGTATCAATTCTTCCTATTCCTTTAATCCTTGTTTACTGTTTATTAACTCCCTATAAGGAGATTACTTTCATCTTTACTGTTAAAGGGAACCTGTCACCCCATTTTTTCCGTATGAGATAAAAATACCGTTAAATAGGGCCTGAGATGTGCATTACAATAGTGTAGTTTGTGGACCCTGATTCCCCACCTATGCTGCCGAAATACGTTACCAAAGTAGCCGTTTTCGCCTGTCAATCAGGCTGGTCTGGTCGGACGGGCATGGTGACATCGCTGTTTCTTCCCCCAGATCTTGCTTATTTTTCCGATGGTGGCGTAGTGGTTAGCGCATGCCCAAGTGCCGAATCCACTGCATAGGTGAGGAAAAAGAGCGCGATCTGCGCTATTCCCCTGGTGATCGGTGGGGGCGGCCATCTTCCTGTGGCCGCGTGTGCGCAGATGGAGCGCTCTGCTGTCCGGGGCTTCAGGAAAATGGCCGCGGGATGCCGCGCATATGCAGATGGAGATCGCGGTGGCCATTTTCCTGAAGCAGAGTTCGCATCTCGGCTTCAGGAAAATGGCCGCCGCGATCTCCATCTGCGCATGCGCGGCATCCCGCGGCCATTTTCCTGAAGCCCCGAGCAGCAGAGCGCTCCATCTGCGCACGCGCGGCCACAGGAAGATGGCCGCCCCCACCAATCACCAGGGGAATAGCGCAGATCGCGCTCTTTTTCATCCCCTATGCAGTGGATTCGGCACTTGGGCATGCACAAACCACTACGCCACCAACGGAAAAATAAGCAAGATCTGGGGAAGAAACAGCGATGTCACCACGCCCATCCGACCAGACCAGCCTGTTGACAGGCGAAAACGGCTACTTTGGTAACGTATTTCGGCAGCATAGGTGGGGAATCAGGGTCCACAAAATACACTATTGTAATGCACAGCTCAGGCCCTATTTAACGGTATTTTTATCTCATACGGAAAAAACGGGGTGACAGGTTCCCTTTAAATTAAATAATATTGTTACACCGCATTGCTCTGCAATCCCTGCGTTCTGCATCTCAGCACCGGCTTACAAAGACAAATGAAATGTGGCTGTAAAATATGCAACAAAGTAAGGATGTTTCTACCCCACTGGGGTCTTTATCACAATGTCGCTGCAAGAAAAGAAGACAATGTAAGTGAACATTATAATAGTCACAGGGCATCAATCACCAGGATGAATTATTTATCTCATAAAACACAAGTGTATACAGTGGGGAAAAAAAGTGTGTAGTCAGCCACCAATTGTGCAAGTTCTCCCACTTAAAAAGATGAGAGAGGCCTGTAATTGACATCATAGGTAGACCACAACTATGATCGTCAAAATGAGAAAACAAATCCAGAAAATCACCTTGTCTGATGAGGCAAGATTTATTTTGCAAATTATGGTGGAAAATAAGAATTTGGTCATTAACAAAAGTTCATCTCAATATTTTGTTATAGATCCTTTGCTGGCAATGACAGCGGTCAAACGTTTTCTGTAAGTCTTCCCAAGGTTGGCACACACTGTCGGTGGTATGTTGGCCCATTCCTCCATGCAGATCTCCTCTAGAGCAGTGATGTTTTGGGTCTGTCACTGGGCAACATGGACTTTCAACTCCTTCCAAAGGTTTTCTATGGGGTTGAGATCTGGAGACTGGCTAGAACACTCCAGGTGCTTCATATGCTTCTTACAAAGTCACTCCTTCGTTGCCCTGGTGTTGCACTTGGGATCATTATCTTGCTGAAGACCCATCCACATTTCATCTTCAATGCCCTTGCTGATCGAAGGAGGTTTGCACTCAAAATCTCACGATACAAGGCCCCATTCAGTCTTTCATGTACACGGATCAGTTGTCCTGGCCCCTTTGCAGAGAAACAGCCCCAAAGCATGATGTTGCCACCCCCATGCTTCACAGTAGGTATGGTGTTCTTTGGATGCAACTCAGCATTCTGTCTCCTCCAAACACGACGAGTTTTGTTTCTACCAAACAGTTCTACTTTGGTTTCATCAGAACATAAGACATTCTCCCAATACTCTTCTGGATAATTCAAATGCTCTCTAGCAAACTTAAGATGGGCCCAGACATGTACTGGCTTAAGCAGGGGGACACTTCTGGCCCTGCAGGATCTGAGTCCCTGGCAGTGTAGTGTGTTACTGATGGTAGCCTTTGTTACGGTGGTCCCAGCTCTATGCAGGTCATTCACTAGGTTCCCTGTTATGGACTGGTGATTTAGGAGCGACATGTGACGAGCTCTGAGCTGGTGGGAACTATACTGACCGCAGTTCCTGATCTTAACACAACACTAGAAGTAGCCGTGGGATGTTCCTGTAACTCCCTAGACACCTCGTCACAGCCTAACTAACTACCCCTAAAGGTAGAAACAGGAAAGCTCTCTTGCCTCAGAGAAAATCCCCAAAGGATAGACAGCCCCCCACAAATAATGACTGTGTGTGGAGAGGGAAATGACATACGTAGAATGAAACAAGATGTAGCAAAGGAGGCCAATTCTAGCTAGACAGATAGTACAGGACAGAACACTGTGCGGTCAGTAATAAAAACTAGAAAAAGTCCACCGCAGAGATTGTAAAAATCTCCACTCCTGACTAAAGGTGTGGAGGGCAAAATCTGCTGCCCAGAGTTTCCAGCTTAGCTGAATAGTTACATACTGATAAGCTGGACAAAAAAACATAGAATGTGCTGAACAATCAAGTCCACAACAAATGGACTGCAAAAGGAGAAGCAAGGACTTATCTTAGCTGAGCTGGTCAGAGTGTCAGGGAAATCCAAAAGAGCTGTGACTCAAAGCAGGAACAATTGACAACTGGCATTGAGTGAGGGATAAGGCCAGACTAAAATAGCCGAGCCAGAAAGACAATAAGTGGAAGCAGCTGCTGATGCTAAATCCAAGAAGCAGCCATTCCACTCAAAACCACAGGATGGAGCCCAAGAGCAGAACTCACAAAAGTGCCACTTACAACCACCGGAGGGAGCCCAAGAGCGGAATTCACAACAGTACCCCCCCTTGAGGAGGGGTCACCGAACCCTCACCAGAGCCCCCAGGCCGATCAGGACGAGCCAAGTGAAAAGCACGAACCAAATCGGCGGCATGGACATCGGAGGCAACAACCCAAGAATTATCTTCCTGGCCATAACCCTTCCACTTGACAAGATACTGAAGCCTCCGCCTCGAAAAACGAGAATCCAAAATTTTCTCAACCACATATTCCAACTCCCCCTCAACCAACACCGGGGCAGGAGGATCAACAGAGGGAACAACGGGTACCACATATCTCCGCAACAAAGATCCATGGAAAACGTCGTGGATGGCAAAAGAGGCTGGAAGGGCCAAACGAAAAGACACTGGATTGATAATCTCAGAAATCTTATAAGGACCAATAAACCGAGGCTTGAACTTAGGGGAAGAAACCTTCATAGGAACATGACGAGAAGATAACCAGACTAAATCCCCCACCCAAAGCCGAGGACCAACACGCCGACGGTGGTTAGCAAAACGTTGAGCCTTTTCCTGAGACAACGTCAAATTGTCCACCACATGAGTCCAAATCTGCTGTAACCTGTCCATCACAGAATCTACACCAGGACAATCAGAAGGCTCAACCTGCCCTGAAGAAAAACGAGGATGGAAACCAAAATTACAAAAGAAAGGCGAAACCAAAGTAGCCGAACTGGCCCGATTATTAAGGGCAAACTCGGCCAACGGCAAAAAAGCCACCCAATCATCCTGATCAGCAGACACAAAGCATCTCAAATAGGTTTCCAAGGTGTGATTAGTTCGCTCAGTTTGGCCATTTGTCTGAGGATGGAACGCTGAAGAAAAAGACAAATTAATGCCCTTCCTAGCATAAAAGGCCCGCCAAAACCTAGAAACAAACTGGGAACCTCTGTCAGACACAATATTCTCCGGAATGCCATGCAAACGAACCACATGCTGAAAGAACAATGGAACCAAATCAGAGGAGGAAGGCAACTTAGGCAAAGGTACCAAATGGACCATTTTAGAGAACCGGTCACAAACCACCCAGATAACAGACATCTTCTGGGACACAGGAAGAGCCAAAATAAAATCCATGGAAATATGCGTCCAGGGCCTCTCAGGGACAGGCAAAGGTGAAAGCAACCCACTAGCGCGGGAACAACAAGGCTTAGCCCGGGCACAAGTCCCACAGGACTGCACAAAAGAACGCACATCCCGCGACAAAGAAGGCCACCAAAAGGACCTAGCAACCAAATCTCTGGTACCAAAAATCCCAGGATGACCGGCCAACACCGAACAATGGACCTCAGAAATTACCTTACTTGTCCATCTATCAGGAACAAACAGCTTCCCCATAGGACTGCGGTCAGGTTTATCAGCCTGAAATTCCTGAAGCACCCGCCGTAAATCAGGGGAGATGGCAGAAAGAATCACCCCTTCCTTAAAAATGCCAACCGGCTCAAGGACTCCAGGAGAATCAGGCAAAAAACTCCTAGAGAGGGCATCTGCTTTAACATTCTTAGATCCCGGAAGATATGAGACCACAAAATCGAAACGGAAGAAAAACAGGGACCAACGAGCCTGTCTAGGGTTCAGCCGCTTGGCCGACTTGAGGTAAATCAGATTCTTATGATCGGTCAAGACCACAACGCGGTGCTTGGCTCCCTCAAGCCAATGTCGCCACTCCTCAAATGCCCACTTCATAGCCAACAACTCCCGATTGCCGACATCATAATTGCGTTCCGCAGGCGAAAACTTTCGGGAAAAGAAGGCACATGGTTTCATCAAGGAACCATCAGAATTCCTCTGTGACAAAACGGCCCCTGCCCCAATATCAGAAGCGTCAACGTCAACCAGAAAAGGAAGAGAAACATCCAGCTGACGCAACACAGGGGCAGAAGTAAATCGACGTTTAAGCTCCTGAAAGGCCTCAACAGCCGCAGAGGACCAATTCGTCACATCAGCGCCTTTCTTGGTCAAATCGGTCAGGGGCTTAACCACACTGGAAAAGTTGGCAATGAAACGGCGATAAAAATTAGCAAAGCCCAAAAATTTCTGAAGGCTCTTCACAGATGTGGGTTGAATCCAGTCATGAATGGCTTGGACCTTAACAGGATCCATTTCTATAGACGAAGGAGAAAAAATAAACCCCAAAAAAGAGACCTTCTGAACTCCAAATAGGCACTTAGACCCCTTCACAAACAAAGCATCATCACGAAGGATCTGGAATACCATCCTGACCTGCTTCACATGAGACTCCCAATCATCGGAAAAAATCAGAATATCATCCAAATACACAATTAAGAATTTATCAAGATAATTGCGGAAAATATCATGCATGAAGGACTGAAATACAGAAGGAGCATTAGAAAGCCCGAAAGGCATCACAAGGTATTCAAAATGGCCTTCGGGCGTATTAAATGCAGTTTTCCATTCGTCACCCTGTTTGATACGAACAAGATTATATGCCCCTCGAAGGTCAATCTTGGTAAACCAACTAGCACCCTTAATTCGAGCAAACAAATCAGAAAGCAAAGGCAAAGGGTATTGGAACTTGACCGTGATCTTATTAAGAAGGCGATAATCAATACAGCTGTAAGATACCAATAAATGCAACGATTGTTCTAAAGTTTACCTTATTGATGGTATGCAATGGACTGTCTGACGCCGTATGTTGAAGGGGGCAATCTCAAGGAAATGTATGTGGATTCGACTAAGATAGAAAAACAATATGTTTAATATACACACTTAATTGGCAGAAAATACGATGATTGTATCTTACTACAGAATGATGTTTCAGGAACTTGTGGATTCACGCTAAGATGAAGCCTTAATGGAGGGTTTGCCTCCTGGGTTAGTGCTATAAGGGCGGCAGGACTTATAGGTAATAGAAAGCAGAGGTACCTGTGAATAGCGGTACTCGTTGTTCCGAGAAAGAAATGTCCTTTTACCATAAAATAATAGAGCGGTACTTATCTCCTTGTTTCTTTAGTCTTAGGTGGACAGCTTGTGGGAGCGTTTCTGAGTGCACTGTCCCGGCCGGTGACAGGCGCTCGTGGTGCTTTGCTGTGCTGCGCACAGGACCTGTGTGACGTTCGGGTCACGTGACTTCCTCGGTCACGTGATACCCCTGTATGCGGTACGGTGTGCAAGAGGAGCCAATAACCAACGCGTTTTGGAATTGCAACGGATTCCTTCATCAGGGTTGGCTTCCTCTGCGTCACAGGGCTTTAAATATCCTCAGCACATCATGATCGTAAGTGTCAATTGAAAGCAAATAGTTCGACCTCATTATTTAACCCCTTGGGTTTAAGAGTGTCCAGTTCAAAAATCAATCTAGTTTCTTCTCTAGACATTTGTTTCAGATAGTCCCCATTCCTCCAGTCCTTTTTAACCACCTTCATGCCAGTTACATTAACCCCTTGCAGGGATCCCCCATGGCACACTGCAAAATGTTTAGATAAAGGATGTTCATCATATTTATTTTTTATATTCTGCAGATGCTCATTAATTCTTCTGCAAAGGGGACGTTTTGTGCGTCCTACATATAATTTACTACAGGGGCATTTGATAGCATATATTACCCCCTGAGTGGTGCATGTAATGAAGTCTGTAATCTGTATATGGGTATCATTCTGAGAGGACACAGATTTCTGTTTTGACAAACGTAAAGATTTACACATTTTGCATTTCTGGCAAGGAAAGATGCCCTTTATGGTTTGTTTGAAGGGACCTATGCTTATATTTGGTTGGACGGGATTCAATGTTGTGGGGGCAATAAGTGTACTCAAATTACGTGCTTTCCTAAAGACGAAACTGGGGTGATCTAATAGTTTATCCCCAATCACCTTATCGTCCTTTAATAAAGACCAGTGTTTATTAACAATATTTTTAAGGATTTTTACATTGGAATTATATTGGGTAATAATTGGAATGGATATCAAGTTTGTTTTATTAGCAGCATCTTTATTGTTTTTTGTTGAATCATGGAGAAGTTGTTCTCTAGGGATATTTCGAACACTATCCTGTGCTGTTAGTAGATGATGGTGATTATAGCCTTTGTTTAACAATTTACCAATAAGGCTATTGGTTTCACTGTCATAATCTGCACTATTAGAGCAATTTCGATTTGATCTCATAAATTGGCTACGCGGGACATTAAGCAGCCATCTTGGTAGATGGCAGCTGTCCATTGAGATGAAGCTGTTTGAGTCTGTCGGTTTGATAAACGTGGATGTCTGGATTTTGCCCTCATCAATAAAAACATTAAGATCTAAAAAGTGTATGTTGGTTTTACTAGTAGTGGCTGAGAATTGAAGATAAAAATCATTTTTATTAATATCAATTAAAAACTGGTTTAATGAATCCTCGTCATTTTCCCCATATAAAAAATATATCATCAATTAAACGAAGCCACAGGGCCAGACCCGCGCGCAGGGAACCCCCCGGGTAGATGTAGAGATCCTCCCACCTGCCTACATAGAGGTTTGCATAACTGGGCGCGAATCTGGTCCCCATGGCTGTGCCCCACTGCTGGGCATAGTAGTCCGCCTTATATTTAAAAAAATTATGAGTGAGAATAAAAAGTGCACAATCTTTTAAAAATTCAACTTTTCTGGGAGAAAGTTGTTGTGCTAAATTTAAAAAGTGACTCATTGCCTCTGTCCCTTTCTCGTGTTGTATTACTGTATATAAAGAAGACACATCAAGCGTGCCTAATATATAGTTATTCTGCCATTTAAGATTGCCAAGAATTTGTAGAATATGTTTGCTATCTTTCAGATAGGCTTGTAATGTGGGAACCACTTTTTGAAGAAAACAGTCCACATAATGGGACAAGTTGGAAGTTAGATTCCCGATACCTGAAATAATAGGCCGGCCTGGTGGATCAATAAGATCTTTATGAATTTTGGGGAGGTGGTAGAATATGGCCATTCTTGGGTATGGTGTATATATATAATCATATTCCTGTTTATTTATGGATCCATCTTCAAGGCCTCTGTTAAGGAGTTGTTTTAAGTCATTCGTATATTCTGTTGAGGGATCATATGGCAACTTTTTATATGTTCTAATGTCACCCAAAAGACGTTGAGATTCCCTATCATAGTGGGCTTGGTCTAAGATGACGATGCCCCCGCCTTTATCGGCTGGCCGAATGACAATGTCACTTTTTTGTTGTAAATGTTGTATTGCGGACCGTTCCTTATATGAAAGGTTGTATTTGAATTGGGAGCACTTTTTTTCGCTCACTTTTTTTATATCATTAATTACATTTTTCTGGAAGGCCTCAAACGCTTGTGAATATTCATTCAAAGGATTAAACTTTGATTTAGGTCGTAGGTCGGTAAATGTGCCACCTGATGAGTCATCTTGCTGGGTGGCAGAATTTGAAATAGATGGTATTTTTTTAAGGAAATGTTTCTTTATAGCTAATTTGCGCATAAATTGTTTAATACCTATAAAGGCCTGAAATTTATTAAATTTCGTGGCTGGGGCGAATTTCAAACCCCTTTGTAGCAAGGATATTTCATTAGCTTTAAGTGGATACTTGCTCAAGTTGAAAATTTTTTGAATCTCATTATTTATTTCTTTGCGTTTTTTCTTTTTTTGGGAGAGTTTCCCCCCCCCCCCTACAGCTCCTGTGGTGTTTTTTCTTTGGCCTAATTGAAAAAACGGATTCATTGTTTTACGGCTATTAGAGGGTTGTTGGTCTTTGGTATTAGTTCTAGTGCGTGTATTCATTTGTGATTCTGATGGAGCACTAGTGGTGCATGGTGATTCCGTTATTATATCTAGCCCTTCAAAACGATTTTGTGTTGAAATTGGTGTTGTAATCTCTTGATTAATTTGAGGAGTGATGTTCAATATTACTCCTCTTTCTTCTTGTGAATTTAGAGGAATTTGTACATCGTTACTCTCAAAGGTAGGATGTATAGAAAAATCATCCTCCAGAGTAGCTATAGATAAATGGCTATCGTCAATTTGGTCAATCGTTTCTAATTCCAATGCTTCATTTTGTTGTGTGGATACAAAATCGGGGATTGCATCGCGACCAAATTTACGTTTCTTCTTCTCAATTATTTATTTTTCTTTGTTGTTTATACGGTTTTTTATACTACTTGAAAGGTTCCTAATCTCCGGGTGATTTTTATATGGGTCAATCTCCTTAAATAATCTAGAAATCTCATTCTTACCAGCCATGAGTTGATCTCTCCGTTTGTTAATAATAAAAGATACGGCTTGTTTGGAAAATGTTTTAAGCAGTGTATCCCATTCCGCCAGGGTACTCTCATCCCCTATATCACCTGACAAGTGTTTTTCAATTAATAGACCCTTTGGGATACAGTCAAATGCTAAATATCTTTCTAGGGTAACAACTTCCCATAGGTCCCTTGTTTCTTTAAGCAGTAGGTGTTCCAGCTTTTTTAGTGTTTCTTTGATGTTATAAATGTTATTTTCATTAATAACGCAGGGTGGTTTTTGTTGCCCCAGGTTAAAAAATGATTGTATATACTGAATGCGTTCCTTTCTATCTTCCCATAGGATACTCATTACAAGAGTTTGAGTGCTCAACGTGTAAAATAAATTAATTAAATAAATTAGTATAATACTGGTACCTAGGGTGTGCCCAGCAGCCAGCTACTAGTGTGGTAAATCAAATAGGGAAAATCTTATGTGTATTGTAGCGGCGCTAGTGCATGTGCATAGAGGCAGCTGCAAGTAAAATCCCGAACCACATCGGGAGAATGGGGCTACAAGAAAATGTATGTGATATAATACCCGCGCTAGAATATGCACCTGTAAGATACCAATAAATGCAACGATTGTTCTAAAGTTTACCTTATTGATGGTATGCAATGGACTGTCTGACGCCGTATGTTGAAGGGGGCAATCTCAAGGAAATGTATGTGGATTCGACTAAGATAGAAAAACAATATGTTTAATATACACACTTAATTGGCAGAAAATACGATGATTGTATCTTACTACAGAATGACGTTTCAGGAACTTGTGGATTCACGCTAAGATGAAGCCTTAATGGAGGGTTTGCCTCCTGGGTTAGTGCTATAAGGGCGGCAGGACTTATAGTTAATAGAAAGCAGAGGTACCTGTGAATAGCGGTACTCGTTGTTCCGAGAAAGAAATGTCCTTTTACCATAAAATAATAGAGCGGTACTTATCTCCTTGTTTCTTTAGTCTTAGGTGGACAGCTTGTGGGAGCGTTTCTGAGTGCACTGTCCCGGCCGGTGACAGGCGCTCGTGGTGCTTTGCTGTGCTGCGCAGCAGCTTGCAGGACCTGTGTGACGTTCGGGTCACGTGACTTCCTCGGTCACGTGATACCCCTGTATGCGGTACGGTGTGCAAGAGGAGCCAATAACCAACGCGTTTCGGAATTGCAATGGATTCCTTCATCAGGGTTGGCTTCCTCTGCGTCACAGGGCTTTAAATATCCTCAGCACATCATGATCGTAAGTGTCAATTGAAAGCAAATAGTTCGACCTCATTATTTAACCCCTTGGGTTTAAGAGTGTCCAGTTCAAAAATCAATCTAGTTTCTTCTCTAGACATTTGTTTCAGATAGTCCCCGTTCCTCCAGTCCTTTTTAACCACCTTAATGCCAGTTACATTAACCCCTTGCAGGGATCCCCCATGGCACACTGCAAAATGTTTAGATAAAGGATGTTCATCATATTTATTTTTTATGTTCCGCAGATGCTCATTAATTCTTCTGCAAAGGGGACGTTTTGTGCGTCCTACATATAATTTACTACAGGGGCATTTGATAGCATATATTACCCCCTGAGTGGTGCATGTAATGAAGTCTGTAATCTGTATATGGGTATCATTCTGAGAGGACACAGATTTCTGTTTTGACAAACGTAAAGATTTACACATTTTGCATTTCTGGCAAGGAAAGAAGCCCTTTATGGTTTGTTTGAAGGGACCTATGCTTATATTTGGTTGGACGGGATTCAATGTTGTGGGGGCAATAAGTGTACTCAAATTACGTGCTTTCCTAAAGACGAAACTGGGGTGATCTAATAGTTTATCCCCAATCACCTTATCGTCCTTTAATAAAGACCAGTGTTTATTAACAATATTTTTAAGGATTTTTACATTGGAATTATATTGGGTAATAATTGGAATGGATATCAAGTTTGTTTTATTAGCAGCATCTTTATTGTTTTTTGTTGAATCATGGAGAAGTTGTTCTCTAGGGATATTTCGAACACTATCCTGTGCTGCTAGTAGATGATGGTGATTGTAGCCTTTGTTTAAAAATTTACCAATAAGGCTATTGGTTTCACTGTCATAATCTGCACTATTAGAGCAATTTCGATTTGATCTCATAAATTGGCTACGCGGGACATTAAGCAGCCATCTTGGTAGATGGCAGCTGTCCATTGAGATGAAGCTGTTTGAGTCTGTCGGTTTGATAAACGTGGATGTCTGGATTTTGCACCACTCAGGGGGTAATATATGCTATCAAATGCCCCTGTAGTAAATTATATGTAGGACGCACAAAACGTCCCCTTTGCAGAAGAATTAATGAGCATCTGCGGAACATAAAAAATAAATATGATGAACATCCTTTATCTAAACATTTTGCAGTGTGCCATGGGGGATCCCTGCAAGGGGTTAATGTAACTGGCATTAAGGTGGTTAAAAAGGACTGGAGGAACGGGGACTATCTGAAACAAATGTCTAGAGAAGAAACTAGATTGATTTTTGAACTGGACACTCTTAAACCCAAGGGGTTAAATAATGAGGTCGAACTATTTGCTTTCAATTGACACTTACGATCATGATGTGCTGAGGATATTTAAAGCCCTGTGACGCAGAGGAAGCCAACCCTGATGAAGGAATCCGTTGCAATTCCGAAACGCGTTGGTTATTGGCTCCTCTTGCACACCGTACCGCATACAGGGGTATCACGTGACCGAGGAAGTCACGTGACCCGAACGTCACACAGGTCCTGCAAGCTGCTGCGCAGCACAGCAAAGCACCACGAGCGCCTGTCACCGGCCGGGACAGTGCACTCAGAAACGCTCCCACAAGCTGTCCACCTAAGACTAAAGAAACAAGGAGATAAGTACCGCTCTATTATTTTATGGTAAAAGGACATTTCTTTCTCGGAACAACGAGTACCGCTATTCACAGGTACCTCTGCTTTCTATTAACTATAAGTCCTGCCGCCCTTATAGCACTAACCCAGGAGGCAAACCCTCCATTAAGGCTTCATCTTAGCGTGAATCCACAAGTTCCTGAAACGTCATTCTGTAGTAAGATACAATCATCGTATTTTCTGCCAATTAAGTGTGTATATTAAACATATTGTTTTTCTATCTTAGTCGAATCCACATACATTTCCTTGAGATTGCCCCCTTCAACATACGGCGTCAGACAGTCCATTGCATACCATCAATAAGGTAAACTTTAGAACAATCGTTGCATTTATTGGTATCTTACAGGTGCATATTCTAGCGCGGGTATTATATCACATACATTTTCTTGTAGCCCCATTCTCCCGATGTGGTTCAGGATTTTACTTGCAGCTGCCTCTATGCACATGCACTAGCGCCGCTACAATACACATAAGATTTTCCCTATAATCAATACAGGGTCTATAGGAGCCATTCTTCTTGGCAACAAAAAAGAATCCTGCTCCCAATGGTGACGAAGACGGCCGAATATGCCCCTTCTCCAAAGACTCCTTAACATAACTCCGCATGGCGGCATGCTCTGGCACAGACAGATTGAAAAGTCGGCCCTTAGGGAACTTACAGCCAGGAATCAAGTCAATAGCACAATCACAGTCCCTATGTGGAGGAAGGGAACTGGACTTGGGCTCATCAAATACATCCTGGAAATCTGACAAAAACTCAGGAACATCAGAGGAGGGTGAAGAGGAAATTGACATCAAAGGAACGTCAGTATGTACCCCTTGACAACCCCAACTAGTCACAGACATAGACTTCCAATCCAGCACTGGATTGTGTACCTGTAACCATGGAAAACCCAGTACAACAACATCATGTAAATTATGCAACACCAGAAAACAACAATCTTCCTGATGTGCTGGAGCCATGCACATAGTCAGCTGAGTCCAATACTGAGGTTTATTCTTGGCCAACGGTGTAGCATCAATACCCCTCAAAGGAATATGGCTCTGCAAAGGCTGCAAAGAAAAACCACAGCGCCTGGCGAATTCTAAGTCCATTAAGTTCAGGGCAGCACCTGAATCCACAAATGCCATGACAGAAAAGGATGACAATGAGCAAATCAGGGTCACAGACAGGAGAAATTTAGGCTGTACAGTACTGATGGTAACAGATCTAGCGACCCTCTTAATACGCTTAGGGCAATCAGAAATAGCATGAGCAGAATCACCACAGTAAAAACACAGCCCGTTCTGACGTCTGTATCCCCGCTGTTCCGCTCTAGTCAACATCCTATCACACTGCATAGGCTCAGGACTCTGTCCAGAGGACACTGCCATATGGTGCACCATTTTGCCCTCACGCAGGCGCCGATCAATCTGAATGGCTAAAGACATAGATTCGCTTAAACCAACAGGCGTGGGGAACCCCACCATAACATCTTTAAGGGCTTCAGAAAGACCCTTTCTGAAAATTGCTGCCAGAGCATCCTCATTCCATTTAGTGAGCACAGACTATTTTCTAAATTTCTGGCAGTATAATTCTGCTGCTTCCTGTCCCTGACACAGGGCCAACAAGGTTTTTTCTGCATGATCCACAGAGTTAGGTTCGTCATACAATAATCCGAGCGATTGAAAAAATGCATCTACATTAAGCAATGCCGGATCCCCTGATTCAAGGGAGAATGCCCAGTCCTGAGGGTCACCACGCAGCAGAGAAATGACTATTTTAACTTGCTGAATGGGATCACCAGAGGAACGGGGTTTCAGAGCAAAAAACAATTTGCAGTTATTTTTAAAGTTCAAAAACTTGGATCTATCCCCATAAAACAAATCTGGAGTAGGAATTCTAGGCTCTAAAGCCGGAGTCTGAACAACATAATCTTAAATACTCTGTTCTCTTGCAGCAAGCTGATCCACACGAGAAAACAAACCCTGAACATCCATGCCTGTGCCAAAATCCTGAACCACCCAGAGATTAAGAGGAAAAAAAAAAAAGACAAAACAGACTAAAGAAAAAAAAAATGGCTCAGAACTCTTTTTTTTTTCCCTTCTTTTGAGATGCATTTAATTCATTTTTGGCCAGTTGTACTGTTATGGACTGGTGATTTAGGAGCGACATGCGACGAGCTCTGAGCAGGTGGGAACTATACTGACCGCAGTTCCTGATCTTAACACAACACTAGAAGTAGCCGTGGGATGTTCCTGTCACTCCCTAGACACCTCGTCACAGCCTAAGAACTAACTACCCCTAAAGGTAGAAACAGGAAAGCTCTCTTGCCTCAGAGAAAATCCCCAAAGGATAGACAGCCCCCCACAAATAATGACTGTGAGTGGAGAGGGAAATGACATACGTAGAATGAAACAAGATGTAGCAAAGGAGGCCAATTCTAGCTAGACAGATAGTACAGGACAGAACACTGTGCGGTCAGTAATAAAGAGTAGAAAAAGTCCACCGCAGAGATTGTAAAAATCTCCACTCCTGACTAAAGGTGTGGAGGGCAAAATCTGCTGCCCAGAGCTTCCAGCTTAGCTGAATAGTTACATACTGATAAGCTGGACAAAAAAACATAGGATGTGCTGAACAATCAAGTCCACAACAAATGGACTGCAAAAGGAGAAGCAAGGACTTAGCTGAGCTGGTCAGAGTGTCAGGGAAATCCAAAAGAGCTGTGACTCAAAGCAGGAACAATTGACAACTGGCATTGAGTGAGGGATAAGGCCAGACTAAAATAGCCGAGCCAGAAAGACGATCAGTGGAAGCAGCTGCTGATGCTAAATCCAAGAAGCAGCCATTCCACTCAAAACCACAGGAGGGAGCCCAAGAGCAGAACTCACAAAAGTGACACTTACAACCACCGGAGGGAGCCCAAGAGCGGAATTCACAACAGTCCCCCCATGTGGTTCTGGGATTTTTGCTCACCGTTCTTGTGATCATTTTGGCCAAAATTACACATAAAATAAGTAAACCGGGTTACATAATGCCACCATATGCACATACAGAGCATATAGATAGAGCAATAGTCAAGTATGTAACCAGTCTCAGGTTAGTGGATTACACCACAATGGAGGTAAATATATGGAGAAAGCTTACTGTGGGAGATGGAATAGACGGGGATATATGAAGGAGAAGGGCTGCAGTTACTGCTGTAATGGAAGGACAGCTTATGAGACATGGATCAGGTCAGTGGCCCAGCAGCGAACACTCTAACCAGCCGGCAGCAGTTGCCTGCGTTGTCATTGTAGCTCAAGACCTATTGTTCAAAAATCTAAAATAAATACACTTGACAAGAAATAATGGATTGAGAATAGGCCGTGATTAGTGTTGAGCATTCCGATACCGCAAGTATCGGGTATCGGCCAATACTTGCGGGTATCGGAATTCCGATACCGAGATCCGATACTTTTGTGGTATCGGGTATCGGTATCGAAAGAACATTAATGTAATAATGTGTAAAAGAAAGAATTAAAATAAAAAATATTGCTATACTCACCTCTCCGACGCAGCCTGGACCTCACGGAGGGAACCGGCAGCGTTCTTTGCTTAAAATTCGCGCGTTTACTTCCTTCCGTGAAGTCCCGGCTTGTGATTGGTCGCGTCGCCCATGTGGCCGCGACACGACCAATCACAGCAAGCCGTGACGTAATTTCAGGTCCTTCAGTGATTTTAAAATTACGTTCTGGCTTGTGATTGGTTGCGTCGCGGTCACATGGGCGACGCGACCAATCACAAGCCGTGACGTCACGGGAGGCAGGACACGCGCGCATTTTAAAATGCACGCGTGTCCTGCCTCCCATGACGTCACGGCTTGTGATTGGTCGCGTCGCCCATGTGACCGCGACGCGACCAATCACAAGCCAGAACGTAATTTTAAAATCCTGAAGGACCTGAAATTACGTCACGGCTTGCTGTGATTGGTCGCGTCGCGGCCACATGGGCGGCACGCGACCAATCACAAGCCGGGACTTCACGGAAGGAAGTAAACGCGCGAATTTTAAGCAAAGAACGCTGCCGGTTCCCTCCGTGAGGTCCAGGCTGCGTCGGAGAGGTGAGTATAGCAATATTTTTTATTTTAATTCTTTCTTTTACACATTTATATGGATCCCAGGGCCTGAAGGAGAGTTTCCTCTCCTTCAGACCCTGGGAACCATCAGGGATACCGTCCGATACTTGAGTCCCATTGACTTGTATTGGTATCGGGTATCGGTATCGGATTGGATCCGATACTTTGCCGGTATCGGCCGATACTTTCCGATACCGATACTTTCAAGTATCGGACGGTATCGCTCAACACTAGCCGTGATGTATTTATTAAGAGTTACAAAATATTAATAAATAAATATTAGAATAAACATATTGTAAAGCTACTGTATGAGATACTTATAAAAGCCAATAACAAAAATCTCCAAAGACCAACTCCACCCAGCAAAACCTGGGCAATTATCCACAAGTCAAAAATATCGTTCCCGCTCCCCCCCCCCCCCCCCTTCCCCAACAAAACATCACAGCCACTTCTCAATCACATTCTGAAACCGAGATTGAAAATATCAAGACCTACGTCTGACAGGTGCACCAGATCACTCCGAAAGATTCCTGGTGCAAAACCCTCCAAATCCAAATGCCTATAAGAAAAACAACCTAAACTTAAAGAAAAACCCTGCATTGCTCTGTCATCCCTTTTTCTAACTTTCTCAAAAAATGTACAATCTCTCCCAGATCGTAATAATCTAGGAACTATTTCTGAAAAAAACTAAACAGAATTTAATGAAAGAAAAATCTCTTCTCATTACCATTCCCATTACTTATTTTTTATTTTATTTTACGTGTAATTTTTGCTTTCAGTTTCTATAACTCTAATTTTCATTGATAAGAAAAACTGGAACAGCACAATGCTCACCGACAGGTGCCTGGCCTCCTGGGTAGAATGATCCACTCATCCACCCAAGTTACATACCAAATAGAAAAAAGAAGGCAGCACTCCAGATCCTTTTCAAAGTGAAAACGTGTAGTTTATTCAAACCCACATCTCTGTGTGACGTTTCCGCTCACACTAAGCCTTTCTCAAGCAATGGGTGTTAACAACTGTTGTGTTTTTATAGGCATAATCCACAATCATTTACATATTATGATGATAGCCATATATATATTTGCATAATAATTCTTAAAATACATCTTATCAAAAAACATCCTCCGTGCAGTCCCTTTTATATAATAAAGTGCAATGTGCTAAAGTGCTATATTAATCTCCACATTTTTCTCATTAGTGACACTCTAATATACTTTCTTTTATATAAAAATATCACGTGATATAGTGTATATAATGATTTATATCTCTTAGGCTACTTTCACACTAGCGTTTTTCTGTAGACGTCGAAATGCGTCGTTTTGTGAAAAAACGCATCCTGCAAAATGTCCCGCAGGATGCGTTTTTTTCCCATAGACTTGTATTGGCGACGCATTGCGACAGATTGTCATACGTCGTGTACGACGGATGCATCGAAATTTGTCGACACGTCGTCGGGAAAAAACGTTGATTGTAACGTTTTTTGTCTCCGCCTAAAAAAAGTGTCGCCGGCATGCGTCGTTGGCTACAATGGAAGCCTATGGACGCAGGATCCGTCGAGACACGTCATACGACGCAATGCAGCGCTGCAATACGTTTTTTTACACTGAGCATACTCAGAAGCAGGATTTTGTAGCCAATTGGCCAGACACCCCCAAATCTATATAAACCTGGCTTGGGCCTTCAACCCCACATATGCAAGCAAGAAGCCTACATGAAACAAGACAGAGAAGACAGAGAAGACTGCAGCCAGCATCTGCCCAGACAGCAAGACTCCGGCCTGCAGGAAGACTCTGGCCTACAATCAACACTCCAGCATGCCAGCTAGACTCCTGCCACACCCAGACTCCAGCCACCATAGAGCCAGTGTGAGTATTGCCATTTTTGTGTGTGCCTGTGTGCATGTCTGTGTGTGCGTGTGCATTTGACGTACTGACTACAGCAAGAGCTAAAAACCTTAATATAGCCAGAGGCCTGCCATCGTCCTGCAACAGCCAGTGTCCTGCTAGAGTCCAGATCCTGCCTGAGGCCTGCCACTGTGAAGACATCCAACTCCTGCCGGAGGACTGCCAGCCTTTTTTACGTGTGCGTGTGTATATGCGTCTTGTGTTTGGGTCCGCCTGTGTGCTTTTGTGTGTATGCCTTCACCTGCCTGCACCTTATGCCTTCGCCAATCTTATGCTTGTTCATGTGTTATGCTTGTGTTATGCCTGCGCCTGTGTGCTTTTTGTGCGTGTGCATGCACCTGTGTGCTTTGAGGCATGTTTGTGTGCCTCTTGGTGATTGCATGTGCATGCGTCCATGCCTTTTGATTCATTCCCTTTTTCTTATGTATTCACCAAGTATAGTGGTCTGTGCAGCATGTCGTTTCAATGTGTGAGCATGTATTGTGTGTTTTTTTTTCTATTTTAATTTTTTTTTTTTATTATTACTGTTGAAACCACCCAGTTGATGTACTTGTATTTAAAATAAAGAGCATTTTAGCTCCTTTGTTATGATTTAAACAAAAAAAAAGAAATAAAAAAGAAAATAATAAAATGTTTAATAACAAATGTCCGTAGTATCATTTCAGAAATGAAAATTTAAAAATGGTTTATGTACAAATGGTAACACATGCAATAGAGTTGGTTGAGAGCTTATTTTAGATTAAAGGTAATACTTTAAATTTTTTTTGGGGGGAGGTGAATTTTTCAAGTGATTTTTGGGAAAAAAAAATATGTGTTAAATATATTTTAACATGGTGGGTTCACATTTCAATTTTTTTTTTTTTTTGTACATGGAAATGGGGTGTATTTGTTTTTGGGTTTTGGTGTTCACCTTCCTGAACATTGCTCACATCATTTTAGCAGGGTTCTTATCGTTAAACATTACCTAGTTTGGGGGGTGGTCTAACTATAAATTTATTATACTTACAGATACACCAGGTACCAAAGCTCTCCTACAGGGACCACCCAAACACACCCAGACGTGCCCACATCTTGAAATCTTTCAAAGTAAGTTTTGAAGACCCTAAATCTGCTACTTCAATGTGTATAGCAGATTGCAAGTGTCTTTTAACTTACAGAACCACCAGGACCACAGCCACCGGTCATCCCACGGGACCACAGCCACCGGCCATCCCACAGGACCACAGCCACCGGCCATCCCACAGGGCCACATCTCTAAATCTTTCTAAGTAAGTTTTGAAGACCCTAAATCTGCTACTTCAATATGTAGAGCAGATTGCAAATGTCTTTTAACTTACAGAGCCACCAGGGGCCACAGACAACTGCCATCCCACCAGGACCACCCAGTGATCCCACAGCCACAATGTCCTCTTCTGACAGCCCTCCTCCACAGCAACAGCATTTATCGGTAAGTTAACCCAAAAATTTGAAATGTTTGTTTTTTTTTTTCATTTAAATTTTTGTTAATCACTACATGCATTAATTATGTTTAAACAGGAAGCTGAATCCAATGAGGAGCTATCAGAAGGGGACGAGATGGGTGGAGAGATGCAAGTTGTGGAGGAACCAAGTGTAAGTAGTGGCGAAACAGTTGCTTCACCCATCACACTGCACCAAACACAAAACAGATCTTCATACATAACTAAACACATAAAACATATGCCTACATTAACCCCTTCACCCCCAAGGGTGGTTTGCACGTTAATGACCAGGCCAATTTTTACAATTCTGACCACTGTCCTTTATGAGGTTATAACTCTGGAACGCTTCAACGGATCTTGGCGATTCTGACAATGTTTTCTCGTGACATATTGTACTTCATGATAGTGGTAAAATTTCTTCGATGTAACTTGCGTTTATTTGTGAAAAAAACGGACATTTGGCAAAAATTTTGAAACTTTCGCAATTTTCCAACTTTGAATTTTTATGCCCTTAAATCACAGACATATGTCACGCAAAATACTTAATAAGTAACATTTCCCACATGTCTACTTTACATCAGCACAATTTTGGAACCAAATTTTTTTTTGTTAGGGAGTTATAAGGGTTAAAAGTTGACCAGAAATTTCTCATTTTTACAACACCATTTTTTTTTAGGGACCACATCTCATTTGAAGTCATTTTGAGGGGTCTATATGACAGAAAATACCCAAGTGTGACACCATTCTAAAAACTGCACCCCTCAAGGTGCTCAAAACCACTTTCAAGAAATTTATTAACCCTTCAGGTGTTTCACAGGAATTTTTGGAATGTTTAAATAAAAATGAACATTTAACTTTTTTCACACAAAATTTTTCAGCTCCAATTTGTTTTATTTTACCAAGGGTAAGAGGACAAAATGGACCCCAAAAGTTGTTGTACAATTTGTCCTGAGTACGCTGATACCCCATATGTGGGGGTAAACCACTGTTTGGGCGCAGGGCAGAGCTCGGAAGGGAAGGAGCGCCATTTTACTTTTCAATGCAAAATTGACTGGAATTAAGATGGGACGCCATGTTGCGTTTGGAGAGCCCCTGATGTGCCTAAACATTGAAACCCCCCACAAGTGACACCATTTTGGAAAGTAGACCCCTTAAAGAACTTACCTAGATGTGTGTTGAGCGCTTTGACCCAACAAGTGCTTCACAGAAGTTTATAATGCAGAGCCGTAAAAATAAAAAATCATATTTTTTTACTAAAATGATCTTTTCGCCCCCATTTTTTTATTTTCCCAAGGGTAAGAAAAGAAATTAGACCACAAAAGTTGTTGTGCAATTTGTCCTGAGTACGACGATACCCCATATGTGGGAGTAAACCACTGTTTGGGCGCAGGGCAGAGCTCGGAAGGGAAGGAGCGCTATTTTACTTTTCAATGCAAAATTGACTGGAATTAAGATGGGACGCCATGTTGCGTTTGGAAAGCCCCTGATGTGCCTAAACATTAAAACCCCCCACAAGTGACACCATTTTGGAAAGTAGACCTCCTAAGGAACTTATCTAGATGTGTTTTGAGAGCTTTGAACCCCCAAGTGTTTCACTACAGTTTATAACGCAGAGCCGTGAAAATAAAAATTCCTCTTTTTTTTCACAGAAATGATTTTTTAGCCCCCAGCTTTTATTTTTACAAGGGTAACATAATAAATTGGACCCCAAAAGTTGTTGTCCAATTTGTCCTGAGTACGCTGATACCCCATATGTGGGGGGGAACCACTGTTTGGACGCATGACAGAGCTCGGAAGGGAAGGAGCCCCATTTGGAATGCAGACTTAAATGGATTGGTCTGCAGGCGTCACGTTGCATTTGCAGAGCCCCTGATGTACCCAAACAGTAGAAACCCCCCACAAGTGACCCCAAATTGGAAACTAGACCTCCCAAGGAACTTATCTAGATGTGTTGTGAGAACTTTGAACCCCCAAGTGTTTCACTACAGTTTATAACGCAGAGCCGTGAAAATATATTTTTTTTTTTCACAAAAATTATTTTTTAGCCCCCAGTTTACCCAAGGGTAACAGGAGAAATTGGACCCCAAAAGATGTTGTCCAATTTGTCCTGAGTACGCCGATATCCCATATATTGGGGTAAACCCCTGTTTGGGTACACGGGAGAGCTCTGAAGGGAAGGAGCACTGTTTTACTTTTTCAACGCAGAATTGTCTGGAATTGAGATCGGATGCCATGTCCCGTTTGGAGAGCCCCTCATGTGCCTAAACAATGGAAACTCCCCAATTATAACTGAAACCCTAATCCAAACACACCCCTTACCCTAATCCCAACGGTAACCCTAACCACACCCCTAACCATGACACACCCCTAACCCTAATCCCAACCCTATTCCCAACCGTAAATGTAATCCAAACCCTAACTTTAGCCCCAACCCTAACTGTAGCCTTAACCCTAGCCACAACCCTAGCCCTAACCCTAGCCCTAACCCCAGCAATAACCCTAGCCCTAACCCTAGCCCTAACCCTAGCAATAACCCTAGCCCTAACCCTAGCCCTAACCCTAACCCTAGCAATAACCCTAGCCCTAACCCTAGCCCTAACCCTAGCCCTAACCCTAACCCTAGCCCTAACCCTAATGGGAAAATGGAAATAAATACATTTTTTTATTTTTTTATTTTTCCCTAACTAAGGGGGTGATGAAGGGGAGTTTGATTTACTTTTATAGCGGGTTATTTAGCAGATTTTTATGATTGGCAGCCGTCACACACTGAAAGACGCTTTTTATTGCAAAAAATATTTTTTGCGTTACCACATTTTGAGAGCTATAATTTTTCCATATTTGAGACCACAGAGTCATGTGAGATCTTGTTTTTTGCGGGACGAGTTGACGTTTTTATTGGTAACATTTTCGGGCACGTGACATTTTTTGATCGCTTTTTATTCCAATTTTTGTGAGGCAGAATGATCAAAAACCAGCTATTCATGAATTTCTTTTGGAGGAGGCATTTATACCGTTCCGCATTTGGTAAAATTGATAAAGCAGTTTTATTCGTCGGGTCAGTACGATTACAGCGATATCTCATTTATATTTTTTTTATGTTTTGGCGCTTTTATACGATAAAAACTATTTTATAGAAAAAATAATTATTTTGTATCGCTTTATTCTCAGGACTATAACTTTTTTATTTTTTTGCTGATAATGCTGTATGGCGGCTTGTTTTTTGCGGGACAAGATGACGTTTTCAGCGGTACCATGGTTATTTATATCTGTCTTTTTGATCGTGTGTTATTCTACTTTTTGTTCAGCGGTATGATAATAAAGCGTTGTTTTTTGCCTCGTTTTTTTTTTTTTTTCTTGCGGTGTTTACTGAAGGGGTTAACTAGTGGGGCAGTTTTATAGGTTGGGTCGTTACGGACGCGGTGATACTAAATATGTGTACTTTTATTGTTTTTTTTATTTTATTTAGCTAAATAAATGTATTTATGGGAATAATATATATATATTTTTTTTCTTTATTTAGGATTTTTTTTTTTTTTTTACACACATGTGGGGAATTTTTTTTTTTACTTTTTTTACCTTGTCCCAGGGGGGGACATTACAGATCATTGATCTGACAGTGTGCACAGCACTCTGTCCGATCGGCGATCTGCTGTGCAGGGCTGCAGGCTTACCAGTGCCTGCTCTGAGCAGGCACTCGGTAAGCCACCTCCCTCCCTGCAGGACCCGGATGCCGCAGCCATCTTGGATCCGGGACCTGCGGCGAGGAAGGAGGCAGGAGACCCTCGGAGCAACGCGATCACATCGCGTTGCTCCGGGGGTCTCAGGGAAGCATGCAGGGAGCCCCCTCCCTGCGCGATGCTTCCCTATACCGCCGGCACACCGCGATCATGTTTGATCGCGGTGTGCCGGGGGTTAATGTGCCGGGGGCAGTCCGTGACCGCTCCTGGCACATAGTGCCGGATGTCAGCTGCGATATGCAGCTGACACCCGGCCGCGATCGGCCGCGCTCCCCCCGTGAGCGCGGCCGATCGCGTATGACGTACTATCCCGTCGGTGGTCATACGGGCCCACCCCACCTCGACGGGATAGTACGTCAGATGTCAGAAAGGGGTTAAAGATAATTATTTTCCTTTTTTTCAGTCTCCTGCTGCTGCTGCACATTCACAACACTGTGAAGGTTCTCCCAGCTGCTCCCAGAGTCAGCGTAATCGTCGCTGCGGTCGGCCATCAGTGAGTTGGAATTTTTGGGGGATTCTATTGGTACTTTTGTGTTTCAGTGTACTAATTTTTTAGTTTTTATTCTTCTTTGTTTTCACAGTCTTCACAGCGTGCTCCCGCCGAAGACTTTGACGACACAATAGATGTGGACCGCCTCATTGAGGAGGTTCGCGAGCGGGAGCCGCTGTGGAATATGGCTGACCACAGGCATGCTGATACCCATGTCATTCGTCGGCTCTGGGAGGAAGTATGCCAAAACATATTGCCGAGGTGGGAGGACCTTCATCCACAGCAGCAGAGCAAAGCATGTACAGTAAGTATTCACTTTTCAGTGATGTTTTGAGCTGAATGTAATGTATTGAATTTACCAATTTTTTTTTCTTTTCATTCTTGTCTTCACAGGTGGAAAGGTTAGGAAGCGGTGGCGGTCACTGAGGGATCGCTTCAAGAGGGAGTTTAACCAGGAGATGCAGGCCCCGAGTGGCTCAGCAGGAAGGAAGACTCGGTATAAACACGGCCCTGCCCTCTCCTTCCTCAGGCAAACCATGCTGAGTAGAGCGTAAGTATTCTACAGCCCACTAAATAACCATGTTAACCTGTCTAACTTTGTTTGGTTTCAGTCAGGGCTTTTTCCTATCAATATATTAATTGTTTTTGTTTTTTCTTTCACAGCACCTTCTCCAGCCATCGGGCACCTGCATCTGCCTCGGCGCCTTCTGGAGCGATCTCTCAATCGTCCGCCACCGAGGGCCACGTCGGTAAGCCCCACACCTCTGAGCCCTCATCTGACCCCTCTGTCCCCTCCACTTCAGCCGCCCCAAGTACTGGAGCATCATTGCAGCCTTCCTTACTTGAATCTGATGCTCAACAGTTAGCGTTCCCTTTACCCCACCCCTCTGATCCTGCCACCTCTAGACCACCATTAGGTTCATGGCGGCAGCGACAGAGGGGTCAGGAAAGGAGCTATGCTCCTGAGTTCTTACATCTGAATGCATCCTTTCAAAGTTATTTCAAAATTTTGGGAGAGCAAGTGACTGCTGGTTTCAACATGGTGCAATCACGCATCAGTGAAACAAGCCGTGAAACCATCAGTCGCTTGGATAGGCTGCATTCAGATGTAAGTCAATCTCCAGCCAACCTTTTTTCCAATCCATGCTCAGGAGCATGGAAACGCTTTCTTTTGAGCAACAGATGCGGGTAATGAATAGCTGCCATGATGCTCTACTTAAGGCCCTGTCCGAACCCCAAACTACCCCCACACCTCCCCACACAGCCACTACATTTCCACCCCAGGCCCCATTTCCACCCCAGGCCCCATTTCCACACCAGGCCCCACCCCAGGCCCCATTTCCACACCAGGCCCCATTTCCACACCAGGCCCCCCATTACCAAACCCATTTCCAATACACACGGCAATCCCAATACCCAACCCAGTCCCAATACCCAACCCAGTCGCAATTCCCATCCTGACCCCCAAACCAAATGTCTTCCCCACTGTTTTCTTCCTTGCCCAGCTTTCCTTCCCCATTAAGTATTCCACCTACCCCAACACCACCCCCCTCTGGTCAGCCTCCTGTTTTTACCCCCCCTTCCACTGCACCCCAACCAAGTAGGCTTTCCCCACCTATCGACGTGGTCCAACCTTCCAGCCCCTCCTCCGCTCGTATCTCCACCCCACACTTTGAGGATTTATAAAAAGTGTTTTGTAAAAATGTTAAAAATTTTGACAAGTTATTAAGAAAAAAAAAGTTGAACATAACCAAAAAATATATTTTTTTTTACTAAAAAAAAAAGATATTTAAAAAAAAAAATAAATAAATAAAATTCTGTTTGATTTAAACTCTACCCTTTGTGTCTGTGCATTCATTTAGGTAATATGTTAACAAAAAAAAAATGTAAAAAAAATGTAAACACCACACGTTTCAAGGTATAACATATTGGGTTAAATACCAAGAAAACCACACTTTTGGAACCTTTTTTTTTGGGGGGGGGAATACAATTTGCACAGAAACATATGAAATAAACATTTCACATAATGGTGTCTTGCCATGGAACCCGCCCAACAGGTGACACAAAATAATCCGCAAAGTGGTCCCTCATTCTGGTAACAGAACCTGTGGAGCGAACAGAGCTGCTGCGGTAATCCCACAAGGTTGTCTCCAATTCTTCTTCATCAATGGAAACAGGCTCCTTGGACAGTATAAAGTTATGGAGCACCACACAGGCCTTAGCTACCTCGTCTACAGTTTGGGTTTGCAGTTTTATTGCAGTCAGCAGAACTCTCCACTTTGCCGTCAATATGCCAAAAGCACACTCTACAACTCTTCTGGCTCGAGTAAGGCGGTAATTAAATAACCGTTTTGTACGGTTTAAGTCACGGCTACCATATGGTTTAAGTAGGTGCAGCGATAGCTGAAAAGCTTCATCACCGACACATACATATTGCATGGGTGGTCCACTTGTTCCCGGGAGTGGTCTGGCTGGCGGAAAATCATATGCATCTGCATACAAGCAACGGCCCATCGGAGACTTTTTAAATACTTGAGAGTCGTTGGACCGACCATACGCTCCTATGTCCACAGCAAGGAATTTGCAGTTGGCGTCTGCAATAGCCATGAGTACAATAGAAAAGTATTTCTTGTAGTTGTAGTACTCAGAGCCTGTTCCTGACGGTTTAGCAATCCTGATGTGTTTCCCGTCAATGGCACCAACACAATTTGGGAAATGGCAAATTTGCTCAAACTGTTCGGCACTTGTCAGCCAGATGTCCATTGATGGTTGGGGGATATACTCCTGCTGTAAAGTATCCCAGATAGCCCGACAGGTCTCTTTCACTATTCCGGAAATTGTCAAAATGCCAAGCCGGAATTGATAATAGAGTGAAGTCAGGGATTCACCCGTAGCAAGGAAGCTGTGGGAAAAAAATAAATATGAAAAAATAGCACAGACCAACAACATTTTAAATTTTTTTGGTTTCATGGTAAAGTTTCAATAAATGGCACTGTGGAAATTTTAGGTTCTGATGGGACGCACAATAAAAACTGCATGAAACAGGTGTAAAACAGTGTAATGGCCACAAACAATAAAAAAAAAATAACATGCTGCAGAAAATGCTACGCAATGTTTCAGCGCAGTATTTTCTGCAGTATGTTAAATGACATTAAATATGAGCAATGACATAAAAAAGGCAGTGGAATGGCCACAAACAATAAAAAAAAAAAACATGCTGCAGAAAATGCTACGCAATGTTTCAGCGCAGTATTTTCTGCAGTATGTTATATGACATTAAATATGAGCAATGACATAATAAAAAAGGCTGTGGAATGGCCACAAACAATTAAAAAAAATTAAAATAACATGCTGCAGAAAATGCTACGCAATGTTTCAGCGCAGTATTTTCTGCAGTATATTATATCACATTAAATATAAAAAATGACATAAAAAAAGAGGCTTACCGCAGTGTAACCATCAGCCGCTCCGCCGGTGTGATGGCAAGCCTCATCCGTGTGTCCTGCCTTTGGATGACATCCTCAAGTTTTTCCAGCAAATGATCAAAATGTTCCTTCCTCATCCGTACATAATTGAAAAATTTGTCTGGATTGTGCTGCAACTCCAGGTAGAGAGTGGACTGGACACCCCTGGTCATCCGCAGTTCATTTATCGGATGTATCCATAGTCGTCTCCGTAGACGTTGCTGCAGAAGCATCCTCCGTCTTTCTGCTGCCGCCTCCTTCTCCCGCACTATAATATCTAGGCGATTCGTCTCAAATATCACATCAGTTACCACACTCGCAATCCTATCAAGTACTCCTTCCATCTCTGCCATCCAAAGAACTGCAGGCCTCACTTGCCTCAGTTAAGGTCAGTGTTCATGACTCCACCGTAAGAAAGGGACAGGGCAAAAATGGCCTGCATGGCAGAGTTCCAAGACGAAAACCACTGCTGAGCAATAACAATATAAAGACACTTCTCAGTTTTGCTAAAAAACATATTGATGATCCGCAAGGCTTTTGGGAGAATACTCTGTGGACTGATGAGACAAAAGTTGAACATTTTGGAAGGTGTATGTCCCATTACATCTGGCGTAGAAGTAACACAGCATTTCAGAAAAGGAACATCATACTAACAGTAAAATAAGGTGGTGGTAGTGTGATGGTCCAGGGCTGTTTTGCTGCTTCAGGACCTGGAAGACTTGCTGTAGTATATGAAACCATGAATTCTGCTGTCTACCAAAAAATCCTCAAGGAGAATGTCCGGCCATCTGTTCGTAACCTCAAGCTGAAGCACACTTGGGTTATGCAGCAGGACAATCATCCAAAACACACCAGCAAGTCCACCTCTGAGTGACTTAAGAAAAACAAACTAACAACTTTGAAGTTGCCTAGTCAGAGTCCTGACCTTAATCCGATTGAGATGCTGTGACCTTGAAAATGAGGTCCATGCTCGAAAACCTCCATTGTGGCTGAAATACATAAATTCTGCAAAGATGAGTGGCCAAAATTCCTCCAGAGCGTTGTAAAAGACTCATTGCCAGTTATTGCTTGATTGTAGTCGTTGCTGCTAAAGGCGGCTCAACCAGTTATTAGGCTTAGGGGGCAATCACTGTTCACACAGGTCAATGTAAGTTTGGATTTCTTTCTCCCTTAATAATAAAGACCTTCATTTATAGACTGCATTTTGTGATTACTTGTGTTATCTTTGTCTAATATTTACATTTGTTTGGTGATTGGAAACATTTAAGTGGGACAAACATGCAAAATTATAGGAAATCGGGAAGGGGACAAATACTTTTTTCACACAAATGTATATATCAATAATACATTTCACATTCACACTATTTACATGCTATGAATTAATAATATTTGATTTGTTCACATCGTGCTTGATATTAATTAATAATTTTATGAAGCTCACGTTTAACACATGACATCTTCCATACCCAACAAACTTCTATCTGTTTTTCTTCTGACAGCCATATTCTTTTTTTGAACCCTCCATTTTATTTCATTTTATTCCCTACCTTATGAATAGTTCATGATGAGCCCATTTTTCGATAGTAATATTAATGAACACTCAGAGACCATTTTGAATTCAATCATTTTATTTACATACATTTCTTCTAGTTGATTGTTTTGTTTTCTATATAGAAGTTTTTAACAATTTTTTAAAAAGTTTTTCATCATATGTCAACCACAATGTATTTTATAGAATACATTTAATGGTTGCATACAATCATTTTTGCTTTTGAGTAACACATTGAATTCCGATCATGTGACACCCGAGGTCCGTTGCTCTACGCACCTTTATGTGAATACCATGTCTATTATACCTGCACTATTTCTCTGTATTCAACAATGTGGTTTGTCCTGATGAAGAACTGTGGAATTTCGAAACGCGTTGACAAATAAACCACATTCCTGGATTTCTGACTCCTTTTCCATCATCATTCACCAGCAGCGCAGACAAAAAACATTTCACTCCATTCTCTGATGTACACAATCCACACCAGCATTAATTTTACTTCTTTCCTTTAAGATCACAGCACGTCTGTGAACAACATAAACCTTATTAATTCTACAATTTTGAGAGCAGCCTGACTTGATGGGTATCATTTCTTCTGCCATTGATATTCTATCTTCTTTCTTCATTCCAGGACACTGGCCACTATTGGATGGGTCTTCAAGGCACTACAAAGTCGCGTGATATTGTGGAGCCAATGAATGGAAGATAGTCACATCTTCATCAGAACCTGCTCCTGTGATGTCTTCTTCTGTCACCAGGTGCCGCCATATTGATTCTGTAAGTGGTGCTGGTGAAAGAAGAGACGTTAGAACCAGAAGCTCTGCAAGACACAGGCTCTGTCCAGCCAATTAGGTTAGGGTGGTTCAGTGTCATGAATATGCCACATTCTACTGGGTCATGTGGTATATTTATGACTAGAAGATCGCGGCAATTAGCTGAGAACAGGTCCTCTTTAACTTCCCATGGTCATTCATGACTTAACAGGTTTCTTGTGGCATGGAAAGGGTTTAGAGCTCCTCGTGGTCTGTTGGCTGTGCTGCTTATTGGAATCACACCCTTCCATTATATAAACCTGTTGCCATGGTCCAGACCGGGTTTTCTGTCTTGTCTCTCCTTCCCTGGTCTGGTTATGTCTGGGGTTAACTTTCCCTGCCTCGTTCCGGTGCCAGGTCTGCTATTTCTCTGCGCTGAATCCTGCAGGCAGTGTCAGCTATATTTCCTGCCTACGGCGTGTGTAGCTGGCTCTGGTGAAACCCTGATTTGTCCTGCTGCATTTAGCTGTCTTTGCCCGTGTCTGTTCATTCCTCTTTTCCCGCCCCAACTCTGTGTTTCCCTGTGTGTTTGGATTCCCCGGTACTTGACTCTGCTTTGGCTCTGACCTGATTCTGTCTCTTTCTTCTGATACTTCTACTACGGAATGGTACTGACCTTTTGGCGCCCCTCTGACTCTGTGTTTGGAATTCCCTTTGGTACTATGCTACTCTCTGGTATCGAGCTGGCTTGTTTGACTATTCTGCTGCCACCTGGTGGTAGCATCGCTGCAGTTCTGCTGGTCTGCTCTGAGCAGGATATCAGCCCTCTCTCCACTTTGCTGCCATCTATTGGAGTTTGCATTTACCTGCAGAGCTGCATCGTGACATTATAACTGACCATAGACAGATTTTTTTTTTCCTTTTTTCCTCTCTTTATGGATCCGCTTCGTACCCTGGCTGATCAGATGTCTAACTTGACTCAAATGATGAAGGAATTGTCTGCGGAACATAGAACTCTGGCTAATTCCCATAATCAACTCAAGAGGAAACTTACTGAGACGGTTAAGTCTTTTCAGGGTTCTACTACACAATCAGCCTGTAAGCACTTGGACCCCATGGATGCCTTGTTACACTCTCCTGAACCTACGGTCAGGCTTCCAGATACTTTCTCAGGAGAAAAGGAGAAGTTCTGTGTATTCAGGGAGAATTGTAAGCTGCTTTTCTCCCTTAGACTCCGATCCTCAGGTGATGAGAGTCAACGGGTGGGGATAATTATTTCTTTACTCTGAGAGGGTCCTTAAACTTGGGATTTTTCTTTACCTGCTACTGCCCCTGAACTTGTGTCAGAGGAGTTACAAGGACACTAAACTTCAGGAGGGCAAATTTCCAACAGATGAGAGATGATCTTGGTGTAATTAACTGGGACGATATCCTGAGACATAAAAATACACAAAGAAAATGGGAGACGTTTATTAGCATCCTGGATAGGACCTGTGCACAGTATATACCGTATTGGAATAAACATACTAGAAATAGGAGGAAACCAATATGGCTAAATAGAGCTGTAAGGGGCGCAATAAGTGACAAAAAGAAAGCATTTAGAGAATTAAAGGAAGTAGATAGTGATGAGGCATTAAATAAATACAGAAAATTAAATAAATTCTGTAAAAATCAAATCAAGGCAGCAAAAATTGAGACAGAGAGACTCATTGCCAGAGAGAGCAAAAATAATCCCAAAATATTCTTTAACTATGTAAATAGTAAGAAACTAAAAAATGAGAGTGTTAGCCCCCTTAAAAATAGTCTGGGTGAAATGGTGGATGAGGATGCGGAAAAAGCCAATATGATGAATGACTTTTTTTCATCAGTATTTACACAAGAAAATTCCATGGCAGACAATATGACTAGTGATAACAAAAATTCCCCATTAAGTGTCACCTGCTTAACCCAGCAGGAAGTACGGCGGCGTCTAAAAATCACTAAAATTGACAAATCTCCGGGCCCGAAAGGGATACACCCCCGAGTACTGCAGGAATTAAGTACAGTCATTGATAGACAATTATTTTTAATCTTTAAAGACTCCATAGTAACAGGGTCTGTACCACAGGACTGGCGTATAGCAAATGTGGTGTCAATATTCAAAAAGGGGACAAAAACTGAACTCGGTAATTATAGGTCAGTAAGCTTAACCTCTACTGTGGGTAAAATCCTGGAGGGCATTCTAAGGGATGCTATGCTGGAGTATCTGAAGAGGAATAATCTCATGACCCAATACCAACATGGGTTTACTAGGGATCGTTCCTAATCTGATCAATTTCTATGAAGAGGTAAGTTCCGGACTGGACCAAGGATATACGGTGGACGTAGTGTATATGGACTTTTCAAAAGCTTTTGATACGGTGCCACACAAAAGGTTGATACATAAAATGAGGACAATGGGGATAGGGGAAAATATGTGTAAGTGGGTTGAGAGCTGGCTCAGGGATAGGAAACAAAGGGCTATTAATGGAGCACACTCGGACTGGGTCACGGTTAGCAGTGGGGTACCACAGGGGTCAGTATTGGGCCCTCTTCTTTTTAGCATATTTATTAATGACCTTGTAGGGGGCATTCAGAGTAGAATTTCAATATTTGCAGATGACACTAAACTCTGCAGGGTAATCAATACAGAGAAGGACAATTTTATATTACAGGATGATTTATGCAAACTAGAAGCTTGGGCTGATAAATGGCAAATGTGCTTTAATGGGGATAAATGTAAGGTCATGCGCTTGGGTAGAAGTAATAAGATGTATAACTATGTGCCTAATTCTAAAACTCTGGGCAAAACCGTCAATGAAAAAGACCTGGGAGTATGGGTGGATGACAAACTCACATTTAGGGGCCAGTGTCAGGCAGCTGCTACAAAGGCAAATAAAATAATGGGATGCATTAAAAGAGGCATAGATGCTCATGAGGAGAACATCATTTTACCTCTATACAAGTCACTAGTTCGACCACACTTAGAATACTGTGCACAGTTCTGGTCTCTGGTGTATAAGAAAGACATATCTGAACTGGAGCGGGTGCAGAGAAGAGTGACCAAGGTTATTAGAGGACTGGGGGGTCTGCAATACCAAGATAGGTTATTACACTTGGGGCTATTTAGTTTGGAAAAACGAAGGCTATGGGGTGATCTTATGTTAATGTATAAATATATGAGGGGACAGTAAAAAGACCTTTCTGATTATCTTTTTACTCATAGACCTGAGACAGGGACAAGGGGGCATCCTCTATGTCTGGAGGAAAGAAGGTTTAAGACGCGGATTCTTTACTGTAAGAGCAGTGAGACTATGGAACTCTCTGCCGTATGATGTTGTAATGAGGGATTCATTACTTAATTTTAAGAGGGGACTGGATGCCTTTCTTGAAAAGTACCATATATACTCGAGTATAAGCTGAGATTTTCAGCCCATTTTTGGGGGCTGAAAGTCCCCCTCTCGGCTTATACTGCAGATCCCTGGCTCCCTGGCGCCCCAGCTTCTTCCTGTACTGAGCGGTCACATGGTACCGCTCATTACAGTATTATTATTATTATTTATTATTATAGCGCCATTTATTCCATGGCGCTTTACATGGGAGAAGGGGTAGACATAATAAAAACAGGTACAACAATCTTGAACAATACAAGTCACAACTGGTACAGGAGGAGAGAGGACCCTGCCCGCAAGGGCTCACAATCAACAAGGGATGGGTGAGGATACACTAGGTGAGGATAGAGCTAGTCATGCAGTGGTTTGGTCGATCAGTGGTTACTGCAGGTTGTAGGCTTGCAGGAAGAGGTGGGTCTTCAGGTTCTTTTTGAAGGTTTCGATGGTAGGTGAGAGTCTGATATGTTGTGGTAGAGAGTTCCAGAGTAGGGGTGATACGTGAGAGAAATCTTGTATGCGATTGTGGGAAGAGGAGATAAGAGGGGAGTAGAGAAGGAGATCTTGTGAGGTGGAGCCGCATATTCATTACTGTAATGAGCGGTAACGGTGACCGCTCAGTACAGGAAGAAGCAGCAGCGTTGGGGAAGCAGGGACTGCACCACGCCAGAAGAAGGTGAGTATAATGGGGAGGGGGAGCGCTGCACGGTATTCACCTGCTCCTCTTTCCGGCGCCGCTCCATCTTCAGCGTCTTCTACAGTGACGCTCAGGTCAGAGGGCGCAATGATGTGGATAGTGCACACCCTTTGCCTGAACGTCAGTGCAGAAGATGCTGAAGATGGAGCGGCGCTGGAACGAAGTCAGGTGAATATTGAAAGTACCGGGGGCCTGAGTGACGGAGAGGTGAGTATGTGTTAGGAGTCGAGTCTCCTCTGCTGCACAGGGGGAATCTCGATCCGTGTCTGCTGCGGTCTCCCATTCTCCATCGGCCGCAGTGGAGCCTGCTCAGCGGAGACGTCGGTCCCAGCGTCTCACTGAGCCTGATTCTGTGCAAAAGGTTACCGCTGCCTCTCCAGGCTCTGCTATTGTATCCTGAACTGATCTGCGGCGAGCAGGCTTTTCTGGGACTAAGTCCTGCTTTGCTCACACTGAGCATGCCCAGGGTAAGATCTCTCAGCGGAGATCAAGGGTCACATGCTCAGGTACTGCAGCCAAATCTATTGGTCCTTCTACGAAGGTCCTGTAGGTACGCAGGCTCTGTAGCAGTCTCTCATTGGTCCTTTTTAGGAAGGTCCTGTACGTGCTGCAGCTATTTAAGGCTCACATGGCCGCACGGCCATGCGCTAGTATCTTCCAAAGTTACGTGTTTTGCGCCACTGTGGTCATGTGCTTGAATGTGTTCAGGGACCTGGCTGAAATAAGCCCCTAGAATGCTGGCACCTCCGGCGAGGAGATTGTGTATGAGTGTATTCGGGGACCTGGCTGAAATAAGCCCCTAGAATGCTGGCACCTCCAGCGAGGAGTGTTGTGTGCATGCATGACCACTGACTGCTCTCATCTGGGTAGTTAGCCTGTGCCTCTGTGAGAGTCTAACAGGGCACAGAGCTTTGCTTTCTCGGCCGCTCTGTGAAGTTAACAGCTGGTTCATACCGCCATATTGTGAAAAAAGTTTTTTAAGAAGTGGGCACCATCCACAAATAATACTATTATATATTCTGGGTTCACTACCAAGCATGTAATATATATGCAATTTATGAAGTAAGAAAAAAGATACATGCAAAAAATGTTTGGAACTCCACAAATAAATTCTTTCAAAATTTATCAAATTTTATTTATGCACACAAGAAATACAACACACAGTTAAAAACATCTAAAAGGTTACTCTAAAAAGTAGAGAACTCCAATCTTCCATACTATAATATGTATAATCTGGCCGTAGATTATTATTTGCACCAAGTAGTGGAATACAAATGCTGCACATACATTTAACAAAGAAAATTTCACAAATAAATAGAACCCTTTATGGAGGCTCTGTTTGGATCTGAAAGTGAACCGCTCTATATATATATATATATGTAAGGTAAAGAAAGCCTGAAAAAATAGAAATAGAGAGAGAGCCTTCTTCATGTACTAGCACCCTTTCAATAATGAATGTAATCAGGATACATGGTAATCTAGATACAATAATCAGATTAACCTCCTAGTTTACCCAGAGGGATGCTCACACATAGATCAAATGACATGATAGACCAAGCATGTAGTTGACAAAAAGAGGCAATCAGCAACGGCTGAGTACTTTACCCTGACCGGTCCACTACAGTCACCCCCTGGTCCTTTAAAGCAGCGGTGCAGCCAGTGTATGGAAGAGCGCGAGACCCACGCGTTCCGACACGCACACGGTGTCTTTCTCAAGGTGAGTGCATTTCATGTGTGCGATAGCGGCTATTTAAACTATGTAAATTGGATTTACCTTAGCGGCAGGTGTGAGAGACATTTCGTTATTGTGGCGTCCATACTGCCGACAGAGGCCCGGAAATACGTCATGGGGGTCATGTTGTATCATGGCGCCTGCGCAATAGTCCCTTTCTCTATGCGCTTGCGCATTCTGAGGCCAACGACCCATATTTACATGCGCTTGCGCGTTGGTAAGCCGTATCATGTCATACAGAGATCAGCGCCTGCGCGCTGGAGGCACCCATTGTTTGCCGTCTTGCGCTTGCGCGGGGTCTACAAATGGCCATAATATTTAGGCATTGATTCCTTTATGCGCTTGCGCCCCACACAGCAGATTCCCCATATTTAGATGCGTTTACATTCTAGTAAGCTATGTCAATTAGTACAAATTTCAGTACCTGCGTATCAGGGGTACAGTTTCATATTGTCTTTTTACACCTGTGCAGAATGTATTCTGATCTAAATACATGGTCTAAATGGTAAAATCTCAATCCCTTGTGTCTACACCCTCAAAGGTGCTCAATTAACATTATCATATGTTCGTACATTGGAAATCCTGGACTCCATCTATTACCATAAGAAACTGAACCTCAGGATTAATACAGAACCATAACCACATCGTATCACCAAGGCTTAGGGGCATATAGAGGGAATGTAGTCTCCAGGGAATAGGCTACCCTTCATCAAAAGAATTACAACCTCCCCACGCCTATAGAAAAAAACATATTATAAAGATGTGTAAATCTCCTTCACACACAAAAAAGCCTTGTGTGTTGTATGGTCACCTGTTACATAAGGAGGTTTCTTGATGGCTGTAGCTATCCCCCAAATTGTAAACATATGATATAAGAGAGAAAAAAAAAAAAAAAAAAGAAAAACCTATTTTTAACGTCCGCTGTAAAGTATGTAGAAGGCTTGTATTGGTGACTCCCGACCTTCCAAAGGTCTTGTCTTCACATTTCATAGACATCGCTTCCTTAGTCGCCCCTAGAATGGTAAAACACATGAAAAAATTGGTGGAGAAAACACACACGCACACAAGGTGATGTAAAACATGTACTCAAATGGTGTGCGTCCAAGAGAAAAGGGGGCGAAAAGAAATTGATCGACGAATAAGGTTTGTTTATCATGGTTAACTAGGAGGTGACACTCAGGTTATTTCTTTTTATAGAAGCCTGAGTATAACAGCTCCTCGTTAAGACCATCTGGGGCAAGGCTGCCCAACTCATATATCCATCTTGCTTCTCGGCGCATAAGTTCCTCTACAACACTACCCCCCCTTATGTTGGTACTTACTCCCTCCAGGCCCATGACCCTGAGGGAGGCTCCCAGGCCTGCATGGGCCTCTAAAAAGTGTGATGCCACTGATGTGATCTGCTTCCCTTTTGATTTATCCGATTTGGCTGTAGCTATATTAGACAAATGTTGTTGGGTTCTACGTCTTATCTCCTGCGTTGTTTGTCCGACGTAGATTTTGTCACACCCACAGATCAACGCGTAAACCACATTGCGTGAACGGCAATTAAAGTACGCTTTAGATTGTATCTGTGTTGACAAATGTTTTACCATAATGCCCCTATCAGCAATCATTTTTGGGCAAATGGAGCAACCCCCACAGGGATAAGATCCTTTATTTGCGTGACCTGTCCTTAATTTTGTAGTGGGGCGTCTATAGTGGCTGTTCGACAAATGATCTTTTAGGTTTTTAGCCCTTCTTGCTATCACTTTGGGTCGTTCTCCAATCAGGGGTCTTAGTTTGGGTTCACTCCTCAGGATGTTCCAATTTGCGTTTAAAATGCGATATATATCACCCCACTGATTGTTAAACTTGGTGATTAAATTAATAGTGTTAGATTCTGATCTTACCCGGGGTTGTAGGGCTTCTTCCCTCGTTTTCTCTCTGGAAAGTTCAAACGCTCCCGAGATAACTCTCCCAGGGTATCCCCGTTCACGAAATCTGTTGGTCAGGTCACGAGACTCTTTGTAGAAATCCTCTGTGCGAGTACAGTTTCTTCTGAGTCTGAGGAATTGTCCTCTTGGAATACCTCTTTTTAGATGCTTTGGGTGAAAACTTTCAAAATGTAGAAGGTTATTAGTAGCTGTCCGTTTTCGGAACAGGGTGGTCATAATCCGGTTATGGTCAATCATCAATTTCAGATCTAAAAATTCAACCGAGATAGTAGAAAAATGAGATGTTAGCCTGATGTTCCAGTCATTGTTATTAAGCCCCTCAATGAAAGTCCGTAACCTTTCAGAAGTCCCTGACCATACTATGACAATGTCGTCAATGTATCTTAGCCATTTGACCACATGGGTGTAGAAGTCCTCCAGTTTTTGTACATGGGTCTCCTCCCACCACCCCATAAAGAGGTTAGCATATGAGGGCGCACATTTTGCCCCCATAGCTGTGCCTGAAATTTGTTTGTAGAAACTCCTATCGAACACGAAATAGTTCTTTTCCAATACAAATTTGAGTAGTTCCAAAACAAATGCATCATGGGCCCTGTCCCCTGTAGATTGTTTGTTTAGGAAATAAGATGTTGTTACCATACCCAAATCGTGTCCAATATTCGTATATAGGGCTTCCACATCTAAGGTTGCTAGAATTGCGTTGTTCGGGATTTCCAGGGTCTCACAAATTTCTATAAGGTGTGAGGAATCTCGCACATAGGAGTCCAGGGATTTCACCAGCGGCTGTAAAAAATAATCGACATATGAGCATGGTTTCTCGTAGAGCCCCCCCATCCCCGAGATTATAGGTCTACCTGGTGGCCTAACAATAGATTTGTGGACTTTTGGCACCAGGTAGAACGTCGGAACAATTGGATAAGCTGTTGTTAGGTAATCTCATTCCCTTTTATTTATAATACCCAGGGTGAAGGCCCTTGTAACCAATTTATCTAGCTGATTTTTAAAGATTGATGTTGGGTCTGTTGGCAATTTTTGATAATGTGAAATATTGTCCAATTGACGTTTTGCTTCCTGATGGTACATATCTTTGGGCCATAATACGATATTTCCTCCCTTGTCCGATTCTTTGATTTCTATTGAGTCATTATTTCTCAAAATCGATAGTGCCCTTCTTTCTTCCCTTGTAAGGTTGTTCTGGCCATGTTTATCTATATGGAGTTTTTTAATATCATTCCATGTCATTTCAAAGAAGATCTGTATAGCTGGAAACATGGAGAATTTGGGAGTTGCTTGGGACGGCAATCTGCCACTAAACCGTCTTCTACCCTGGTCACCATCATTTTCAATTAGTAGATCCAGTAAATCCCTAAAGGTCTGTCTATCTTGGTCTGGTAGATCATCTATTAGCGATGGTTGATGGTATAACATTTTAAACGTCAATTGTCGACAAAATAAATAGAGGTCTTTGGTCAATTCGAATTTGTCCAACCCACTCATAGGTGAGAAGGACAAACCCTTTGTAAGTAATTTGGTTTCCATTGGTGATAGCTGATATGTTGAAAGGTTAATGATACGAAATTCATTTGTATCATTACCCATATTGGCACTGGGGTGGTAGGTATTTAGAACCGTTTCCTGTTGTTGAAGCGCGTGATTCGCTTCGAGCTCGGGGACCAATGTCTCAGATTGCGGTTTCTTTTTGTGCGAGTATTTTGGTTTTCTTCGCCCCCTTCTATGCTGCTTTCTCGATCGCTCGTGTCTGTTGATAAAAAATCACTACTAAGGCTAGGTCCTGTTCCATTTTTGCTTAGTCCCACCCCTTTATCCGTTGGTTTGGTAAAGGTTCTCCCATTGCCTTGGTGTGTCCATCTGTACATCCTCTGTTTCTCTTTATCAAGTTTATCCCGCTGAAACTTAATTTTTTTCCCTCTGATAATGTCTTTTTCATATTTGTCAATTGTTTCTTTTAGTCGAACCTTAAAGGGATCTATTTGAGTTTTACTGTCAAAAACCTCGAGTTCTATTTCTCTCTTTTTTATATCCTCCTTTATTTTTGTCAATACCAATTTATCCTGGTCTATCAACATGTCTATGATGATGTATGAGCATCTCTGTAGACCACCCTCCCAGGTGGCCCTAAACTCCTGATCCACCTCCCAAGCCGGGAATATTTGAACCCTGAGGCCCCGTGGTACTAGTTCTAGTTTTTTATATTCAATCAGACTTGTCATATTCCACCATGTTTTGGTCAATTTTTTATGCAGATTGGTTAATTCTAAAGTTAAATTTTGAAATTCCTCATCCCCCGTGCCACTACTTGCGGCTGCCGCGCCATCCTCTGGCCCAAAAATATCTCTCATTTGATCCTGCCAGGCTGCTTCTCTGGCTTTTAAATCCATTATATATAATTATCCAATGTGCCTCCACTAAGAGAAATGACCCTTAAAAAAGGAATCAAAGCAACATATACAGAAAAAAGTTTTTTAAGAAGTGGGCACCATCCACAAATAATACTATTATATATTCTGGGTTCACTACCAAGCATGTAATATATATGCTATTTATGAAGTAAGAAAAAAGATACATGCAAAAAATGGTTGGAACTCCACAAATAAATTCTTTCAAAATTTATCAAATTTTATTTATGCACACAAGAAATACAACACACAGTTAAAAACATCTAAAAGGTTACTCTAAAAAGTAGAGAACTCCAATCTTCCATACTATAATATGTATAATCTGGCCGTAGATTATTATTTGCACCAAGTAGTGGAATACAAATGCTGCACATACATTTAACAAAGAAAATTTCACAAATAAATAGAACCCTTTATGGAGGCTCTGTTTGGATCTGAAAGTGTCGACAATTGACGTTTAAAATGTTATACCATCAACCATCGCTAATAGATGATCTACCAGACCAAGATAGACAGACCTTTAGGGATTTACTGGATCTACTAATTGAAAATGATGGTGACCAGGGTAGAAGACGGTTTAGTGGCAGATTGCCGTCCCAAGCAACTCCCAAATTCTCCATGTTTCCAGCTATACAGATCTTCTTTGAAATGACATGTAATGATATTAAAAAACTCCATATAGATAAACATGGCCAGAACAACCTTACAAGGGAAGAAAGAAGGGCACTATCGATTTTGAGAAATAATGACTCAATAGAAATCAAAGAATCGGACAAGGGAGGAAATATCGTATTATGGCCCAAAGATATGTACCATCAGGAAGCAAAACGTCAATTGGACAATATTTCACATTATCAAAAATTGCCAACAGACCCAACATCAATCTTTAAAAATCAGCTAGATAAATTGGTTACAAGGGCCTTCACCCTGGGTATTATAAATAAAAGGGAACGAGATTACCTAACAACAGCTTATCTAATTGTTCCGACGTTCTACCTGGTGCCAAAAGTCCACAAATCTATTGTTAGGCCACCAGGTAGACCTATAATCTCGGGGATGGGGGGGCTCTACGAGAAACCATGCTCATATGTCGATTATTTTTTACAGCCGCTGGTGAAATCCCTGGACTCCTATGTGCGAGATTCCTCACACCTTATAGAAATTTGTGAGACCCTGGAAATCCCGAACAACGCAATTCTAGCAACCTTAGATGTGGAAGCCCTATATACGAATATTGGACACGATTTGGGTATGGTAACAACATCTTATTTCCTAAACAAACAATCTACAGGGGACAGGGCCCATGATGCATTTGTTTTGGAACTACTCAAATTTGTATTGGAAAAGAACTATTTCGTGTTCGATAGGAGTTTCTACAAACAAATTTCAGGCACAGCTATGGGGGCAAAATGTGCGCCCTCATATGCTAACCTCTTTATGGGGTGGTGGGAGGAGACCCATGTACAAAAACTGGAGGACTTCTCCACCCATGTGGTCAAATGGCTAAGATACATTGACGACATTGTCATAGTATGGTCAGGGACTTCTGAAAGGTTACGGACTTTCATTGAGGGGCTTAATAACAATGACTGGAACATCAGGCTAACATCTCATTTTTCTACTATCTCGGTTGAATTTTTAGATCTGAAATTGATGATTGACCATAACCGGATTATGACCACCCTGTTCCGAAAACGGACAGCTACTAATAACCTTCTACATTTTGAAAGTTTCCACCCAAAGCATCTAAAAAGAGGTATTCCAAGAGGACAATTCCTCAGACTCAGAAGAAACTGTACTCGCACAGAGGATTTCTACAAAGAGTCTCGTGACCTGACCAACAGATTTCGTGAACGGGGATACCCTGGGAGAGTTATCTCGGGAGCGTTTGAACTTTCCAGAGAGAAAACAAGGGAAGAAGCCCTACAACCCCGGGTAAGATCAGAATCTAACACTATTAATTTAATCACCAAGTTTAACAATCAGTGGGGTGATATATATCACATTTTAAACGCAAATTGGAACATCCTGAGGAGTGAACCCAAACTAAGACCCCTGATTGGAGAACGACCCAAAGTGATAGCAAGAAGGGCTAAAAACCTAAAAGATCATTTGTCGAACAGCCACTATAGACGCCCCACTACAAAATTAAGGACAGGTCACGCAAATAAAGGATCTTATCCCTGTGGGGGTTGCTCCATTTGCCCAAAAATGATTGCTGATAGGGGCATTATGGTAAAACATTTGTCAACACAGATACAATCTAAAGCGTACTTTAATTGCCGTTCACGCAATGTGGTTTACGCGTTGATCTGTGGGTGTGACAAAATCTACGTCGGACAAACAACGCAGGAGATAAGACGTAGAACCCAACAACATTTGTCTAATATAGCTACAGCCAAATCGGATAAATCAAAAGGGAAGCAGATCACATCAGTGGCATCACACTTTTTAGAGGCCCATGCAGGCCTGGGAGCCTCCCTCAGGGTCATGGGCCTGGAGGGAGTAAGTACCAACATAAGGGGGGGTAGTGTTGTAGAGGAACTTATGCGCCGAGAAGCAAGATGGATATATGAGTTGGGCAGCCTTGCCCCAGATGGTCTTAACGAGGAGCTGTTATACTCAGGCTTCTATAAAAAGAAATAACCTGAGTGTCACCTCCTAGTTAACCATGATAAACAAACCTTATTCGTCGATCAATTTCTTTTCGCCCCCTTTTCTCTTGGACGCACACCATTTGAGTACATGTTTTACATCACCTTGTGTGCGTGTGTGTTTTCTCCACCAATTTTTTCATGTGTTTTACCATTCTAAGGGCGACTAAGGAAGCGATGTCTATGAAATGTGAAGACAAGACCTTTGGAAGGTCGGGAGTCACCAATACAAGCCTTCTACATACTTTACAGCGGACGTTAAAAATAGGTTTTTCTTTTTTTTTTTTTTTTTTTTTCTCTCTCTTATATCATATGTTTACAATTTGGGGGATAGCTACAGCCATCAAGAAACCTCCTTATGTAACAGGTGACCATACAACACACAAGGCTTTTTTGTGTGTGAAGGAGATTTACACATCTTTATAATATGTTTTTTTCTATAGGCGTGGGGAGGTTGTAATTCTTTTGATGAAGGGTAGCCTATTCCCTGGAGACTACATTCCCTCTATATGCCCCTAAGCCTTGGTGATACAATGTGGTTATGGTTCTGTATTAATCCTGAGGTTCAGTTTCTTATGGTAATAGATGGAGTCCAGGATTTCCAATGTACGAACATATGATAATGTTAATTGAGCACCTTTGAGGGTGTAGACACAAGGGATTGAGATTTTACCATTTAGACCATGTATTTAGATCAGAATACATTCTGCACAGGTGTAAAAAGACAATATGAAACTGTACCCCTGATACGCAGGTACTGAAATTTGTACTAATTGACATAGCTTACTAGAATGTAAACGCATCTAAATACGGGGAATCTGCTGTGTGGGGCGCAAGCGCATAAAGGAATCAATGCCTAAATATTATGGCCATTTGTAGACCCCGCGCAAGCGCAAGACGGCAAACAATGGGTGCCTTCAGCGCGCAGGCGCTGATCTCTGTATGACATGATACAGCTTACCAACGCGCAAGCGCATGTAAATATGGGTCGTTGGCCTCAGAATGCGCAAGCGCATAGAGAAAGGGACTATTGCGCAGGCACCATGATACAACATGACCCCCATGACGTATTTCCGGGCCTCTGTCGGCAGTATGGACGCCACAATAACGAAATGTCTCTCACACCTGCCGCTAAGGTAAATCCAATTTACATAGTTTAAATAGCCGCTATCGCACACATGAAATGCACTCACCTTGAGAAAGACACCGTGTGCGTGTCGGAACGCGTGGGTCTCGCGCTCTTCCATACACTGGCTGCACCGCTGCTTTAAAGGACCAGGGGGTGACTGTAGTGGACCGGTCAGGGTAAAGTACTCAGCCGTTGCTGATTGCCTCTTTTTGTCAACTACATGCTTGGTCTATCATGTCATTTGATCTATGTGTGAGCATCCCTCTGGGTAAACTAGGAGGTTAATCTGATTATTGTATCTAGATTACCATGTATCCTGATTACATTCATTATTGAAAGGGTGCTAGTACATGAAGAAGGCTCTCTCTCTATTTCTATTTTTTCAGGCTTTCTTTACCTTACATATATATATATATAGAGCGGTTCACTTTCAGATCCAAACAGAGCCTCCATAAAGGGTTCTATTTATTTGTGAAATTTTCTTTGTTAAATGTATGTGCAGCATTTGTATTCCACTACTTGGTGCAAATAATAATCTACGGCCAGATTATACATATTATAGTATGGAAGATTGGAGTTCTCTACTTTTTAGAGTAACCTTTTAGATGTTTTTAACTGTGTGTTGTATTTCTTGTGTGCATAAATAAAATTTGATAAATTTTGAAAGAATTTATTTGTGGAGTTCCAACCATTTTTTGCATGTATCTTTTTTCTTACTTCATAAATACCGCCATATTGTGCCGCCATTCACTTAGCAGCAGGATCTTTCCTGCACGGTGGATCCCGGGTTGCGAACACACCAATCCAATCAATAAATATATTCGGTGCGTTCCGCAAACCCTAACAGTATGTGATTTTTTTTTTTTTTATCGTAGCAACAGCAAATGGGGCAAGTGTCTGTATGGAGCATCTTATGGGGCAATAACATTTGTGCAGGATAATATGGGGCAAGTGTCTGTATGGGGCCATAATCAACATTTGTGCAGCACTATATGGGGCAAATGTCTGTATGGAGCATCTTATGGGGCAATAACGTCTTTGCAGCACTGTATGGGGCAAGTGTCTGTATGGAGCATCTATGGGGCCATAACATTTGTGCAGCATTATATGGGGCAAGTGTCAGTATGGGGCCATAATCAACGTTTGTGCAGCACTATATTGGGCAAGTGTCTGTATGGGGCATCTATGGGGCCATAACATTTGTGCAGTACTATATTGGGCAAGTGTCTGTATGGAGCATCTTATGGGGCCATAATCAAGGTTTGTGCAGCACTATATGGGGCAAATATCTTTATGGAGCATCTTATGGGGCCATAATCAACATTTGTGCCGAATTATATTGGGCAAATGTGTCTATGGAGCATCTTATGGAGCCATTATTAACCTTTATGCAGGATTATATGAGGCATATTTTAACATGGAGCATCTTATGGGGCCATCATAAACTTTATGGAGCATTATGTGGGGCTCCTGATTCAATATGGATATTCAAAAACACTTAACCTACTGATGTCTCAATTAATTTTACCTTTATTGGTATCTATTTTTACTTTTGACAATTACCGGTAGCTGCTGCATTCCCCACCCTAGGCTCATACTCGGGTCATTAAGTTTTCCCATTTTTTTGTGGCAAAATTAGGGGGGTCGGCTTATAATCTGGTCGGCTTATACTCGAGTATATACGGTATAATGTTACAGGGTATATATACTAGATTCCTTGATAGGGCGTTGATCCAGGGAACTAGTCTGATTGCCGTATGTGGAGTCGGGAAGGAATTTTTTTACCCAATGTGGAGCTTACTCTTTGCCACATGGGTTTTTTTTCCCTTCCTCTGGATCAATATGTTAGGGCATGTTAGTTTAGGCTATGGGTTGAACTAGATGGACTTAAAGTCTTCCTTCAACCTTAATAACTATGCTACTATGCTACTATGTGTCTGTGGATAGGTTCTTTGAGGCTTTATGACTGATTTTTGATGAACCAGACCGGATCAGGGTGGCAGAGGACAAGATCATGGGTCTCTCCCAGGGTGAACTAACTGCCAAATGGTATTGTTCAGAGTTTAGACGGTGGTCCACCAAAGTGTCCTGGAATGACTCTGCGCTAAGATGACAGTTCAGGAGCGGACTCTCAGATCAGCTTAAGGACGCTCTGAGTGACCATGTGCCACCAAGCTCCTTGGTGGAGGCCATGTCTCAGGCCATTCGTATGGATCAGAGGTTGCAGGAGAGAGGTGTAATTCAGCGAGAGGTTCCTTTATATCCTGCTAATTCTGATGTGATGCCATATGCAGAGCCTATGGAGGTTGGGGCCACTAACCTCAAGGAGAATGAGAGAAAGTGACAACGTGAAGGGAGATTATGTTTTTATTGTGGAAGTCCTGGACATTGGAAAAAGGGCTGCCCCTCTTGCCCACCATCTAACAAATTGCCGGGAATCGCTTAAGTCTGGGTAATTGCCAAGGAGGTGACCCAGACTCTCAATTACCTTTGTCCTCATTTCAAAAGATTTTGTTGGAGGTGGAACTTTGTTGTGGGGATGATTACACACCCACTTCAGCTTTCATGGAATGTGGGTCATCCATGAACTTCATTGTCTCAAGGTTGGTGTCCAAGAGTAAGATAGGAACAGTTAGGCTTGAAACCCCAATTCATATCATTGCCATTGATAAGACACCACTGGTTAAGAATATTGTAAAGCTTGTTTCAGAGGAGTTTCTCCTCAAGGAGGGTTCCTTGCATCTGGAGCGCATTTCATGCTATGTTCTGGATAATCTTTCAAAGGGACTGGTGTTGGGGTTCCTGTTGTGAATTCTGCTCTTGGGTTCCCTCCGGTGGTTGTTGGTAGTAATGCAGTTGTCCCTGGGTTGCAATCTTGGTCAGGTGTCTCTGCTGATTGCAGCTCTGACTGGGTTATTTAGGTGTGCAGGATTCATTAGTCCTTGCCAGTTGTCCATTGTTCTTGGAGGTTTTGCATCTCTGTCTGGTTCCTCCTGCCCTGCTGCCAAGTCAGCAAAGATAAGTGTCTGGTTTTTGTTTCTGCAGCACACATGCTGTGTGCTTTACTATTCCGTGCTATTCATTGTTTTTTCTTGTCCAGCTTAGACTGTGTTAGGATTTTTTCAGTCAAGTTGGATTCTCAGGAGATGCAGATATACATTCCATGTCTTTAGTTAGATGGTGGAATTTTTGTATTATCTGCTGTGGATATTTTTAGGGTTTTAATACTGACCGCTTAGTATTCTGTTCTATCCTTTCCTATTTAGCTAGAGTGGCCTCTTTTGCTAAATTCTGTTTTCTGCCTGCGTGTGTCTATCCTCTCCTACTCACAGTCAATATTTGTGGGGGGCTGCCTATCCTTTGGGGTTCTGCTCTGAGGCAAGATAGAATTCCCATTTCCATCTATAGGGGTATTTAGTCCTCCAGCTGTGTCGAGGTGTCTAGGATGTGTTAGGTACACCCCACGGCTACTTCTAGTTGCGGTGTCAGTTTAGGGGTTGCGGTCAGTACAGGTTCCACTTACTCCAGAGAATGTCTCATGCTGCTCCAAGGTCACCGGATCATAACAGGTTCCCCTGGTTACAATTGCATAATCCTGTTATTGACTGGGAATCTCGGGATATTGTGAAATGGGGTCCTAATTATTCAACTGGTTGTCTTTCTGCTGTTCTGGTGTCGTCTGTTAATCTGGAGGGTATTCCAGAGTACTTGAAAGATTTTAAGGATGTGTTTTCCGAAAAAGAGGCTGAGGTCTTGCCACCAAATCGCCCCTATGATTGTACTATTAATCTCATTCCGGGTGCTAAATTGCCCAAGGCCCGTTTGTACAATCATTCCGGCCTGCAATGTACCGCTATGAAAGATTATATCTCAGAAAGTTTACGTAAAGGTCACATCTGTCCCTCTGTCTCTCCTGTGGCTGCAGGCTTCTTTTTTGTAAAAAAAAAAAGATGGAGGTTTACACCCTTGCCTCGATTTTCGGGAGCTAAATTAACTTCTTGCTTATTCCTGATCTTTACAACCAATTATCTGGGGCTAAGTGGTTTTCCAAGTTGGACCACAGGGGAGCATATAATCTTATCCGTATTCGGGAGGGGGATGAGTGGAAAATGGCATTTCTCGCCTGTGAGGGTTTGTTTGAAAATTTGTTCATGCCCTTTGGTCTCTTGAAAGTGCCAGCGTTTTTTCAAAACTTAATAAATTATGTATTTTCTAACTTCATTGGGTGCTTTATGGTGGTATATCTTGATGACATTCTTGTAATTTCATCTGACAAAGAATCTCACATGGGTCATTTACGTGCAGTTCTTCAGAGGTTACGGGAGACCTCTCTGTTCGCTAAACCTGAGAAGTGTTCATTTTGTATCCAAGAGCTGTCCTTTCTGGGGTTCATCCTTTCTACCAAGGGGTTTCGTATGGACCCTGGAAAGATACAGGCCATTGTTGCAACCCAGAGACCTCAAGGGGCTTCAGTGTTTTTTGTGTTTTGCCAATTACTATCACAAATGTATTAAGGGTATTTCACAGGTGGTCAAGCCTCTCACTAATCTCACGCGTAAGGGGGCTGATCTTAGAAACTTGCTTGACTATTCTGCTGCCACCTAGGGGTAGCTTCAATGCAGTTATGCTGGTCTGCTCTAAACAGGATTTCACCCCTCTCTCCATCCTGCTGTCATCTAGTGGAGTTTGCATTTACCTGCAGAGCTGCAGCGTGACACCTGTGTCTGGCTTCCTTCCATGCGAGCTATAGAATCTTTATTCTGTTCTTGGCTGCAGTGGAGATGGCGTTTCTGGAGTCTCGCACTTGTCATCTTGAGATTGTTTCATGTGGTTTGTTGTGAATACCTCTTCCTTCCCCCTGTTAATGTTCCTTTGTGTTGCTTTTTTCTGCCCTGCTAGTGTGCATCCATCTTTCCTATGTATTTTATCCGCTGTGCGTGTCGTTTCATTGTTCCGCTGTCTGTCCTGCTGGTGTCACCCCTTATACACCTGCCCCTTCCCTCACTTCCCTCATAGCAGCACAGAGAGGTACAAAAACCAGGCATCTCCACCTTCAGGAGTAACCCCAGGGTTAGGGATAGACTAGGGCAGTGCTCCTCAACCTTTCTGATCTTGAGAGATACATTCAGTTCAGTGAGAAGGTGGCAAGCCACATACAGCTCCGAGAGTGGGTTGCGAACTACATCCAGCTCCTGCCCTCCTCACAGTAATGCAACCAAAGCCCTCATTATGGGAATAATGAATATAACCAAAGTTTGTCAACAGAAATCACCCCAAAGTAGTATACCAAGATCCAGGGGTTCACACAATACCCATGATCAGCACCCTCCCATCAAGCACTCCCAGCACGATGTCACATCCAGCTTCAAGCATCTCCTCTGACCGATAGGATCATCCTGTCTCCAGCATACTATATCTAAATTTTCTCTAAACCCTCAAGACCAGTATATGTGCATCCAGGTCTGCTCTTCTGTGCAGGGATACTCACAAAGCTCATCATTTTGAGATGTGCTCTTCATACCTGTGCTAGACCTGGAGCTAATGCACCAAGCTGGCAGACAGCCGTGAGCCACAATTGATGGCTACAGGTTGTCTAGGACTTCCCTAGATTAGGGACAGTGTAGGCTCCCTCTTACCCGACATTCCTACGGTCACAGTGACACTGGGACCTGCAGTCCTGTCCAGTCTGACAGTATGGGTGTGCATGCTCTCCAGCTGGAGTTATCATCTCCCTGCTCCAGCCAATTGGAGAGCACCACAGCCTTCTTAAGCTTCCAGTTTACTTTTGAAAACTGCTATAGTCTTGTGCTTCTCTGGTTTAGTCCTGTCTGTTTAGCTCCTTGTAGTACTATTGTTCCTTGTTCTGACCTATGCTAGTTCCTCTTGATTGACTGTTCAATACCATGTGATGTGATAGCTGTACATAGGGAGCTATGTGAGACTCATACTGTATATAAGAAGGTATTTGGGGCTCATACTGTATATAAGAGGCTATATGGTGCACATGCCATCTTTAAGAGGCTATGTGGGGCACATGATGTATGTAAGAGGCTATGTGGGGCACATGATGTATATAAGAGGCAATGTGGTGCACATGATGTATATAGGAAGCTATGTGGTGCACATAATGTCTTTAGGAGGCTATGTGGGGCACATGATGTATATAAGAGGCTATGTGGGGCACATGCAGTATATAAGAGGCTATGTGGTGCACATGCTGTATATAAGAGGCTATGTGGGGCACATGATGTATATAAGAGGCTATGTGGGGCACATGCTGTATACAGGAGGCTATGTGGGGCAGATAACCTATATCAAAGGCTATGTGGGGCACATGCTGTATATAAGAGGCTATGTGGGGCACATGCTGTATATAAGAGGCTATGTGGGGCACATGCTGTATATAAGAGGCTATGTGGGGCACATGCTGTATATAAGAGGCTATGTGGGGCACATGCTGTATATAGGAGGCTATGTGGGGCTCATGATCTATATCAAAGGCTATGTGGAGCTTATATTGTATGTAGGATGGCTATGATGTAGGGGTTCCTATATATAGGAGGCTGTGTGTGGGCTCTTACGGTATATAGGGGACTGTTTGCAAGATCATGCTGTATTTAGGGGATGTCAGTATACTTAATTCTGCTCAGTATTAAGTCATACAAGTAATATTAAGAACATAATTTTAATTAATATTTTAATATTAATATTGAGCCTAATGTAAGCCCGCAAGGACAGGGTCCTCGCCCCTCTGTATCAGTCTATAATTGTTAGTTTGCTTACTGTAAGTGATATCTGTAATTTGTATGTAACCCCTTCTCAAGTACAGCACCATGGAATCAATGGTGCTATATAAATAAGTAATAATAATAATAATTAATTTTATCTTATTGTTTCGGCACTCAACAACACTCACTGCCTCTCATGTGTCCCCACGGGAAAATTCATTGCCCGCCCCTGCCCTTAGAGGGTCACAAATGGTAAGCGGCCCACACCCATGTTACTCTAATCCACCCCAGACCCAATGTAATTCCAAATTTAGCGCCTTGTACTACATGTATAGCGCAGTACATCACTGCATCGCCTCCTAGTGGTGGAAGTAATTACTGCACACAACACAGCTGAGATGGATGATTTATTATTGTATAAGCAGATTATAATATTTGCTGCATCCGTCACCGTACATTATAATAATTCATTACTGTTAGTATTATCCTGGAAATGATAATCTCACTTCCAGATCTAATCAGATGTTTGCGTTAATCAATTTCACCCAATGAGTCATTATTGCAGATTTATAAAGAAAGAAAAGATGATTTATTATAAGATTCTTTTAAAGCAAATTTCTGTAAGTGACTATAGAAGACCCTCGGATTTCTGTGCGCGCTGTTTATTTCAGGTGACAACTTTCCTCCATTATCTTGGTCTCTTCCAGGAATCACAGTATCTCAGAATATTAGATGTAATTTATCGGCACAGAACCTGCGGGACAGAGAAGGGGTTAATGATATATAAGATATGCACAGACACAACTCATACATGTGCACAGTGACTTATTGTGATGCATTTGTTTAAACAACTAGACTTTATTTTTTTCTTCATCTATTCTTAGTTGTAACAACCATAACTTTTCCATGGAAGCCTCACTACTAAATTAAGTCTTATTCTTCTTTTTTCTGCCAGACAAGCTGCCATGTTCTAGGGGCCATTTTGTATATAACTAGCTAGTACATTTATAATTATTTTTAATTCACTTAATAAAAAGTGAAAAAAACATATAAACTGTTTACTGTATTACACACTTTGCCATAGTTTCCAACATACTAAATATGTCTGTTTTATTTATGGATTTGTGATGTTTATTTTTCAAAAGTATTTAAAAAAATGTGATTATTATATTTGATCTTCATTATTTGTGGGAAATATTTATTTTACTACTTGTACAATTAAATAGAGATTTACCATTATATGGAGATGAATCTTTATGTACCAGTACAACATGCCTGTTAAGACAAAGACTACTGCTTCGATCCTTAGGCTGCCGTCACACTATCAGTATTTGGTCAGTATTTTACTTCAGTATTTGTAAGCCAAAACCAGGAGTGGAACAATCAGAGGAAACGTATAATAGAAACATATGCACCACTTCTGCATTTATCACCCATTCCTGGTTTTGGCTGAGAAATACTGATGTAAAATACTGACCAAATACTGCTAGTGTGACAGCAGCCTTAGGCAGAGAAAAACCTTCTATCATTAGTTAAGCAGCCTGTGGATCACTATTAAAGTTTCTGCCTGCCGTGCTGCAGTAAATGTGTCTTAAGATAAAACTACAAACACGAGTTGATTGATTTATCATTGGTCATATCCTTCATGATGACTTTAAAATCAATAGATGGCAGCAGATCTCTACATGTGAAAGGGTATGAGCAGCCAGTAAAAAGGTCAGATGTGTGGGGAAGGAAGTGACAGAAAAAGCTAATTGTTACATGATAGTAAACCAGAGACAATCAACTTGTTGTATCTGAGCGAGCTATGGACGCTGTAGTTGATGATAATGTACAAGTATGTTATTTTTGGTTCCTTTAAATATTTTTCCATTACTTTGGGTTCTTAGAAAGCGCGGTTTACAGAGCAAGAGGAACAGAGTTATTACATTTTATATTTAATCTAGAAAGATAGGCAGTGTTTATAAAAACATGCAAACGATTTTACAAAAGGGACAAAACAATACAACATATACAATTATATAAATTAAAAAAGATTAACAAAAGAAACTTGCTAAATGCTGGTCACAAACATGGCTCAGATCTTAGCGAAGGGAAGCACTTCTATTGAGAAATGTCCAGTGAAATGTGGGTCAAGCCTACACAGCAATGTATCTTCCGGCATTGAACACAGTTAATAATTTTCCTTGGCTTTTTATCAGCACAAGTGACATTCACACTCTGGCCGATATCCTGTTGTTCATGAAACAACACTTTGCACTCTCCATTTCAGCACGTTTCTGACAATATGATGTTACGCCATCCCATACTTACCGTTCCGGCCGGTGCGCTCCCGACGCTCCTCCTCGCTCCTCTGTCCCTGCTTTCCTGGGTGCTCGTCCTTTTGCCGGTCCGCGCATGCGCAGACGGGCTTCTCTCACCGCACGGGCTTCTGGGAGTTCGTGACCCGATGGCTCCACCCCCAATATGGCGGCGCCCATCAGGTATTTCATTCCTGCATTTGCCCGGGTTAGACGCCTTTGCGTCTATCGTGTTTGCCGGTTCCTTGCCGGTATCCCCTTAGTTTCTTAGGCCCCACCAGTGTTAACTCTGTGTCGTACTCTGTCTCATTGTCTCCTTCCTCCATGCCAGTCCCGTGTTCCAGCCTCCGTGTTAGTCCTGTGTTCCAGCCTCCATGCCAGTCCTGTGTTCCTGCTTCCGTGCCAGTCCTGTGTTCCTGCTTCCGTGCCAGTCTTGTGTTCCTGCTTCCGTGTCAGTCCTGTGTTCCAGCCTCCTTGCCAGTCCCGTGATCCAGCCTCCGTGCCTGTCCTGTGTTCCAGCCTCCGTACCTGTCCTGTATTCCAGCCTCCGTGCCAGTCCTGTGCTTCCATCGCTCCCTATCTATCGTGGGTCTCCTTCATACTGGTTAGTACCTAACATTCTGGGCTAGGTCTCTTATCTGTGCGCCTCGGTGACACCACCTCTCCTGTATTCTCTGTCCCACCTCTGGCTCCCATATTAGTCGTCCCTTTGGTTCCGGCAGTCGTGGCCTCACCCCCCTTGGGCCTGTCCCAAACACTCCCTGTATAGGGGGTAGTTCCATCTGGTCCACTCGCCCTCGGGGGCTCTGTAGCCGTGACCCAGAGGGTCCACTTCTCGAGCCGTGATATATGACTTTCCAATCTATTATATCGATGAAGTTCATTAAAACCTCACTTCATAATTTCTATAAAGTACACAGAGAGATTTTATGCTTTATCTTTAGCTCTTATCTACCAGTCGTAAATCTGCCCTTCTCTACATTCTTGTGCATTGAAGCTGATTGGTCTGACATCTGTTAGCCATTAGGATTTTCCTTACTTAGGCTACGTTCACATTTGCGTTGTGCGCCGCAGCGTCGGCGCCGCAGCGCACAACGCAAACAAAAACGCGGCAAAACGCACGCTAAAACGCTGCGTTTTGCGCCGCATGCGTCGTTTTTGGCCGCAAGTTGGACGCAAAAAAAATGCAACTTGATGCGTTTCTTGCGTCCAACGCTTGCGGCCATGCGGCGCTAAACGCAGCACAACGCATGTCCATGCGCCCCCATGTTAAATATAGGGGCGCATGACGCATGCGGCGCCCGACGCTGCGGCGCTGACCGCAAATGTGAACGTAGCCTTAGGCTGGTTTCACACTTGCGTTTTTGTCTGCAGCGTTTTTTGCACAAAAAACGCATGCGTTTTTTTCCCCCTATATTTAACATTGAAAACGCATGCGTTTTTTTGCACATGCGTTTGGTCGCGTTTTCAAACGCATGCGTTTTTTGTCTGCATGCGTTCATTTTCAAAAATGCTACCTGCAGTATTTTCTTGCGCGTTTTTTTGCCGCGAAAAAACGCATGCGTTTTTTCGCGGCAAAAAAATGCATTGCTGTCTATGTAAACGCATGCGTTTTTAAGCACATGCGTTTGTTTGCGCTAAAAACGCATGCGTTTTTATAGAAAAAAACCAGAAAACACACTGAAAAGCCACCCACCACCATCAAGGTGATAAAGGGATCCAAACCCTAACCCTAACTCTACCCCTAACCTCACCCCTAACCGTTTAATGAACATTTTCTGACAGTCATATTGCCACGTATTTAAGTGCCACGTATCACGTATTTCAGTGCCACGTATGCCACGTGCCACGTATTTAAGTGCCACGTGCCACATATTTAAGTGCCACGTGCCACGTATTAAAGTGCCACGTGCCACATATTTAAGTGCCACGTATTTAAGTACCACATATTTAAGTGCCACGTGCCACGTATTTAAGTGCCACGTGCCACGTATTTAAGTGCCACGTATTTAAGTGCCACGTATTTAAGTGCCACGTGCCACGTATTTAAGTGCCACATGCCACGTATTCACGTGCCACGTATTTAAGTGCCACGTATTTAAGTACCACGTATTTCAGTTGCACGTATTTCAGTGCCACGTATTTCAGTCACGTTTAGGGTTAGGGTTAGGGGTAGGGTTAGGGTTAGGGTTTTCTTGTTTTTTCTTGTGTTTTCTTGTGTTTTCTTGTGTTTTTCTATAAAAACGCATGCGTCTAAAAAACGCATGCGTTTTACCGCGTTTACATGCGTTTTTCACACATGCGTTTTTTTTTAAAAACGCATGCAGATAAAAACGCAAGTGTGAAACCAGCCTTACCTGTTTCCAAAGGAGGAGATCAGCTACATAGAGGGGGTTATGTGAAGGTGACTGGTTAGAGTGTAAGCTCTTTTTCTCCCTTCTGTGAAGATGTCTAAGTATTTTAATTATTTCTTTATGACAAAGTCGAAAAAGCATAGATGTAAAATACTGAAGAATATGACATGCACACCTTTTGTACCCCAGTACCACTGACCCATAGACCACATACATTGAGTAACCATAAGTCAAGAGGCCAAAAGGTCTTCTACAGAGATGACCCAATAAATTTCAGTGGAATTGAATTTTACTTAATTTTTACAAAAATCCAATTTTGCTAAAATGCTGTCTGCTTGCCGACTTGTTTCAAAATCTTCACCATTCACCTCTCTCTGCTCGAGCCCCTCCACTCTTCTCCGTGATCTGTCATGTCCTTGTCACATATTCCAATCACCACTGCTTGCATTGAAGTACCTGGGCCTTTCACACTGGGCTGAGGCTTCCGGATTTGAGTGGGACAAGGAGATTTCTGAACATGTGCGTGCAAGGTCGTGGCACACACCTTGGGATTTGGATGCCATGATCTTTCACATGCTTGTGCAGAACCCTCCCAGGTGTAATTAAACCCAGTTGTCCTTGACTAGTGTAAAGGGACTGGGGATTTCATTTCAAGCAGTGGCAACCTGAAGATGAAGCAAGAACTAGAAGGGTGACAGTGAGGAGCAAAGAGGTGAGTGGTGAGGTGAGAATAAGAATTTTCATTAATTTTTACATATCATATTTATTATGCTCTCGGATCTGTAAAAAGACCTCAGAACATAACAATGGACATTCAATTCGAACTTCCTGAGAAATTCTGTGCGAACAAATTTTGCCAGATCCACTCATCTCTAGTTTTGTGGCATGTTGCATGGTGCTGGAGCTGAAGCCATCACCATAACTATATTTTTAACAGGAATATTCAGATTCCAGTTTCTGACTAAGTTCTGAAAACATAGACGTCAGTAATCCAAATTGGTCATAGCTTAGAGGGATTGTCCACCCTAAACACGATTTTGCCTTCAGAGCCCTTTTCTGACCAGTGTGAGAGTATGGAAGCGGCTCAAAGCCTAGTCCCCTCGGTACAGCAGAGGCTGGCTGTGTTATATTATGTGTTATAATATTATGTATTATATTATATATTATGTTATATATTATATTATATATTATGTTAACATTACAATATTATACTTTTGTAGACTTACTTGTTTACACTTCTCCTGGGATTCATTGTATGATCGCCTGTAGACAAATTCCTAAGAAAAAAAATTGTTCGATCCCTGTTATAAATAAGGATTATTACCAAATTTATAAAGCTTCTGCTGACAAGAATAATTTCATTATGTTAGTACAACCAATATTACAAGTGGTTTCAATATTTTGATTTTTCTATTTCCTGCATTTATTCTAGGGGTAGTTAATTTAAAGGGAACCTGTCACCATAAATAACGCTGCTAACCTGCAGATAGGCTGTCAATCTGCAGGTTAACAGCGTTATTATTCTGTCTGGCACCTGCATGCAGGCGAATGCAGCGGGGGAGGGGGAAATGTGACCGCTATCCAAATCATCCAAATTATCGTGGAACATTCTGGATTATCTTCACTTTGGACAGGTGAAAGATAAGGTTATTATTTTTCTTCTTTTACAGGGAACATGGGCATCAGTGAATTAGATGTAAGGTGTATCTTGGTTATTTATTATTTTCTAGATTTTGAGCCCTCGCAGGCAGGGTGTTCTTTCCTACTGTACCAGTCATGACTGGTATTGATTAAGATTATTGTACTTGTTTTTATTATGTATACCCCTCCTCACATGTAAAGCAACATGGAATAAATGGAGCTATAACAATAAATAATAATAATAATTTTCTTTTTCATTTACAGGTAACAAGGGCTTCAGTGGAGATGAGCATAACATTGTTTGTTATTTTTAAATTCATTTGTAAAAAAGGGTGTGTATTTTTATTTCAAATACAGGACTTTATTCTAAGTGTTTTTTACTTAAAATATGACTATGGGGTTAATAATAGATAGGTGACTTATTGAAGCCTCTCCATTACTAAACCCTGGACTTGATGTGATTAGACAATACAAAGGTGACTTCAACCCCAAAAATATGAACCGCACTTGCCACCACAAGTGGGAAGAGCCGGTCACAGCACCAGAATTGACGCATCTAATGGATGCACTTTTTCTGGGTGTCGGCAGTGGGGTGTTATTTTTAAGCTTGGGAGGGCCAATATATTTGGCCCTTTACCAACCTGAGAATACCAGCCCCCAGCTGCCTGCTTTAGCTTGGCTGGTTGTCAAAAATGAGGACAACCGCATGCCGATTTTTAAAATTATTTCTTTAAATAATGCTTAAAAATGGCGTGGGAACCCCTCTATTCTTGATAACCAGCCAGCATAAAGCTGACAACTGAGGGTTGCATCCCACAGCTGTCAGTTTTGTTTGAGCTGGGTATCAAAATAGAAAAGACTCAATGTCATTTTTTAATTTACTTATTTATAGCGCAGGTGCCAGCTGATGAATACTCCCATCAGCAGAGCCTGCTTACACTGTTATCAGTGACAGCAGGCATAGGCTAATGGGGGTAGTACTCTCTCATCAGCTGACACCTCTGTGACCAGCGGTAAACTTTCTATCGCCGGTCACAGCTGCTGGCTAACACTGTCATCTTACCACCGATCAGAGGCAGGGTTTCCAGTGCTGTCATGCAGATTTCAGCCTGGCAAACAATGGATGTTCGGGCACTCAATTCATCGGCATAAGGTCTGGATTTAGATTCGGGTACTGATCTGGTACACAAATCAAACTTTTTAAAATATTAAGTGGAACCCGAACATCAAGGGGTTTGCCCATCACTACTCATTGGCACCCTGCATCTTTGGCCTCTAGGTTCCAAAATAAGACATCACTGGTATAGATGAGCAAATGGAGTAGAATTAAATTCCACAAAAATCTGTTTTTGCCAAAATGCTATTTTTATAATTTATTTCTGCACAGATTTACCAAAGTGGCAGCAGCTGGCCACCATTTTGCTGAACCTTAGTGGGCCATCAAAAGCTTAAACATTGATCCTTATACTTACCAATCACCTCTCCGGACCCTCTGCTCCTCACCATCTACTCTCTGGTCTTCATCACATATTCTTATCATCGTTACTAGCACTATAATCCCGGGCTAGTCTGAGACTTCCCGCTGTGATAGATCCAAGGAGCAGAAGGGCCGGACAGGTGAGCAGTCAGGTGAGCATAAATAATTTTTTTCACTTTTGCGTATTTTGTTAATTACAGGTCCTTCTCAAAAAATTAGCATATAGTGTTAAATTTCATTATTTACCATAATGTAATGATTACAATTAAACTTTCATATATTATAGATTCATTATCCACCAACTGAAATTTGTCAGGTCTTTTATTGTTTTAATACTGATGATTTTGGCCTACAACTCCTGATAACACAAAAAACCTGTCTCAATAAATTAGCATATTTCACCCGTCCAATCAAATAAAAGTGTTTTTTAATAACAAACAAAAAAACCATCAAATAATAATGTTCAGTTATGCACTCAATACTTGGTCGGGAATCCTTTGGCAGAAATGACTGCTTCAATGCGGCGTGGCATGGAGGCAATCAGCCTGTGACACTGCTGAGATGTTATGGAGGCCCAGGATGCTTCAATAGCGGCCTTAAGCTCATCCAGAGTGTTGGGTCTTGCGTCTCTCAACTTTCTCTTCACAATATACCACAGATTCTCTATGGGGTTCAGGTCAGGAGAGTTGGCAGGCCAATTGAGCACAGTAATACCATGGTCAGTAAACCATTTACCAGTGGTTTTGGCACTGTGAGCAGATGCCAGGTCGTGCTGAAAAATGAAATCTTCATCTCCATAAAGCATTTCAGCCGATGGAAGCATGAAGTGCTCCAAAATCTCCTGATAGCTAGCTGCATTGACCCTGCCCTTGATGAAACACAGTGGACCAACACCAGCAGCTGACATGGCACCCCACACCATCACTGACTGTGGGTACTTGACACTGGACTTCAGGCATTTTGGCATTTCCTTCTCCCCAGTCTTCCTCCAGACTCTGGCACCTTGATTTCCGAATGACATGCAAAATTTGCTTTCATCAGAAAAAAGTACTTGGGACCACTTAGCAACAGTCCAGTGCTGCTTCTCTGTAGCCCAGGTCAGGCGCTTCTGCCGCTGTTTATGGTTCAAAAGTGGCTTTACCTGGGGAATGCGGCACCTGTAGCCCATTTCCTGCACACGCCTGTGCACGGTGGCTCTGGATGTTTCCACACCAGACTCAGTCCACTGCTTCCTCAGGTTCCCCAAGGTCTGGAATCGGTCCTTCTCCACAATCTTCCTCAGGGTCCGGTCACCTCTTCTCGTTGTACAGCGTTTTCTGCCACATTGTTTCCTTCCAACAGACTTACCATTGAGGTGCCTTGATACAGCACTCTGGGAACAGCCTATTTGTTGAGAAATTTCTTTCTGGGTCTTACCCTCTTGCTTGAGGGTGTCAATGATGGCCTTCTTGACATCTGTCAGGTCGCTAGTCTTACCCATGATGGGGGTTTTGAGTAATGAACCAGGCAGGGAGTTTTTAAAAGCCTCAGGTATCTTTTGCATGTGTTTAGAGTTAATTAGTTGATTCAGAAGATTAGGGTAATAGGTAGTTTAGAGAACCTTTTCTTGATATGCTAATTTATTGAGACAGGTTTTTTGGGTTATCAGGAGTTGTAGGCCAAAATCATCAGTATTAAAACAATAAAAGACCTGACAAATTTCAGTTGGTGGATAATGAATCTATAATATATGAAAGTTTAATTGTAATCATTACATTATGGTAAATAATGAAATTTAACACTATATGCTAATTTTTTGAGAAGGACCTGTATTTTCTGCAGTCTCTAAAGACCCCATATCATAATAATGGGTATTGAATTCACAGAGAATAACTTTCCACAAATCAAATTTCCTGGGAAAATCCACACAATCTGGTGAATTTAAATTTGACCAAATCCACTCATCGCTAATCTTTAATATTGTGTCATGCAAATGTTTCTCTCAGATATTGACATTGGCATTTTGAAAGTGCAGCAAATGGAGCAAGTTCACAAAGACATAAAAAGTCTGAGAAAAACAAATTAAACGCTAAAAATCTTATATAAGATAATCAAAACATCGTCCAAAAAAATATTAATTGGAAATGGCACTTCAAAGTACTTATCACCACAAAATGCCCCGCTGTGATTAGACAGTGGACATTAATGAAGAGAACCATAGAATACAATAAAAAGATAAACTTTTATTACTATTCATTAAAATACCAATACAGAGACATAACTTTGACACAAAAATACCCAAGGGGGTATCCGAACCTCATTTAAGACCCCCGGAAGAAGCTACGGGCAAGGCACCCCCCCGGAAGAAGCTACGGGCAAAACGCACATTGGGGCGCAGGGAAGCTATCAGACCTTTCTCCCTTCACTGATGACCTTCTGAAATCAGGTAGATATTGTTACTCAGCGATGCACATTGGGCTATACCTCTTATGCAGGGCCATTTATAATAAGGATTTTAGGTCTCTTGATTCTTTCAGATATTGTTTAGACCTTATATTTATACTGTTACCTATATTGATGGGATGCTGGTTCATGCATGAGAAAAACGCCACAATATAGGCATATGCATAACTATTAAATGTGTGATTAACTCCGGCAAGTTGGTCTTAAATACGGTTCGGATAATCCCTTGGGTATTTTTGTGTCAAAGTTATGTCTGTATTGGTATTTCAATAAATAGTAATAAAAGTTTATCTTTTTATTGTACTCTATGGTTCTCTTCGCTAATGTCCACTGTCTAGTCACAGCGGGGCATTTTGTGGTGCTAAAAATCTCATGTATGCAAAAGGCAAAATAAGTTTGTCCATGCACATGGAAAAATGCCTCAGTGTTAAACTGGTTAGGGACCTTTTACATGGGGTGGATGATCCTCTGTACAGAGGTTCCGTCTTAACCATTATCCAATATTCAATATTCATATTTGCAGCGATACAACGACAAACAAGAGCTGATTGGTTGTTATTGATTGTATCTCATGATGCCTTTAAAATCACCAGATCTCTATATGTAAGGAAGGGACGAGCTGCCGACAACAGTCAGATATGTGGGGGAGGGGAACAAAGAGGAAGATAATGGTTTCATGATAGAAACCAGAGACAATCAACTTGTTGTATCGGAGCTCGCTATGGACCAATTAGTTGGTGATAATTCATAAGTATTTTTCTTTTCACTTGTTACAAATATTTCTTGTTGTGTAGATGTGGAATTACCATTTGATCCGAGTAGTGAACACACAGGAGCTGGAAAGAAAAAGTCAAAAATAGTCAAAACAAGTCCAAAAGCCAGACACAATAGATGAGCTATACTGAAGAATATGGCATACACACCTTGTATTCCCGCTGCCACTGTCCCATACGCCATGTCCCCTGAGTACCCAATAGTTATGAGTCCGAAAGGTGCTATGAGATTTTGCATTGTGTTGGAACTGAAGCCTCCACCATAATTAATTTCTGATGAGACGTACTCAGAGTTAGGGATAGCCTTCCATTCTGCATTTTGTAGAGGTTTCCCATTAAAAAAGAATCCAGATACACTTGAGGCCTTCGCTGTAATAATGGCCAAATTATTGTCAAATCCCTTCTGCCCAATGAGTTTGTAATTATGGAAGAATGATTCAGTATCTGGGATTTTGGTCAGGAAAGATCCAAAGGGTTTGCCTTCAAAATTTCCACTAAAGCCATAAAGAAAAGCCTGAATATTCTCTGTGCTGTGGATGGATAAGGGTTTGGACGCAGAAACATTAAACTTCATCGGTTTTCTTGCTTCTAAGTTGGTCTTCTGCTTTTCTTCACCTGACTGGTACTCCAGATAAGTGGGTTTAGATGCCAAGACATAAACTTGGCTGTCACTAGATAAGAAGGACGGGACTGAGACATAGTAGGACTTTCCCCAAGTTTTTTCTGGCAGGAGCTGTTCATAAACAAGGCTGCAACCTCCAACACCAGGAACACATGAATGGCCAGATAGGACGGCCGCAGGATGTTGAGAGGTCACCGTGGTTCCGGAGAGGTCATCTGTACTCTGCATCTGCAGGAACTGGAATGGCTCCAGATCCACAGTCATGGTGTCACCCTTATTATAATTCTTCCCATTGTAATATACAGTTCCACTGAGGACCATGGTAATTGTAGTTAAAATGTCTGACTCCTGAGCAACAACAGAAAATTGTGCACGGTGTTTTGAAGGTCCATCAGTCGGGGTGAATATGGTGTATTTAGTTCCCCACTGGTCAACCGGGTAATGCAAAGCAACGTCTCCACTGGTTCCTCCAAAGTTACGGGACATCACGGTAATGTTAGCATTGGCTTTAATGATCATGCTACCGGAAGATATCCCTGATCCTATAATCTGCTGGGGATTTGGGTACTCGAATGTTGCTGGTTCTCCTTTCCAAACTGTGGCCGCCCTATTGTTATCAAAATGTATCGTGGATGTAGGAAACGAGTCGAAAAATGTACAAGGCCCCTCAGTATTGATTTCCCATACAGGAATATCTATTGCATTTGACTGAAACACCAGAACAAATTTTGTTCCTGCTGGATTGCATTCGTCTGCTCCTAAAATGAAACATTCAGTTAGATTTACAGTTGGGGTTCTTTTTTTAATAAAATAATATTGTCTTGAATTTAAATTGGTCAATAAAGCAAAGGTCTCACTCCATAGACTTCACTAATCCTCAAGGCCATACCTTAGAGGGAATGTCCACCCTGAACACCTTTATCTTTTCGACTCCTCCCCAACATGTGACATATAGCCAACATCTGACTACAAGTGGCGGGATCAAAGATGATGAATCTGAGCAAGACAGTCTGACCCTTTACAAACCATGGTGAAAGCTAAGCATGCAGTAGATTGAGGTCACCTATCTGCATGTTTCCCGCTCATGGCTAGTGATGGCCACAGACAGGGCTTTATAGGACAATGCAGACATTACAGAAGCATCGCAGTGTATTGTATGATTACAAGGCCCCTTATAGGATTTATCGATTAATAACTGGCCAACTATTTTTTTTTACTAGTGTTGAGCATTCCGATACTGCAAATATCGAGTATCGGCCGATATTCGCTGTATCAGAATTCTGATACCGAGTTCCGATATTTTTGTGATATCGGAAATCGGAATCGGAAGTTCCCAGTGTAAGGTTCCCAGGCTCTGGAGGAGAGGAAACTCTCCTTCAGGCCCTGGGATCCATATTCATGTAAAAAATAAAGAATAAAAATAAAAAATATGGATATACTCACCCCTCCGGCGGACCCTGGACCTTAGCGGTGTAACCGGCAGCCTCCGTTCCTAAGAATGCAGTGAGTGTACAGGACCTGCGATGACGTCGCGGTCTTGTGATTGGTCGCGTGACCGCTCATGTGACCGCTCACGTGACCGTGACGTCATCGAAGGTCCTTCACTCACTGCATTCTTAGGAGCGGAGGCTGCCGGTTGCACCGCTAAGGTCCAGGGTCCGCCGGAGGTGTGAGTATATCCATATTTTTTATTTTTATTCTTTATTTTTTTACATGAATATGGATCCCAGGGCCTGAAGGAGAGTTTCCTCTCCTTCAGACCCTGGGAACCATCCAGGATACCTTCCGATATTTGTGTCCTATTGACTTGTATTGGTATCGGGTATCGGGATCGGCGATATCCGATATTTTTTGGATATCGGCCGATCCAATCCGATACCGATACTTTTGAATATCGGAAGGTATCGCTCAACCCTATTTTTTACTTTTCTTTCTTCAGCTGAAGTAATTTTTTTTTCATTGACGGGGCTGCAAGTAGGACATTAACATCACGAAACTAAACTTGTGTCCACTTACCAATTGGTATCTGTCCTGCCGTTCCTTTGAATCCCACCAGTAGACCCGATCCTGGAGAATAAATATTACAAATTACTTCATCAAAATACAAATTTCACACACGATTATACAGGGTGGGCCATGTATATGGATACACCTAAATAAAATGGGAATGGTTGATGATACCAACTTCATTTTTGTGGCACATTAGTATATGGGAGGGGGAAAACTTTTCAAAATGGGTGGTGACCATGGCGGCCATTTTGAAGTCGGCCATTTTGGATCCAACTTTATTTTTTCCAATGGGAAGAGGGTCACACACACACATCAAACTTATTGACAATTTCACAAGAAAAACAATGGTGTGCTTGTTTTTATCATAACTTTATTCTTTCATGAGTTATTTACAAGTTTATGACCACTTATAAAATGTGTTCAAAGTGCTTCCCATTGTGTTGGATTGTCAATGCAACCCTTTTCTCGCACTCTTGACACACTGATAGCAACACCGCAGAAGAATTGCTAGCACAGGCTTCCAGTATCCGTTGTTTCAGATGCTGCACATCTCGTATCTTCACAGCATAGACAATAGCCTTCAGATGACCCCAAAGATAAAAGTCCAAGGAGGTCAGATCAGGAGACCTTGGTGGCCATTCAACTGGCCCACGACAAGCATCATGATGATGTGTTGCCCTCTTTATGCACTGAAGATGGCACTTTCCCTGAGTTTTTCCAGCAAGATGGTGCACCACCACATTATGGGTGTCAGGTCAGAGCATTCCTACATGAACAGTTTCCTGGAAAGTGGATTGGTCGTCATGGGCCATTTGAATGACCACCAAGGTCTCCCAATCTGATACCCTTAGACTTTTATCTTTGGGGTCCTCTGAAGGCAATTGTCTATGCTGTGCAGATACGAGATGTGCAGCATCTGAAACAACAGATACTGGAAGTCTGTGCTAGCATTCATTCTGTGGTGTTGCTATCAGAGTGTCAAGAGTGGGAGAAGAGGGTTGCATTGACAATCCAACACAATGGGCAGCACTTTGAGCACATTTTATAAGTGGTCATAAACTTGTAAATAACTCATGAAAAAATAAAGTTATGTTAAAACCAAGCACACCATTGTTTTTCTTGTGAAATTCTCAATAAGTTTGATGTGTTACATGACCCTCTATCCATTGGAAAAAATAAAGTTGGATCCAAATGGCCAACTTCAAAATGGCCACCATGGTCACAACCCATCTTGAAAAGCTTTCCCCCTCCCATATACTAATGTGCCACAAACAGGAAGTTGAATTATCCATATACTTGGCCCACCCTGTAGAATAAAAGATTTCTTTTAAGCAGGTTTAATATCTTGGACTCCGAAACAGATGGATGGAAAATAGATAGACATGAAAATATAGGTGAAAAATAGATGGAAAAATAACACAAATATTAATTACATTTTCTTTTCTTCTCTATATTTCGAACTCACAATGAAATACATTGAATGTTAGTTACCTGTATTTATGGTCACTCCAACATTACCTCCATCCAGCCACGGACAATTTTTGAGCTTTTATTTTCTTCTCCCCTAACATTTTTTATTTATCCGTCTCCATATCTGTGTGAGAACTTGTACATGACATTTCATAGTCTGGCAAAACCTTCGTATGAATGAGAGCAAATGCTTCTTAAGTTTTTTTTTTTGGCATTCGGCTCTGCTCCCACAGCTAACTTTCCATGTCAAGTATTCGTTTTTTTTCTGGTGCATACTTGTGTGTGTAAAAAATGCAGCATCTTACAGTTTTAGCAAAGTGTATGGCATTCTCTGAATCTCTCGCCCTCTGTTCTTTTTGTGCTGCGTAAGCTGTTCTGTGATGTGACTTTTGAGACCTAAAATATGTCAATTTCTCTTGCGGTATATATACACATTTTATTTGCAGATTTCCCAAACACATTTAAATAGGATGAGGAAAATTCACAGATAGAAAACACATCTGCAATTTTAGTGCATTTCAATAGCGGGGCATGCAGGAGGACTATTCACCAACTCAAAGGGCTGTTGGTTTTTTAATGCGATAAAGTGGTATTTCATCTGCTTGGATGATGGTTGTATACATGGCTGGGTAATGGATGTACACATGGGTGAATGATGTCTGGAGACATGGGTGGATGATGGCTGGAGACATGGGTGGATGATGGCTGGAGACACGGCTCGGTGATGGCTGTGGACATGTCTGGTTGATGGCTGTAGACAAGGCTGGGTGATGGCTGTAGACATGGTTCGGTGATGGCTATAGACATGGCTGGGTAATGACTGTAGACATGTCTGGGTGATGGCTGTAGACATGGCTGGGTGATGGCTATAGACATGGTTAAGTAATGGCTGTAGACATGGCTTGGCAATGGCTGTAAACATGGCTGGGTAATGGCTGTAGACAAAGGTGGATAATGACCGGAGACATGGCTGGTTGATGGCTGTAGACATGGCTGGGTAATAGCTGTAGGCATGGCTCGGTGATGGCTGTAGACATGTCTGGTTGATGGCTGTAGACAAGGCTGGGTGATAGCTGTAGACATGGTTGGGTGATGGCTATAAACATGGCTGGGTAATGACTGTAGACATTTCTGGGTGACGGCTGTAGACATGGCTGGGTGATGGCTGTAGACGTGCCTTGGTAATGGCTGTAAACATGGCTGGGTAATGGCTGTAGACATGGCTTGGTAATGGCTGTAAACATGGCTGGGTAATGGCTGTAGACATGGCTGGGTGATGGCTGTAGACATGGCTGGGTGATGGCTGTAGACATGTCTGGGTGATGGCTTTAGACATGACTGGGTAATGGCTGTAGACATGGCTGGGTGATGGCTGTAGACATGGCTGGGTGATGGCTGTAGACATGTCTGGGCGATAGCTTTAGACATGATTGGGTAATGGCTATACACATGGCTGGGTAATGGCTCTATACATGGCTGACTGATGGCTGTAGACATGGCTGGGTAATGGCTCTATACATCACTGAGTGATGGCTGTAGATATGGGTGGAAGATTGGACCTGGCTATAGGTAATGTTGTATTTCTCTCCTAATATGGGACAATTGACATCCACTTCATAGGAGATTTGATGTCCTTTTCATGAACAGTGTAGGGTGATATGTTGGATTTTAAGGACCTGTGTCTACACAGTAGAATTTTACAAGTTTCCAAATAGTGTCATGTAATACCCCTCCACACCACATGGTGCGCTGTTAATAAGAATATGACCAGTACACTGCACAGATCAGATGAAATTAGAATGTAAATTTAGTTAATAGAAAGTATTATCTATAATATCCTGGATAACTAGAGAGTTTGCTCAGTTTCATGTTAGGAATACAGCTGTGTAATTTATAGATAATTTATTAAATGCCATTTTAGGTCTTACCACAAAGTAATAGAGCCCACAGGTGAAATTTCATAAATGATAGAGACTCCATATCTAAAAAAGAAGAGAAAAAAGAAACAATATACAGATATTTCCTTCCTTTCGTTTGCTCTTGGCTCTATCACAACATGCGGTGCCTATATGTCCAGATGTCACCAATCAGTGGTCATGATCTGCACCTCAGGTTATCAGCGCCATTGCCCTGAACCCCAGGATTCTTAGCAAGCATCCTTACTGTGAACTGGGTACAAAAAAGAGTCATGACTTTAAGTGGATACAAAGGAGGTTCCACTACTGTGAACGGGCACTAAAGAGGCATCACTACTGTAGGAGGACAGTAAGAAGGCATTACTACTGTACGGGAGCACTGAGGAGGCTTCACTACTGTAATGGAGCACTAAGGAGGCATCACTACTGTAAAGGAGCACTGAGGAGGCATCACTACTGTATGGGAACACTAAGGAGGCATCACTATTGTACAGGAGCACTGAGGAGACATCACTACTGTACGGAAGCACTAAGGAGGCATCACTACTGTATGGGAGCACAAAGGAGACATCACTACTGTACGGAAGCACTAAGGAGGCATCACTACTGTACGGGAGCACTAAGGAGACATCACTACTGTACGGAAGCACTAAGGAGGCATCACTACTGTTCGGGAGCACTGAGACATCAGTATTGTAGAGAAGCACTAAGGAGGCAGGCATCACTACTGTACAGGAGCACTAAGGAGACATCACTACTGTTCGGGAGCACTAAGGAGGCATCACTACTGTACAGAACCACTAAGGAGGCATCACTACTGTACGGGAGCACTAAGGAGATATCACTACTGTTCGGGAGCACTAAGGAGACATCACTATTGTACGGAAGCACTAAGGAGGCATCACTACTGTACAGAAGCACTAAGGAGGCATCACTACTGTACGGGAGCACTAAGGAGACATCACTACTGTACGGGAGCACTAAGGACTCGGAGACATCACTATTGTACGGAAGCACTAAGGAGACATCACTACTGTACGGGAGCACTAAGGAGACATCACTACTGTTCGGGAGCACTAAGGAGACATCACTATTGTACGGAAGCACTAAGGCGACATCACTACTGTACGGGAGCACTAAGGAGACATCACTATTGTACGGAAGCACTAAGGAGACATCACTACTGTACGGGAGCACTAAGGCGACATCACTACTGTACGGGAGCACTAAGGCGACATCACTATTGTACGGAAGCACTAAAGAGGCATCACTACTGTACAGAAGCACTAAGGAGGCATCACTACTGTACGGGAGCACTAAGGCGACATCACTACTGTACGGGAGCACTAAGGAGACATCACTATTGTACGGAAGCACTAAGGAGACATCACTACTGTACGGGAGCACAAAGGAGACATCACTACTGTATGGGAGCACTAAGGCGACATCACTATTGTACGGAAGCACTAAAGAGGCATCACTACTGTACAGAAGCACTAAGGAGACATCACTACTGTACGGGAGCACTAAGGAGACATCACTACTGTACGGGAGCACTAAGGAAACATCACTATTGTACGGGAGCACTAAGGAGACATCACTACTGTACGGGAGCACTAAGGCGACATCACTATTGTATGGAAGCACTAAGGAGGCATCACTACTGTACAGAAGCACTAAGGAAACGTCACTACTGTACGGAAGCACTAAGGAGGAATCACTACTGTACAGTAGCACTAAGGAGACATCACTATTGTACGGAAGCACTAAGGAGGAATCACTACTGTACAGAAGCACTAAGGAGATATTACTACTGTATGGAAGCACTAAGGAGGAATCACTACTGTACGGGAGCGCTAAGGAGACATCATTACTATATGGAAGCACTAAGGAGGCATCACTATTGTATGGAAGCACTAAGGAGACATCACTACTGTATGGGAGCACAAAAGAGACATCACTATTGTACGGGAGCACTAAGGAGGCTTCACTACTATATGGGAGCACTAAGGAGGCATCATTATTGTACGGGAGCACTAAGGAGGCTTCACTACTATATGGGAGCACTAAGGAGGCATCACTACTGTACGGGAGCACTAAGGAGGCATCACTACTGAACAGAAGCACTAAGGAGACATCACTACTGTACGGAAGCACTAAGGAGACATCACTACTGTACGGGAGCACTAAGGAGACATCACTACTGTATGGGAGCACTAAGGAGACATCACTATTGTATGGGAGCACTAAGGAGATATCACTACTGTACGGAAGCACTAAGGAGACATCACTACTGTATGCGAGAACTAAGGAAACATCACTACTGTACGGAAGCACTAAGGAGACATCACTACTGTACGGGAGCACTAAGGAGACATCACTACTGTATGGAAGCACTAAGGAGACATCACTATTGTATGGGAGCACTAAGGAGATATCACTACTGTACGGAAGCACTAAGGAGACATCACTACTGTATGCGAGAACTAAGGAGGCATCACTACTGTACGGGAGCACTAAGGAGACATCACTACTGGATGGGAGCACTAAGGAGACATCACTACTGCACGGGAGCACTAAGGAGACATCACTACTGTATGGGAGCACTAAGGAGACATCACTACTGTATGGGAGCACTAAGGAGACATCACTGCTGTACGGGAGCACTAAGGAGACATCACTACTGTACGGGAGCACTAAGGAGACATCACTACTGTGCGGGAGCACTAAGGAGGCATCACTACTGTACGGGAGCACTAAGGAGACATCACTACTGTACGAGAGCACTAAGGAGATATCACTACTGTTCGAGAGCACTAAGGAGACTTCACTATTGTACAAGAGCACTAAGGAGGCATTTCCACTGTAAGGGAGCACTAATGAGGCATTACTACTGTACGGGAGAACAAAGGAGGCAATACTACTGTAAGGGAGCACTAAGGAGGCATCACTACTCTAGGAGGGTAGTAAGAAGCTATCACTACTGTAGCAGGGAAGAAATGAGGCATCACTACTGTAGGAGGGCAATTATGAAACATGGTTATGACTGCTCCTTCACTTATATTCTTACTTGCCCTCTGCTGTATATTTGAATATTATTGAGGATGAGTGGACCCGTGGATGTTTGGGTACTCGAAAGGTACCCGAACCCTGACCCCATGTCATCTGCGTGACAGCACAAGAAACGCAGGTTTTGATCAGTGATAACCACGTTACCACGGTCAGAGAGCTGGGATTCCCATACTTTCACTCAAATGCAGCTTTGACTGGTGGTAGAAAGGTTACTGCCAGTCAGGCATCAGCTGATGAGTACTACTCTCATCAAGTATGCGAGCTCTCATTGAAAGCAGAGAGAGCAGGTGACACTGATGAAAGTATTCACCAGCCAGCGCCTGTGTCTTATAATAATGATTTCAGTGAGATACAGAATCAATGTTTTGCATGTGTATTTTACTGTACAAATAATGAATGAATAATTTTTTTTTTTAAATGGAGTATGGTCCCCCTTATTTTTATTATTCATCTGGGGGAAAGCTGGCAACTGGGGGCTGGTGTTATTATTCTGGGAAGGGGATATTACCCATGGAGTTTCCTAGGCTATTATTATGAGCCCACAGCTGTTTGCATAGCATTTATAGGTTATTAAAATGGGGAGACCACAAAAAAAAATGACATGAAGTCCCCCATATATTTAACCCATTACTTGCCAAATTAAAATTTTTACAAGTACGGATTTTTCAGAAAAGGGCATCCCAATATTCAATTAAAAATGACAATGACATGATTTCCTATTTTGAAAACATTCATTTTACAAACACAACACAAAAGTTGGACCTAATTATAAAAATTATAAAATCTTAGTTGCTAGAAGCTAAAGATTAGGCATCCCCAAAAAAGGTAGATAATGGGTTAAAAAACAGCAAAGGCTAAACAGACTGCCTGGGAAGGGGGCCATGGATATTGTCCCACTCCCAAACTAAAACCCCCAGCCCTCATTCTCTCTAGAATTGGCGCATCCATTAGATGCACCATTTCTGGTGCTTAACCTCGTTCTTCCTACTTGCCCTGGTGCAGCGGCAAATGGGGTAATAATTTGGGGTTGATGTCAGCTTTGTAATGTCAGCTGACATTAAGCCCAGGGGTTAGTGATAGAGAGATGTCAATCAGACGCCCCCATTACTAACCCTGTAATCAAAAGTAATAAAGACACACACAGAAAAAAGTAATTTACTTGAAAACATCCCTCCACAACCCTCTTTAACCTTTCTATTAATGTAAAAATTAAAAAAATGGAAGGTATACTCACCTGTCCGCCAATAATCCATAATGCTCTCAACTCTGCTACATTTGATTGCATTGATGAGCGGTTACAAATGTTACCGCTCAGCCTGGCAACCAGATCAGATAAGCTGAGTGTGAGAACACGGCTGTGTGTTACCGGAGGTAATCTTAATGACGTCACCACCGGTCACACACAGCCACATTCTCATGCTCAGCTCAGTGTGATCTGGTTGCCAAGCTGAGTGGTAACATTTGTTACGGCTCATTAAATGCAATCAGATGTAGCAGTGTTTGGGCATTATGGATTCAGCGGGCAAGTGAGTATAACGTTGATTTTTTTATTTTTAATTTTATATTAATACATTTGTGAAAGAGGGTCGGGGTAGTGTTTTTTTCAACTCAAGCACTGTTTTCTGTCTTTATTACTTTTAATTGCGAGGTTAGTAGTGGGGTCATCTCATAGACGCCTCTCCATTTTTAACCCCTGGGCATGATGGCAGCTGACATTACAAAGCTGACATCAACCTCAATTTATTACCCTACTTGCCACTGCACAAGTCCCCAGTCCATTTTTTTTTAAATTATTTAAATATTGGACCCATCTATTCTTGATAACCAGCCAAGATAAAGCTGATAGCTGAGGGCTGCATGTCTTTTTTTTTTTTAATTTATTAATTTTAAACAGTGAATCGCCAGCCAATCGCAGCCATTCTGATACTTGACATGGCTGTGATGGGGTCGGAAGTGCTCACACTGTAAAAGCTTGTCGATTGTCTACGCTGCAGCCTTCTAACAAGCTTTGTTTGGGTGGCCAAACCCAAACATTAACACAGACTTACCAGGAAAAGTCTGTTTTCAGGGTCTATGTACAGACTCTAGGCATCGGGTAATGACCCCATACTTTAGTATTCAGGTTCGTCCACCTCGAAATATTACACAATATATCTCTTCCAGCTTCAAGTATCACTTTTTCCTTGTGCGACTCACCATTTAACCCTTTTTAACTTTTGTTATTGCTCTCAATTAAGAACATTTTGCAATTTTTTAGCTCTTAATGGTCCAAAACGGAACGTTCTCCAGCAACAAAGGAAAGTAGATAAAACGTAGCCTTTAATTATATAGGATATAAGAAATTGTCAGAATGTGCACATATTAAAAAAACATAGTGCTTATGCTTTGAAAGTAGAAAAACCCCTAAATCGTACATCCGATTAAAGGTTTGTCAATCGAAATGCGTTAGCACTATGCTTTTTTAAATATTTGCACATTCTGCCAATTTTTTAATCCTATAAAATTAAAATCTATGTTTTAATCTGTTTTCTTTGGTGCTGGAGAACATCCCCTTTGGACAATTTAAAGCAATTAGACCTTGAGGCCCGACCAGAGCACAATCCGTGCACCGCACCCAGACCGCAGACGGTCCACCTGGGAAGTTTCCGAGGATACTTTTCTCTAACACAGGGGTGATGAGCTGATTTGACTTTTTTTCTATTTTTTTTTTATTTTGCAACTTCATGTATAAGAGCGGGTCCCCCATTCTGGGCTTGTACATATTAAAGGAGTTTTCCCTTTTTAGAAAACTTTCTTCTATAATCTGTGGTAATCATAAGAAATCAATCGAGTATTATTCACCAACGTTACACAGGTCTTTGTTGATTGTTCGGAGTGCTGATATCACATGGACAATGCTGTAGGCAATCATCGATTTCATTGACCTTTGCCGTCTACATCGGAAGAGCCACTGAGCTCAGTGATTGGCTGCAGATCTGTCAACATGATATCAGCTCTAAACCCGAACAAAAAAGACCGGGGCAGCGGTGGTGACTCAGGGAAAGTGAGTAAGAAAATAATCCCTTTCATTAAGAACGTATTCACACCCTGAGTATCTAATTTAATATATTTTTATGGACATTAAATATAATTCTAATGTTATAATATTTTAAAAGATTTCCGTTATTGGAAAATTAAAAAATACAAGTATTTTTTTAGATCTAAATCTGTGTAGTGAGTGTGATGGGTAATGTGAAAGCTTACCTGCTCCTCTAGTGCTCCGGTCTGTGACTACCCTGGATGGGGCAATATTTATACCAGGTCCTGGACTCACTAATAACATGAATTTACATATATTACAAAAGCTACCTTGTCCAGCGAGCCTCCCTTCACAATTGTGCAAGACGCACATGTATTCAGCTCATTGTGGTGACCCTGGAGGAAAACCAAAATGTCAAATTGTAGCATCTTTGTAGGATTGTACACAGTGTCGGACTGGAGCACCTTGGGCCCACCAGAGAAAATCATTCTTGGGGCCCACTATGTAGCTACATAGAAATAGATACAAGACCACCAATTGTGCGGTAAAAAGCGCTAATATCAGGGTATAATATAAGGTAGTTCACGTCTTAATTATGTAGCAAGGGTTGGGGTAGCCCCCTCACAGAATATAATGTAGCCCCCTCATAAAATATAATGCCGTCCCCTCTCATAGAATATAATGCAGCACCCCACAAAATATAATGCAACCCCCTCAGGTATGATGCAGTCCCCACCATAGAATATAATGTAGCACCCCCATAGGGAATAATGCAGCCCCCCTCATATAGTATAGCAACCCACCACAGAATATAATGTAGTCCCGAGAGAATGCAGTTCCACCACAGAATATAATGCAGCCCCCCATAGAGTATACTGTAACCCCCTCATATAGTATGATGTAGCCCCCCATAATATAATGTAGTACCCTGAGTATAATGCAGTCCCCCCACAGAATATAATTTAGCCCCCCCAGGGCCGTATTTAGAGTTTCTGCTGCCCTAGGCACTTTTAGTGCTGCCTCCCCCTTTGGTGAGTATGACACTATTGGCGGTGACTTTGGCAAGAATCGCTGATGTGAAAGTCGCCTTTTGCAGCAGATCCGGCAGTTTTTCTGCATGTGCCGCGTAACGGATCACTTACAGCAACACTGCGTTCGGCCTCATTCATTCCCTATGGGATTTGCGGCACTTGCCATGATCTGGCAAATGTGGTACCATACCTCCCAACTTTTGAAGAAGGGAAGGAGGTATAAAGTTTGCAAATTTTAGGCCACGCCTCTGACCACACCCATTTCACAACTAGTCACACCCATATCCACGTCCCAACCACAGCCATTTAGCACTGCTGATCACACTGTTTTATAAACAAAAAAAATATGGCCACACAGTGCTCCATACTGTATAATGGCCACACATGATACTCAATACTGTATAACGGCCACCACACATGATGCTCCATACTGTATAATGGCCACACACAGTTCTCCATACTGTATAATGGCCACACATGATGCTCAATACTGTATAATGGCCACACATGATGCTCCATAGTGTATAATGGCCACACATGATGCTCCATACTATATAATGGCCACACAGTGCTCCATACTGTATAATGGCCACACATAGTGCTCCATACTGTATAACGGCCACACACAGCTCTCCATACTGTATAATGATCCCACATGATGCTCAATACTGTATAATGGCCACAAATGATGCTCCATACTGTATACCGGCCACACACAGTTCTCCATACTGTATAATGATCCCACATGATGCTCAATATTGTATAATGGCCACACATGATGCTCCATACTGTATAACGGCCACACATGATGCTCCATACTGTATAATGTCCATTGGCCACACATGATGCTCCATACTGTATAGTGGCCACACACAGTTCTCCATACTGTATAATGGCCACACACAGTACACCATACTGTATAATGATCCCACATGATGCTCAATACTGTATAATGGCCACAAATGATGCTCCATATTGTATACTGGCCACACACAGTTCTCCATACTGTATAATGATCCCACATGATGCTCAATACTGTATAATGGCCACACATGATGCTCCATACTGTATAACGGCCACACATGATGCTCCATACTGTATAATGTCCATTGGCCACACATGATGCTCCATACTGTATAGTGGCCACACACAGTTCTCCATACTGTATAATGGCCACACACAGTACACCATACTGTATAATGATCCCACATGATGCTCAATACTGTATAATGGCCACAAATGATGCTCCATATTGTATACCGGCCACACACAGTTCTCCATACTGTATAATGATCCCACATGATGCTCAATACTGTATAATGGCCACACATGATGCTCAATACTGTATAATGGCCACACAGTTCTCCATACTGTATAATGGCAACACACAGTTCTCCATACTGTATAATGATCCCACATGATGTTCAATACTGTATAATGGCCCCCTCCTGTATGCATTGCTCATCTCCCTCCTATCCCATATGCATGGCTTATATTCCCCCCTGTATGCATGGCTCATATTCCCCCCCTGTATGCATGGCTCATATTCCCCCCTGTATGCATGGCTCATATCCACCCCTGTATGCATGGCTCATATCCCCCCCTGTATGCATGGCTCATATTCCCTCCTGTATGCATGGCTCATATTCCCCCCCCCCATATGCACAGCTCATATCCCCCTCTGTATGCATGGTTCATATTCCCCCCCCCGTATGCATGGCTCATATTCCCTCCCCCCGTATGCATGGCTCATATTCCCCCCTGTATGCATGGCTCATATTCCCCTCCTCCTATATGCATGGCTCATATTCCCCCTGTATGCATGGCTCATATTCCCCCCCTGTATGCATGGCTCATATCCCCCCCCCGTATGCATGGCTCATATTCCCCCCTGTATGCATGGCTCACATCCCCCCCTGTATGCATGGCTCATATTCCCTCCTGTATACATGGCTCATATTCCCCCCTGTATGCATGGCTCATATTCCCCCCCCCCCATATGCATGGCTCATATTCTCCCCCTGTATGCATGGCTCATATTCCCTCCTGTATACATGGCTCATATTCCCCCCCTGTATGCATGGCTCATATCCCCCCTGTATGCATGGCTCATATTCCCTCCTGTATACATGGCTCATATCCCCCATGTATGCATGGCTCATATCACCCCCTGTATGCATGGCTCATATTCCCTCCTGTATACATGGCTCATATTCCCCCCCTGTATGCATTGCTCATATTCCCCCCCCCCTGTATGCATGGCTTATCTCTCCACCCCCCCCCCGCTCCCGCTCCTGCTCCCATCTTGCATGGCGTGCCGGCTTAAGTTCTCCTTCATCCCCCCGTCCCTCATACTCACCTGTCCCACACTGCATGGCCGTGCCGACATCCCTCTCGCTCTGTCGGACTCCCGGTGCACACCTTTTTCCTGCCTGAGAGGTCATGTGATACCGCTCATTAAGGTCATGAATATGCGCATATTCATGACCTTAATGAGCATTACCACATGACTGCTCATTCAGGACGAGCTGCAGTGCAGACGCCGAGACCAGGCATTGCTGGAGCAGGGTGAGTATCGTCTTCAAGGAGGGTGGGTGGGAGGCGGGCGGCTGGGGGGGGCCCTGGAGCAGTGGGGGCCCTAGGCAGCTGCTGGCCAGTATGTCAGCAGGTGTCAGTGCCAGGGCCCACCGGAGAATCCTCCGGTTCTCCGGTGGGCCAGTCCGAGCCTGATTGTACATCCGTTATCTACAATGGATATAAAAATATAAAACTAAAATAATGAAGTTGCATAAATCTGGTTAATACTTTGGTGAAGTCCCCTTTGAATTTCTGGCAGCATTCAGTCTTTCTGGATTGAAGACTTTCAGCGCCACACATCTAGAATTCTCGATCTTTTCCTGCTCTTAATTGCAGTAGCTCCACATGAAGATCATTGTCGCACTAAAAAGTGAAATTCCTCTTCATCTTCAGCTTTTTAGCCAAGGCTTGAAGGTTTTGATGCAAAATTGACTGATATTTCGAATATTGCATAATTCTTTCAAGCTTGACTAAAGTTCCAATTCTAGCTGCCGAAAAACATCTTCAAAGGACAATTCTGCTTCTAGTACCAAAGGAAAGTAGTTAAAACTTAGCCTTTAATTATATAGGATACAAAAATGTAGAATATGCATAAATTAAAAAATTAAACTCATAATGCTGATGCATTTCGGTTTAAAAAAACCTTATGGATTCAATCTGAAATGTGTGAGCATTATAGGTTTTCTTTTTTAATGAAGAAAAATATACCTGTTCCAGCTCCTTAAAAATTGAATAAGTCTCTATTAATCCATAAATTTAAAATTGGGCAGAAAAGTCCTTGCAAGCACTGGATGCCAACATGTGGAAACAGCAGATTAGAGTGATGCGTTTCGATCTATAATGATCTTACTCCTGGCCATGAGTAAGATCGTTATAGATCGAAACGCGTCGCTCTAATCTGTTTCCACATGTTGGCATCCAGTGCTTGCAAGGATTTTTCTGCCCAATTTTAAATTTATGGATTAATAAAGACTTATTCAATTTTTAAGGAGCTGGAACACGTATATTTGTTTCTTCATCTTCTGCTGGTGCACTTCTGGGTCAGGGCGAAGTTCCGTGCTCTGTTGGTCTGTCAGTGAGCTGCCTGCGGCTCGTGTAGCCATTCTATTTCTTCTTTATATTATGCTGTTTCTTTTTTAATGTCTGCACATTCTGCTAATTTTTTTAAAGTTTTGAACATCTTTCCTTTGATGTTGGAGAACATCCCCTTTTGGACCACTAACAGCTATTTGACCAGAAACCAGACTAGTACATACTCTGTGCACCCCACCCTGACCACAGACTCTCTACTTTTTTATTTTTGTATATATATCAGTTTCCACCATGCTTCACTGTGGGTATTGTGTTTTCTTAGGGGTAGTTTCCCCCAAGACAGTAGTGAGGCATGCAGTGTGCATCCCAGTTCTGGACGTCCAACCCCAAGGAACATCAAGGTGTCATCGCAAAAACATTAGCAGCAGTGTAAGTGGCATAAGCAATTTCTGTGAGTCGTTTTTTAGACCAGCCCATGTACGAGCAGAACAAAGTACAATTCTGACACATTGTGAACGACTGGAGAGGATGGTGCAGGAGGATCTAGAACTGAATATCAATGCCATTGGGGGGGTTGGTCCCTTTTACATTTTGGTCTTCAAAAATGGAAGAGTGGCCTGAGCTCGCCTGTCACGCCTTGGAGGTTTTGTCATGCCTGGAAGCCAGCGTTCTCTCAGAACGTGTCTTCAGTGCTGCTAGTGGTGTCCTGACGGATAAGCGCATCCAGCTGTAGCCTGAAAATGTAGACCACCTAACTTTCATTAAAATGAACAAGTCATGGATCTCTGATGACTTCTGCACCCCAGTTCCAGACTGGGCGATGGTGTTGTTTTTAACGTCATGTATTGATCTTGCCTTATTGCTGTCTACAACCTCTTTGTGGTGTTTTATGTGCCTGCTGTTGCTACTGCTGCTGATGTTACAAACAATTTTTTTAAATGTGGAAACTCCAAGTTGTGTCTCCATCTGGTGGGTTGCCTGTAGTGGAAGGTGTGTCTGAGGCCTATTATACTGTTTCTACTCTGTGGAAATTGATGCCACTTTTGTGCTGTGTGACAATTATTTTTTGAAATGTAGAGATTCCAAGTTGGGTCTCCATCTCATGGGTTTCCCGTGTAAGTAGGGCTCTCAGACAGACAGGGCTGCACTTACTTTCACTCAACTACCTGCGTTACTTTCCTTACATTTTTCTACCAATATTACTGTGTGAAACTGATGTTTGCCATTTGAGTGTGACTGAAATAAAAAAAAAAAAAAAAAATTGGAGATGTTGCATGAGGTATCAGGTCTCCCAGATAAAAAGGTTTAGATCAGGTTCTCATTGAAACTTCACTTCCAAGCTGTAAATGCTGGCACTGACACTGATACCTCATGCATGGCCCGTGGCTAACTGCTCCTGTGCCATTTGCAAATTTCTACTGTGGGTCAATTGATGCCACTTTTCATGGTGTCTGCCTCTAATTTTAGCTGCTTGAAAAGAATTTTATTACCCCTTAAGGTGTTGTCTATGCGTTTGGTTTGGCCTCCCATTAAATCTAATGGGATTCGGGTACGTTTATTGAACCGTTCGGTGAACATGTTTGGCGAACGTTTAAACATTCGGCAAATCGAACCAAACCTTGAAAGGTTCGCTCATCTCTAATAATTATCAGAGTGTGTTGATATTGTGTTGTATGACCTCTCTGGATTGTGTGTGTCACTTCTCTTCCCATAATCTTCCATGCTGTAATAATAAAAATATTGTTTATGTCACATGTAAAACAGTTCATTCTCGAGCAATATCTGAACTCTGCTTATTCTGCTGAAAGCCGAAATCTGGAACAGTTTATTGCACCTGAGTTTGTATTACACCAATCCTCAAATTAAGTAATTATGCAAATAGAGTAAAAATGCTTCTATGAGAACTCTAGAAAATGTGCTGGTAATATGAAGAGTATTATTTGCAGGCTACGCATTAAAGTTGATATGTGAGAATGTCTGGTGGTCTTTACGAATTTCCTACATGGTGATAATAATGTGATAGACAAGTATAATATCATTTGTTGTATTTCCTTTTGCCAGGATGGAATATAATGGATCTTTAGATGTATAAATGGCATATAAATTCCTAGTTAGACTAGAGACCTGCACAATACAAAGCCGATACTCAAGGACTTGGCTTCTACCCCAAATGTCATATTAAACTCAGTCATATTTCAGAACTAAATTAAAATGTCAGAACAGAGGCAATTATCAAAGTGGAGTCAATTCTGATCACATTGGGGGATTGTTTCTTCTATGTTAGGATTTCATTGTATAGGGACGGATTCACTCTTCTATTTACCAAGTAACAGATATAATTAAGCACAGAAGATAATGGAGGGTGTAGTCCACATCCATCTGGAATAATTGTTCATTTTTTAGGGAGTTTAGTGAACAATGGAATGGTGCTCATCCACGATTTTACTGTGGGCTTCACCATTGTCTGGTCTACAGAATTGGACCTACCTTGAATAAAGTGAGGCCAAAGGCTACATAAGGTAGAGAGGTTGGCATCGTAATATATTGAAAACATACTGACACTAGAGTTATTAAACTCTCATAGTCATGAAGCGTTTTGAATTATAACAAAAACCTTTATTAATACATAAAATACATAAAGTTAAAAAATGCCTCACAATCACAGATAGTATAAATATAGAGACCAGCGATTTCTTTTGCTTTATGCCAATCCAGGTACATCAAACATTTCCTTGCATAATATGCATAGTTGGTAAAAGTATGCGGCAAACAATTGTAAACAGCACAACAGAATTTTAAAGTGACAGTGCAAACTAAGTAGTTAATAAAGTACCATGGAAATGCATTGACACCTTGCTATGGTCAAGAACCTATAGCAGATAATAACCCTCCTTATGTATAATACATCAAGAACTCAGTATAATCTGGGTTGGCATCTACCGTGTTACTGGGTCTTATTGCCTACCATGGCACTAAATAATCACCTGCGCTTTTACTAAAACTTCATAAGAACAGGCAACCTTACCCAACCAAAAAATGAGGGATACAATCAAGCCGCACTTTCAGCCCAAACTCTTACCATACATACATACATAATAATATATACATCATACATATATATATATATATACCATACATCGTAATATATTGATCTGGAACCAAGGTGAAATTAGGAAACTCATGGCCACCGATACAGCTGGTACAAGACCACCATAAGGTAAAGCAAAGCTGATTATGTAAAATCTTCAAAATCTAATGACCTAAATTTTGAATGTTATCTTTATCACATAGCATACAACAAGGCTTTATTTCCTTAGCAAGATTCATCTGGTTCCAAAAGGTTTTCCAATTTGGTCAGTTTTGGGTCCCCAATAATGTGATCTTTTCAAGGGACCAGGAAGTATTATCAGAAACAGTCACTTTACATGAATTTTTGGGTCTTCCATTTGTTGCACAGTTGGGTTTTGTTCAGTCTTCTGACGACTCTCTTGAGACTCTTTGTAGTATCTCTTCCCGTTGGCTGATAAGATGGAGTAGTTGATGTATCAAGGAGGTAGTTCCTGCCTCCAAATGTTATGGTACCCACAGAAAGAGAGAAGAGGCAAAACCTTGGTTGTCTCATCTCCTTTCTTGTTGGTTGATGAGAACAGCTTAATGGGTCATGAAAATGTTGAAGGGCTCGATACAAAGTTCCATGTGCCTCTCTTCGGACAATGTAGATGATCCTGGGGATACAGATGAAGAATTTGCAGCTGACTGTCACTTACAGTTTCTCACACTCAGGATTCTTGACCCTTTGGCCAAATAAAAGTAAATCATAATTAGTGAAACAGATTGAGCTGTGCATCAAACTTTACTAAAAATTGCGCATAAGTCTATGAAATAAAGTAGAGAACTCCCAGGGGCCAATACTGACTTCCAGAGAAAACAAAAATAACTTATTAAAAGTTAATTAAATGTATAATTACAAAGGATATTGCACAGCCCAAAAACAGAAATGGAAAAAACCTAAAGAGGCTGCCCAAAAATGACGAGCATGCCAATATATTCTACTGCAGATTTGCTAAACACAAAGTGGTCCAATGTTACCTAGTCGCCTGTTAATGGCAGATTTAAAGTAGATGATTGTCCTCTCACGTATGTGTGGATATGACCATCAGGTAAAGGAAATTCTTATGAAGACTCCACCACACCAACACTTTTCTGTGTTTTTGTTGGTAGTGTAGCTTTTTATGTTATTATTTATTTTGCTTGCATTCATTCACTATTATCATCATCTCTGTCCCCATTAGGTCTCACAATCTAAATTCCTTGAAAATAAGTCTTTGGAGTGTCAAAGAAACCCGGAGAACCCAGAGGAAACCCACACAAACATGGGTAGAACATGCAAACTCCTTGAGAATAATATGTCGGCGTGGACCCTGATTTTTACAGCACGTGCATGGGCCCTCTTGGGCGCAGTCTCGGACTGGCCCACAGGAGAGGAGGAGGGCTTCCATGCAGGTATGGGCTCTCCACCTATATGAGAAGTAGTTGGCACCGCTCCTGGCACTTTAACCTCCTAAATGCTGCCATCGAACTTGCATTTTGGGACAGGTAGAGGGAAGACGTCCCCTCTGCCAGGGTCACCAGAGCTAAGAAAATAGCTTGATCATGCTCAGAGCATGATGTAGCAAGTTTGCGTGTCAGTGCAGCGCTAAAAGTTTGCATCCCCATGCTATACAAGCGATCAGCCTGCAAAAAAATGAAAGTCCCATAGTGGGACATAAAAAAGTTTAAAAAAAGTTTTTAAAAAGTTGCAAAAATATTAAACAAAAAATACAAAAATAATAATTGTTAGGGTTGGCAGATTGCGCTAAATAAAATAAATAATAAAGCGCAATCGCCACCCGGGGTCTACCGTGCAGAGATGGAAAACTGCTGCTAGTGAATAATGACAGAATACACTGCGAGAGATTACCCGTACACACTGGGTTGAATGCCACTGAGTGTGAATAGCACATGAACTGAACTTGCACACAGAAACAAAAGAGATGCTCTGCAACTGAGCTGTGTCACTTGCACACAGAAAGGAAAGAGCTGCTTTGCAACTGAGCAGTGTCACTCGCACACAGAAATGAAAGAGATGCTCTGCAACTGAGCTGTGTCACTCGCACACAAATAAAAGAGATGCTCAGCAACTAAACTGTGTCACTCGCACACAGAAACAAAATGGATACTCTGCAACTGAGCTGTGTCACTCGCACACCGAAACGAAACAGATGTTCTGCAGCTGAGCTGTGTCACTCCTACACAGAAATGAAACAGATGCTGAGCATAATACCCTGACTAGGGTTGAGCTTGCTCTGCAACTCTACTGTGCTAAACGCACACATATAGGTAACAGATGCTAAGCCAACGGCTAATTGCCTCCACTGACACTAGCTGCCTGCCTACATGTACAGTCCCAAAGCTAGACAGACACACAACACATGCAGAGTGGTAGAGTATCCACTCGCATAGCCACACATAAATGATACTAGCGTGCCCTCGGGCGCCGTTGGGGTTCTTTTATACAAAAGGCTCCACCCCAAACACTCACGCCCAGTCAGCCAAGACATCGCCCGCGGGCCAATCCGGAGCTGCCACATCACCAGAGCAGCTGACGTCCGTCCACCAATAGGAAGACGCCACATCACGGGCATGCTCAGTAAGGTGATCTCTGGACCTAGACTCCAGAGCGTCAGGTCGCCGTCACCTATCACTGGTTACCATAGACTTGGCTGGAGAGCCAGCAGTAACCAAGCAAACACCATGAGCCTGAGCAAGAAGCTGGGGCCCATGTCTATGCTGATCAGCACCCGCAGCAGCCGAACCTGGATGGGAGACCGCAGAGGCAGATAAGGCTTGGGATCTATTCCGTGCAGCGGGAGAATCCCGACACCTATCAATTGCATCGATAAATAAATATTTTTATGAAAAATAAATATATAAATAATAAAAATAGACATATTTCATATTGCCGCGTCTGGAAAGACCCAACCTCTAAAACTACCCTATTTGTTAACCCTTATAATGAAAACCATAAAAACATAAAACACAAGGCAAAAAAACAATGTTTTGTCATCATACCTCTGAACAAAAAGTGGAATAAAACGCAATAAAAAACATGAATATAAATAAACATAGTACCGCTGAAAATGTCATCTTGTCCGCAAAACACAAATCACCATACAGCTCCATCAGCGGGAAAATAAAAAATTATAGCTCTAAAAATAAAGCAATGCAAAAATAATTATTTTTTTCTATAAAATAGTTTTTATTGTATAAAAGTGCCAAAACATAAAAAATATAAATGAGGTTTCACTGTTATCGCACTGACCTGAAGAATAAAACTGTGGAACGACATGAAAAAAAAGTACTGAATTGTTGTTCTTTGTTTATTTTTAGTGATGAGCGAATACATTCGGCATTATTCGTTACTTATACGAATAGTATGGTATATGGGTTATTCGGTATTTGGCGAGTAATTAGGTATTCACCTCGGTATAATTGAGTGACCCGTCCAGCATGTTTGGCCCTTTATTTGCAGCCAATGAACATGCTGGGCTGGCTTGCCAATCACAGTAAGGCCGGCGCCACCTTTGGTTTGGCAATACTGTAATTGGCCGGCCTTCCAGCATCATAGGGACTATTTAAAGGCTACTGGCACTATCTTGCTCACATTGCAGCCGGAAACAGCGCAGGGAGAATGAAAGTAGTAGGGAGAGTGATAGGAGGTTATAGTGAGCATTATTTATTCCAAAAAGCTCTTTTAAGAGCTTAAGATTGTCAAGATTAGCTGTTTGTTAGGTGAGGATTTAAGTTGAGGGAGATTTAATAGGAGGGAGGGTGAAAGACAGGCGCCTGGGTGTTCTCATCATTGTAAGTACTGTACATGCTGCAGATCTCTGCTATTTTCTACTTAAAATACCTAATATTTGTCTAGCAGTTGTGCTTGAGGTGCAATCTGGGTACAGATAATCTTATGTGACAATTTAGCAGGGGCAATAATCTTCATTACTCCACTGTTGGAGTGTGTCAGTAAGGGAATCGATAGGGAGCACAAGTTTCACCATTGCATAATGTGCCAAGTTTTCACAAAATACAAAACATTAGCCACGCTGGGCATACATACATGACCACTAAGTACTTGCTGCTGGGTTTGGATGGTAAGGAATGTATGCAAATAGTCTCTTCAGAGAGGAAGAGGACTAGAACTCTAGTGCAATCCTAACAGTCAATGTCGGCACTTTAACGAGCCTTGTCACATAACTTAGGATAAAAGCCAAACCATAATCTCAATTTACAGACACTGTGTTTCGGGGTACTGCCCCTCATCAGTGCAAAGTTTGAGATCTGGTTTGGCTGTGTGAGAGGCGTCTGACCGTGATCCAAGTAGTAACGTTTCTCCTTGTGGAGAGTGACATGGTAACTTCCCAAACAAAACATTTGGGCTGCATTTATGGACAGCATTTATATTACGTTGCTAACATCTGTAGAGTTTACAAAGTTGCCGGAAATGCTGCCCTTGTTCAATTTTAGAAGTGTCAGCTTGTCTACATTTTCCATTGACAGCTGTGTGCGCTTATCCATTATGATTGCACCAGCCAAATTAAAAACTTGCTCAGACAACACACTCGCGGCAGGGCATGGCAGCACCTCCAAGGTGTAGAAGGAGAGGTCAGGTCAAATGTGGAGCTTGGACAACCAGTAGTTAAAGGGCACTGAAGAATAAGGAAAGACGCTGGTATGGTCACTTAAGTAGTCCTTCACCATCTTGGTCAACTTCTCCCTCCTCGTCATAGTTATACCCACAGATATCCCTTGCTGATGTGATGGTCTCATTAAAATGTGCCAGTTGGTGGACATTTCCCTCCCCCGAAGTTGCACCTGGTGTGCATGGACCTCCTCTGTAATCCTTGTGGGTGAAAAGAGGCAGTACCGCTGCCAGCAGCGTTGTCTGAGGGTAATCTTTTTAGCAAGTCTTCCACAACGGCCCTCTGGCATGCATGCACTGAAAATGGCACGTCTGCCTCTGACATGAGAGAAGCAAATTTCTCCTTGTACCAGTTTTTCTTGGGGAACAAAAGTCTTTCATGCAAGGGTCTTGGGGACAGGCATCTGGACTTGAACTCTGCCATGTGTGGCACACAACAAAGAGTCAAACATTCAGTGTTCTCCTCAAGAAGGAGAACACTAACCATCCTTTCCTCCTCACAATGCATAGCCTCTTCCTCCTCCTCTTCAGGCCACCCAGGCTGGACAGGCATTAAACTGGGATTGGGAGTCCCCTCTGTAGCGCAGAACAAAAACTCCTGTTCCTCCTCATCCTTCCCCTGTTCCTTGTCATCACCCAATGTGGCTTGAGAATATTATGTGAGACTGGGTTGTGTGGTATCAGCCACTGTAAAATCTTGCTCCATAGCCATTCAAACTTTCCTCTTTGAGATTCTGCAATGAACATTTTAACAGGCAGAACAGCGGGATGGTTATGCTGACAATAGTGTCATCAGCGCTCACTATCTTGGTGTAGTACTCAAAGTTTTGAAGATCTTCAGATGTCTTGAATAGAAATAAAATTATTATGATTTATTATTATTATAGTGCTTTGGAACAAAGCACTATACTGTTATTCCACCGTGGTAAACTTCTTCTTATTCTTATTATTCAGTCCGCACGTAATGCGGCCCGAACCGCTAAACTCACAGACTCCAGTGAGGTGTCATTTCGAAGCCAGCGTTCCTGAGAGGTGTGCTAAGTATTTTTCGTGTCGATCGGATTTGTAGTTTTTGCGCAATTTGTGTTTGAAAAAAGTCTTTCAATGCGTTTCAATGGAGAAATTTTCCTATACGTTTATAATGGGCTGGTTTCTGAGGCAATTTCTAAAAATAACTGCCACCTGGCTGATTAGCTCATTGATATGCGCAGTCAGACACAGTTACTATGCCAACTCCTATGAAATCTACATCAGCTCACCAGGTCACAAGTTTTGTCAGATAATATCAGCTCTTAAAGTGACAGTACAGCACAATTCCAAACCACTATCCGTAGTCTTATGATTATTAGACTGTGGCCCGATTCTAACTCATCGGGTATTCTAGAATATGCATGTCCACGTAGTATATTGCACAGCCACGCAGTATACAGTGCAGAGCCGTGCAGTACACAGCGCAGAGCCGCGCAGTACACAGCGCAGAGCCGCGCAGTACACAGCGCAGAGCCGCGCAGTATAAAGCGCAGAGCCGCGCAGTACACAGCGCAGAGCCGCGCAGTACACAGCGCAGAGCCGTGCAGTACACAGCGCAGAGCCGAGCAGTTTAAAGCGCAGAGCCGTGCAGTACACAGCGCAGAGCCGCGCAGTACACAGCGCAGAGCCGTGCAGTACACAGCGCAGAGCCGCGCAGTATAAAGCGCAGAGCCGTGCAGTACACAGCGCAGAGCCGCGCAGTACACAGCGCAGAGCCGCGCAGTACACAGCGCAGAGCCGCGCAGTATAAAGCGCAGAGCCGCGCAGTATAAAGCGCAGAGCCGCGCAGTACACAGCGCAGAGCCGCGCAGTACACAGCGCAGAGCCGTGCAGTACACAGCGCAGAGCCGCGCAGTATAAAGCGCAGAGCCGTGCAGTACACAGCGCAGAGCCGCGCAGTACACAGCGCAGAGCCGTGCAGTACACAGCGCAGAGCCGCACAGTATAAAGCGCAGAGCCGTGCAGTACACAGCGCAGAGCCGTGCAGTACACAGCGCAGAGCCGCGCAGTACACAGCGCAGAGCCATGCAGTACACAGCGCAAAGCCGCGCAGTATAAAGCGCAGAGCCGTGCAGTATAAAGCGGAGAGCCGCGCAGTACACAGCGCAGAGCCGAGCAGTACACAGCGCAGAGCCGCGCAGTAGACAGCGCAGAGCCGTGCAGTACAGAGCGCAGAGCCGCACAGTATAAAGCGCAGAGCCGCGCAGTATACCGCGCAGAGCCGTGCAGTACACAGCGCAGAGCCGTGCAGTACACAGCGCAGAGCCGCGCAGTACACAGCGCAGAGCCGCGCAGTACACAGCGCAGAGCCGAGCAGTACACAGCGCAGAGCCGCGCAGTACACAGCGCAGAGCCGAGCAGTACACAGCGCAGAGCCGCGCAGTACACAGCGCAGAGCCGCGCAGTACACAGCGCAGAGCCGCGCAGTACACAGCGCAGAGCCGCGCAGTATACAGCGCAGAGCTGCGCAGTACACAGCGCAGAGCCGCGCAGTACAGAGCCGCACAGTATAAAGCGCAGAGCCGCGCAGTACACAGCGCAGAGCCACGCAGTACACAGCGCAGAGCCGCGCAGTACACAGTGCAGAGCCGCACAGTACACAGCACAGAGCCGCGCAGTACACAGCGCAGAGCCACCCAGTATACAGCGCAGAGCCGCGCAGTACGCAGCGTAGAGCCACGCAGTATGCAGCGCAGAGCCGCGCAGTATACAGAGCTGAGCCGCGTAGTATACAGCGCAGAGCCCCGCAGTATACAGTGCAGAGCCCCGCAGTATACAGCGCAGACACGCGCAGTACACAGCACGGACACGCGCAGTACACAGCGCAGAGCCGCGCAGTACACAGCGCAGAGCCGCGTAGTATACAGCGAAGAGCCACGCAGTATATAGCGCAGAGCCGCGCAGTACAAAGCGCAGAGCTGCGCAGAGCTGCGCAGAGCTGCGCAGTATACAGCGCAGAACGCGCAGTACACAGTGCAGAGCCGCGCAGTACACAGCGCAGAGCCGTGCAGTACACAGCGCAGAGCCGTGCAGTACACAGCGCAGAGCCACGCAGTATACAGCGCAGAGCCGCGTAGTATACAGCGCAGAGCCGCGTAGTATACAGCGCAGAGCCACGCAGTATACAGCACAGAGCCACACAGTATACAGCGCAGAGCCACGTAGTTATACTGCCCAGTCACGTAGTATATTGTCCAGTCACATAGTATACTGCATATCCCTGTTAAAAAAAAAAAGAATTAAAATAAAAAAGTTACATACTCACCTCCTGGAGCGGCCGGTATCTGATGGTTGTTGCACCTCCTAAAGCGGCCGGTACACGATGCTTGTTGCACCTGGAGTGGCCGGTACCCGATGCTTGTTGCGCGCTCCGGTCCCAAGAGTGCATTGCGGTCTCACGAGATGATGACGTAGCGGTGTTGTGAGACAGAAAGACGGAAGTGCCCTTAGATAATTAGATAGTAGATTACCACGCTCACCAATTCGGAACCCGAGAGGCCCGGCCCACCAAATCGGACCCCGAGGGGCCCGGCCCACCAAATCGGACCCAGAGTGACCCCGCCCCCTAAATCAGACCCAGAGTGACCCCGCCCACCAAATCGGACCCAGAGTGGCTCCGCCCACCAAATCGGACCCAGAGTGACCCCTTCCACCAAATCAGACCCAGAGTGACCCCTTCCACCAAATCGGACCCAGAGTGACCCCTTCCACCAAATCGGGCCCAGAGTGACCCCGCCCACCAAATCGGACCCAGAGTGACCCCACCCACCAAATCGGACCCTGAGGTGCCCAGCCCACCAAATCAGACCCTGAGGTGCCCAGCCCACCAAATCGGACCGAGTGACCCCACCCACCAAATTGGTCCCTAAGGTGCCCCGCCCACCAAATCGGACCCAGAGTGGCTCCGCCCACCGAATCGGACCCAGAGTGGCCGCGCCCACAGAATCGGACCAAAAGTGACCCCGCCCACCGAATCGGACCTAGATTTACCCCGCCCACAAAATCAGACCCAGATTGACCCAACCCACCAAATCGGACCGCCTGAGGGGCACCCAAGTGTGAAAGTCTTGCAGGGGCAGCCCGGGCACCATTCCAAAGCACTATCTGTAGTTCCTTCAGGAAATACCCATCTAGTTCTTATTATTATTCAGTCCGCACGTAATGCGGCCCGAACCGCTTCACTCACAGACTCCAGTGAGGTGTCATTTCGAAGCCAGCGTCCCCAAGAGGTGTGCTAAGTATTTTTCGTGTCGATCGGATTTGTAGTTTTGGCGCAATTTGCGTTTGAAAATGTTTTTTCCCCTCATTGTAATGCTTTTCAATAGGGAAATTTTCACATAGGTTATAATGGCCGGGTTTCTGAGGCAATTTGAAATGTACCTGCCACCTGGCTGATTAGCTCATTGATATGCTCAGTCAGGCCCAGTTACTATGCCAACGCCTGCGAACTGTACATGACCCTAGCAGGACAGTTTTGGCAGATAATATCAGCTCTTAAAGTGATAGCACAGCACAATTTCAAAGCACTATCTATAGTCTTATTATAATTATTGCCCCGCTCACCAAATCGGACCCAGCCCACCAAATCGGACCCAGAGTGGCGCCGCCCGCCAAATCGAACCCAGAGTGGCGCCGCCCGCCAAATCGGACCCAGAGTGGCACCGCCCGCCAAATCGGACCCAGAGTGGCGCCGCCCGCCAAATCGGACCCAGGGTGGCGCCGCCCGCCAACTCGGACCCAGGGTGGCGCCGCCCGCCAACTCGGACCCAGAGTGGCGCCGCCCGCCAAGTCAGACCCAGAGTGGCGCCGCCCGCCAAGTCGGACCCAGAGTGGTGCCGCCCGCCAAGTCGGACCCAGAGTGGCGCCGCCCGCCAAGTCGGACCCAGAGTGGCGCCGCCCGCCAAGTCGGACCCAGAGTGGCGCCGCCCGCCAAGTCGGACCCAGAGTGGCGCCGCCCGCCAAGTCGGACCCAGAGTGGCGCCGCCCGCCAAGTCGGACCCAGAGTGGCGCCGCCCGCCAAGTCGGACCCAGAGTGGCGCCGCCCGCCAAGTCGGACCCAGAGTGTCGCCGCCCGCCAAATCGGACCCAGAGTGGCGCCGCCCGCCAAATCGGACCCAGAGTGGCGCCGCCCGCCAAATCGGACCCAGAGTGGCGCCGCCCGCCAAATCGGACCCAGAGTGGCGCCGCCCGCCAACTCGGACCCAGGGTGGCGCCGCCCGCCAAATCGGACCCAGGGTGGCGCCGCCCGCCAACTCGGACCCAGGGTGGCGCCGCCCGCCAACTCGGACCCAGAGTGGCGCCGCCCGCCAAGTCGGACCCAGAGTGGCGCCGCCCGCCAAGTCGGACCCAGAGTGGCGCCGCCCGCCAAGTCGGACCCAGAGTGGCGCCGCCCGCCAAGTCGGACCCAGAGTGGCGCCGCCCGCCAAGTCGGACCCAGAGTGGCGCCGCCCGCCAAGTCGGACCCAGAGTGGCGCCGCCCGCCAAATCGGACCCAGAGTGGCGCCGCCCGCCAAATCGGACCCAGAGTGGCGCCGCCCGCCAAATCGGACCCAGAGTGGCGCCGCCCGCCAAATCGGACCCAGAGTGGCGCCGCCCGCCAAATCGGACCCAGAGTGGCGCCGCCCGCCAAATCGGACCCAGAGTGGCGCCGCCCGCCAAATCGGACATAGAGTGGCGCCGCCCGCCAAATCGGACATAGAGTGGCGCCGCCCGCCAAATCGGACATAGAGTGGCGCCGCCAGCCAAATTGGACCCAGAGTGGCGCCGCCCGCCAAATTGGACCCAGAGTGGCGCCGCCCGCCAAAATCGGACCCAGAGTGGCGCCGCCCACCAAAATCGGACCCAGAGTGGCGCCGCCCGCCAAAATCGGACCCAGAGTGGCGCCGCCCGCCAAAATCAGACCCAGAGTGGCGCCGCCCGCCAAATCGGACCCAGAGTGGCGCCGCCCGCCAAATCGGACCCAGAGTGGCGCCGCTCGCCAAAATCGGACCCAGAGTGGCGCCGCCCGCCAACTCGGACCCAAAGTTTCTGAGGCAATTTGAAATGTACCCGCCACCTGGCTGATTAGCTCATTGATATGCTCAGTCAGGCCCAGTTACTATGCCAACGCCTGCGAACTGTACATGACCCTAGCAGGACAGTTTTGGCAGATAATATCAGCTCTTAAAGTGATAGCACAGCACAATTTCAAAGCACTATCTATAGTCTTATTATAATTATTGCCCCGCTCACCAAATCGGACCCAGCTCACCAAATCGAACCCAGAGTGGCGCCGCCCGCCAAATCGGACCCAGAGTGGCGCCGCCCGCCAAATCGGATCCAGAGTGGCGCCGCCCGCCAAATCGGACCCAGGGTGGCGCCGCCCGCCAACTCGGACCCAGGGTGGCGCCGCCCGCCAACTCGGACCCAGAGTGGCGCCGCCCGCCAAGTCGGACCCAGAGTGGCGCCGCCCGCCAAGTCGGACCCAGAGTGGCGCCGCCCGCCAAGTCGGACCCAGAGTGGCGCCGCCCGCCAAGTCGGACCCAGAGTGGCGCCGCCCGCCAAGTCGGACCCAGAGTGGCGCCGCCCGCCAAGTCGGACCCAGAGTGGCGCCGCCCGCCAAGTCGGACCCAGAGTGGCGCCGCCCGCCAAGTCGGACCCAGAGTGGCGCCGCCCGCCAAATCGGACCCAGAGTGGCGCCGCCCGCCAAATCGGACCCAGAGTGGCGCCGCCCGCCAAATCGGACCCAGAGTGGCGCCGCCCGCCAAATCGGACCCAGAGTGGCGCCGCCCGCCAAATCGGACCCAGAGTGGCGCCGCCCGCCAAATCGGACCCAGAGTGGCACCGCCCGCCAAATCGGACCCAGAGTGGCGCCGCCCGCCAAATCGGACATAGAGTGGCGCCGCCCGCCAAATCGGACATAGAGTGGCGCCGCCAGCCAAATTGGACCCAGAGTGGCGCCGCCCGCCAAATTGGACCCAGAGTGGCGCCGCCCGCCAAAATCGGACCCAGAGTGGCGCCGCCCACCAAAATCGGACCCAGAGTGGCGCCGCCCGCCAAAATCGGACCCAGAGTGGCGCCGCCCGCCAAAATCGGACCCAGAGTGGCGCCGCCCGCCAAATCGGACCCAGAGTGGCGCCGCCCGCCAAATCGGACCCAGAGTGGCGCCGCCCGCCAAAATCGGACCCAGAGTGGCGCCGCCCGCCAAAATCGGACCCAGAGTGGCGCCGCCCGCCAAAATCGGACCCAGAGTGGCGCCGCCCGCCAAAATCGGACCCAGAGTGGCGCCGCCCGCCAAAATCGGACCCAGAGTGGCGCCGCCCTCCAAAATCGGACCCAGAGTGGCGCCGCCCGCCAAATCGGACCCAGAGTGGCGCCGCCCGCCAAATCGGACCCAGAGTGGCGCCGCCCACCAAAATCGGACCCAGAGTGGCGCCGCCCGCCAAATCGGACCCAGAGTGGCGCCGCCCGCCAAAATCGGACCCAGAGTGGTGCCGCCCGCCAAAATCGGACCCAGAGTGGCGCCGCCCGCCAAATCTGACCCAGAGTGGCGCCGCCCGCCAAATCGGACCCAGAGTGGCCTCAACCCTGAGGGGCTACAACTACCAAACCAGCGCCTGAGGGGCACCCACGTGTGAAAGTCTTGCAGGGGCAGCCCGGGCACCATTCCAAAGCACTATCTGTAGTTCCTTCAGGAAATACCCATCTAGTTATTATTATTATTACTAAAGGTTGAATTATATCATGAGGGCAGGTCACAAATCAATTGATGAGGCAAATTAAAGTGCTGCTGCAGCAAAACTAGCCCGCCTAAAGCCTGAGATGACTTTCGCAAATGTGTGCTGACACGCTGTACCTTGGCAAGTAGGTTCGGCAAGTCAGTGTGTTTTTAAAAAATGCTGTACAACCAAGTTCAGCACGTGGGCCATGCATGGAGTGTGTTTACAAGTTTGCTGAGCTTTAAAGCCGCCACTAAGTTACACCCATTATTGCACACAACCGGACCTGGTTGGAGGTTCAGCTGATTGGTCTGTTCTTTTATCACATTTGACAGCTCAGCTGCGTTATGAGCTTTTTTACCTAAGATGAGCTTCAGCAGAGCTGCAGACCTTCCAGCTGGAGAGTGATGGGTAGGCTACTTTCGGTGAGGAGGAGAAGAGACAGGAACGGTAATATAAGTTGACTGAAACCCTGATGGAAGTTGGGACCGCTATTCTTGGTGTGGGTAAGATGCGTGATGTCCCAACCTCTGAATCCGTCCCAAACTCCACCAGGTTCAACCAGTGTGCCATAAGGGAAATAACACAAAAATTAAGCTTGGTTTAAGTTGGTATACATGCAGCACATAAATGCATGTTCACATTGGCCATAAAGCATACAAAACCTACAAGAAACAAAAAGAGCAAACCCCTGCTGTAACTAAACAAGTAAAAAGCAAAAGTGCATTTAAATAACACAGGGTTCTTAGTAATACTGTTTTTGAACAAAAATAACATAAAAGCCATCCCACCGCCATAAGGGAAATGTAGTGTCCCAGTTCACAAGAACTTGTCCACATGTCTGTGGTAAAGTAGACCTACCCTGTGACTGCATTGTCCACAGCGCGGTTGATATTGTGTAACACGTGCTTGCTTATGTAATGCGTTGATGGCACACTGTGAAAAATAGTGTTGGATGGAAATTGACTACCATGGTGCTGCCACCACCAAGAGGTCGCGAAAATACTCAATTCCCACAAGTCGAAAATGCAACATTTCTAGGGCTACCAATGTGGGTGTTTATAGTTTTTGCCTGTGGGTGGGTATTTCTCCTTTATGTTAAACGTCTGAGGCATTGACAAGTGAACGCTGCGCTGGGACAACAAACTGGAAGTGGTTGCTTACTGTTGTGTCTGTACAACTGCAGGTTATAGGCATCAGGGTATGCTTCATAGACAGCAGATTTGAAAGGCCGTAACACAAGGGAAAGGGACTAGTGGTTTCAGCATCAGACAAATATTTTGTACCCAGGTCCACCTACTCGGGTGCTTGGCTGCCATGTGATTTTGCATCCTGGTGCTGCTCAGGTTGCCTGTTCTTAGCTTTGTTTGGCAGATGATGAAAATTACAGTTGTTTTGTCTGAAGGAATTTCAGAAAAAAAAACTGCCATACAGGGGAACAACACACCCTTGGCCTGTTATCTAGCCGAGTGCGGGAAGCTCTGTGGAACAGTTGACAGAGTTCTCCCTCTGGTCAAACCACTAGCTCTGCTTGCCTGTTTTTGTGCTACGGATCCATCCCTGTCTGAAATGCCATGCTTGCTAGGCGTGCCACTGTGCCAGGTTGGATCAGTGGCATCATCGACCACGTCATCTTCCAATTCCTCAATCTGATCCTCCTTCTGAGTTGCAATGAATTTGAGGCTGACTTAATGGCAACTGAGCGTCATGATTGTCCCCCACCTCTTCAGACACCAATTGACCTTCCCCAATGTGGCTTTCTCCTGGTCGTGGGTGCTCAAATGTTTGGGCATCACTCCACTCCACCTCCTCATGACCCTCTTAATGGTGCACGTTGAGAGACCTGACAAATTGCTAGTGAACGTAAACAGTTCCGCAGAGTGGCCATTGTTAGGTTTATATGTCTTCTGGGACTCTTGATGGTCTCTTGATGGTGGGAGGAATGAGGACCAGGTTGAGGATTCAGAAGCCCAGCCTCTTGGCTACTGAGACTGGACCATGTGGAAGACTTTGTGGTGCTGCTTGTCAACACACTGGAACCTTTGTCTGCCATCCAACCCACAACATCCTGGCAATTGTCTGGGTTTGTCAGTGGTGTATCCCGCTGACCACATTTTGACAGGAAGCTAGAATGAGATCCAGTCACCTTCTGATCTGTAACACAGCCTTAGCTTCACCCGTTCTCATATTGAATGCTTTATGCTTATGAAAAAAACTATTTCCTGGCTTTATTTTTTACAAGTACCCTCACAGAGGTGTTATGTACAAATTCAATATGTCTAGCAATGTGTGGCAATTTTTTTTTTAAGATATCAGCTTTATTACACACGGCAATAGCAGACTCACGAAAATTAGAGCTAAATAGTCACATTTGCATATCTCTGCAGGCTTTGCACCAGTCACACAATTGCTAGATAAAAGATATGCTATTTATCAAACCAATAGAAAATGCGTAAGCTTGTGCAGACTGGTCAATGGCACTCCTGCCTCTTTCCCTTGAGGAGGCTGATTCCAAGTAAAATGAGACTTGTACATGTTCCTGACATGGGTTTCCGGCCTGACAGACTGACCACAATACAGGCCCTAGTTGGTTACACTGTTTTCAGAATTTAATTATAATGCTTTTGGTGTCTGATAGAATCCAATTTACTGACATTGATTATACAGCTCCCCCATATTCACCTTACAGCAGATTCACCCACCATGACAGTGGCTCCATTGGCATCCGGTGGCAAAAATGAATAATAATAATCACATAATCACATGGCGGTGGACATGGTGGTGGTGGCGGGCAAAGCCCAAAATTCAAATGGACATGTTTGAGCTGGCATTGTAAAGGGATGGGGAATATGTATTCCACTATCTAACTATTTTGCATGAGGGAGGGACCTCCAAAATGTAGGAGTGAGAGCCCTCAGAATCGTTAAAAGGAAAAATCAAGCCAAAACGCTCCATGTGAACAGATGCTAAAGGGGAGGTATAGTTATTTTTTTCTTGTTATTTTTATTTTGCATTATATACATGTAATTATGAAGGAGTAACTCTGATGTCTCATAACAGTGAATGGATCCCTCGGGGTTTCATATGAATCGCATCTCTCAGAGATTCAGATGGAAGCCCTGATGTAAGTGCTCAGCGTAGATCACCGGAGTATAAATGTGATCATAAATTCTATATAAATTGATCCCAATGAAAGCTTCAATTCAATCCACAAAAAAAGCAAGTCCCCACTCAGGTCTGTCATCTGTTAACGGATATATAGGGGCTTCCACATTACTGGTAGCACAAATGCTCTGGAAAGGCAAAATGGATCCTCACCCCCCAAAAGAAATTCAGCAAATTCTGCGCTCCCAAATCCAAGTGCCCCCTCCCTTCTGATCCCCAGTGTGCCTAAACCACATATAGCGTTCACATGTTTGGCATTTCTGAAGTGATGAGAGCTTGCCTAATTTACGTGTGCATGTTTAGGGCTAGCGGAACGCACCAAATAATTAGGAAGGTGGTATCAGGTGCGTACTGTGCAGAGATGGAACCTGCTGCTGAGTAATTACGGACTATATGGTGGTATAATGCGGCTACACACACGGGTTAGCTTCACCCGGTTTGAAGGAAGCAAACCCTGTTGCGTCACAGGGCCGCAGTACCGCACAAAGAGCGCAAGCAAGGAGTCACAGAACTCTATCTCACGACACAGGGAAAGAGTTCCTCTAGACCTCTTGCGCTCGACACCGCTACTGGGGTGTCAGAGTTTAACAGAAATAATTTAATGCACAAGAGTGCGTGCAGTGCTGCTCTGGCAGATGCCACTAACCACTCAGACTTGGGATAGGAAAGCACTCTAATAGCGCACGGCGCCGCACTGGCGGTCACAGCAATAAGACGCTGTATCGTGTGTTAAGTGCAGATTGCACTGTCGGGTGCTAGATAGCAAACATCCACCTTACACGAGCAGTCAACAACACTAGGAAGGTGATGATTAATGATCAACTTTCACACATCTGCACACACACGTTTTCTAGTATACACTAGCACAGTGTTCCCCAAGTTTGGTCCTCAAGAGCCACCAACAGGTCGTTTTCAGGATTTCCTTAGTAATGCTCAGGTGAGAACTCCATAATCTAGAAAGGCAACAATTCCATCACCTGGGCCATACTAAGGAAATCCTAAAAACACGACCTGTTGGTGGCTCTTGAGGACTGTAGTTGGGGAACACTGCACTAGCGCATGGCCGAGCGGCCGTGTGAACCTTTTATAGCAGCAGTGCTATGGGACCTTCCAGATGGTCCAATAGGAGCTGCAACAGGACCTGAGCATGTGACCCCCGAGCTCCAATGGGAGGTCGTGCCGTGGGTATGCTCAGTATGGGAAAAGCAGGACTTAGTCCCAGAAAGACCTGCTTGCTGCTGATCAGTGCTAGCAAGGGACTGACATCTATGCTAAGCAGCTCCTGCAGCAGCCGCACCTGAATGGGAGACCGCAAAGACAGATAACGCTTGGGATATACCCCAAACAGTGGGAGAATTCCCGCTGCCTAACAGTAGACATGTGGGAAATGTTACTTATTAACTATTTTGTCTGACATATTTCTCTGATTTAAGGGCATAAGAATTCAAAGTTAGAAAATTAGAAAATTTCCATTTTTTTCACAAATAAATGCAAGTTACATCGAAGAAATTTTACCACTATCATTAAGTACAATATGTGATGAAAAAACAATGTCAGAATCACCGGGATCCGTTGAAGCGTTCCAGAGCTATAACCTCATAAAGGGACAGTGGTCACAATTGTAAAAATTGGCCCAGTCATTAACGTGCAAACCACCCTTGGGGGTAAAGGGGTTAAAGTCTCCACTCACTATTAGGCTGTGTGTTGCTTCAGTGTGAGGGAGTGGGAGGGGAGCTGGGATGAGCGGTGAAGTCACTGCCGAGTGCTGATAGGCGGGTGTGCGTGTCTATATGCTCACCGCTGTGTGATGGTATTCATCGGCTTACCGCCGCCTGAGATTGCAGGGCGGCATCAGAGCAGTCTGTTAACCCGGAAATGGATTTACCGGCTGGGGTCAAAATGCCTCTATTGCCTGAGATGCAACTGGAGACATGTGCAGCACTGTTAATGAGGACACACAATAGACACAGTAGTATGGTATGTGTGGCTCTACCATTTGTTGTAAGATGGTCTCACTGGCTATATAAGGAGACCAGACCGACATGGACCCACTCCTGCAACCAGGCGTCATCTTATATCTATGATGTTCTGTGTGAACACTACAATACCATATGCCTCCTGAAGAACTCGTATCATGGGAGGGAAACGCGTTGAGGCTGATGCTCATTGACCAGTGACAGGAGCTATCTGAGCATGTTTGAGCTAAGTGCATTTTATAGCCATCTGATTGAGCATTTTTTGTGATTATGGTATAATGAAGTGGTGTTTTATATGGGCTATAAACTGGGGTATCAAGACCTCATTATTCATAGACTATGTTTTAAAGCCCTGAAATTCTTCTCACCACTGTCTTTGCTCTATTTAACATGCAATAATGTTGCTTTGGCTGACGTTATGCCAATCTAGCATTTTCTTAATAAGTGGTATCTTGAATTCCTTTATTTAATATCGTAGTGCTGATTTGTGTTGGGCACAGTGCAATAAAGCTATAATCTACCTAGACTGCTTTTTTTTTTTCCTTTACATAAGCTACATATTGCTATATATTGTCATTAATGATCATTCTAAATGCCTGTTGGCATGAGATTTTGGTGTCATAACTCATGCTCACAACTGTTATACAGGACATTTGGTGGCTCTAGGGGTTGGCCTACTAAGACCATTTTCTATAGACTTGTCTTTTTTCCCCCATTTTTTGTCTCTTTTTGTTTGCTATTTTTTAGGAGGCATATTATAGGGAAACTGAGGGTTAGCCTTCGTTGAGCCGGGGCACCATTTGCGTCTTGTGGTAGGATGCCAATCTCTGCAGTTAGGGAGGGACGTGGTAAATAGGGATTGTATAAGGTTTTTATAACCCCCTCTTGCTTTTCCACTATAATGCTTATTATTGTGTTTGGTATTTCTTTTTGTCAGATAACGTTGGTTTTGCTCTAGAAACTTGAGGTATTCTTCAGTTGTTTATTTATGGACCTTCCTGGCATGCTTTAATTGATTTTACAACGGTGGTTCTGGTCCCAAAAATATTGTTTGATGTTTCCCCCCATTCTAATTATCAGTGTATCTATTTGGCATATTTGAATACACCACCTGTAGATTTATTGGTGTGCATTATTCTAGGGGATTCCAAGGATATTAGGGTGAGCCGCCGTTGAGTGGGGGCGCCATTTGCGTTCAAGAGGGTGCCAACCTCCGCTGTCAGGAAGGGTTCAGTGAGGGTTTACTAGGGCTATATAGGCTGTAGATAAGCCCATGTTGTTATAAGTGACACAGATCAGCAACATTTTCTCTATGTTTCTTTTTTTTCACATGGTGTATTGTTGGGGTTTACTTTATCCCCTTTCTTTTAGATTTGATAAATAAAAGATACTTCTAGAGGTATTAGTCTTTTTCTGTTTATGAGCCGTAATTATAACTAATCCTATTCACATCAATTACAATATAATTTACGGTCATTAATGTGCAAACCACCCTGGGGGTAAAGGGGTTAATATTATTAAATGAAATCTCAAAACATAATCGCCAGGTATAATGAGAATATTAAATTTATTATTTCCATAGAAGCAGTGATTGCAGGCTTACAAAGAAAAATAAAGAACAAGTATACATTATTAATTGCAATAAGTAGATTTCAGTAAGTGAATATTTGTGAGACCCCTGAAATCACGCTGCCCATTTCAGGTGACAATATTCTTTCTGTATCCACATTTATATCAAGGATTTCAGTGAGCTGATGAATAGCCATTGTAGATAAAGGCACAGAACCTGCGGGACACAGAATGGGTAATATTACATTTATTAATTTATTTTTAAAAACTAAGTGATCGCGCTCTAAGACGAGTAAGATAAAAACTTTCCCGCATCCGCACATTCCTTAATCCAGAATCTGCAAAACAGCTAGTCCATGCCTCATCATTTCTTGCCTTGACTACTGCAACCTCCTGCTCTGTGGCCTCCCCTCGAACACTCTCGCACTCCTCCAACCTAATCTAAACTCTGCTGCCCGACTAATCCACCTGTCCCCCCGCTATTCCCCGGCCTCTCCCCTCTGTCAATCCCTTCACTGGCTCCCCATTGCCCAGAGACTCCAGTACAAAAGCCTAACCATGACATACAAAGCCATCCACAACCTGTCTCCTCCATACATCTGTGACCTCGTCTCCTGGTACTTTCCTGCACGCAACCTCCGATCCTCACAAGATCTCCTTCTCTACTATCCTCTTATCTCCTCTTCCCACAATCGTATACAAGATTTCTCTCGCGCATCCCCCCCCCTCTGGAACTCTCTACCACAACATATCAGACTCTCACTTACCATCGAAACCTTCAAAAAGAACCTGAAGACCCACCTCTTCCGACAAGCCTACAACCTGCAGTAACCACCGATCGACCAAACTGCTGCACGACCAGCTCTATCCTCACCTATTGTATTCTCACCCATCCCTTGTAGATTGTGAGCCCTCGCGGGCAGGGTCCTCTCTCCTCCTGTACCAGTTATGACTTGTATTGTTCAAGATTATTGTACCTGTTTTTATTATGTATACCCCTCCTCACATGTAAAGCGCCGTGGAATAAATGGCGCTATAACAATAAATAATAATAACTTGAATGAAGCTGCACTTTAGTGAGATTCAATAGATGATAGATCATGAATAAAAAGTTACATAGATTCAGACATGGAAATGATATGCATAAATACATAGATACTAAATAGATAGATAGATAGATAGATAGATAGATAGATAGATAGATAGATAGATAGATAGATAGATGATACATAATAGATAATGGACTATAGATAGATAATAGATAAATAGATAGATAATAGATAATGGATGATAGATAGATAGATAGATAGATAGATAGATAGATAGATAGATAGATAGATAGATAGATAGATAGATAGATACAGTAGTTATTACTATACTCACATTTTGTTCATCACCACTGTTGCTAATTCCTACTAATATTCTTCACCTCTTCCTAGAATAAAAAAAAGTGTGTTGATCTCATGGAACAATTTTTTCAAACTTTTCCTCTACTTTTTATTTGATGAACTTATGACTTAGGCAGACCATAAATGAATAATGTCCGAAACCAAAGCTACTGCCGCTTCTCCCAGATCATTGACAAATACCATAGAAAACAGAGTACACGTCCAAACCTTTGTTGTAAAAAGGATATAAAAATACTTTTTATTGAACACAATTCATATGTATGTAACAACAGAGTAACGAAAAAATAAATAACGATTCAATACAGGAAAAATTGGAAGCACTGAGAACGCAGTGATAGCCCAGAGGTACAGCTGCAATTATTTCATATGTAAAGTGCAAAGTAGTGCATCACAGACCCAAGGTAAGAGAGGAACAGCGGGTGCCTATCATAAACCCTGTAGTAGGGCCAACGTCAAGATAGCAAGCATGTATCGTGCACTAGATACCACCACCCACATCCTCCGATCTTACCCATCGTCAGGGCCCCCCTGACGAAGCCTAACGCGAAACGCGCGTTGGGGCGTGGACAGTGATCCCGGGTACTCTGCACGATGGGTAAGATCGGAGGATGTGGGTGGTGGTATCTAGTGCACGATACATGCTTACTATCTTGACGTTGGCCCTACTATAGGGTTTATGATAGGCACCCGCTGTTCCTCTCTTACCTTGGGTCTGTGATGCACTACTTTGCACTTTACATATGAAATAATTGCAGCTGTACCTCTGGGCTATCACTGCCTTCTCAGTGCTTCCAATTTTTCCTGTATTGAATCGTTATTTATTTTTTCGTTACTCTGTTGTTACATACATATGAATTGTGTTCAATAAAAAGTATTTTTATATCCTTTTTACAACAAAGGTTTAGACGTGTACTCTGTTTTCTATGGTATTTATCTATGTTTGCAGGAGTGTCCTTGTTATAGGTTGGTGATACGATCTCTGTTGTCTTTTATACGCTTTACACATTGCTATGAGCGTGTGGAGGAGATCGTATCCTTTTTTGTCCATACTGGGCTGTATATATTATATTCTCCCAGATCATTGCATGCCACGTTAAAGACACTGTAGGGTATAGCTGCAGCTGCATACCCCTCCTGCTCTGTCCTCTACTCCATTTCTTGTATTTATGGCTTTTGTGGTGACTGAGTATGTGTGGTCTAGGGGTTAACGTTTCTCTTCGGGAGAGTGACATACCGGCTCAGGCATACCAATGTAAGGAGGCTTATTGCTGTGCAATGCTCCTCTGGGAAATTTAGCATGCAAATTAGGTGCCTCTTCAGATCTTTGGCCAAATTAACCTTTTCTCATCTCTAAGTTTCGACTTTAAGAGAACCCTGAGATAGTTAACTGCCCACACAATGATAAGTCAGGACTCCCGCAATCTTACATGGTTTTACTTACTTGAATTTTTTTTGTTTCTTCCTCTATTCCAGTGATCTGAAATTGAAATTTGACATTTTGAGATAGTTAGAGTAACCAAATGTATGACATATAGAACATATCTATCATCACAGTGTCCCAAATAATAAACCCAGTCCTACTTCATGAAACAAACTTTGTCACATCAGGAACAAACTTTGATAAGTTCCATCCATGGCCACATTGGCTTTTTTCTCATCGTCGAAGTTTCGACTTGAGAGAATCCGGAACTATGTAACTGCCGACACAATGTACAGTCTATAGAAAACTCAAGAGCCCCGCCATAGTAGCTGCTTTATACTTACGATTTTTGCTTTTGTGTTTTTCTTCAGAACTGCTACTTCCTGAAACGGAAATTTTAGATTGTCTAAGTTTAGTATATCAGAATATAGGGAGTGAGAGGAGATGTTGGGTAGGACTTAAGGATGAGTTCATCAGTTCTAAACTAAATAATATTGGGCACCATTTTTGCTCTGGATGGGCTTAAAAAAATGAAAAATATCAAGTCCACCTAATCTGTCACCTGTCCCTGAGCTTGAAGCTCCCTGTAGGTTCTCCTCTGTCTTTCTTGACCAATCTCCTCCTCACTCTTTGCCAGTAAAGCCTCAAAGCATGGTCTGATGTCATGGCGGCTGCTGCCCCAGGTCATTGAGTAGGGCAACACACGTTCTGCTATCATGTAGTTCAAAGCAACAAAGAAGAGTAAAGACAAGACCAGCACCAAAGTGGAAGCCAATGGTGGACCGTTGGGAGCTGCGATGGTAGGGACAGGTCATGTGCTGAGTGAGAATGATTCTCTATTGGTTTCTAACCTCTTCCAAAAGTTGGGAGACCTCGGACCATAACAAACAATTTTTTTTTTACAGAAAAATTGAGGCTCATATCATGCGGATCAAATTTTCAAACTGAACTTGAACAGATCTCCCAAATTTGAATATTTTTCACCTGTCGTTTCTGCACCTCATATCTAAACATTGGAAGTCAGATGAACAAGCTGTTACTCAGCAAAGTATCCACGTGAGGGAACATTTCAACCTAATTCTAGACTCTTTGAATATACAATTTGCAAAATACTGTCTATTGCGAATTTAGACACAATCTCTACAGTTTTATATTATGTGCACAAAAAGAACGAAAAAAGAGACATCATTCAGGATTAATTAATTTCTCTATTTTTTACTATTTTCCAATTTGTTTTTACCCAAGCGTTAAAAGAGTTTTTCACTCTTTTGACAAGTGGACCCCAAACAATTCCAAAAATGTAAAATAACAAATACAGATAGTATTTACCCTAACTCTTAATTTTTGGAGATTCACGTAAAGCAAATCTCAAAGTGTTTAAATTTGATGGGACAACCAAATTTCTAAAAATTACCATATTTTTCGGACTATAAGATGCACTTTTTTCCTCCCAAAATATGGAGGAAAATGGGGGGTGCGTCTTATAGTCCGGATGTATGGGGTCTGGCTGTGGTGGGGGAGCGATATCAGAGGAGCAGCGGGTCACAGAGGCAGGAGCCGGCGGCTCTGGCTAACTCCTGTGCTAGAGAGAAATGAATATGCACTGCATTCCACGCCCATAGGCGTGGAGGATAATGAATATTCATTTTATCCTGGCATCCTGGTATGATTGATTGGCCCCATCCTGTTGCTGGTATGATTGGCCTGCATCCAGTTCCAAGTATAGATGGCCCCATCAGAAAAGATTTTAAAAAAAACAAAAAAACATTGCGCTCACCTACACGCGATGCTCCCTCGCAGCTTCCTGCTCCGGTGCCAGCAGCTGCTTAATGCTTGAAAGCAGCGCATGGCAGGGACGTCATTCAGCGCAGAGAGCGGTGAGTATCCATTCTTCTTCTTCAGTAGCGCGCACTGTCAGCCGCCTGCTTCCTGCTGCTGCGGCGGCCATGTGTGCCGATACTTAAGAGAAATTAATATTCTGAATATTCATTTCTCTTAAGTATCGGCACATGTGACTGCCGGCCCCAGCAGGAAGCAGGCGGCTGACAGTGCGCGCTACTGAAGAGGAATGGATACTCACCACTCTGCACTGAACGGTCCCGGTGAGTATTCCGACAGCTGGGCTTTGTTTGTGAGCAGCGCATGATGTCCCTGCCATGCGCTGCTTTCAAGCATTAAGCAGCTGCTGGCACCAGAGCAGGACGCTGCGAGGGAGCGGATGAAGGTAAGAGTAATGTTTTTTTTTTATCTTTTCTGATGGGGCCATGTATACCAGGAACTGGATGGGGGCCAATCATACCAGCAACGAAATGGGGGCCAATCAATCAATCATACCAGGAACTAGATGGGGGCCAATCAATTAATCATACCAGGAACTGGATGGGGGCCAATCAATTAATCATACCAGGAACTGGATGGGGGCCAATCAATCAATCATACCAGGAACTGGATGGGGCCAATCAATCAATCATACCAGGAACTGGATGGGGCCAATCAATCATACCAGGAACTGGATGGGGGCCAATCAATCAATCATACCAGGAACTGGATGGGGCCAATCAATCATACCAGGAACTGGATGGGGGCCAAACAATCAATCATACCAGGAACTGGATGGGGGCCAATTAATCATACCAGGAACTGGATGGGGGCCAATCAATCAATCATACCAGGAACTGGATGGGGGCCAATCATACATGAACTGGATGGGGGCCAATCAATCAATCATATCAGGAACTGGATGGGGCCAATCAATCAATCAATCATACCAGGAACTGGATGGGGGACAATCAATCAATCAATCATACCAGGAATTGGATGGGGGCCAATCAATCAATCATACCAGGAACTGGATGGGGGCCAATCAATCAATCATACCAGGAACTGGATGGGGGCCAATCAATCAATCATACCAGGAACTGGATGGGGGCCAATCAATCAATCATACCAGGAACTGGATGGGGGCCAATCAATCAATCAATCAATCAATCATACCAGGAACTGGATGGGGCCAATCAATCAATTATACCAGGAACTGGATGGGGCCAATCAATCATATCAGGAACTGGATGGGGGCCAAACAATCAATCATACCAGGAACTGGATGGGGGCCAAACAATCAATCATACCAGGAACTGGATGGGGGCCAATCAATCAATCATACCAGGAATTGGATGGGGGCCAATCAATCATACCAGGAACTGGATGGGGGCCAATCAATCAATCATATCAGGAACTGGATGGGGCCAATCAATCAATCATACCAGGAACTGGATGGGGGCCAATCAATCATACCAGGAATTGGATGGGGGCCAATCAATCAATCATACCAGGAACTGGATGGGGGCCAATCAATCAATCATACCAGGAACTGGATGGGGGCCAATCAATCAATCATACCAGGAACTGGATGGGGGCCAATCAATCAATCATACCAGGAACTGGATGGGGTCAATCAATCATACCAGGAACTGGATGGGGCCAATCAATCAATCATACCAGGAACTGGATGGGGTCAATCAATCATACCAGGAACTGGATGGGGGCCAAACAATCAATCATACCAGGAACTGGATGGGGGCCAATTAATCATACCAGGAACTGGATGGGGGCCAACCAATCAATCATACCAGGAACTGGATGGGGGCCAATCAATCATACCAGGAACTGGATGGGGGCCAATCAATCAATCATATCAGGAACTGGATGGGGCCAATCAATCAATCATACCAGAAATTGGATGGGGGCCAATCAATCAATCATACCAGGAACTGGATGGGGGCCAATCAATCAATCAATCAATCATACCAGGAACTGGATGGGGGCCAATCAATCATACCAGAAACTGGATGGGGTCCAATCAATCATACCAGAAACTGGATGGGGGCCAATCAATCAAACATACCAGGAACTGGATGGGAGCCAATCAATCAATCATACAAGGAATTGGATGGGGCCAATCAATCAATCATACCAGGAACTGGATGGGGGCCAATCAATCAATCATACCAGGAACTGGATGGGGGCCAATCAATCAATCAATCAATCAATCAATCAATCATACCAGGAACTGGATGGGGCCAATCAATCAATTATACCAGGAACTGGATGGGGCCAATCAATCATATCAGGAACTGGATGGGGGCCAAACAATCAATCATACCAGGAACTGGATGGGGGCCAAACAATCAATCATACCAGGAACTGGATGGGGGCCAATCAATCAATCATACCAGGAATTGGATGGGGGCCAATCAATCATACCAGGAACTGGATGGGGGCCAATCAATCAATCATATCAGGAACTGGATGGGGCCAATCAATCAATCATACCAGGAACTGGATGGGGGCCAATCAATCATACCAGGAATTGGATGGGGGCCAATCAATCAATCATACCAGGAACTGGATGGGGGCCAATCAATCAATCATACCAGGAACTGGATGGGGGCCAATCAATCAATCATACCAGGAACTGGATGGGGGCCAATCAATCAATCATACCAGGAACTGGATGGGGTCAATCAATCATACCAGGAACTGGATGGGGCCAATCAATCAATCATACCAGGAACTGGATGGGGTCAATCAATCATACCAGGAACTGGATGGGGGCCAAACAATCAATCATACCAGGAACTGGATGGGGGCCAATTAATCATACCAGGAACTGGATGGGGGCCAACCAATCAATCATACCAGGAACTGGATGGGGGCCAATCAATCATACCAGGAACTGGATGGGGGCCAATCAATCAATCATATCAGGAACTGGATGGGGCCAATCAATCAATCATACCAGAAATTGGATGGGGGCCAATCAATCAATCATACCAGGAACTGGATGGGGGCCAATCAATCAATCAATCAATCAATCATACCAGGAACTGGATGGGGGCCAATCAATCATACCAGAAACTGGATGGGGTCCAATCAATCATACCAGAAACTGGATGGGGGCCAATCAATCAAACATACCAGGAACTGGATGGGAGCCAATCAATCAATCATACAAGGAATTGGATGGGGCCAATCAATCATACCAGGAACTGGATGGGGGCCAATCAATCCATCATACCAGGAACATGATGGGACCAATCAATCATATCAGAATAAGAATGGGACCATGCATACCAGGACTGGGATGGGGCCATGCATACCAGAATAAGGATGGGGCCATGCATACCAGGATAGGGATGAAGGGACCATTGACCACATTTTTTGCTTCAGTTTTTTTCCCTACTTTCCTCCTCTAAAACCTAGATGCGTCTTATGGTCCGGTTCATCTTATAGTCCAAAAATACGGTAACTCCTTCTGTGGTAATGATACATCTACTACTACTGCCACCAGATACTCACTGGCCGAACCTCCTGATGTTTTTCTGCCACCTTTCAATATTCCACCTTAAAAAAAGGAGAAATAATCATATCTTCTATATGTGAATTATTATACTTAAATAATGTCTACAAACTCTCCTGCCCTTAATACTATGGAATATCAGTACCAGTTGTCGCTCTACACAACTGCAAGTTTTCAGCTACAAAAGAGTTTTCTGAAATATGACCACATGAAGCTCACACAAAACCTCAGCATTAATGTAGCACCGCACTGAGAAGCTATCATATCCGTAGTCTATCAGGACCAATGTCTTACAGATCAGTACTGGAGAGAGCTGGTCAGGAGCAGTAATACAGTCGTAGACATGAGACATCTCCCGCATGGGCCCAGAAGAGAACGGCAAAGAGGATGCCACATGCCAGAATGGAGGATATATACCAGAAAGGGGCCCAGGATGGAGGACATATATAACAGGATGGGAGACATATATACCAGGATGGGAGTCATATATACCAGGATGGAGGACATATATACCAGGATGGAGGACATATATACCAGGATGGGGGACATATATACCAGGATGGGGGACATATATATCAGGATGGGGGATATATATACCAGGATGGGGAACATATATAACATGATGGGAGATATATACTAGGATGGGGGACATATATACCAGGATGGGAGACATATATATCAGGATGGGGGAAATATATACCAGGATGGGGGACATATATAACAGGATGGGAGACATATATACCAGGATGGGGGACATATATACCAGGATGGGAGACATATATACCAGGATGGGAGACATATATACCAGGATGGGAGACATATATACCAGGATGGGAGACATATATAACAGGATGGGAGACATATATACTAGGATGGGAGACATATATACCAGGATGGGGGATATATATATCAGGATGGGGGACTTATATACCCGGATGGAGGACATATATACCAGGATGGGAGACATATATGCCAGGATGGGAGACATATATAAAAGAATGGGAGTCATATATACCAGGATGGGAGACATATATAACAGGATGGGAGACATATATACCAGGATGGGAGACATATATACCAGGATGGGGGATATATATATATATCAGGATGGGGACATATATACCCGGATGAAGGACATATATACCCGGATGGAGGACATATATACCAGGATTTGCGACATATATACCAGGATGGGGACATATATACAAGGATGGGAGACATATATGGATGGGGGATATATATACTAGGATGGGGGACATTAGTACAGGATGGGGGACATTACTACATAAAGAAAGAGTGGGTAAACAGGTTTGTTTTTATATGATTTAGAACACTACAAGGGCCCATACCTCTGACCAACAGGCACTAGGGGATATGTTCAAATTTTGCATCAGGGAACATTGGACTCTAGTTACGCCACTGGCTAATACTATACCAACCCCCATAACTACCAGGCTCTACTACAGCAGTCATTACTCCACTTTCATTACAACTACTACTGTGGTGATGTGATATTTATACTACTACTACTCACCAACCAGCCCTTCTGCCGTGTCTCCAACATCTTTCACTATTCCGCATTGAAAAAAAAAAAAGATAAATATAATCAAATCCTCTATCTGTGAATTATTACGTTTTTTAAAAATGTCTTCCAACTCTCCTGCACTTGATACTATGGAATATCAGTACCAGTTAGCTTCCTATGCAACTGCAAGCTTTCAGCTGCCAAAGATTTCTCTCAACTTCAACCACAGTATTAATGTAACACCGTACTGAGGACCAGACTTATCTGTAGTCAAACACGACCATTATCTGACTGATCAGTATCGGACAGAGCTAGTAAGGAGCAGTAATATGGTCATACACATGGGATATCATAAAGCGCTCAGTAAGTAAGCTTACCTGCAGAAGATAAGAGTTTTCCTCCAGCGTCTGAAAAATACAATTACATTTTCCTTAGAAACATTTTAAATATTCTTTATCAGGTGCTAAAAAATTACAATTTGGTGAATCATTGACTTTCGATCTACTGTAGATCCGGATGTTCTGGTTCTTAGTCGTTGGCACAGTTATTACTCTACATTTATGTCACACATTGTATCCTCTTATTCTGAGATTCTGTCTTCTCCATGATTACTCACTGAGGATTCCCGACAATAATCCTGGTTTTTTATGGGTCCTCCCACCTATTTAGAGAGAAGAATGCTATCATTAGTAAATGGCGCTTGTGGCAACCCAGTGACACATTGCTCCACATTATGCAACTCCCAAGTAGAGGAGCAAAAACCTGTGCAAACAAATTTAAAGACTATCCTTGTTTCTTCACATAAAACGTTAATTATTGTCATTTTATTTATATTTATTTTTAGACATATTATTTATAGGACAAATTTAAGAATAATATTTTTTGGGGACCATTTCTGGAATCTTAAAAATTGAAATATAAGATTAAAAAAATAAAATGTACTAAGTTCTTTAGTTAGATCACATCTATTATTACCAGCTACAATTACATATGTTGGACTATTGTTACTGGTCAACACTAACACTTTAACTAACCGTCTCACTATTGCTATTGCTATAATACCACCACCACAACTACCAGCCAAAACTATGGCAGCCACTACTCAAGGCCGACTTTGAGTAAAAATGCTCGGAAAACCGAATGTGCTACGTGCGTGCTGTATTTGAGATTGACTAAAGTTTTCTGAACAAATTTGCTCATCTCTACACGTGACCACCTTGTTTTTTTGGAGGGTGAAAACATTGACTATATTGTCATTCTTAGAGTTTAACATGGTTCGTGTTACATTAAAGTGGTATATAAAACGCTAAAAAAAAAAAAAAAAATTTGTTCCGAATTCAATTAGTCATCCATAGAGTTTAACATGCTTATTCTTACATTACGGTGGAATATAAAACTCATGAAAAATATTCAACATATTTTTCTGGTTTCAATTAGTCATCCATACAGTTTAACGTGGCTAGTGTTACATTACGGTGGTATATAAAACAAAAAAAAAACTTCACAAATTTTTCTGGATTCAATTAGTCATCCATACAGATTAATGTGTTAGTGTTATATCACGGTGGTATATAAAACTCCAAAGAAAGTAAAAAAAAAAATTTCTGGATTGAATTAGTCATCCATAGATATAAACACGGATAGTGCTACATTACGGTGGTATATAACACAAAAAAAAATCTTCAAAAAAATTTCTGGATTCAATTAGTCATCCATACTGTTTAACGTGGTTAGTGTTACATTATGGTGGTATATAAAACTAAAAAAAATGGTTAAAAAAATGTTTCTGGATTGAATTAGTCATCCATAGAGATTAACGTTGTGTTACATTACGGTGCGCTCATTACTACTGCTGTGGTGATGATACTTCTGCTACTACTGCCGCCAAACAGACACTCACCAGCCATATGTTCTGATGATGATGCTCCAGCAACTTTCAGTACTCCACCTTTAGAAAAAAAGAGATAAAAGTGATAATAACCTCTATGTGTGAATTACGACACATATCATATCTTCAAACTATGTTGTGGAATATCGGTACCAGTTGTCACTCTACTTCAAGTTTTCAGCTGCAAATGATTTTTCTGAACTATCAGCACATGAAGCTTGTACAAAACCACAGTATTAATATAACAGCATACTTAGGAATATACTTATCCATACTTTAACAAGACCAATGTCTGACAGACCAATACTAGATGGAGCAAGTAAGGACAGCAGTAATACGGTCATACACATGAGACCTCATTTACCGCTCATGATACAAGTTTACTTGCATTTCGGAAGATATTAACTCCAGCGTCTGAGAAAAATAATCTTAATGATCTTAAGTTAGCAATGTCTTTTCATAATATTACTAATAAAGGCTGAAAAATATGAAAAAACATACATAATAAACAGTGATGAGCGAACATGCTCGGTAATACTAGGGTGTCACTCAAGTATCTGGGTACTCAGATGTGCTCGGAACTCGACGATCATTGGCTAGTGCTCGGATTTGGAGATCGAATCGCCTCCCCGCATGTTTGACACCTGTTACACAGCCAATAAGCATGCGGGGATTGCCTGCTAGGCTGTGATTGGCTGGCCACATTACCTCATTAGAGGTTATAAAAGGACCTGAACAATGGAAACCCCCCAATTCTAACTCCAACCGTAACACAGTCCTAACCCTAATGCTAGCACGCCCCTAACCCTAATCCAAACCATACCATACCAAAACCCTAACCCCAACACCACAACCCTAACCCCAACACAACCCTAACCCCAAGAAAACCCTAACCCAAACACAACCGTAACCTCAACTCTAGCCCCAACCCTAACCCTAGCCCCAACCCTAACCCTAGCTCTAACCCTAGCCCCAACCCTAACTATAGCACAACCCTAACCCTAGCTCTAACCCTAGCCCTTACCCTAAACCTAGCCCCAACCATATTTCTAGCCCCAACCCTAACCCTACCCCTAGCCCCAACCCTAACCCTATCCCAACCCTTACCCTAGCTATAACCCCAAATATTACCCCAACCATAACCCTAACCTTAGTCCCAACTCTAACTCTAGCTATAACCCCAACTATAACCCCCCAAAATAACCCTAACCCCAGCCCTAATTCACAATTTTTTTCTGAATTCAATTAGTCATTGTCATGATCCATTCCAGGGTTTAGTTCTGTCTGCTCTTTTTCCAGGTGGATCATGTCAAGGGTTAACTTTGCTCTGCCTCATTCTGGGCTCAGGTTTGTTATATAGCTCCCATTCATCCTGCTGGTGGTGGCAGCTATAGTTCTGTCTTCAGCGTGTGAACTTGACTCTGGTAACTCTTGATTTGTCCTGCTGTGATCCCTGACTTGTCCCGTGTCTGTTTACTCCCTCTGCCCTTTTCCCATCGTTTCTCTGTTTATCTGCTTGATTCTCTGGTTCCTGACTTAGCTCGTATTTGGAATCGCTTCTGTTTTCTGACTTTGTCTTATCCGCTCCTGACCACTGCTGAACCTCCTGGCTTGTTTTCTGACCACGTTTACTGTTTATCCTTTTTGAGTACTCCTGCCTCTGATTGTATTTTGACTCGGCCTGTCGGACCACTCTCTCGCCACTTGGTGGCACTTGTGCTGCTGCTCTGTGGTGCTTCTGTGTACGCAGTCTCCCTTCCCTCTCAAGCTCCCTCTGGTGGAGGTTGCATTATACTGCACTGCAGCAGCATGACAGTCATCCATAGTGTGCTTATTGTTATACTAAGGTGGAATATAAAACAAAAAAAACTTCAAAAATGTTTCTGGACTCAATTAGTCATCCATACAGTTTAATGCAGTTAGTGTTACATTACAGTGGTAAATAAAACTCAAAAAAAGTTAAAAAAGCAAATTTCTGGATTGAATTAGTCATCCTCAGAGATTAAAATTGTTAGTGTTACAATACAGTACTCTCATTACAACTATTACTATGGTGACAATTTGCACTAGCAAATTGGGCCTCCTGGCTGAACCCCTATATTAGACCTAATTATTTTTAAGTAGAAATGTGGCACTACTAACACTGCCACCAAATAGAAACTCACCGGCCTGCCCTCCTGCCGCTTTTCCAACATCTTTCAGTACTCCACCTTTGAAAAAAAAAAAAAAAGATGGATCAATCATATCTTTTATATATGAATTATTACACATAAAATATGTCTTCAAACTCTCCTGCACTTAGTTCTGTGGAGTATCGGTACCAGTTGTCACTCTACTGCAAGTTCTCAGATGCAAAACATTTTTCTCAACCATCATCACATGGAGCTCTTACAAAAACACACTTAAAGGAGCTTCAAACTGAGAAACTGAACTATCTGTGGTCGAACACGACCAATGTCTGACAGATCAGTATCGGATACAGGGTGTAAGGTGCAGTAATACAGTCATATACATGAGACATCATATACCGCTCAGGATACAACTGCCAAGTAAATTTACCTGCATTTGATAAGAGATTTCCTCCAACATCTGAAAAAACACAATTTTAAATTAGTAACTTTTTAAAATTATTTATATCACAACCTAAAAAAATAGACATAACGTATGTTATTTACAACAAATTAAATCCTCATATCAATTGCATTTGAGCCTATATGTGGAAGCGTTGGTTCTTAGTCAATGACATAGTTACTATGTACTGTATTTAAAAAAGCACTCCCATCAAAGCTTTTATACTCTAAATAAAATGTAGTCATAATATTATACAGCATTGTATACTTACGATTCCTCATTTTTCCTTTTCACCCAGTTAATTTTTATCTTTTCCACTAGGTCTATGACATCACATGATTAATAACTGACCAGCAAAATCCTTCAAGGCTCTATGTAGAAACAGGAAGTCTCTTTTCCCTGCATGAGTCATCATTAGAATTACAATTCTATTTTAATGCAAACATCCTGGCAAGGCTGAAGAGGGAGCAGCTGGGACAAGAGGTGAAGAGGGGAGAAAAGAGAAGATTCGGCTGGGTAGAAGGGTAAAATGAGTAATTGTAAGTACACAGTGCTATATAATATGACAACCGCAATATATTAAGATTAAAGAAACTGGGAGTTCTTCTTTAACTCACACATTACATTCACCTATCATATGGAAGAGTCTTCCCCAAGACTACTCACTGAGTACTCCTGACACTAATCCTTGCACTGGCCCAGTAGCTGATGTGCTGACATCTGTTCCGAGAGAAAAATATCATTAGTAAATTGTCCAACTTTTCTGGATGGAAATCAGACTGATTTTTTTATACTGTCGTGTGACCCCGGCCTTAACTTTATTCTTCTTGTGATTGAAACAAAAGTATTAATAACCACTCACTTAATCCAATACTCGTCCCTCCTGCTGTTCCACCAACGCCAGACAGTATGTCACCTTCAAACACAAATAAAATGCAGAACATGATCCATTGTCTCTACCATGGTGGAAAGAGAACTTTTATGTGTAATTTTTACAGCCCTAAGAAAATTGACTTCATTGATTTTAAGGAAACTTTAATGTTTTGCAAAAGTTTATAAACTTTTGTGTAGGCGCAGAAAACTGATGAAAAAATGAAGGTGTATTGTCCTGCAGCTGATTCTTCTACCATGTAACATCATATTTACTGCTGAAGTCAATTTACCTGTATCTGATAAAAGTTTTCCTCCTGTATCTGTAAAAAATACAATTTTATGTTAGTAACTTTTTAAAATTATTTATAACATAAGCTAAAAAAATCAATATTTACAACGGAGTAAATCTTTATATTTGTTACATTTGGACCCAGACCTGGAAGCTTCAATTCTTAGTTGTTGGCATAGTTACTATGTATATAAGTCAAGCTTTACATCCTCTTATCATATGGAAGAGTCTTCCCCATGATTACTCACTGAGCACTCCCGACACTAATCCTTGTACTGGCCCAGTAGCTGATGTGCTGCCACCTATTCCGAGAGAAGAATATCATTAGTATATTGTTTCACTTTTCTGGATAGAAATCAGACTGATTTTTTTATACTGTCGTGTGACCCCGGCCTTAATTTCATTCTTTGATTCTAATTGTAACAAGATCTTTTTTATTTCTTGACTCCTTTACATTAACATTATGGACTGCGCTGTTCAGCACAGTTCAGACAAAGGCTCCACAGCATCTTAAAGAACGTCCGTATTTTTTCATAAAAAATGTTGAACGTTACTAGACATTGCTTGGGTGCAATTACCTGTTACTGATACTCCGCCACCACCGTCTGAAACAAAGGATAAAATATTTTAGTATACATAGCGGTCAAAGAAACCGTGGGACTTTCTAGGACTTCACTGCCCCTTCAATATTCTTTTAGAATAATGAGAAGCTTCCACTTGACTGTGCCGGTCAGCCCCATTCAAGGAAAAGTTGTGGAACTTGGGTTGATTAGCAAATCTCATGCAGACTGTGGTATAAATTGGACGAGTACAATCAGATAAAAAAATTGTACTCGGACCGATGTAATTCAGTGAGGCAGTGAGACCTAATCCGCCTTAGAAAAACAACCCAGCATGCTCGATTTTGCTTCGAATATTGGATGCCACAGTATAGCATCCGATTTTTAAGGATACATTACAATTCTGTAAAATAGGAACTTGTAAATGGTCCTGGAAATTATTAATAACTGCTGATGTAAAAAAAAGTGTTGCATACAGATGACAAGTGAGAATAAAATTGTCCCATTTTTCTAGATGGAAATCAGACCGATTTTTTTATACTGTCGTGTGACCCTGGCCTTAACTTTATTCTTGTTGTGTTTGTAACAAAAGTAGTAATGACCACTCACTTAATCCAATACTCGTCCCTCCTGCTGTTCCACCAATGCCAGACAGTAGACCACCTTCAAACACAAATAAAATGCAGGACATGATCCATTGTTCTCTACCATGGTGGAAAGAGAACTTTTATGTGGACTTTTTACAGCCCTAAGAAAATTAACTTTAAGGAAACTTTAACGTTTTGCAAAAGTTTATAAACTGTTTTCTAGGCAAACAAAACTGATGAAAAGATGAAGGTGTATTGTCCTGCAGCTGATTCTTCTACCATGTAACATCATATTCACTGCTGAAGTTAATTTACCTGTATCTGATAAAAGTTTTCCTCCTGCATCTGTAAAAAATACAATTTTGTGTTAGTAACTTTTTAAAATTATTTATAACATAAGCTAAAAAAATCAATATTTACAACGGAGTAAATCTTTATATTTGTTACATTTCGACCCAGATCTGGAAGCTTCGATTCTTAGTTGTTGGCATAGTTACTATGTATATAAGTCAAGCTTTAAGGTACCGTCACACTCAGCGACGCTGCAGCAATATAGACAACGAGCCGATCGCTGCAGCGTCGCTGTTTAGGTCGCTGGGGAGCTGTCACACAGACAGCTCTCTCCAGCGACCAACGATCAGGGGAACGACTTCGGCATCATTGAAACTGTCTTCCCTCATCATTGAAGTCCCCCTGCAGCACCCGGGTAACCAGGGTAAATATCGGGTTACTAAGCGCAAGGCCGCGCTTAGTAACCCGATATTTACCCTGGTTACCATTGTAAAAGTAAAAAAAAAAAAAACACTACATACTCACCTTCTGATGTCTGTCACGTCCCCCGGCGTCCACAGGGTTACTCGCTGCTGCTCAGAGCTTCCTGCACTGACTGTGTCAGCGCCGGCAGTAAAGTAGAGCACAGCAGTGACGTCACCACTGTGCTCTACTTTATGGCTGGCGCTGACACAGTCAGTGCAGGAAGCTCTGAGCAGCAGCGCGTAACCCTGTGGACGCCGGGGGACGTGACAGGCATCAGAATGTGGGTATGTACTGGTTTTTTTTTTTACTTTTACAATGGTAACCAGGGTAAATATCAGGTTACTAAGCGCGGCCCTGCACTTAGTAACCCGATGTTTACCCTGGTTACAAGTGAACACATCGCTGTATCGGCATCACACACGCCGATACAGCGATGACAGCGGGTGATCAAGCGACAAAATAAAGTTCTGGACTTCTTGCTCCGACCAGCGATATCACAGCGGGATCCAGATCGCTGCTGCGTGTCAAACACAAAGAGATCGCTATCCAGGACGCTGCAACGTCACAGATCGTTGTCGTTCTCGTTGCAAAGTCGCTTAGTGTGAAGGTACCTTTACATCCTCTTATCATATGGAAGAGTCTTCCCCATGATTACTCACTGAGCACTCCCGACACTAATCCTTGTACTGGCCCAGTAGCTGATGTGCTGCCACCTGTTCCGAGAGAAGAATATCATTAGTAAATAGTTTCACTTTGCTGGATAGAAATCAGACTGATTTTTTTATACTGTCGTGTGACCCCGGCCTTAACTTTATTCTTTGATTCTAATTGTAACAAGATCTTTTTTATTTCTTGACTCCTTTGCATTAACCCCCTCATGATGCAATATTTTGACCTTAATGACCTGGCCATTTTTCGTGACATATTGGGCTTCATGCTAGTAGTAAATTTAGGTCGATAATTTTTGCGTTTACTTGTAAAAAAAATAGAAATTTGGCAAAAATGTTAAAAATCTCACAATTTTCAAATTTAGAATTTTATTCTGTTAAACCAGAAAGTTATGTGACACAAAATAGTTAATAAATAACATTTCCCACATGTCTACTTTACATCAGCACAATTTTGGAAACAAAATTTTTTTTTGCTAGGAAGTTATAAGGGTTAAAATTTGACCAGCGATTTCTCAATTTTTCAACAAAATGTACAAAACCATATTTTTTAGGGACCACCTCACATTTGAAGTCAGTTTGATGGGTCTATATGGCTGAAAATACCCAAAAGTGACACCATTCTGAAAACTGCACCCCTCAAGGTGCTCAAAACTACATTCAAGAAGTTTATTAACCCTTTAGGTGTTTCACAGCAGCAGAAGCAACATGGAAGTAAAAAATGAACATTTAACTTTTTAGTCACAAAAAATGATCTTTTAGCAACCTTTCTTTTATTTTACCAAGGGTAAAAGGAGAAACTGGACCACGAAAGTTGTTATCCAATTTGTCCTGAGTACGCAGATACCCCATATGTGGGGGGGAACCACTGTTTGGGCGCACGACAGGGCTCGGAAGGGAAGGAGCGCCATTTGACTTTTTGAATGAAAAATTGGCTCCAATCTTTAGCGGATACCATGTCGCGTTTGGAGAGCCCCTGTGTGCCTAAAGATTGGAGCTCCCCCACAAATTACCCCATTTTGGAAACTAGACCCACTAAGGAATTTGTGTAGCTGCATAGTGGGCACTTTGAACCCCCAAGTGCTTCACAAATTGATCTGTAAAAATGAAAAAGTACTTTTTTTCACACAAAATTTCTTTTAGCCTCAATTTTTTCATTTTCACATGGGCTACAGGATAAAGTGGATCATAAAATTTGTTGGGCAATTTCTCCTGAATACACCTATACCTTATATGTGGGGGTAAACCACTGTTTGGGTGCATGGCAGGGCTCGGAAGGGAAGGAGAGCCATTTGTATTTTGAATTAAAAATTAGCTCCAATCATTAGCGGTCACCATGTCGCATTTGCAGAGCCCCTGTGTGCCTAAACATTGGAGTTCCCCCACATGTGACTCCATTTTGGAAACTAGACCCCTCAAGGAACTTATCTAGATGCATAGTGAGCACTTTGAACCCCCAGGTGCTTCACAAATTGATCCGTAAAAATGAAAAAGTACTTTTTTTCACAAAAAATTTCTTTTAGCCTCAATTTTTTTCATTTTCACATGGGCTACAGGATAAAATGGATCATAAAATGTGTTGGGAAATTTCTCCTGAGTACACTGATACCTCATATGTGGGGGTAAACCACTGTTTGGGCACACGGCAGGGCTCGGAAGGGAAGGAGCGCCATTTGACTTTTTGAATGAATAATTAGCTCCAATCATTAGCAGACACCATGTCGCATTTGGAGAGCCCCTGTTTGCCTAAACATTGGAGCTCCCACACAAGTGACCCCATTTTGGAAACTAGACCTCCCAATGAACTAAACTAGATGTGCGATGAGCACTTTGAACCCCCAAGTGCTTCACAGAAGTTTATAACGCAGAGCCTTGAAAATAAAAAAATCATTTTTCTTTCCTCAAAAATTATATTTAAGCCCGCAATTTTTTATTTTCACAAGGGTAACAGGAGAAATTGGACCCCAAAAGTTGTTGTCCAGTTTGTCCTGACTACGTTGATACCCCATATGTGGGGGTAAACCACTGTTTGGGCACACGTCGGGGCTCGGAAAGGAAGTAGCGATGTTTTGAAATGCAGACTTTGATGGAATGGTCTGCAGGCATCACGTTGCATTTGCAGAGCCCCTGATGTGCCTAAATAGAAGAAACCCCTCACAAGTGACCCCATTTTGGAAACTAGACCCCCCAAGGACCTTATCTAGATGTGTAATAAGTACTTTGAACTCCCAAGTTCTTCACCGAAGTTTATAACGCAGAACCGTGAAAATAAAAAATCATTTTTCTTTCTTCAAAAAAATTATTTTTAGCCCTCAATTTTTTATTTTTACAAGGGTAAAAGGACAAATTGGACCCCAATTGTTGTTTTCTAGTTTGTCCTGCGTATGCTGATACCTCATATGAGGGGGTAAACCACTGTTTGGGCACACGTCGGGGCTCAGAAGGGAAGTAGTGACATTTTGAAATGCAGACTTTGGTTGAATGGTCTTCGGGCGTCACGTTGCGTTTGCAGAGCCCCTGATGTGCCTAAACAGTAGAAACCCACCAGAAGTGACCCCATTTTGGAAACTAGACCCCCAAGGAACTTATCTAGATGTGTGGTGAGCACTTTGAATCCCTAAGTGCTTCACAGAAGTTTATAACAAAGAGCCGTGAAAATAAAAATCTTTTTTTTCCTCAAAAATGATTTTTTAGTCCACTATTTTTTATTTTCACAAGGGTAACAGGAGAAATTGGACCCCAAAATTTGTTGTCCAGTTTGTCCTGCGTATGCTGATACCCCATATGTGGGGGTAAACCACTTTTTGGGACACTTCGGGGCTCGGAAGGGAAGTAGTGATGTTTTGAAATGCAGACTTTGATGGAATGGTCTGCAGGCGTCACATTGCGGTTGCAGAGCCCCTGATGTGCCTAAACAGAAGAAAGCCCCCACGAGTGACCCTATTTTGGAAACTAGACCCCCAAGGAACTTATCTAGATGTGTGGTGAGCACTTTGAACCCCCAAGTGTTTCACAGAAGTTTATAATGTAGAGCCGTAAAAATAAAAAATATTTTGTTTTCCTCAAAAATTATTTTTTATTTTCACAAGGGTAACAGGAGAAATTAGACCCCAATTGCTGTTGTCCAGTTTGTCATGAGTACGCTGATACAACAATATGTGGGGGTAAACCACTGTTTAGGCGCACATCGGGGCTCAGAAGGGAGGGAGCACCATTTGACTTTTTGAACGCAAGATTGGCTGGAATCAGTGGTGGCGCCATGTCGCGTTTGGGACCCCCTGATGTGCCTAAACAGTGGAAACCCCTCAATTCTAACTCAACACTAACCCCAACACACCCCTAACCCTAATCCCAACCCTAACCATAACCCTAACCACAAGCCTAACCCTAACCCCAACACACCGCTAACCCTAATCTTATCCCTAATTCCAACTCCAACCCTAATCCCAACCATAACTCTAATTCCAACCCTAACCCTAAGGCTATGTGCTCACGTTGCGGATTCGTGTGCAGATTTTTCCGCACCATTTTAGAAAAATCCGCAGGTAAAACGCACTGCATCACTGCCTCCCCAAAATACATAAGGGGACAACTCCCCTTAAAGGAAGGCCCATAGTCTCAGGCAATAATAGTCTTACAGGGAGACTGGGTTTATATGTAGACAAAATACTCAAACCCTTTGTGAACGCCCTAAACTCTTATGTACGGGACACCACCGACCTCTTGGGCAAACTAGATGGTGTCTATCTTGAAAAGGACATGATACTAGCCAGCATTGACGTGGAAGCGTTATACTCTTCCATCCCACATGACAAAGGTCTGATGGCTGTGAACCATTACCTCAGCACTAGAGGCAGACAATATGACAGACACAATAAATTTGTGTTGGAGGCCTTGGAATTTTGCCTCACCAAAAACATGTTTCTATTCGATCAGAAATACTTCCACCAGCTCAGGGGTACTGCATTGGGCAGCCCTTGTGCGCCTTCGTATGCAAATTTGCCCCTGGGCTGGTGGGAGGAAACAGTCGTTTTTGGGGATACTACCCCGGGCTCAGATGAAAGGATAGTACTGTGGCTACGGTATATTGATGATGTGCTGGTCATCTGGAGAGGGAACACCGATGAATTTGGCAATTTTATAGATGGATTGAATATGAACAACATAGGCCTCCAGTTTACATATGAGGCCAGCCCAACAAAATTAGCATTCTTGGACATATGTATAGAAAGGGATGGAAATGGGACAATATCTACCAAGACCCATAGGAAAGTCACGGCCACTAACTCCCTTCTTCGATGGGAAAGTAATCATCCGGCCCCATTGAAAAGAGGGATTCCCAAGGGCCAATACTTGAGAATTCAGAGGAATTGCTCAAGTCAGAGTGCCTTTCAGGAGCAAGCAAATGATCTTCGGGGCAGGTTTCTGGAAAGAGGTTACCCCGAGGGAATATTGAAGAAGGCCTACAAAGAGACTGTAAGGAGAGAAAGAAAGGACTTACTAACACCAAAATTTAAACCAGAGAGTGATATGACCATTCGATTTATCACTAGATACTGTAATGGAGCAAATTACATCAGAAATATCTTTAAAAAACACTGGTCTGTCCTTTTGATGGACAAGGACATCAAGGGACATATCTCCCCTTCCCCACAGATCACTTACAGGAAGGGCAGATCCTTGGGTGACAGGTTGGTTCACAGCCATTACGATCCAAAGAGTAATTTCTGCCCAAACACTGGTCAAACGAAAGGTTGCTTTAAATGTGGTAACTGTAAAGCCTGTGCCTCTATTGTGACCACGAAGAAATTCTCAAGTAATGTGACTGGCACCTCCTATTCCATCCGACACTTCATCAATTGTCGCACAAAGGGCGTTATTTATAAGGCCAATTTTGAGTGTGGTTTGGAGTATGTGGGAAAAACCAAGAGGGAATTTCGTAAAAGGGTGGGCGAGCACCTCCGAGACATTGTGAATAAGAGGGAAACCCCAGTGGCAACCCACATTAATTCTTTCCACCAAGGTAATCCTAAAAAAATTTATTTTGTGGGGATAGACAGAATTTTGCCACATGTGAGAGGAGGTGATTGGGACAAACAAATTCTCCAAAAAGAAAGCAGATGGATATTTAATTTGAAAACGGTTCAACCACAGGGACTAAATGAATTACAGCCTTTCAGCTGCTTCTTGTAGTCCCATTTTGACTCATATAATTTTAATATCCTTTGTGCCATATCTCCCTCATCTCCCTCAATTCCCCCCCCCCTTTTTACATTTGCCTCAATTAAGGTAGTAGGGACAACTAGGGAGGGACAGTCTTCGAGGAGTGGGGGCGCCACTGGCGTAGGACTATAGGGTGCCAAACCCCGCGTCAGGCAGGGTTTCAGTTGTACAGATTGTACCTGTACCTAACATCTGTCTAGGAACATATACCCCCCTCATTATTTAATGATAATAATCAATGAAACCTCATTTATACTTCTCTCATTGGCTCCACATTGATTTTTTAGTATCTCTTCCCTATTCTTTCTATCCTAATATAGGGATAATAGGGACAGTCAGATAGGGACAGTCCTCGTTGAGTGGGGGCACCATATGAGCAGGTTATTTTAGAGTGCCAACCTCCACGTTAGGCTGGGACCAGGAGTGTAGCTGGTTCTGAGTAGGGCACAATAGGGCGCCTCTCTCTTTTTTCATTCATTTTTTTCAATGATTGAGGCCTTGGTGGTGTGCCGTACTCCCTTTATTATTAACATACACTCACCGGCCACTTTATTAGGTACACCTGTCCAACTTCTTGTTAACACTTAATTTCTAATCAGCCAATCACATGGCGGCAACTCAGTGCATTTAGGCATGTAGACATGGTCAAGACAATCTCCTGCAGTTCAAACCGAGCATCAGTATGGGGAAGAAAGGTGATTTGAGTGCCTTTGAACGTGGCATGGTTGTTGGTGCCAGAAGGGCTGGTCTGAGTATTTCAGAAACTGCTGATCTACTGGGATTTTCACGCACAACCATCTCTAGGGTTTACAGAGAATGGTCCGAAAAAGAAAAAAAATCCAGTGAGCGGCAGTTCTGTGGGCGGAAATGCCTTGTTGATGCCAGAGGTCAGAGGAGAATGGGCAGACTGGTTCGAGCTGATAGAAAGGCAACAGTGACTCAAATCGCCACCCGTTACAACCAAGGTAGGCCTAAGAGCATCTCTGAACGCACAGTGCGTCGAACTTTGAGGCAGATGGGCTACAGCAGCAGAAGACCACACCGGGTACCACTCCTTTCAGCTAAGAACAGGAAACTGAGGCTACAATTTGTACAAGCTCATCGAAATTGGACAGTAGAAGATTGGAAAAACGTTGCTTGGTCTGATGAGTCTCGATTTCTGCTGCGACATTCGGATGGTAGGGTCAGAATTTGGCGTAAACAACATGAAAGCATGGATCCATCCTGCCTTGTATGGAGCATCTTTGGGATGTGCAGCCGACAAATCTGCGGCAACTGTGTGATGCCATCATGTCAATATGGACCAAAATCTCTGAGGAATGCTTCCAGCACCTTGTTGAATCTATGCCACGAAGAATTGAGGCAGTTCTGAAGGCAAAAGGGGGTCCAACCCGTTACTAGCATGGTGTACCTAATAAAGTGGCCGGTGAGTGTATATACAGTTATCAACAAGGTATCCTTTAAAATACAAATTATAGTTTATCTCACTTATTTTTGTCCCCTCCTCCTTCTCAGCCAGTTTGCACTCCCTTAAAAGAATGGTCTCAGTCAGTTAATGAATTTATACTCTGATCTCGCATCTATGCCTCGGGGGACCATTTTTTGGTGTTCTTAAGAATGGTTTGAAAAACACTGAACCGTATCGCTGGGTGGACGTGACAGGGTTAAAAAATTATCTGTCTGTCCTTTGAAGTGCCGTGTCCAACAGTCATGTTTATTAGAAGCACTTATATATGTTCCAATTGAACGTAGCACCACATATGTTAGACTCCGAAGGGGTCTCATGTTTAGCAGGTAATAAGTTACCCTGAATCATCGGTATGGAGCTTGCATAGCTAGTGTTGCCGGGGCGGCGCTTGGTTGTGGGGTGGAGCGCTTGCGTTTCATCTCCATGGCACCCAGCGCTTCATGGTCTAGACAAGCGCTCCGTAATACCGGAAGTATGTTGTAAAGCACAGGAAGTGCGTCACACGCTAGGGGCGGAGCCTCGCGGGCGCGCCTCCGGGCCCAGCGTTCTTAAACCACAGAAGTTGGGAGACCTGTAAAGCGGCTACTAAAGGTTGTTATACTCCCCTGATGAGTCCTAGCGGATGAAACGCGTCGGGAGACGCCATATCTAATGGAGGCGCCATATCTAATGGAGGCTTTCATACCCTCGGGGGAATTAAGATGATTCTCTTCAACCTTGGGTGAGATCAACCCATAATTATGGGCTTCATATAAAATGCATATTTGCACTTGCTGACGCCTGATACAAATAGAGCTGGAAGCAAAATATAATGACCGCACTATAGTGATGAAAAGGGGATGCTCATGACAAAGGTTTATGGGGCAGCATGATCCCAGCTTCTCTATGTATAGATGTGCATTTATAGTCATGATTTGATTGAAAAGCCTCCTTTTTGCTGCTATTAATTATTGACAGTGGCAAATTAATAAAACATGCTGACTTAGTAATTTCTAAAGGGTTGTAATTATATGGTTTTGACATATTAACCAAGGAATATATCAATAGCCATTACAAGTGATCACGGTTACGTATGTGGAATAGATAAACCACGGCACAAAGTATCGGTTCAAATGGATCAATAACCATTACCAATGACCATTGTCACATATGTGGGATAGATGATCCACGGACCATGGGACAAAAAGACGATATACTGGGATATAGGTATAAATCACGTAAGAGTATTACACCAATCCCATATGGCTAATTGATGGTTATAGGCTTCTCTACATATTACAAAATTACCGGCTGCTACACCGATTACCTACATTGAAAATTTGGCATGTTTTGGGCATCTAGTATGGCATTTGCCACTAAAATGAGCCACTAGCTAAGCATATATGGTCATATTAACAGTGACCAACTAGCACTGTCAGTAACTTTTTGTATTCCTTCCTTCCCCTGTTTCTGTGTGGTTAAGGTTCACAATTGCACAAGGGTCCTCCCTTTCTTTCCCTTGTTTTTTTATGTGTTGTACGTGAGTTTATTTTTAGACATACCTAGTAAAGGTTAAGTTTTATATTTATATCCAATTGCTAACAGCACTTTACTCCTCTTGGATTAATTTACCCAGCTCTTTGCACAGTTCAGACAAAGGCTCCACAGCATCTTAAAGAATGTCCGTATTTTTTCATAAAAAATGTTGAACGTTACTAGACATTGCTTGGGTGCAATTACCTGTTACTGATACTCCGCCACCACCGTCTGAAACAAAGGATAAAATATTTTAGTATACATAGCGGTCAAAGAAACCGTGGGACTTTCTAGGACTTCACTGCCCCTTCAATGTTCTTTTAGAATAATGAGAAGCTTCCACTTGACTGTGCCGGTCAGCCCCATTCAAGGAAAAGTTGCGGAACTTGGGTTGATTACCAAATCTCATGCAGACTATGGTATAAATTGGACGAGTACAATCAGATAAAAAAATTGTACTCGGACCAGTGTAATTCAGTGAGGCAGTGAGACCTAACGCGCCTTAGAAAAACAACCCAGCATGCTCGATTTTGCTTCGAATATTGGATGCCACAGTATAGCATCCGATTTTTAAGGATACATTACAATTCTGTAAAATAGGAACTTGTAAATGGTCCTAGAAATTATTAATAACTGCTGATGTAAAAAAAAGTGTTGCATACAGATGACAAGTGAGAATAAAATTGTCCCATTTTTCTAGATGGAAATCAGACCGATTTTTTTATACTGTCGTGTGACCCTGGCCTTAACTTTATTCTTGTTGTGTTTGTAACAAAAGTATTAATGACCACTCACTTAATCCAATACTCGTCCCTCCTGCTGTTCCACCAATGCCAGACAGTAGATCACCTTGAAACACAAATAAAATGCAGGACATGATCCAATTGTTCTCTACCATGGTGGAAAGAGAACTTTTATGTGGAGTTTTTACAGCCCTAAGAAAATTAACTTTAAGGAAACTTTAACGTTTTGCAAAAGTTTTTAACTGTTTTCTAGGCCAACAAAACTGATGAAAAGATGAAGGTGTATTGTCCTGCAGCTGATTCTTCTACCATGTAACATCATATTCACTGCTGAAGTCAATTTACCTGCACCTGATAAAATATCTCCTCCTGTATCTGTAAAAAAAATTTTTTAAATTAGTAACTTTAGAAATGTATTTATACGACTAGCTAAAAAAGACATAACACAATTATATCAATTGGACTTGGTCCTATATCTGAAAGCTTTGGTTCTTAGTCATTGACATAGTTACTATGAATTTAAAGAAGCACTCCCATCCAAGTTTTTTTACTCTAAATATATTGCAGTCATCATATTATACAGCACTGTGTACTTACATTTGCTCATTTTACCCTTATACTGAGATAATTATTCTCTTTTCCATGTGGTCTATGAAATCATGTGATTAAAACTGACTAGCTGAATCCTTTGAAGCTCTATGTAAAAACAGGAAGTTTCTTTTCCCTGCATGTGTCATCATTAGAACTACAATTCTATATCACTGCTAGGTTCTTGGAAGGGGGGGGAGAGAGAGCAGGTGGATAAGAAGGTGAAGAGGGGAGAATAGAGAAGAATTATCTGGCCAGGAAAGTGAAATGAGCAATTGTAAGTACACAATGCTTTATCATATGACAACTGCAATATATTAAGATTATAAAAACTTTGATGGGAGTTCTTCTTTAACTCATGCATTACATCCCCCTATCGTATGGAAGAGTCTTCCCCATGATTACTCACTGAGTACTCCTGACACTAATCCTTGCACTGGCCCAGTAGCTGATGTGCTGCCGCCTGTTCCGAGAGAAGAATATCATTAGTAAATAGTTCTACTTTTCTACATGGAAATCAGACCGATTTTTTCATACTGTCGTGTGACCCCGGCCTTAACTTTATTCTTGTTGTGTTTGTAACAAAAGTAGTAATGACCACTCACTTAATCCAATACTCGTCCCTCCTGCTGTTCCACCAATGCCAGACAGTAGATCACCTTCAAACACAAATAAAATGCAGGACATGATCCATTGTTCTCTACCATGGTGGAAAGAGAACTTTTATGTGGACTTTTTACAGCCCTAAGAAAATTAACTTTAAGGAAACTTTAACGTTTTGCAAAAGTTTATACACTGTTTTCTAGGCAAACAAAACTGATAAAAAAATGAAGGTGTATTGTCCTGCAGCTGATTCTTCTACCATCTAACATTATATTCACTGCTGAAGTCAATTTACCTGTATTTGCTACAAGATTTCCTCCTGTATCTGTAAAAAAAATACAATTTTATGTTAGTAACTTTTTAAAATTATTTATAACATAAGCTAAAAACATTCAATATTTACAACTGAGTAAATCTTTATATTTGTTACATTTGGACCCAGATCTGGGAGCTTCAGTTCTTAGTTGTTGGCATAGTTACTATGTATATAAGCTAAGCATTGCATCCTCTTATCATATGGAAGAGTCTTCCCCATGATTACTCACTGAGTACTCCTGACACTAATGTTTTTACCGGCCCGGTAGATGATGACGTGCCACCTGTTCAGAGAGAAGAACGTAAATGGTGCTGGTAGACGCTTCGTTGTTTTAGCTCCACTTGTAAGAAACATTTCCAGATAAAACAGTTTAGAGTAACACAGAACTCTTTATTTTTCTTAAAGTTTTTCATATTTTTTTCCTGTTTAATAATTCTAATGTCTTCATTTTTCAATCTAATGGTCGGTTGAGATCATATAGTTATGCAAGCATACTTGTGATTTATTTTTGTAGCATGCCAGACACACAGAACGTCATGTCTACATGTGCTATCCATACTACTTGAGCAAGGAAGGGGTTAATGTGTTCATGGTTGCCAATCTTCACAATTAGGCTGAGGTTACAGGTTTTCACTCATCCAAGAATTACGTTAATCACACTCGGATCAGGCTTCGATCAGAGTGTAATAAAGGTGTGATCATAGTATGGTCCGATTTTCTTCGAATGTTGAGAAGATAGAAAAAGAAAATTTCCCCATCTTTAACTGTCATCTGAGTTGGGTCAGTTTTTTCTGACGGATCCAGTGACTCACCTGGCTGAGTGTGATCCGATAATTGGAGGCAAATCATACATGTTGCAATTTTTTACTCGGTAAAAAAAATCCAGCATGTGCTCCATGGAATAACGTCAGTTCCAGTGCAATCCAATGTTTTCTCAGATTACACTGGACCCACAAATATGGTCATCTGCCCCTGCCCTTAGGTGTAGTAGTCTTCAGGAGAATAAAGAACTGATGAATGGGGTAAGCTGGGTGGATACAAGGAGGGTCATTTACTTATTATGAAGTTTTGAATTCTCCAATTTGCTATCGGATAAGAAACACCTACATTTATTTATTGAGCATGTTTATTCATGATGGGTATAAATATACGAACACTCTGGTAAAGCCTAAGAGATTAATGAAAACACAAGCTTGAGTATTTTTCTGATATTCTGATCTCGCCGGCTGTTAACTTCTAAGTTGGAATGAGGACGACCATCATGCTATAACTACTTCTAAATTGTTTCTGCCAATGATTGACTCCCATTGTGACCAGACTTTTTATGTCTTTCGCTTCTTTACATTAGTCATTGTGAACTGCGCTTGTCATCTTCACTTCAGACAGGTGAAGGATATGGTTGTTTTTCATTTTTGTTTTTTTACAGGTGACCAGAGCTTCAATGGAATCGTCAGAAACAATTTAGAAGTAGTTATAGCGTGATGGTCGTCCTCATTCCAACTTAGAAGTTAACAGCCGGTGAGATCAGAAGATTATTCGTTAGGTGAGTATTATTGTTTTTTATTATGTTCTATTTTTGTAGAGGGGATAAGGGCTTCAATAAAATGGGTATAAGGAGAGTATAACTTAGTTTTTTATTTTTAAAGAAAAAGTAAAATGGTGTGCATTTTTATTTCACATAAAGGACTTTATTCTGGCTTTACTTACAATCGTACTATGGGGTTAGTAATGGGGGCATCTTATAGGCTCCTCTCCAATACTAACCTCTGGGTTTTATGTCAGCGGCCATAAAACAGCTGACATCAACCCCAAAACTATTACCCCACTTGCTACCGCACCAAGGCAAGTGAGAAGAGACAGGAAAAGTGCTAGAATCTGGGGTGACTGTGGGCTGCTATTTTTAGGCTCAGGGGGCAATATCCATGGCCCCTTATCAGGCTGAGAATACCAGCCACCAGCTGTCTGCTTTAGCTTGACTGGTTGCCTAAAATGGGGGGACCCCACACCATTTTTTAAATGATTTTTTTAATCAGACACTCACCAACCACCCTTCCTGTCGTTTCTCCAACATCTTTCAGTACTCCACCTTTAAAAAACAGAAGAGATTTCACTAATGATATCCTGTATATGTGGATTATTACACTTAAACCATTTCTCCAAACTCTGCTGCATTTAATTCTGTGGCCTATTGGTACCAGTTGTCTCTTCACTTCCAGTTTTCAGCTGCAAAAATGTTTCTAAACTATCACCACATGGAGCTCGTACAAAACCACAGTATTAACATTGCACTGTACTTGACTTATCTGTGGTCGAACACGACCAATGTCTGACAGATCAGTACTGGATAGAGCTTGTAAGGAGCAGTAATATGGTCATACACATCAGTCCTCATATATACCGCTCAGGATACAACAAGTTTACCTGCATTTCCTAAAAGATTTCCTCCAACATCTGAAAAAAATACAATCTTAAGTTAACATTAAGGGCTGAAAAAAGTTATACATAATAAGTTTACAATTAAGTAAATTCTTAACTTTCGATCTGTTGCCTTTGCATCTACCATATATCCGGATGTTTCGGTTCTTAGTCGTTGGCACAGTTATTACTCTACATTAATGTCGCACATTGTATCCTCTTATATGGAAAGGTCTACCACATGATTACTCACTGAGGATTCCTGACAATATTCCTGGTCTTTTCCCAGTCCCTGACACTGTGCCACCTATTCAGAGAGAAGATCATTATTAGTATATGGTGCGCGTAGATTTTCCGTGGTTGTATCTACACTTGTACAAAACATTAACAGATAAAAAAATTCTGTATAATGCAAATTTTTATAGATTTTTTTCATGTTGTTTTCCAAACTTGATACTTTTGATAGTCCTATTTTCCAGTCTAAGGGTCTCTTGATGTGATATTGCTGCGGAAGAATATTTGTGATACACATTTGAAGCACGTCAGCCATGTACAGCATCGTGCGCACGTGCTATTTGTAATTTATAAAGTTTTTGTAAAGTTTTATACATTTCTTAAAGTTGTTATTTCTGTTACATTAATCGACATTTCGAAATACTCTTTTCATTTTGGTTCAGGCAAAATTCTTCCAAAATAACTTGTCCCAATGTATTTTAACCCCTTACCGACGTCCGACGAACATGTATTGGTAGGAAGTGTAAGGAGTAGGCTCAAATTCAAAAATGCCCAAATTATGTTTTTTTGAGTCGTTAAAACACCACAAATAATGCTGTAATAAGAGATCTAAACTTCAAATCGATCCACGAGTGTCCTTATGTCCTCACATAAAATTATACTTTTTGTAATTTTTTTTTCATTTATTCTTAGACATATTATCTGTATAACAATTTTAATAATAATATTTACTTAATTTTTGAATCTTAATGAGTATTAAAATATAAGATTAAAAAGAACTTATAAAACAAAAAAAAGAAATGTGCTAAATTCTTTTAGTTGTATAACTGCTTTTATTACCAGCTACAACTTCCACATCTACTACTCTACTACTATTATTACTAGTTAACGCTAACGCTAATACTTTTACTAATCCCTTTGCTACAGCGGTTACTATGATACATAACTACCAGCCTTTACTACAGCAGTCACTACTCTGCTTTCAGTACAACTACGACTGTGGTGATGATACGACTACTACTGCTGCCACCAAACAGACACTCACCGGCCAACCCTCCTGTCACATCTCCGACACCTTTCAATATTCCACCTATAAAAACAAAGAGATAGAAATAATCAGATCCTCTGTATGTGAATTATTACAATTAGGGCTCGCTCATATTCGCATATAAAAAAAATAGGTTGATGTTGCTCCTGAAAAATAGGCACTTTTGATAACCAGCCAAGGTAAAGCAGGCAGCTGCAGGCTTATATTATCAGGCTGGGAAGCAACTTGGTTATTGGGTCCTTACCAGCCCTAAAATACCTAACTGCAGCCACCGCACAAGTGACACATCACAATAGATGCAACAATTCTGGCGCTGGTGCTATGGCAATCTGGGTAATGGTAGTTGGAGTTAATGACAGCTGTAATTTATCAAAAATCAACCCTTGGTGTTAATAATGGATAGGTGTCTGTCAAGCACCCCTATTACTAACCCAGTCAACAAAAATAAAAACACACAGAAATTTTTTTTTTATTTGAATAAAGACTTAGGGCTCACATTTGAGTATAAAAAATAGCTCACCTCTCCATTACTAACCCCAGGGCCTGATGGCAGCTGAGATTTTTGACAATTCACAGCTGTCATCAACCCCAACTACCATTAACCAAATTGCCACTGCACAAGGGCAATTGGAAGAGTCGGGCAAAGCACTAGAATTGGACCATCTATTGTGATGCTCTTCTTCTGGGGTGGCTGTGGGCTGGTATTTTTCGGATGGGAGGGCCAAATGACCGAAACGTGTCGGTTTATGGTCCTTATTGCAATCCGTACATACACTCCAGTCACGCAGGTCACCACGTGATTCACTACATCACGCAGGTCCTCCAGACGAGCCGCGTTCACTGTTCTCACACCACGTGGCGTCTGGTTACTATGACACAGGATCCCGCTGTTCACTGGACTCTACAGATGGAGGAGCTGCTACCATCCAGGGCAGCTCTCCGGTACTACTCTACAGACTCCTTCTGCTCTACTTATCCCGTCTAGGAGAATTTGGAAATCGCCGATCCGAATGTTTATCCTCCTGGTGGTAAGAAATCTATTGATCTTAAAGCAACTGAGACTGTTTGACTTTCACTGCATGTGTATAATATTGGATGTTGGAGATACCTGTGGGTCATACTCATTTTATATAACGGATCTCACAGGCTGACTATACCTATATATATAGTCGGGTGCTTTTTGTGGTCATATTTACCCTTCATTCTACTTGCTTTTTTCAGCGCGAATATATATTTTTCTATATTTGATAATATCAGCACCCAGCTGTCAGCTTTACCTTGGCTGGTTATCAAAAATAGGGAGGAACCCACATCATTTTTTAATTATTTATTTAACCGGTTAAATAAAGTTAAACAATCTTTAGTGCCTCATGAAAGGCAATAAAGAGTGCAAGTTTATTATATGTAAAGATTTTTTTTGAACCATCATCACATGATGCTCATACAAAAAAACAATATTAATGTTGCACCGTGCTGAGAGACAGAAATATCTGTGGTCGAACACGACCAATGTCTGACAGATCAGTATCAGATGGAGGTTGTAAGGAGCAGCAAAATGATCATACACTTGAGACATCATATACCGCTCGGGATACAATCACTAAGTACCTTTACCTGCATTTTCTAAGAGTTTTCCTCCAACATCTGAAAAATATAATTACATTTGCTTTAGGAACATTTTAAATATTTTTACTATTGGCTAACACAAGAAGGGAAATTCTAGCATAATAAATTATACAATTGCGTAAATCATTGACTTTCGATATGCTGTATCAACTGTCGATCTGGATGTTTTGATTCTTAGTTGTTGGCACTCTACATTTATGTCACTCATTATATCCTCGTATACTGAAGTGTCTTCCCCATGATTACTCACTGAGAATTCCCGACAGTAATCCAGGTCTTTCCTTGGTTGATGATGGTGAGATACCTATTCCAAGAGAAGATTATCGTTAGTAAATGGCGCTCGTAGGTTCTCAGCCATTGTGCCTACACTTGTAGAATACAGATCTCTACTATTTTCTTTGATAGATTAGGTTTCCTGTTAATATTTTTTGCGTCTTTATTTTGTAATTTTTGGCTGGGAAGGGAGAAATAAGCATGGACCTTCCCAGCCTGATAATATAAGCTCCCAGCTGTCTGCTTTACCTTGGCTGGTTATCAAAAATAGGGAGGAACCCACACATTATTTTTTTTTAATTATTCATTTATTTAGTAGGTTACATAACGTTAAACACCCTTTAGTGCCTCATGAAAGGCAGTAAAGAGTGCAATTTTGTTATATGTAGGCAGCGTGATATTAAATATCTACAGGATATCTATCTATCTCTCTATTCTGAGGGTTCTGGCTGTGAATTTACTCTACTTGGCTGATGAAATTTTGGGTTTCTATTGAGATTTGTGTGTAAAAATCAGGCATTTGTTTCCGTTTGCAGAAGATTTCTGCATATTGATATTTTCTTACGCAGATTTCCGTTACATGAAAAAAGCGACGTTAGAACAAAACTATTGATTAACATTGATCTGGTTTTTTTTTTCACGGACAATATTCTGACAGAAAATACAGCCATGTGAATGTAGTCTTAGTGTAATTTATTGTGCATAGATGTTTATATCATGTGGGTTATAAAGTATGAAATGTTATGTCTTTCCCTTCTAGATGTACCCTTATTTCCGTTTTAGCAAGTCGTTTTTTTTTTCTAGGACCCCTTTCCTCGATAATCATTATTTATTACACTTTTTAGTACATTTTAGGGCAAAGATATAGTATCCGGGCTAAATTTGTTTTAGAGTGCCCTTATCTCCTCACTTAAAATGTTTAACATTACTCGATATTATTGATAGTTCGCCACCAATGTGGAACCCTGACAGTCAGGAAATTTGTGCAGCTCCTGTCAACGAGCAGAAAGTACTGACCTGGACCGTGGACTAAGGTTGCACCAGACGATCCGCTAATCTCTAGTGCAGACTTTGTCTATTGTTGAGTTCATAATATTTTATACTTACTCCATTTAATTTCTGTGGGTTTAGTGTTCTTTTGAAATTGCCATGATCCTAAATATAAATAAAACATGAATATTCCTTAGTTAATAAAAACATTTTTAAAGAAGTACTCCTCCTCTTCCTCCTCCTCTTCCTCTTTGGTGGGAGGAGACGTGCTTCTTTAATGACCAAGTTACGGAAATTGTTAAGAATAATCATGTTACCTTTTATCCACTGAATTGTTAATCCTATAAATAAGAAATAAGTAGATTTATTAGGACTGTATACTTTGAAGGAAGTTTTCTGTGGCACCTCATGCAGGACCACAAGGAGAGCAGCATGACATGGGTCATCTTTATTTAGTAGCTTTTTAGACCTCTTTGTTATGCTTTACTTCTCGCATCCTGGACTAGGCACCTATCTAAGTCTACTAGACTTTCACTACAAAGAATATAATGGGTTAATACGTGATTTACCTTTAAAACATGGAGCCAAAGATCCATAGGCCATATTCAGGGTATATCCAATGCTTAAGAGTCCAAAGGGAATTTTAGGATGTTGAACCGTATGAGTGCTAAAGCCACTGCCATAGCTATATTCCACCCAGGAATATTCAGATCCTGGGAATTTATTCCAAACAAAATTATTGGAAGATTTGCCGTCAAACTGAATTTCAAGAGAATTTGAGGTCTTGGCTATGATAATGCCCAAATTTGTGTCAAAATCCTTTTCTCCAATTAGACTATAACCAAGGCCGAAAGAATCAGTGTCTCGAATGCGTGAAAGGAATGAGCCGAATGGTTTGTCTTTATATGTTCCTCCAAGACCAAGAAGCAGAACCTGGATGCCCTGGACACATTGGATGGAGAGTGGAGAAGATACAGTTAGGTTGACCTGAATGAGATCCCCGGCGGCCACATTTTTGGATTCATTGACTGTTCCAGACTGGTATGTAATAATAGTGCTTTGGGAAGCCATTATAAGCACAAGATCATATTTACTTTGGAAAGACAAGCCTGGAACTAAATATGAGGCTCCCCAGCTCCCAACGGGCTTGAGTTGTTCATAGACATGGCTACAGCCATTGTTATTCTCAGCACATGTGTGACCGGCCATGACGGCAATCGGATTGTCGGCAACCACTCTAGTACCAGAGAGGTCCTCCTTACTCTGAATCTGGAAAGCCTCGTAAGGTCTCAGTTTCAAGGTGAGCTTGTCTCCTTTGCCATAATTCTTGCCATTTACGGTGACAGATCCTTTTAAGTAGACTTCAACATTGGTTACAGTTTTATAGGCAAGTACAAAGAACTCTTTGAATTGATTTTCAGGTCCATTTGGAGGGGTGATGATGTAATATTCTAACCCTAATTGCCCTGCTGGGTAGATCAGAGCCATGTCACCACTGTTGCCTTTGTAATTTCTGGACATGACAGTGACATCTGCATCCGCCTCAACTATCACGGATTGGGTGCAGTTTTTTGTCCCTCTCAATTCAGTTTTGATGTCTATAGGAATGACTACAGTTTGTCCTTTCCTAACCGTCACGACCTTCTTAAAGTTAAAGTTGTTTAGAGAAACCGAAACTTTAGCAGATCCTGAAGCCGCTGTCACCAGGATCTGTCTGTCAGGCAGCCCTTCAGAGATGTTGTTCTGCATAAATGTGGTGATAAAGCTTTTTCCTGAGGATGTCACTTCTGTAATGCCTGTAGATAAATGAGTAGAATATTACACCTTATATATGTCATATAGTAGCATCAAAAACACAAATAAAGTTGCAACCGGGGTGGAAGGAAGGGAAAGGTAATCTCTGAACTTCCCCCTCCTATTGTACTGAATGCTCAGAGCTAATCAGATGTCTCTGTAGCTACATCTTTATCCTTTACCCCTCGTATCTAACAGAAAAAAATAGGTATTCACCTGCAGCTGCATCCCCCTACTCTCCATCCAAGAAGATTTATAAACATTTATAGAGAAACCACAAAGTTTTTTGTTTTGTTTTTAATTCAGAAAGATATTCTCTTATTTGCGACATTCATGAATTCCATTGTGCTGTAATAATGTTTAAGCGAGTATTTAAAAATTATAAAAACGTCATTATTGTCTTCTTCTTTCTGGTCACCAGTGCTGTCTTTATTGGGCCACCTTCAGTACCTTTTGACATCTTCGGAATAGGCCATGACATTATTTAGCAACATGACACATGTTATGATCTCAAGCCATGTCTTGATTGTGTGGCTTAGTCAGCACAGGAGATGCCAAAAGTCACCAGTGCCATGATGTACCGAAGATGAAGTAATTGGAGAGAAGAAGATAGGTAAGTGAAGGTATCAACTTTAATTTTTTGTAACCCCTTCCTGGCTCTTTTGAGTCCAGAAAAATAGTTTTATTTTTAGGAAGGGCTCATTCAGACGTCCGGTTTTCCTGTACGGTGGATTTTCACAGATAGGTCTCATACTTATGATAGTTTATGGGACCATTCATAAGTCCATGATTTTTCACAGAACGAATGGTTCGTGGAAAATCGAGGAGACATGCCCAATTGGATTGATGGTCAAAGTCAATGGGTCCGCTAAAAAATCTGACCGCATTTGGATAACATCCAAGTGTGGTCCAATTATCATGGACTATGAGAAAGGAGAAGGTGATGACATTTAAAAAAAAAATCCACATATGACATAATCGGAAAGGAGAAGGTGCAGAAATGTTTTTGCTTTTTTTTCGTGTATGAGAAAATCAGGTGACTCTCGAACCGCACTCAGATCAAACTTTGATCAAAGTTTGATCAGAATAATTGATCTATTTTTTTGGATGTCTGAATCAGCCATAAGGACGAGTGAATCAATTCTAAATAATTCAAATTTGCTTAGAATTTCCCAAAATTTACTATCTGGTCACCATTTCACTCAATTTGTTCAAATTGAATACAAAAATTTAAAGTCTTCACAATTTGATCAAATTTTAGGGGAAAATTCAGGACAACTTTGGTCTTGAAACAATTTGCTCATCTTTAGTGCACAGAAAAAAATTCAGCAACAGCCTATGGCTAAAACTAGAGCGGTTTCTGAAAAACACGGATAATCCTAGAGGGAAATAAATTCTAAAAAAAAGTTAAAAGTTATTTAAAAATATTCTTAAAGACGGTATATTTTTTTCTAAGAAATACATAGTATCCTTAAATATCGTCCTTATGTGACACTGCAACCATTTTAATTCGATCACAGGTTCTATTTTCAAAAAATTGGTTCAAGAACAAAAATGTTTAAAAAACATTTTTATCCCTTCCCAGTGAGTTTTTTAAATATAGAATTGTTACCATGATTGTAAAGTATTAAATCCGCAGTGTTTTTTTTTTATTTTCCAACATGCTGATTGCATGTTCATTGAAGTTTCATCCATATTTCAGGATGAGCACTGCACTTTGGTGCCATGTCCTACCTGTCTGCTGTTTATTCTGATTTAATCCCCCAGTTCCAGGCGTTCCAGGTTCCAATTCTGTAAGAAAGAGAACATTTTTTTATTATTATTATTTATTATTATGATTATTATTATTCATATTATTATTATTATTTTTTTATTATTATTTTAATGTGCCACTTTTTATTTCCAATATAGTGTCAGGTTTTGCTTTTTTTTGCAAGACTTCAAATGTCACAAATTATATATTAAATGTTCTCCGTGTTAAATTTACCAATTTTTAACTTTTTATCGAAAGTTACTTTTTATGCTAAAAACATTCCTCGCTTTGTTTTCCAGGTAAGACGACACGTCTCCTCTGATTTCTATCAATTGTCGTTCATTCTATTGTTTTTAGATCATGGACGTCCCCACGTTTTTCAACATTTGTTCCCAACTTTTAGAAAATAAATAACTTATGAATAAAGGAATGTAGTTTTTGTTTTGCTTTGCTTCAAAAAATTGTTTATAAATACTTGAAAGACTCATTTTATTCGTTTCTATTGTCAAACCTCTTTGCTGTTCAAATCTTCAGTCTTTTGAGTTGTTTTTTTCTTCCATTTTTGAAGAACACCTAGTGGAACTAAGGAAAGTGTGTGTGGCTTTGGGTAAGAGGCAGCAAAAAAACACTAGCAAAAAAATCTGTTCAAAAACTGCTTCCGAAAATGAAAGTCCTCCAAAAACGCTCCCAAAAAAGAAGCTGCTTCTGCTAAAAGAAAATTGTCGTTTTTGACTTTTGGCGTACATACCCGAATGTGCAAATATCCTCTTCAGGGAGGAAGCGGGCTTGAACGCTAACGCCAACTATGGAATGTAGCAATCCTAAGAGACAATATCGACCCTTTAACGAGCCTTAGGATAGAAGCCAAACCAGACGTTCCATTTGCAGACACATGTTTGGGGCATGTTTACCTCTCATCAGGGCAAAGCAAGAGATCTGATTTGGCTTTATGAGATCTTACAGGGAATCTAACAAGGATCGTTTCTCCTTGTAGAGATTTTCAAGCCAGCGTAAGGACACTTTAAGGCAAATCAGTTTTCTCCGATGAATTTCAGGAAGATGGAAGAAGATATAAGTCACTCTGTTTCTATCTTGGGTGCCCGGTTGGGACACCACTCCTTTCATCAATATAGAAAAGAATGTGGAACTCCCCAAAATAATGGAACTTAATTTGTGCTGCAATCCAAGCGTAACCTCTCAGTCTTAAAAATAAGACCTTCATCAGAATTTATTTAATGTATGAATTTCAACAAATTAGCTGAATTTGAATTTTGGTAAATTCACTCACTTTGTAATATTTAGAGATAAATATTTAGCATATATTTAGGGATGAAAATTTATATTAAGCAAATAAATTAATTATGTATAATATATAAAAATATGTAAAATATAAAAAAATATAAAGATACAGTGTGTATATATATATATATATATTTTTTAATATATCAGACTTTCTTGACTTTATATATAAAATATAAAAAACTAAAGCATATATATTGTATAAAGATGCAGTGTATATATATATATATATATATATATATATATATATATATATATATATATATATATATATATATAATTTATTTTTTACTTTGGTTACTTTGGCTAGCCATCTAATATGAATAGGAACTTATTCCCTACAGATGATGTTGGGGTGAGATGTATTGTGCATGTTGAATTTTGACTCTTGATCCTCTTGTTTCCAGGAGAGATAAATGAAAGCATTAAGTGCCAGACATATGGACGTTTAGTTGGGCTGAGCATGCAGGTGTATGTAGGGGTGTCAGGAAAGTTCCTTTAGGGCCAAACAGATACTGCATTTGCCATTTATTGGTAGGTTTAATTTTTTTTATATTCAATGGAAATGGATATTGCATAAATAATTAGATAAATCCATCAGGTCTCCAGTTCTTTTCACATATAAAAAAAACTTTACAAGTATAAAAAAGTTCCTCCGGCATGAACCAACCACTTTTTCAGTTGAATCATTTGCTGACAATCCAGTTTTGAGATGTAAAGATTGAAATGTATTTTACATCTATTATTTTGCAATCCTATTCCTACTTAAATCAAATTTAATTTTTGTTTTTAATGTATCAACTTAAAAGAAAATTGTTAGCCGTTGTTTCCATTTTTTTTTCTTACTAAGGTACTTACGCGTTACTTTCCATTGTGCACCAGATATTCCGGGTGATACATCTATATTTAGGAACAAAGGAATATTAATGTTTCACTTTCAAATTGGCATCCTGGATGATGTTATCAGTAGAGGCTGCTTTTTTCCTTGCTGCAGCTCGGTAGCGACGAGCCTGGCCGGATCTAGCAATCCTGCCAACTTCAGAGCAGCACTTGCAAGTTCTATAGCAAGCAACTTGTAAGCGCTGCGCTCTATGCCTAGGAAACGAGCCACCACTCATAGTCTGCAGAGGTGGCCGGTAACCTAAGCAAAGAATAGTTCATGTATTTCCACAATTTAGTATTGAAAATATTTTCTACAATTAATTTTCAATTTATTTTTTCTCTAGCTTCCTTTTTTAGTTTTTAGCTTTTTCCACTTTTAAAGTTTAACCCCTTACCAACATCAGCCGAATATGTACTGCGCAATTCATTAGCTGGTGTGCGGAGCAGGCTCACGGGTGAGCTTGCCCTATACCCAGCAGGGGATGGCGGTGTGCTACAGACAGGACCTGCCGAAACAATCAAGAGTAGCGCGAAGCACTGCCTTCGATTGTTAACTTGTTAAATGCCATTGTCTAACTATGACAGCAGCTTTTGACACCCGCCGGTATGGGTCATTCCATGCACCAATCAACGCGCCCGTGATGTGATCGCGGGTCGTCAATGGGTTGCTGATCAGAGGTGGTCAGACAGCGCATTGTTGCTGTGCACTAAGAAGAACAACAGTGACAGGAATCTAATGAGCATCCATTGGAATTGACAACTGGCGCATGCTCAGTAGAGTAGGGACTAGCCCAGCCCCTGAAACAAAGGTCAATGATGACACTTTGTTTCAGGGAGGGGAAGAGATTGGGCAAGTGACCACAGCCAGCCTCTGTGCCCTGATGACGCGTCATTTCAGTATCCCAGCATGTGCTGAGAAGAACAGTGACAGTAATTGACAACTGGTGTATGCTCAGTAAAGTAGGGACTAGCCCAGCCCCTGAAACAAAGGTCAATTATGACACTTTGTTTCAGGGAGGGGAAAGAGATTGGGCAAGTGACCACAGCTTCTGTGCCCTGATGATGCTTCATTTCAGTATCCCAGCATGCACTGAGAAGCGTCATCAAAGAGGAAGTAGTAAAAAAAATAATGTTACATAGCGTAGTGGGGGAAGATTGGGGAACTTTTAATTAAAGTATATCAGAAAAAAAGATTAGATTATAGCATTAATAGCATAGGCATTAAATGGTGTTTTTATGATGGAAATGTAATTTTGTTTCGCCAGGACCTGTTGAAGCGTGAAACAACCGACGTCCACAAAGAGTCACATTCTGAGTCGGCTGCTATGTTTTAACCTTTTCTAATAAAGGAAGATGTTAAAGGGACGGTGAGTGCCAGCTCTTTTTCTCACATTCCACAAACTGTCTTCTTTTTTTGATTGGCGCCCAAGATCCCTGTTATATGGTTTAATCTGGGATATGTCACGTGATACATCGGGTTCAAGGAAGCCCCACACTCTCTAAACTGGCTACTCTAATCCACCTCTGCACCTAAGATTTTTATACTCACTCATTCCTTTTAGATTCATTTCAAGTGAACCAGGAAGTCTGGGAAATTGAGGAAATCCACCTAGAATATTCAAAGACAGAAATATTGATATTCTTTTATAAATAGATTATTTTACACTCAAATTGTTACCTAAAGAGTAACTGTCATTTTATTCTGCTTTATATCATAAATCAACAGTACATGTAAAAATAAGAACCTTTGTAATGTATATTATTAGAAAAATCGGATTATTTCTCCTCCTGGACTGATCTTTCATTCTCGTAATTTGAAATTCACGACTAAAATTTGGATTTACTGTAGACAGATTTTCCCATTACTGAGATAGGATGTGACAGTTGGTGCTTATTAAATTCTATGGAGACAGATTTTCCCATTATTGAGACAGGAGATGATAGTTGATGCCTATTAAATTATATGGAGAATATGCAGATTTCTCTTATAAGATAAATTATAAAGTTGCCTGTTTTCATTTGTTCTATTGATTTAAATTCCTTTTACTCTTTAAATACAATTTTTATTTTTTGCTTGTTTTTCTCAAACAGGACATTGCCTTCATCCAAAAAAACTCTCACTTTATGGATTAAAAAATAACATTACCTTTATTTTATTATTTATTTATTTATTTTCAGAAAAAATGCAATTCCTACATTTTTTTTTTTGGGGGGGGGGGGTTGTTTTATGGCATTCATTGAAAGGAAAAAATGACTTGAAAATTTGATGCTTCAGATCAGTATTATTAACAAATTTGCATAGATTTAAAAAAAAAATTAAGTGATGTTTTGGAAGTAAACAAAATGTATTTGGTTTGTTATTATACAAGAGCCATAATGTTTTTATTTTTTTCCATTGCTGGTATCTGTATTGAACAGCAGAGGACAGAGCTAAGCTCTGATTGCTGCTGTTGACTAAATGCTCTGATTGCTGATGTTAATGCTATGCTCAGATTTCTGCTGTTAACCATAAACTCTGATTGCTGCTGTTAACTAAAAGCTCTGATTGCTGCTGTTAACCCTAAGCTCTGATTCCTGCTGTTGACTAAAAACTCTGATTGCTGCTGTTAACCATAAACTCTGATTGCTGCTGTTAACCATAAACTCTGATTGCTGCTGTTAACTAAAAGCTCTGATTGCTGTTAACCCTAAGCTCTGATTGCTGATGTTAACCTTAAGCTCTGATTGCTGCTGTTAACTAAAAGCTCTGATTGCTGGTGCTAATGCTAAGCTCTGATTGCTGATGTTAACGCTATGCTCTGATTGCTGATGTTAACGCTAAGCTCTGATTGCTGATGTTAACGCTAAGCTCTGATTACTGCTGTTAACTATAAGCTCTGATTGCTGCTGTTAACTATAAGCTCTGATTGCTGCTATCAACCATAAGCTCTGATTGCTGCTGTTAATGCTAATCTTTGATTGCTGCTGTCAACCGTAAGCTTTTATTGTTGCTGTTAACCCAAGCTCTGATTGCTGCTGTTAACGCTAATCTTTAATTGCTGCTGTCAACCTTAAGCTTTTATTGTTGCTGTTAACCCAAGCTCTGATTGCTGCTGTCAACCATAAACTCTGATTGCTGCTGTTAACCCTAAGCATTTATTGTTGCTGATAACCATAAACTCTGATTGCTGCTGTTAACGCTAAGTTCTGATTGCTGCTGTTAACCATAAGCCCTGATTGCTGCTGTTAACCACAAGCCCTGATTGCTGCTGTTAACCATAAGCCCTGATTGCTGCTGTTAACCATAAGTCCTGATTGCTGCTGTTAGCCATAAACTCTGATTGCTGCTGTTATCACTAAGCTCTGATTACTGCTGTTAACCATAAGCCCTGATTGCTGCTGTTAACCATAAGCCCTGATTGCTGCTGTTAACCATAAGCCCTGATTGCTGCTGTTAACCATAAGCCCTGATTGCTGCTGTTAACCATATACTCTGATTGCTGCTGTTATCACTAAGCTCTGATTGCTGCTGTTAACCATAAGCCCTGATTGCTGCTGTTAACCATAAGCCCTGATTGCTGCTGTTAACCATAAGCCCTGATTGCTGCTGGTAACCATAAGCCCTGATTGCTGCTGTTAACCATAAGCTCTGATTGCTGCTGTTAACCATAAGCCCTGATTGCTGCTGTTAACCTTAGAAATCCGAGAACGTTCGCTCATCATTACTCTGCTCTTTAGTCTTCTTCACACACGGGCACTCCTACAATGATGTACAGCTACTTGATATTGCGTTAAGTGGTTAAATAAAAAAAATTAAAGAATAAATAAATAAAAGGCACGATAAAACATTGTTTAAAATGTGATAAAAACATTATTTACCTTGAATTCCAGTAGCAGTGATATCTACAACAAAAGGGGAAAAAAATCACGGGTTATATACAGAGGATATCTGTTGCTAAAGAATGTATTTGTTCTGATCCCGTTTCCATTTAAAACGGAACCATAACTTTAACATCAAGGCAAAGCAAAAGGAATACAAAGAGTGCAGTTCCATCATGACAGATAATGGAAGCTCCAGAGAAGATCTTGGCACAATCGCACTGATACGTTTTGGTAACTTTTGGAAAAACGGAGTCAACGCTATCATAAACAGTTTGTATTTGCTATTTTGAAAATGTTCCTTTCACAGCCAAGATCTGCCACACCGGTCCTATTTCCCTATGCTTACAATGGCATGGTTTGGTATGTCCTTAACCCTTCACGCCGCGGCCAATTTCCGTTTTGTTTTTTCCTCCCCTTCTTCCAGAGCTCTAACTTTTTTTTATTTTTCCCTCCATATAGTCGTATGAGGTCTTGTTTTTTATACAGCACAATTTATACTTTTGAATGACATAATTTATTTTATCATGTGATGCCCTGGGAAGCAGGAAAAAAATCCAAGTGCGTTGAAATTGCAAAAAAAAGTGGAATTCCATAGTAGTTTTTTTAGTTTTTATTTGCCGTGTTCACCCTACAGTAAAAGTGACCTGGCAATATAATTACCAAGCATGAATAGATTTTTTTTTTTATCTAAGTGGTGAAAAAAAATTCTCAAATTTGTAAAAAAAAAAAAAAATTTTTCGAGACCCATAACGTTTTCAATTGTTAGTCGATGGAGCTGGGTGATGACTTATTTTTTGCGCACTAAGCTAATATTTTTATTCATACCATTTTGGGTTAGATATGATGTTTTGATTGTTTTCTTATTGCATTTTATTGCATTGTTGCACCTGCTGAAAAATCGTAATTCTGGCAGTACAATTTTTGTCTCTCAGCGCTTTACAATCAGATTAATTTATTTTAAATGTTGTTAGTTTGGGCTTTACCAAATATGTGTATTTTTAATTTTTTTTTATTTCTTTATTTTCAATGGGGGATAAAGGAGGTGATTTGAATTTGTGTGTTTTTTAAAAAAATTTCATATTTATAAAAAAAAAATCACTTTCCACTGTTCTTGTTAGTTTCCTTTGGGGACTTGGAGCTGAGTTTCACAGTAGTACCATCATAACAAGCACTAAGGTCTTCAACAGACCCCCGGCTGTCAAGACAACCCATCGGCATGCCGGTGGATGTATAGCATGGCGTGTCCCCCCTCCTGCCAGCATGCAGTGATTGACAGCAGCATTTAACAAGTTAACAGTCACGGGAAGAGCTCAGTTGTTAGTAGCAGATGATGCTTGAATAACTCAGCCATCATCTGCTGGAAATATGCAGGCTCAGCTTGCGAGCCTGCATCAAAGTCAGGGACCCAGCAAATGACATAACTGTATGTCATATGTCCGGAAAGGAGTAAAAAGCAAAATCTTTCAGTACAAGCATTTTCTAAATAAATTTGAAATATTCTTTCTTTTTTCATTCAGATTCTTGCACAGATTCTTGTAGAAATCTCCTTTAAATCAGTTTTTAGTTTTTATATTAGATCAATATGTCTTATCCATATTTCCTCTATTGTCGAGTTTCATGAAATGATATACTTACTCCATTGGATGCTAATAGGTAGAGTTTTAAAACGAATTCTCCAATATCCTAAATGTAACATGGATGAAAGATATGCCAATTAATAGAGAAGATGTACATTAAAAAAATATATAAATCGTGGCACTGATTTTAAGAGAAAAATCTACGTAAATGCTTTTATGCCCAGAAAAAGACAACAGCGTTCTAGAACTGATACATTTACTCACTAAGCAGAAAACTATATTCCCAAACTTTTGGATCACAGAATCAAGTTTCCAAAACAAGGGCTGAGACAAGAGCTCAACAGTAGAGTTGAGCGAATTTGTTCGGATTCGGTTCCGAATACGATCGGCATCGAATATTGCTTTGCCGTATTTGTCAAACACAGCCGAACGTCAACAGAGTCAACGGGAGTAGAAATGACCAAATATGTTCGGAACCGTTCATCAAACATTCAGCACGAATAGGGTTCGAATATGGCCCGAATATGGCAAATTCAGATTCGGCGACCAAATTCGAACAAATTCACTCAACTCTACTCAACAGTTAGTCGATGTTCCAACAAGACATTTGTTGAGTTAGGTGACGCACATAAAGATAAACCAAAACAATGAAAATTTTTTGTTAATACATGACTTAAGGGATCTGGAGTCAGTCTGGCTCCAAAATCCAAGTGTTAGACTTAGTCCTTTCGTCAAATATTGGAACATCCTTAAATTCCCAGATTTTATTTCTCTCTGGGGTTCTTAAATTGATTTATTGATCAAATGATTGATCACTTTAAGTCCCGGTCGATAAAATTGTTTTCCCAGGTGTGTCCACTTTATGTCTGTGTAGATTCATAATCATCTGTAGTTTTTTGTTTATTGTTTCACCAAATGCAGGCTCCTTCAGGGCATCTTGTGGATTTTATCATGTACACCACATTGGAGGTAGATGTCAGTGATTTTACAGTCCTGTTGTTTTTTGGGATAATCCGACTGTGTTTGTTGGTTTGTTGGTTATCAACACAAGTTGATAACATTTCTTCTCCAGTTTAGCCACGTACTGTAAATTGTTCATTTTGACATTGTTCATTTGGCTCTGTGGATCTGTTTGTCTATAACCATTGGAAGGTACACTATCCTTTATATAGGAATATATTCCTCAGTAGCAGCAGGGATAGAGGTACAGTCAAATAATCTTGTCTTTTTTGGCATAAAAGTATTTATATTAATTAATAAGAACATTATATAAAAGTAGATTTAATAACATTATGAAGAAAAATCTTATTACCTTTTATCAATTGAGTTAATGATCCTTAAAAAGAGGAAAAAAATAGATATGTTATTTATTTATATTATAAAATACTGTACTACATCTAGTGCAGGACGTAAAGGTGCCGAATATGACACCAAAATTCCCTGTTTGGTGGTTCTTTGCATCCCTGGGTTATACTTTACGCATTAGATCCGGTCCTGCATATAACACAATGTATCAGTTTTGTATCAGTATAAACTAGACTTTTCCTATGAAAAATATAATGGGATAATACGTGATTTACCTGTAAAACATGGAGCCAAAGATCCATAGGCCATATTCAGGGCATATCCAATGCTTAAGAGTCCAAAGGGAATTGTAGGATGTTGAACCGTATGAGTGCTAAAGCCACTTCCATAGCTATATTCCACCCAGGAATATTCGGATCCTGGGAATTTATTCCAAACAAAATTATTGGGAGATTTGCCGTCAAACTGAATTTCCAGAGAATTTGAGGTCTTGGCTATGATAATGCCCAAATTTGTGTCAAAATCCTTTTCTCCAATTAGACTATAACCAAGGCCGAATGAATCAGTGTCTCGAATGCGTGAAAGGAATGAGCTGAATGGTTTGTCTTTATATGTTCCTCCAAGACCAAGAAGCAGAACCTGGATGCCCTGGACACATTGGATGGAGAGTGGAGAAGATACAGTTAGGTTGACCTGAATGAGATCCCCGGCGGCCACATTTTTGGATTCATTGACTGTTCCAGACTGGTATGTAATAATAGTGCTTTGGGAAGCCATTATAAGCACCAGATCATATTTACTTTGGAAGGACAAGCCTGGAACTAAATATGAGGCTCCCCAGCTCCCAACGGGCTTGAGCTGTTCATAAACATGGCTACAGCCATTGTTATTCTCAGCACATGTGTGTCCGGCCATGACGGCAATCGGATTGTCGGCAACCACTCTGGTACCAGAGAGGTCCTCCTTACTCTGAATCTGGAAAGCCTCGTAAGGTGTCAGTTTCCAGGTGAGCTTGTCTCCTTTGGCATAATTCTTGCCATTTACGGTGACAGATCCTTTTAAGCAGATTTCAACATTTGTTGCGGTTTTATAGGCAAGTACGAAAAACTCTTTGAATTGATTTTCAGGTCCATTTGGAGGGGTGATGATGTAATATTCTAACCCTAATTGCCCTTCTGGGTAGATCAGAGCCATGTCACCACTGTTGCCTTTGTAATTTCTGGACATGACAGTGACGTCTGCATCCGCCTCAACTATCACGGATTTGGTGCAGTTTCTTGTCCCTCTCAATTCAGTTTTGATGTCTATAGGAATTACTACAGTTTGTCCTTTCCCAACCGTCACATCCTTCTTAAAGTTACATTTGTTTATAGAAACTGAAACTTTAGCAGATCCTGATGCCGCGGTCACCATGATCTGTCTGTCAGGGAGCCCTTCAGAGATGTCGTTCTGCATAAATGTTGTGATGAACTTTCTTCCTGTGGATGTCACTTCTATAATGCCTGTAAATAAGTAGAATATTAACACTTTATGTACATAGAAATGTATTTTTATCTCATTGTTATATTCCTTTGTTTCTGATATTGGGAAAAATGTGAATAAAAATAGAAAATAATTGTCTATTTTTCACTTTTGGATTTTTTATACTTTGTCAGGCAGATCCTATTTAAGTGATTTCTTGATTGAGATCAGACATGGCACTAATCAGGTCTAGATATGGATAGGGAATATGATCTCAGCATTCTAATAATGTGAACCATTGTTAATTTATGTTTAAGGTGGGGGCAATCACTTTTTCACACAGGGTTCTGTAGGTTTGGATTTCTTTTTTTCTTAACCAGTTTCTGACCTCGGATGGGATAGTACGTCCGAGGTCAGAAGCCCCGCTTTGATGCGGGCTCCGGCGGTGAACCCGCATCAAAGCCGGGACATGTCAGCTGTTTTGAACAGCTGACATGTACCCGCAATAGGCGCGGGCAGGATCGCGATCTGCCCATGCCTATTAACTAGTTAAATGCCGCTGTCAAACGCAGACAGCGGCATTTAACCGGCACTTACGGCTATTGAAGCATGGCAAAAGTTAAAAAAAAAGTAAAAAAAAAGTGAAAAAAATTAAAAAAAATAAAAGTTTAAATCACCCCCCTTTCGCCCCAATCAAAATAAATCAATTAAAAAAAAATCAAACCTACACATATTTGGTATCGTCGCGTTCAGAATCGCCCGATCTATCAATTAAAAAAAAGCATTAACCTGATCGCTAAACGGCGTAGCGAGAAAAAAATTTGAAACGCCAGAATTAAGTTTTTTTGGTCACCGCGACATTGCATTAAAATGCAATAACAGGCGATCAAAAGAACGTATCTGCATCGAAATGGTATCATTAAAAATGCCAGCTCGGCATGCAAAAAATAAGCCCTCAACCGACCCCAGATCATGAAAAATGGAGACGCTACGAGTATCGGAAAATGGTGCAATTTTTTTTTTTTTTAAAGCAAAATTTGGAATTTTTTTTCACCACTTAGATAAAAAATAACTTAGTCATGTTAGATGTCTATGAACTCGTACTGACCTTGAGAATCATAATGGCAGGTCAGTTTTAGCATTTAGTGAACCTCGCAAAAAAGCCAAACAGAAAACAAGTGTGGGACTGCACTTTTTTTGCAATTTCACCGCACTTGGAATTTTTTCCCGTTTTCTAGTACACGACATGGTAAAACCAATGATGTGGTTCAAAAGTACATCTCGTCCCGCAAAAAATAAGCCCTCACATGGCCAAATTGAAGGAAAAATTAAAAAAAAATATGGCTATGGGAAGGAGGGGAGTGAAAAACGAACACGGAAAAACGGAAAATCCCAAGGTCATGAAGGGGTTAATAAAAAAGGCCTTCATTTATAAACTGCATTTTGTGATTACTTTTGTTATCTTTGTCTAATATTTACATTTGTTTGGTGATCTGTAACATTTAAGTGTGACAAACATGCAAAAGAGTAGGAAATCAGGAAGGGGGCCAACACTTTTTCACACCATTGTATATAAGTATGAAATTCAGCGTCCTGTCTGCATAACAGAACTGACTGAGTTCATCTAATATCCAGCAGCTCCTGCTCTCTCTACAACCAATGATTAAATGATCATTGGGTCCATAAGAGAAAGTGCAGTCGGTGTTTCCTATTCTTTGTACTAAAGCGCTGATTCAGCACTATTTGTACAGCAATCGAGAAAGAAAACAGCAAAAAAAACCAGGTTTATCCTCTCTTGAGGGAGTCTGGCTGTGTCTGAAAGTCTGCTCCCTGCTTCTATAAATACACAATGTCATTCAAACTCTTTACTCTGCACTGACATTTTAGAATGTCAGTCTAGAGTAAAAAAGTGGACTGCATTTACATGCTGCTCCCAGTAATCTAGCTGTATGAATTAAAACATTGAAATTGTTGCTAAAGCCCCTTATACTTGGCATAACATTTTTTGTGACCTATATGTTATTGCCAAAGGCAGTCGTTCAATTCTCATCCTTGGTATTTTGGGTATTGTGTGAATTAATACATGAAAATTGTGTCCTTTACTCATCATGCATGAGACTGCATTACACTATTGTGTAACATATATTAATGTGTAAGATACTCAATTAATTATGCCTTAATTTTTCCTACTGTTCTCGGGATAGGAGGTATTCATCCATTATGAATTATAATAGTAATAATTTGGTTTTTTTTTCTATCATACATTGTATTAATTTTCTGTGTAACCTATATTTTGTTGTGCAAGATTCTCACTTAGTTGTTCCTTAATAATCTCCAGTGTTCCTGGTATGTCAAGGAAATCCAGGTGGAATCCATATTTGGTAAAAAAAAATAAAAAATGTAAAACAACACTCACTCAATTCTTCCTTAATCACATCACGGTATACCTGGTATCCCTGGCACTCCTGGTGTTCCTGGTATCCCTGGCACTCCTGGTATCCCTGGTATTCCTGGTATTCCTGGTATTCCTTGTGTTCCTGGTATTCCTGGTACTCCTGGTATCCCTGGTATTCCTGGTACTCCTGGTATTCCTGGTATTCCTGGTATTCCTGGTGTTCCTGGTATTCCTGGAATTCCTGGTACTCCTGGTATTCCTGGTATTCCTGGTACTCCTGGTATTCCTGGTATTCCTGGCACTCCTGGTATTCCTGGCACTCCTGGTACTCCTGGTACTCCTGGTATCCCTGGCACTCCTGGTATTCCTGGTATTTCTGGTATTCCTGGTACTCCTGGTATCCCTGGCACTCCTTGTATTCCTGGTACTTCTGGTATTCCTGGTATTCCTGGTGTTTCTGGTACTCCTGGCACTCCTGGTATCCCTGGTATTCCTGGTATTCCTGGTACTTCTGGCATTCCTGGTATTCCTGGTACTCCTGGTATTCCTGGTATTCCTGGTACTCCTGGTATTCCTGGTACTCCTGGTATTCCTGGTATTCCTGGTATCCCTGGTATCCCTGGTACTCCTGGTATTCCTGGTATTCCTGGTATTCCTGGTACCTCTGGTATCCCTGGTATTCCTGGTATTCCTGGTGTCTCTGGTACTCCTGGTATTCCTGGTATTTCTGGCAATTTATATAAACGGATTAAAACAAGAACATTAGCAATGTTATCAATATCCTTTCATTTAAATTTATACTCATTAATTCCAGTAAATGTTTTTCTTTTTATGTGTAACAGAAACTTTTGCTGACAGAACACTCACTCAGTTCTTCCATAATTGTCCCAGATATTCCTGGTGTCTCTGGTATTCCTGGTATCCCTGGTATTCCTGGTATCCCTGGTATCTCTGGTATTCCTGGTATCCCTGGTGTCTCTGGTATTCCTGGTATCCCTGGTATTCCAGGAACTCCTGGTAATCCTGGTACTCCTGGTATTCCTGGTACTCCTGGTATCCCTTCTACTCCTGGTATTCCTGGTATCCCTGGTGTCTCTGGTATTCCTGGTATCCCTGGTATTCCTGGTATTCCTGGAACTCCTGGTATTCCTGGTACTCCTGGTATCCCTTCTACTCCTGGTATTCCTGGTACTCCTGGTATTCCAGGTACTCCTGGTATCCCTTCTACTCCTGGTATTCCTGGAACTCCTGGTATTCCTGGTAGTCCTGGTATCCCTTCTACTCCTGGTATTCCTGGCACTCCTGGTATCCCTTCTACTCCTGGTATTCCTGGTATCCCTGGTATCTCTGGTATTCCTGGTATTCCTGGTGTCTCTGGTATTCCTGGTATCCCTGGTATTTCTGGTATTCCTGGCACCTCTGGTATTCCTGGTATTCCTGGTATCCCTGGTATTCCTGGTATCCCTGGTATCCCTGGTATTCCTGGTATCCCTGGTATCCCCGGTATTCCTGGAATTCCTGGTATCTCTGGTATTCCTGGTATCCCTGGTATTCCTGGTATTCCTGGTATCCCTGGTATTCCTGGTATTCCTGGTATCCCTGGTATTCCTGGTATCCCTGGTATTCCTGGTATCTCTGGTATTCCTGGTGTCTCTGGTATTCCTGTTATCCCTGGTATTCCTGGTTTTCCTGGTAATCCACCTTGCAAGGGTTAAAACAAGAAAAAAGGCAAATGTTTCAATGTCCGTCTATTTCAACTTATAGTCATTATTTCAAGTTAATTTTTTTTAATGTACAATATATTTTGTTTTTTGATTACTCACTCAGTTCTTCCTTAAACCCCTTAGTGACCACCAATACGTTTTTTTACTGACCTCACATATCAGACAATGGCATCCCCTGCTGGGTGAAAATGCATCAGCTGTTGACTGTACACTATGGCTTACACCTTGCTGTATCAGCCAACCATGGCTTTTTAGCCCCATAGATGCTGCTGTTAACAGTGACTACAGCATCTAAATGGTTAACAGAGTGTGGAGGCTCCCTCTTTAACCCTTTTACACTCTGAGATAATGATTGTGTGGTCCTGATGTTTGCCATGCCAATTCCCGGACAAATAATGGCCTTGCAGACTGCTGGCTATAGTGACTTGTTCAGAATTTAGCGACATTTAGGTGATAAAATTAACATTTTTCCTTCCTGTCATGCCATTTTGTATTCATTCCTGAAAAGCAGCCGAATGGTTAATGAACTACCTGACAGCGGTTTTGAATACGCTGAAGGGTGCTGTTTTTAAAATGGTCTCACATTTGGGGAATTTACCACATATAGGTCCACCAAAGTCACTTCAGAACTTAATAGGTCCCTAAAAAAGTAAGTTTTATACAGTAAATTACCTTGAAAAAATGAAAAATTACCACTACAGTTTTAAACCTCCTAAAATCTTATCAAAATAAAAGGATATTTCAAACATGGTGCTGATGTAAAGCAGACAAGAGGGAAATGTTATTTAATGACTATTTTATGTGGTATGACTGTCTGGATTAAAGGAGTAATCAATAAAAGTTTGAAAATTGCTAATTTGCGGATTTTTTTGACAAATCTCTGATATTTTATTAAATAAACACAGAAAATATCAATATAAATTTACTATTAACATAAACTACAATGTGTCACGGAAAAACTATCTCATAATCAATTAGATCTGTTGAAGCATTGCAGAGTTATTACCACATAAAGTGACAGTGGTCAGATTTGAAAAATGGGGTCCAGTCACTAAGGGATTAATTGACTTAGTTATCCCGGTGCTTCAGATATTTCTAGTAATTTATCTATATGGATTAATACAAGAACATTAGCAATTTTATCAATATCCCTCCATTTTAATTTATAGCCATTACTTAAAGTAAATGTTTAGCTTTTAAAATATAATATTTATTTTTGCTCACAGAACACTCACTCAGGTCTTCCTTAACTGTCCCTGGTGTCTCTGGTATTCCTGGTGTCTCTGGTATCCCTCGTATTCCAGGAATCTCTGGTATTCCTGGTATCCCTGGTATCCCTGGTATCTCTGGTATTCCTGGTATCTCTGGTATTCCTGGTATCCCTGGTATTCCTGGTCTTCCTGGTCTTCCCGGTCTTCCCGGTCTTCCTGGTCTTCCCGGTCTTCCTGGTCTTCCCGGTCTTCCTGGTATCCCTGGTATCTCTGGTATTTCTGGTACCTCTGGTATCGCTGGTATCTCTGGTACGTCTGGTATTCCTGGTATCCCTGGTCTTCCTGGTCTTCCTTGTCTTCCCGGTCTTCCTGGTATCCCTGGTATCCCTTGTATTCCTGGTATCTCTGGTATCCCTGGTATCTCTGGTATTCCTGGTATTCCTGGTGTCTCTGGTATTCCTGGTATCCCTGGTATCTCTGGTATTCCTGGCACCTCTGGTATTCCTGGTATTCCTGGTATCCCTGGTATTTCTGGTATCCCTGGTATTCCTGGTATCCCTGGTATTCCTGGTATTCCTGGTATCCCTGGTATTCCTGGTATCCCTGGTATTCCTGGTAATCCTGGTATCTCTGGTATTTGTGGTATTCCTGGTATCTCTGGTGTTCCTGGTGTCTTTGGTATTCCTGGTATCTCTGGTATTCCTGGTATCCCTGGTGTTCCTGGTGTCTCTGGTATTCCTGGTATCCCTGGTATTCCTGGTGTTCCAGGTGTTCCTGGTGTCTCTGGTATTCCTGGTATCTCTGGTATTCCTGGTGTTTCAGGTGTCTCTGGTGTTCCTGGCGTCTCTGGTATTCCTGGTAATCCACCTTGTAAGGATTAAAACAAGATTAATGGCAAATGTTTCAATGTCCATCTATTTTATCTTACAGTCATTACTACATGTTAATTGTTTTTTATGTAAAATATATTTTTATTTTTTGATTACTCACTCAGTTCTTCCTTAAACCCCTTAGTGACCACCAATACGTCTTTTTACTGACCTCACATATTAGAGAATGGCATCCCCTGCCGGGTGAAAATGCATCAGCTGTTGACAGTACACTATAGCTTAAACCTTGCTGTATCAGCCTCCATTGGTGTTGGCATCAACCATGGCTTTTTAACCCCTTAGACGCTGCTGTCAATAGTGACTACAGCATCTAAATGGTTAACAGAGTATAGGGGCTCCTTCTTTAACCCTTTGACACCCTGAGATAATGATTGTGTGCTCCTGATGTTTGCCATGCTAATTCCCAGACAAATAACAACCTTAGAGACTGCTATAGTGACCTGTTCAGAATTTAGCGACATTTAGGTGATAAAAATTACATTTTTCCTTCCTGTCATGCCATTTTGTATTAATTCCTGAAAAGCAGCCGAATGGTTAATAAACTACCTGACAACAGTTTTTAATACGTTGAAGGGTGCTGTTTTTATAATGGTCTCACATTTGGGGATTTTACGACATAGAGGTCCACCAAAGTCACATCAGAACTCAATAGGTCACTAAAAAAGTAAGTTTTGTAAATTTCCTTCAAAAAATGAAAAATTACTGCTACAGTTTTAAACCTCCTAAAATCTTAACATAATAAAAGGATATTGTAAAAATAGTGCTGATCAGGCCCAGATTTAGGGGGGGGGCCCAAGGGGCCACCCCCCAAGTGGGGGCCTCCCACCAATATAGGGATAAATATCCCAAAACATGTAAAATACACGTCTTTGTAACATTCATGGCCAACAAAGGCCATGGCGCTCAAGACATGTTCAATGCCTTGTTGGATTTTTTTAGGAGACATAACCTAGACCTGGGAAATTGCCGAGGTCAAAGTTATGACAATTTATCTACAATGAGTGGCAAATACAACGGCCTGCAAGTCAAAGTGAGAGAGAAGAACGATCTTGCATCTTGGATTCCTTGTACGGCACACTCTTTTTGCTAAAAATGCTGTACAAAGCTGCTCGAGTGCTGTACATTTTTTTGACTTCCTTGAAAAGCTGTTCTTCTTCTTGAGTTTCAACGCATCGGCATCAGCTCCTGACCGAGGCTTTGAAAAAATATTGACTCAGCGACAACATTGACTCTCAAACGTGTCACAACCACGCGTTGGTCCTGCAAAGCCGTCGCTACTAAGGTCCTTAAGCATGACTATCAGCAGATTAAAGATGTACTTAAACACATTGCTGATGACTTTGAAGAAAAAGCTGTCTACGGTGTGAAGCTGAAGGACTGTTAAGACTAATGAATCAGCTTGAAATTGGTACTAACACCACCTTCTGGAGTGATATCCTGCAAAGAACAGAAGCTGCTAGTAAAAATCTACAACACGGAAAACATCGATCTAAACACTGCTGTGGCAGCTTAAAAAACTATATCGCATCAAAGAGTGACTCCTTCAAAATTTATGAGAAGCAAGGCGAAGAGCTGTCTGGTTCATCTGAGAATGTTCAGACGATAACTCAAAACAGGCGCCGAAACGTGTCTCAATCCATTGGATTATGGCCATATGGAAGAAGTACAACTCAGCCCTTCTGAAAAATGCAGAACAGAAACTTTCTTGCCTATCATTGATCAGTTTATCGCTTCTCTTGACCAACGTCTTCAATCATATAAAGATATATCAAGCAACTTTAGCTTTTTTAGCCATCTGAAAGAACTGTCTTCAGACGAGCTTAAGGCCACCGCAGAGAAACTCGTCAGGTCTTATTCAGATGACTTGGACATTACATTTATCGATGAACTGTGTCAGTTTGTAACATTTGCCAATTTATTCACAGACGAGGAGCCAATAGATATCAGCACTGAACTTTTCATGTACAAGCTTATCGTGGAAAAGGCGTGCAGGACCCTTTCCCAAATCTTGAGATAGCTCTAAGGATATATCTAATTTTGATGGTAACAAACTGCAGTGGTGAGCGTTCCTTCTCAAAACTCAAATTAGTTGAAAACCGATTAAGGACATCCATGAAGCAGGAACGACTTGTAAATTTGGCTATCATGAGCATCGAGTCAGATCTACTGCGGGAATTGGACTTTAGTGACATTATTAGTGATTTTGCAGCACGAAAATCAAGGAAAGTGCCTGGATTGTAAAAAATGAATTATTTAACCTGAATTACTCTGCGTAAATGATTTCTGTAAACAAACTTGGGTTCGTTTCATTTTGTGTTTTTACATTACATATTGCAACACCTTGAAAAATGGGCCTCCCTCCAAGATGGGCCCCGGGCCACCCACCTCTTAAAACCAGCCCTCGTGCTGATGTAAAGCAGACATGAGGGTAATGTTATTTAATGACTGTGGTGTGATTGTCTGGATTAAAGGAATAATCATTTAAAGTTTGAAAATTGCTAGTTTGGGGATTTTTTTTTACAACTTTCTGATATTTTTATAAATAAACACAGGAAATATCAATATAAATTTACTATTAACATAAACTACAATGTGTCATGGAAAAACTATCTCATAATCAATTAGATCGGTTGAAGCATTGCAGTAATTTCCACATAAAGAGACAGTGGTCAGATTTGAAAAATGAAGTCCAGTCACTAAGGGGTTAATTCTCTTAGCATATCCCCAGTACTTCAGATATTCCAAGTAATTTATCTATATGGATTAATACAAGAACATTAGCAATTTTATCAATATCCCTCCAATTTAATTTATAGTCATGACTTCAAGTAAATGTTTTGTTTTTAAAATGTAATAGAACACTCACTCAGTTCTTCCTTACTTGGCCCTGGTGTCTCTGGTATTTCTGGTATCTCTGGTATTCCTGGTTTCCCTGGTATTCCTGGTACCTCTGGTATCCCTGGTATTCCTGGTATCCCTGGTATTCCTGGTATCCCTGGTATTCCTGGTCTTCCTGGTATTCCTGGTATCCCTGGTATCCCTGGTATTCCTGGTATTCCTGGTATCCCTGGTATTCCTGGTCTTCCTGGTATTCCTGGTATCCCTGGTATTCCTGGTATTCCTGGTCTTCCTGGTATCCCTGGTATCCCTGGTATTCCTGGTCTTCCTGGTCTTCCTGGTATCCCTGGTATTCCTGGAATTCCTGGTATTCCTGGTCTTCCTGGTATTCCTGGTATCCCTGGTCTTCCTGGTCTTCCTGGTATCCCTGGTATTCCTGGAATTCCTGGTATTCCTGGTATCCCTGGTATGCCTGGTATTCCTGGTATCCCTGGTATCCCTGGTCTTCCTGGTATTCCTGGTATCCCTGGAAGTCCTGGTCTTCCTGGTATTCCTGGTATTCCTGGTATCCCTGGTATTCCTGGTATTCCTGGTATCCCTGGAATTCCTGGTCTTCCTGGTATTCCTGGTCTTCCTGGTATTCCTGGTATCCCTGGTATTCCTGGTATCCCTGGTATTCCAGGTACCTCTGGTATTCCTGGTAGCGCTGGTCTTCCTGGTCTTCCTGGTCTTCCCGGTCTTCCCGGTCTTCCTGGTCTTCCTGGTATCCCTGGTATCTCTGGTATTCCTGGTATCTCTGGTATCCCTGGTATCTCGGGTATTCCTGGTACCTCTGGTATTCCTGGTAATTCACCTTGTAAGGATTAAAAGAAGATAAATGGCAAATGTTTTAATGTCCATCTTTTTCAACTTATAGTCATTACTTCAAGTTAACTGTTTTTTGTGTCAAATACTACAGATTCTGCCTTTAAAGTGGAGTGCTGCCTTATACTACAGTCTGCCTGTGTTGGGCGGTGCTGCCTTATACTACAGAGTCTGCCTGTGGTGGGTGCTGCCGCCATATACTACAATGTCTGCCTGTCTGGATGTGATACCTTACACTACAGAGTCTGCATGTGGGTGGGTACTGCCACATACTACAGAGTCTGCCTGTGGGGGTGCTGCCTTATACAAAAGAGTCTGCCTGTGTGGGGTGCTGCCTTACACTACAGAGTACAGCTTTGGAGGGGTGCTGCATTATACTAGTGTCTGCCTGTGAGGGGGTGCTGCTTTATTCTACAGAGTCTGCCTGTTGGGGGTGCTGCCTTATACTACAGAGTCTGCCTGTGGGGGGTGCTGCCTTATGCTGCAGAGTCTGACTGTGTGGGGGTGCTGCCTTATACTACAGAGTGTGCCTGTGTTGGGGGGTGCTGCCTTATACTACAGAGTCTGCCTTTAGAGGGTGCTGCCTTATACTACAGAGTATGCCTGTGGAAGTGCTGCCTTATACTAAACAGTCTGCCTGTTTTGGGGGTGTGCTGCCTTATACTACATAGTGTGCCTGTGGGGGGGTGCTGCCTTACACTACAGAGTCTGCCTGTGGGGGGTGCTGCCTTATACTACAGAGTCTGCCTGTGGGGGGGTGCTGACTTATACTACAGAGTCTGCCTCTAAAGTGGGTGCTGCCTTATACTAGAGTCTGCCTGTGTGGGGCTGCTGCCTTATACTACAGAGTCTGCCTGTGGGGGTGCTGCTGCCTTATACTACATAGTCTGCCTGTCTGGAGGTGCTGCCTTATACTGCAGAGTCTGCCTGTGGGGGATGCTGCCTTACACTACAGAGTATGCCTGTGGCTAAGTGCTGCCATATACTACAGAGACTGCCTGTGTGGGGTGCTGCCTTATACTACAGAGTTTGCCTTTGCAGGGGTGCTGCCTTATGCTACAGTGTCTGCCTGTGAGGGGGTGCTGCTTCATTCTACAGAGTCTGCCTGTGGGGTGGTGCTGCCTTATACTACAGAGTCTGCCTGTGGGGGGGTGCTGCTTTATACTGCTCAGTCTGCCTGTGTGGGGGGTGCTGCCTTATACTACAGAGTCTGCCTTTAAGGGGTGCTGTCTTATACTACAGAGTCTACCTGTGTGGGAGTGCTGCCGCCTTATACTACAGAGTGTGCTTGTGGGGGGATGCTGCCTTATACTACAGAGTCTGCTAGTGGGGGTTCTGCCTTATACTAAACAGTCTGCCTGTTTGGGGGATGTGCAGCCTTACACTACAGAGTCTGCCTGTTGGGGGTGCTGACACCTTATACTACAGAGTCTTCCTGTGTGGGGGTGCTGCATTATACTACAGTATCTGCCTGTGAGGGGTGCTGCCTTATACTACAGTCTATCTGTTGGGGGTGCTGCCTTAGACAACAGAGTCTGCCTGTCTGGGGGTGCTGCCTTATACTACAGAGTCTGCCTGTGGGGGTTGCTGCCTTGTACTACAGAGTCTGCCTGTGGTGGGTGCTGCCGCCTTATACTACAGAGTCTGCCTGTCTGTGGTGCTGCTTTATACTAAAGAGTCTGCCTGTGGGGGGAGATGCCTTAAAATACAGCAGAGTCTGGCTGGGGGGGTGCTACCTTATACTACAGAGTCTGCCTGTGGGGGTGCTGCCTTATGCTACAGAGTCTGCCTGTGTGGGGTGCAGCCTTGTACTACAGAGTCTGCCTTTGGGGGTGCTGCCTTATACAACAGAGTCTGCCTGTGGGGGGTGCTGCTATATACTACAGAGTCTGCCTGGTGGTGTTGCCTTATACTACAGAGTGTGCCTGTGTTGGGGTGCTGCCTTATATTACAGAGTCTGCCTGTGGGGGGTGCTGCCTTATACTACTGAGTCTGACTGTGCGGGAGTGCTGTCACCTTATACTACTGAGTGTGCCTATGGGGGGTGCTGCCTTATACTACAGTGTCTGCCTGTGGGCAAGTGCTGCCGCCTTACACTACAGAGTCTGACTGTAGGGGGTGCTGCCTTATACTACAAAGTCTGCCTGTGTGAGGGGCTGCACTGCCTTTTACTACAGTGTCTGCCTGTGGGCAAGTGCTGCTGCCTTACACTACAGAGGCTGCCTATGGCGGGGCGCTGCCTTATACTACAGAGTCTGCCTGTGTGAGGGGCTGTGCTGCCTTATACTACAGTGTCTGCCTGTGGGCGAGTGCTGCCACCTTACACTACAGAGTCTGACTGTGGTGGGATGCTGCCTTATACTACAGAGTCTACGTGTAGAGGGGTGCTGCTTTATACTACAGAGTCTGTCTGTGGGGGATGCTGCCTACTACTACAGAGTTTGCCTATGGGGAGGTGCTTCCTTTTACTACAGAGTCTGCCTGTGGGGGGGCGCTGACTTATACTACAGAGCCTGCCTTTGTGGGAGGTGCTGATTTATTCTACAGAGGCTGCTGGTGGGGGTGCTGCCTCAACTACAGAGTCTGCCTGTGTGAGGGGCTGCTGCTTTATACTACAGAGTCTGCCTCTGTATGGGTGCTGTCCTATACTACAGAGTCTGCCTGTGGGGCGTGCTGCCTTATACTACAGTGTCTGCCTGTGCAGGGGTTGCTGCTTTATTCTACAGAGGCTGCATGTGGGGGGTGCTTCCATATACCACAAAGTTTACGTGTTGGGGTGCTGACTTATACTACAGAGTCTGCCTGTGGGGATTCTGCCTTTTACTACAGAGTCTGCCTGTGTGGGGTGCAGCCTTGTACTACAGAGTCTGCCTTTGGGGGTGCTGCCTTATACTACAGAGTCTGCCTGCTGGGGGTGCTGCTATATACTACAGAGTCTGCCTGGAGGTGCTGCCTTATACTACAGAGTGTGCCTATGGGGGGTGCTGCCTTATACTACAGTGTCTGCCTGTGGACAAGTGCTGCCGCCTTACACTACAGAGTCTGACTGTAGGGGGTGCTGCCTTATACTACAAAGTCTGCCTGTGTGAGGGGCTGCACTGCCTTTTACTACAGTGTCTGACTGTGGGCAAGTGCTGCCGCCTTACACTACAGAGGCTGCCTATGGCGGGGTGCTGCCTTATACTACAGAGTCTGCCTGTGTGAGGGGCTGTGCTGCCTTATACTTCAGTGTCTGCCTGTGGGCGAGTGCTGCCACCTTACACTACAGAGTCTGACTGTGGTGGGGTGCTGCCTTATATGCCTTATACTACAGAGTCTACGTGTAGAGGGATGCTGCTGTATATTACAGAGTCTCCCTGTGGGGGACGCTGCCTACTACTACAGAGTTTGCCTGTGGGGAGGTGCTGCCTTTTACTACAGAGTCTGCCTGTGGGGGGGGTGCTGACTTATACTACAGAGTCTGCCTGTGTGGGAGTTGCTGATTTATTCTACAGAGGCTGCCAGACAGGGGTGCTGCCCTATGCTACAGAGTCTGCCTGTGTGAGGGGGGTGCTGCTTTATACTACAGAGTCTGCCTCTGTGGGGGTGCTGTCCTATACTATGGAGTCTGCCTGTGGGGCATGCTGCCTTATGCTACAGAGTCTGCCTGTGCAGGGGTTGCTGCTTTATTCAACAGAAGCTGCATGTGGGGGGTGTGCTTCCATATACCACAAAGTTTGCGTGTTGGGGGTGCTGACTTATACTACAGAGTCTGCCTGTGGGGATTCTGCCTTTTACTACAGAGTCTGCCTGTGTGGGGAGTTCTGCCTTATACTACAGAGTCTGCCTGTGGTGGGGTGATGCCTTAAAATGCACAGTCTGCCTGTGTGTGGGGTGTGCTGCCTTATACTACAGAGTGTGCCTGTGGGGGGGTGCTGCCTTATACTACAGAGTCTGCCTGTGGGGGATGCCGCCTAATACTACGGAGTTTGCCTGTGGGGAGGTGCTGCCTTATACTACAGAGTCTGCCTGTGGGGGATGCCGCCTAATACTACGGAGTTTGCCTGTGGGGAGGTGCTGCCTTATACTACAGAGTGTGCTTGTATGGGGTGCTGCCTTATACTACAGAGTTTGCCTGTGCAGGGGGTGCTGCTTTATTCTACAGAGGCTGCCTTTAGGGGGTGTGCTGCCTTTTACTACAGAGTTTGCCTGTGGGAGGGTGCTGCCTTATTCTATAGAGTCTGCCTGTGGTGGGGTGCTGCCGCCTTATACTACAGAGTCTGCCTGTTGAGGGGTGCTGCCTTGTACAACTACTTGTGGGAGTGCTGCTTTATACTACAGTGTCTGCCTGTGGGGGGTGCTGCCTAACACTACAGAGTTTCCCTGTGAGGAGGTGCTACCTTGTACTACAGTCTGCCTGTGAGGTGCTGCCTTATACTACAGAGTCTGCCTGTGGGGGCAGTGCTGCCGCCACATACTACAGAGTCTGCTGTGGGGGGGTGTTGCCTTATTCTACAGAGTCTACCTGTGGGGTGTGTGCTGCCTTATACTACAGAGTTTGCCTGTGGGGGTGCTGCCTTATACTGCAGAGTTTGTCTGTTGGGGGGTGCTGCCTGATACTACAGAGTCTGCCTGTGTGTGGGTGCTGCCGCCTTATTCTACAGAGTCTGCCTTTAGGGGGGTACTGCCTTAAGCTACGATTAAACTCTGATCTCTTCCCGGATTTCAGCACAACTAAGGAGGAAGAGAAAACATATATCCTGCTGTGGGAAGAATAGAGCACGGTGGAGATAGCAGTGCAGTATGTAAGCGCGTGCCATAGACTGCGAGAAAGACAGCCATGATATGCCATGGACTTCTTTACCCCCACCCTGCACCCCATCCATCGTTCCCACAGTCCCCATCCATCGTCCCTGCAGTCCCTACCCATTATCCCCACAGTCCCTACTCCGTATTCCCTACTGTACTTGTGCTTTGGCAAAAATGATGTTTATTTAGTCCTGCCAATGAAGCTTCTTTGAATTGAATTGATTTGAATTGAATTGAACTACACAGTCTGGCAGTGTAGGGAGTGTGATGCCTTATACTACAGAGTTTGCCTGTGGGGGTGCTGCCTTATACTACAGAGTCTGCCTGTGGGGGGTGCTGCCGCCTTATACTAGAGTCTGCCTGTGGGGGGTGCTGCCTTATACTACAGAGTCTGCCTGTGGGGGTGCTGCCACCTTATACTACAGAGTCTGCCTGTGGGGGGTGCTGCCTTATACTACAGAGTCTGCCTGTGGGGGGTGCTGCCACCTTATACTACAGAGTCTGCCTGTGGGGGGTGCTGCTGCCTTATACTACAGAGTCTGCCTGTGGGGGGTGCTGCCTAATACTACAGAGTCTACCTGTGGGGGGGAGCTACTTTAAACTGCAGAGTGTGCCTTTGGGGGGGGCTGCCTTAAACTACACAGTCTGCCTGTGGTGGGTGCTGCCTTATACTACAGAGTCTACATGTGGCGGGAGTGTTGCCGCCTCATACTACAGAGTCTGCTGTGGGGGGTGCTGCCTTATTCTACAGAGTCTACATGTGGGGGGTGCTGTCTTATACTACAGAGTTTGCCTGTGGGGGTGCTACCTTATACTACAGAGTCTGTCTGTGGGGGGGTGCTGCCTTATACTACAGAGTCTGCCTGTGGGGGGTGCTGTCTTATACTACAGTGTCTGCCTGTTTGGGGGTGCTGCCTTATACTACACAGTCTGCCTGTGTGGGGTGTGCTGCCTTATACTACAGCGTGTGCCTGTGGGGGGCTGCCTTACACTACAGAGTCTGCCTCTGGGGGGTGCTGCCTTATACTACAGAGTCTGCCTGTGTTAGGGTCTGCCTAATACTACAGGGTCTGCCTATGGGGTGGTGCTTTATACTACAGGTTCTGCCTATGGGTGCTGCCTTATACTACAGAGTCTGCCTATGGGGTGCTGTCTTATACTACAGGGTCTGCCTGTGTGGGGGTGTTGCCTTAAACTACACAGTCTGCCTGTGTGGGGGTGCTTCCTTATACTACAGAGTGTGCCTTTGGAGGGGTGCTGCCTTAAACTACACAGTCTGCCTGTGTAGGGGATGTGCTGCCTTATACTACAGAGTTTGCCTGTGGGGGGTGCTGCCTTATACTACAGAGTCTGCCTGTGGGGGGTTGCTGCCTTATACTACAGAGTCTACCTGTGGCAGGGTGCTGCCGCCTTATACTACAGAGTCTGCCTCTGGGGAGTGCTGCCTTATACTACAATTTGCCTCTGGGGGGTGCTGCCTAATACTACAATTTGCCAGTGGGGAGCTGCTGCCCTATACTAAAGAGTCTGCCTGTGGGGGAGTGCTGCCATCTTATAACACCGAGTCTGCCTGTGTGGGGGTGCTGCCTTATACTACAGAGTCTACCTGTTGGGGGGTGCTGATTTATACTACAGAGTCTGTCTGTGGGGGGTGCTGCCTTATACTACAGAGTCTACCTGTGGGAGAAGTTGCTTTATATTACAGAGTGTGTCTATGGGGGTGCTGCCTTAAACTGCACAGTCTGCCTGTGTAGGGGGTGTGCTGCCTTATACTACAAAGTTTGCCTGTGGGAGGTGCTGCCTTATACTACAGTCTGCCTGTGGGGGGTTGCTGCCTTATACTACAGAGTCTACCTGTGGCAGGGTGCTGCAGCCTTATACTACAGAGTCTGCCTCTGGGGGGTGCTGCCTTATACTACAATTTGCCTGTGGGGGGTGCTGCCTAATACTACAATTTGCCAGTGGGGAGCTGCTGCCCTATACTAAAGAGTCTGCCTGTGGGGGAGTACTGCCATCTTATAACACCGAGTCTGCCTGTGTGGGGGTGCTGCCTTATACTACAGAGTCTATCTGTTGGGGGGGTGCTGATTTATACTACAGAGTCTGTCTGTGGGGGGTGCTGCCTTATACTACAGAGTCTACCTCTGGGAGAAGTTGCTTTATATTACAGAGTGTGTCTATGGGGGTGCTGCCTTAAACTGCACAGTCTGCCTGTGTAGGGGGTGTGCTGCCTTATACTACAAAGTTTGCCTGTGGGGGGTGCTGCCTTATACTACAGAGTCTACCTGTGGTGGGATTCTGCCGCCTTATACTACAATGTCTGCCTGTGGGGGGTGCTGCCTTATACTACAGAGTCTACCTGTGGGGGGTGCTGCATTATACTACAGAGTCTGCCTGTGGGGGTGCTGCCTAATACTACAATTTGCCTGTGGGGGGTGCTGCCTAATACCACAATATGCCTGTGGGGATCTGCTGTCTTATACTACAGATTCTGCCTGTGGGGGAGTGCTGCCACATTATACTACAGAGTCTGCGTCTGCGGGGGTGCTACCTTATACTACAGTCTACCTTTAGGGGGGTGCTGCTTTATACTTCAGTGTCTGTCAGTGGGGTGTGATGCCTTATACTATAGAGTCTACCTGTGGGGGGGTGCTGCTTTATACTACAGAGTCTGCCTCTGGGGGGTGCTGCCTAATACTACAATTTGCCTGTAGGGAGGTGCTGCATTATACTACAGAGTCTGCCTGTGGGGGGGTGATGCCTTATACTACATAGTCTGCCTGTGCTGGGGGTGCTGCTTTATTCTACAGAGGCTGCCTGTGGGGGTGCTGCCTTATAATACAGAGTCTGCCTGTGTGGGGGTGCTGACTTATACTACAGAGTGTGCCTGTGTGGGGAACGCTGCCGCCTTATACTACAGAGTCTGTTTGTGGTGGGTGCTGCCTTATTCTACAGAGTGAAAAATGGCAAATGTTTCAATGTCCATCTATTTTATCTTACAGTCACTACTTTAAGTTAATTGTTTTTTTTATGTAAAATATATTTTTGTTTTTTGATTACTCACTCAGCTCTTCCTTAAACCCCTTAGTGACCACCAATACTTCTTTTTACTGACCTCACATATCAGACAATGGCATCCCCGGCCGGGTGAAAACCCCTTAGATGCTGTTGTCAATAGTGACTACAGCATCTAAGAGGTTAGCAGAGTATAGGGGCTCCCTCTTTAACACTTTGACACCCTGAGATAATGATTGTGTGGTTCTGATGTTTGCCATGCCAATTCCCAGGCAAATAACGCCTTAGAGACTGCGGGCTATAGTGATCTGTTCAGAACTTTGCAACATTTAGATGATAAAATTAACATTTTTCCTTCCTATCATGCCATTTTGTATTAATTCCTGAAAAGCAGCCAAATGGTTAATAAACTACCTGACAGCAGTTTTGAATGCATTGAAGGGTGCTGTTTTTAAAATGGTCTCACATTTGGGGATTTTAGACATATAGGTCCACCAAAGTCACATCAGAACTTAATAGGTCCTGAAGAAAGTAAGTTTTGTAAATTTCCTTGAAAAAATGAAAAATTACTGCTACAGTTTTAAACCTCCTAAAATCTAAACATAACAAAAGGATATTTTTAAAATGGTGCTGATGTAAAGCAGACATGAGGGTAATGTTATATAATAACTATTTTATGTGGTGTGACTGTCTGGATTAAAAGAATAATCATTTAAAATTAAAAAATTGTTAACTTGGGAATTTTTTGACAAATTTCTAATATTTTTATAAATAAATACAGAAAATATCAATATAAATTTACTATTAACATAAACTACAATATGTCACGAAAAAACAGTCTCATAATCAATTAGATCTGCTGAAGCGTTGCAGTTATTTCCACATAAAGTGATAGTGGTCAGATTTGAAAAATGAGGTCCAGTCACTAAGGGGTTAATTGACTTAGCTATCCCCGGTGCATCAGATATTCCTAATAATTTATCTATATGGATTAATACAAGAACATTAGCAATTTTATCAATATCCCTCCATTTTAATTTATAGTCATTACTTTAAGTAAATGTTTTGTATTTAAAATATAATAGATATTTTTGCTCACAGAACACTCACTCAGTTCTTCCTTAATTGGCCCTGGTGTCTCTGGTATTCCTGGTATCTCTGGTATTCCCGGTATCTCTGGTATTCCTGGTATCCCTGGTATTCCTGGTATCCCTGGTATTCCTGGTATCCCTGGTATTCCTGGTATTCCTGGTACCTCTGGTATTCCTGGTATCCCTGGTATTCCTGGTATTCCTGGTACCTCTGGTATTCCTGGTATTCCTGGGATCCCTGGTATTCCTGGTATCCCTGGTATTCCTGGCCTTCCTGGTATTCCTGGTATCCCTGGTATTCCTGGTATCCCTGGTATTCCTGGCCTTCCTGGTATTCCTGGCATTCCTGGTATTCCTGGTATTCCTGGTATCCCTGGGATTCCTGGTATTCCTGGTAATTCACCTTGTAAGGGTTAAAACAAGAAAAATGGGAAATGTTTCAATGTCCATCTATTTTATCTTACAGTCATTACTTCAAGTTAATTGTTTTTTGTGTAAAATATATTTTTGTTTTTTGATTACTCACTCAGTTCTTCCTTAAAACCCCTTAGTGACCACCAATACGTCTTTTTACTGACCTCACATATCAGAGAATGGCATCCCCTGCCGGACGAAAATACATCAGCTGTTGACTGTACACTATAGCTGACACCTTGCTGTATCAGTCTTCATTAGTGTTGGCACCAACCATGGCTTTTTAACCCCTTAGATGCTGCTGTCAATTGTGACTACAGCATCTAAATGGTTAACAGAGTATAGGGGCTCCCTCTTTCACCCTTTGACACCCTGAGATAATGATTGTGTGCTCCTAATGTTTGCCATGCCAATTCACGGACAAATAATGGCCTTAGAGACTGCCGGCTGTAGTGACCTGTTCAAAATTTCAAAACATTTAAGTGATAACATTAACATTTTTCCTTCCTATCATGCCATTTTGTATTAATTCCTAAAAAGCAGGAGAATGGTTAATAAACTACTTGACAGCAGTTTTGAATGCATTGAAGGGTGCTGTTTTTAAAATGGTCTCACATTTGGGGATTTTACGACATAGAGGTCCACCAAAGTCACATCAGAACTTAATAGGTCCTGAAGAAAGTAAGTTTTGTAAATTTCCTTGAAAAAATGAAAAATTACCGCTACAGTTTTAAACCTCCTAAAATCTAAACATAACAAAAGGATATTTTTAAAATGGTGCTGATGTAAAGCAGACATGAGGGTAATGTTATTTAATGACTATTTTATGTGGTATGACTGTCTGGATTAAAGGAATAATCATTTAAAATTTGAAAATTGTTCACTTGGGAATTTTTTGACAAATTTCTAATATTTTTATAAATAAACACAGAAGATATCAATGAAAATTTACTATTAACATAAACTACAATATGTCACAAAAAAACTGTCTCATAATCAATTAGGTCTGTTGAAGCGTTGCAGTAATTTCCACATAAAGTGACAGTGGTCAGATTTGAAAAATGTAGTCCAGTCACTAAGGGGTTAATTGACTTAGCTATCCCCGGTACTTCAGATATTCCTAGTAATTTATCTATATGGATAAATACAAGAACATTAGCAATTTTATCAATATCCCTCCAATTTAATTTATAGTCATTACTTTAAGTGAATGTTTTGTCCTTAAAATGTAATAGATATTTTTGCTCACACAACACTCACTCAGTTCTTCCTTAATTGGCCCTGGTGTCTCTGGTATTCCTGGTATCTCTGGTATTCCCGGTATCTCTGGTATTCCTGGTATCCCTGGTATTCCTGGTATCCCTGGTATTCCTGGTATTCCTGGTATCCCTGGTATTCCTGGTATTCCTGGTACCCCTGGTATCCCTGGTATTCCTGGTATCCCTGGTATCCCTGGTATTCCTGGTATTCCTGGTATCCCTGGTTTTCCTGGTATTCCAGGTATCTCTGGTATTCCTGGTATCTCTGGTATTCCTGGTATTCCTGGTATCCCTGGTATTCCTGGTACCTCTGGTGTCCCTGGTATTCCTGGTATTCCTGGTATCCCTGGTATTCCTGGTACCTCTGGTATTCCTGGTATCCCTGGTATCCCTGGTCTTCCTGGTATTCCAGGTATCTCTGGTATTCCTGGTATCCCTGGTATTCCTGGTACCTCTGGTATTCCTGGTATCTCTGGTATTCCAGGTATCTCTGGTATTCCTGGTATCCCTGGTATTCCTGGTACTTCTGGTATCCCTGGTATTCCTGGTATTCCTGGTATCTCTGGTATTCCTGGTATTCCAGGTATCTCTGGTATTCCTGGTATTCCTGGTACCTCTGGTATTCCTGGTATCCCTGGTATTCCTGGCCTTCCTGGTATTCCTGGTACCTCTGGTATCCCTGGTATTCCTGGTATTCCTGGGATCCCTGGTATTCCTGGTATTCCTGGTATCCCTGGTATTCCTGGCCTTCCTGGTATTCCTGGTATCCCTGGTATCCCTGGTATTCCTGGTATTCCAGGGATCCCTGGTATTCCTGGTATTCCTGGTATCCCTGGTATTCCTGGCCTTCCTGGTATTCCTGGTATCCCTGGTATTCCTGGTATTCCTGGTATTCCTGGTATCCCTGGTATTCCTGGTATTCCTGGTATCCCTGGTATCCCTGGTATTCCTGGTATTCCTGGTATCCCTGGTTTTCCTGGTATTCCAGGTATCTCTGGTATTCCTGGTATCTCTGGTATTCCTGGTATTCCTGGTATCCCTGGTATTCCTGGTACCTCTGGTATCCCTGGTATTCCTGGTACCTCTGGTATTCCTGGTATCCCTGGTATCCCTGGTATCCCTGGTCTTCCTGGTATTCCAGGTATCTCTGGTATTCCTGGTATCCCTGGTATTCCTGGTACCTCTGGTATTCCTGGTATCCCTGGTATTCCAGGTATCTCTGGTATTCCTGGTATCCCTGGTATTCCTGGTACTTCTGGTATCCCTGGTATTCCTGGTATTCCTGGTATCTCTGGTATTCCTGGTATTCCAGGTATCTCTGGTATTCCTGGTATTCCTGGTACCTCTGGTATTCCTGGTATCCCTGGTATTCCTGGCCTTCCTGGTATTCCTGGTACCTCTGGTATCCCTGGTATTCCTGGTATTCCTGGGATCCCTGGTATTCCTGGTATTCCTGGTATCCCTGGTATTCCTGGCCTTCCTGGTATTCCTGGTATCCCTGGTATTCCTGGTATCCCTGGTATTCCTGGCCTTCCTGGTATTCCTGGTATCCCTGGTATTCCTGGTATTCCTGGTATCCCTGGGATTCCTGGTATTCCTGGTATTCCTGGTAATTCACCTTGTAAGGGTTAAAACAAAAAAAAATGGCAAATGTTTCAATGTCCATCTATTTTATCTTACAGTCATTACTTCAAGTTAATTGTTTTTTATGTAAAATATATTTTTCTTTTTTGATTACTCACTCAGTTCTTCCTTAAAACCCCTTAGTGACCACCAATATGTCTTTTTACTGACCTCACATATCAGAGAATGGCATCCCCTGCCGGGCGAAAATACATCAGCTGTTGACTGTACACTATAGCTGACACCTTGCTGTATCAGTCTTCATTAGTGTTGGCACCAACCATGCCTTTTTAACTCCTTAGATGCTGCTGTCAATTGTGACTACAGCATCTAAATGGTTAACAGAGTGTGGAGGCTCCCTCTTTCACCCTTTGACACCCTGAGATAATGATTGTGTGCTCCTAATGTTTGCCATTCCAATTCCCGGACAAATAATGGCCTTAGAGACTGCCGGCTGTGGTGACCTGTTCAGAATTTCAAAACATTTAAGTGATAACATTAACATTTTTCCTTCCTATCATGCCATTTTGTATTAATTACTAGAAAGCAGGAGAATGGTTAATAAACTACTTGACAGCAGTTTTGAATGCATTGAAGGGTGCTGTTTTTAAAATGGTCTCACATTTGGGGATTTTACGACATAGAGGTCCACCAAAGTCACATCAGAACTTAATAAGTCCTGAAGAAAGTAAGTTTTGTAAATTTCCTTGAAAAAATGAAAAATTACCGCTACAGTTTTAAACCTCCTAAAATCTAAACATAACAAAAGGATATTTTTAAAATGGTGCTGATGTAAAGCAGACATGAGGGTAATGTTATTTAATGACTATTTTATGTGGTATGACTGTCTGGATTAAAGGAATAATCATTTAAAATTTGAAAATTGTTCACTTGGGAATTTTTTGACAAATTTCTAATATTTTTATAAATAAACACAGAAGATATCAATGTAAATTTACTATTAACATAAACTACAATATGTCACAAAAAAACTGTCTCATAATCAATTAGATCTGTTGAAGCGTTGCAGTAATTTCCACATAAAGTGACAGTGGTCAGATTTGAAAAATGTGGTCCAGTCACTAAGGGGTTAATTGACTTAGCTATCCCCGATACTTCAGATATTCCTAGTAATTTATCTATATGGATAAATACAAGAACATTAGCAATTTTATCAATATCCCTCCATTTTAATTTATAGTCATTACTTTAAGTAAATGTTTTGTCTTTAAAATGTAATAGATATTTTTGCTCACAGAACACTCACTCAGTTCTTCCTTAATTGGCCCTGGTGTCTCTGGTATTCCTGGTATCTCTGGTATTCCTGGTATCTCTGGTATTCCTGGTATCCCTGGTATTCCTGGTATCCCTGGTATTCCTGGTATCCCTGGTATCCCTGGTATTCCTGGTATTCCTGGTATCCCTGGTATTCCTGGTATTCCTGGTATTCCTGGTATCCCTGGTATCCCTGGTTTTCCTGGTATTCCAGGTATCTCTGGTATTCCTGGTATCTCTGGTATTCCTGGTATTCCTGGTATCCCTGGTATCCCTGGTATTCCTGGTACCTCTGGTATTCCTGGTATCCCTGGTATTCCAGGTATCTCTGGTATTCCTGGTATTCCTGGTACCTCTGGTATTCCTGGTATCCCTGGTATTCCTGGTATTCCTGGTATCCCTGGTATTCCTGGTATTCCTGGTATCCCTGGTATTCCTGGTATTCCTGGTATCCCTGGTTTTCCTGGTATCTCTGGTATTCCTGGTATCTCTGGTATTCCTGGTATTCCTGGTATCCCTGGTATTCCTGGTATCCCTGGTATTCCAGGTATCTCTGGAATTCCTGGTATTCCTGGTACCTCTGGTATTCCTGGTATCCCTGGTATTCCTGGCCTTCCTGGTATTCCAGGTATCTCTGGTATTCCTGGTATTCCTGGTATCCCTGGTATTCCTGGTATTCCTGGGATCCCTGGTATTCCTGGTATTCCTGGTATCCCTGGTATTCCTGGTATCCCTGGTATTCCTGGCCTTCCTGGTATTCCTGGTATCCCTGGTATTCCTGGTATCCCTGGTATTCCTGGCCATCCTGGTATTCCTGGTATCCCTGGTATTCCTGGTATTCCTGGTAATTCACCTTGTAAGGGTTAAAACAAGAAAAATGGGAAATGTTTCAATGTCCATCTATTTTATCTTACAGTCATTACTTCAAGTTAATTGTTTTTTATGTAAAATATATTTTTGTTTTTTGATTACTCACTCAGTTCTTCCTTAAAACCCCTTAGTGACCACCAATACGTCTTTTTACTGACCTCACATATCAGAGAATGGCATCCCCTGCCGGGCGAAAATACATCAGCTGTTGACTGTACACTATAGCTGACACCTTGCTGTATCAGTCTTCATTAGTGTTGGCACCAACCATGGCTTTTTAACCCCTTAGATGCTGCTGTCAATTGTGACTACAGCATCTAAATGGTTAACAGAGTGTGGAGGCTCCCTCTTTCACCCTTTGACACCCTGAGATAATGATTGTGTGCTCCTAATGTTTGCCATGCCAATTCCCGGACAAATAATGGCCTTAGAGACTGCCGGCTGTGGTGACCTGTTCAGAATTTCAAAACATTTAAGTGATAACATTAACATTTTTCCTTCCTATCATGCCATTTTGTATTAATTACTAGAAAGCAGGAGAATGGTTAATAAACTACTTGACAGCAGTTTTGAATGCATTGAAGGGTGCTGTTTTTAAAATGGTCTCACATTTGGGGATTTTACGACATAGAGGTCCACCAAAGTCACATCAGAATTAATAGATCCTGAAGAAAGTAAGTTTTGTAAATTTCCTTGAAAAAATGAAAAATTACCGCTACAGTTTTAAACCTCCTAAAATCTAAACATAACAAAAGGATATTTTTAAAATGGTGCTGATGTAAAGCAGACATGAGGGTAATGTTATTTAATGACTATTTTATGTGGTATGACTGTCTGGATTAAAGGAATAATCATTTAAAATTTGAAAATTGTTCACTTGGGAATTTTTTGACAAATTTCTAATATTTTTATAAATAAACACAGAAGATATCAATGTAAATTTACTATTAACATAAACTACAATATGTCACAAAAAAACTATCTCATAATCAATTAGATCTGTTGAAGCGTTGCAGTAATTTCCACATAAAGTGATAGTGGTCAGATTTGAAAAATGTGGTCCAGTCACTAAGGGGTTAATTGACTTAGCTATCCCCGATACTTCAGATATTCCTAGTAATTTATCTATATGGATAAATACAAGAACATTAGCAATTTTATCAATATCCCTCCATTTTAATTTATAGTCATTACTTTAAGTAAATGTTTTGTCTTTAAAATGTAATAGATATTTTTGCTCACAGAACACTCACTCAGTTCTTCCTTAATTGGCCCTGGTGTCTCTGGTATTCCTGGTATCTCTGGTATTCCTGGTATCTCTGGTATTCCTGGTATCCCTGGTATTCCTGGTATCCCTGGTATTCCTGGTATTCCTGGTATCCCTGGTATTCCTGGTATTCCTGGTATTCCTGGTATTCCTGGTATCCCTGGTATCCCTGGTTTTCCTGGTATTCCAGGTATCTCTGGTATTCCTGGTATCTCTGGTATTCCTGGTATTCCTGGTATCCCTGGTATCCCTGGTATTCCTGGTACCTCTGGTATTCCTGGTATCCCTGGTATTCCAGGTATCTCTGGTATTCCTGGTATTCCTGGTACCTCTGGTATTCCTGGTATCCCTGGTATTCCTGGTATTCCTGGTATCCCTGGTATTCCTGGTATTCCTGGTATCCCTGGTATTCCTGGTATCCCTGGTATTCCTGGTATCCCTGGTTTTCCTGGTATTCCAGGTATCTCTGGTATTCCTGGTATCTCTGGTATTCCTGGTATTCCTGGTATCTCTGGTATTCCTGGTATCCCTGGTATTCCAGGTATCTCTGGTATTCCTGGTATTCCTGGTACCTCTGGTATTCCTGGTATCCCTGGTATTCCTGGCCTTCCTGGTATTCCAGGTATCTCTGGTATTCCTGGTATTCCTGGTATCCCTGGTATTCCTGGTATTCCTGGGATCCCTGGTATTCCTGGTATCCCTGGTATTCCTGGTATCCCTGGTATTCCTGGCCTTCCTGGTATTCCTGGTATCCCTGGTATTCCTGGTATCCCTGGTATTCCTGGCCATCCTGGTATTCCTGGTATCCCTGGTATTCCTGGTACTCCTGGTAATTCACCTTGTAAGGGTTAAAACAAGAAAAATGGGAAATGTTTCAATGTCCATCTATTTTATCTTACAGTCATTACTTCAAGTTAATTGTTTTTTATGTAAAATATATTTTTGTTTTTTGATTACTCACTCAGTTCTTCCTTAAAACCCCTTAGTGACCACCAATACGTCTTTTTACTGACCTCACATATCAGAGAATGGCATCCCTTGCCGGGCGAAAATACATCAGCTGTTGACTGTACACTATAGCTGACACCTTGCTGTATCAGTCTTCATTAGTGTTGGCACCAACCATGGCTTTTTAACCCCTTAGATGCTGCTGTCAATTGTGACTACAGCATCTAAATGGTTAACAGAGTGTGGAGGCTCCCTCTTTCACCCTTTGACACCCTGAGATAATGATTGTGTGCTCCTAATGTTTGCCATGCCAATTCCCGGACAAATAATGGCCTTAGAGACTGCCGGCTGTGGTGACCTGTTCAGAATTTCAAAACATTTAAGTGATAACATTAACATTTTTCCTTCCTATCATGCCATTTTGTATTAATTACTAGAAAGCAGGAGAATGGTTAATAAACTACTTGACAGCAGTTTTGAATGCATTGAAGGGTGCTGTTTTTAAAATGGTCTCACATTTGGGGATTTTACGACATAGAGGTCCACCAAAGTCACATCAGAATTAATAGATCCTGAAGAAAGTAAGTTTTGTAAATTTCCTTGAAAAAATGAAAAATTACCGCTACAGTTTTAAACCTCCTAAAATCTAAACATAACAAAAGGATATTTTTAAAATGGTGCTGATGTAAAGCAGACATGAGGGTTATGTTATTTAATGACTATTTTATGTGGTATGACTGTCTGGATTAAAGGAATAATCATTTAAAATTTGAAAATTGTTCACTTGGGAATTTTTTGACAAATTTCTAATATTTTTATAAATAAACACAGAAGATATCAATGTAAATTTACTATTAACATAAACTACAATATGTCACAAAAAAACTATCTCATAATCAATTAGATCTGTTGAAGCGTTGCAGTAATTTCCACATAAAGTGATAGTGGTCAGATTTGAAAAATGTGGTCCAGTCACTAAGGGGTTAATTGACTTAGCTATCCCCGATACTTCAGATATTCCTAGTAATTTATCTATATGGATAAATACAAGAACATTAGCAATTTTATCAATATCCCTCCATTTTAATTTATAGTCATTACTTTAAGTAAATGTTTTGTCTTTAAAATGTAATAGATATTTTTGCTCACAGAACACTCACTCAGTTCTTCCTTAATTGGCCCTGGTGTCTCTGGTATTCCTGGTATCTCTGGTATTCCTGGTATCTCTGGTATTCCTGGTATCCCTGGTATTCCTGGTATCCCTGGTATTCCTGGTATTCCTGGTATCCCTGGTATTCCTGGTATTCCTGGTATTCCTGGTATCCCTGGTATCCCTGGTTTTCCTGGTATTCCAGGTATCTCTGGTATTCCTGGTATCTCTGGTATTCCTGGTATTCCTGGTATCCCTGGTATCCCTGGTATTCCTGGTACCTCTGGTATTCCTGGTATCCCTGGTATTCCAGGTATCTCTGGTATTCCTGGTATTCCTGGTACCTCTGGTATTCCTGGTATCCCTGGTATTCCTGGTATTCCTGGTATCCCTGGTATTCCTGGTATTCCTGGTATCCCTGGTATTCCTGGTATCCCTGGTATTCCTGGTATCCCTGGTTTTCCTGGTATTCCAGGTATCTCTGGTATTCCTGGTATCTCTGGTATTCCTGGTATTCCTGGTATCTCTGGTATTCCTGGTATCTCTGGTATTCCTGGTATTCCTGGTACCTCTGGTATTCCTGGTATCCCTGGTATTCCTGGCCTTCCTGGTATTCCAGGTATCTCTGGTATTCCTGGTATTCCTGGTATCCCTGGTATTCCTGGTATTCCTGGGATCCCTGGTATTCCTGGTATTCCTGGTATCCCTGGTATTCCTGGTATCCCTGGTATTCCTGGCCTTCCTGGTATTCCTGGTATCCCTGGTATTCCTGGTATCCCTGGTATTCCTGGCCATCCTGGTATTCCTGGTATCCCTGGTATTCCTGGTATTCCTGGTAATTCACCTTGTAAGGGTTAAAACAAGAAAAATGGGAAATGTTTCAATGTCCATCTATTTTATCTTACAGTCATTACTTCAAGTTAATTGTTTTTTATGTAAAATATATTTTTGTTTTTTGATTACTCACTCAGTTCTTCCTTAAAACCCCTTAGTGACCACCAATACGTCTTTTTACTGACCTCACATATCAGAGAATGGCATCCCCTGCCGGGCGAAAATACATCAGCTGTTGACTGTACACTATAGCTGACACCTTGCTGTATCAGTCTTCATTAGTGTTGGCACCAACCATGGCTTTTTAACCCCTTAGATGCTGCTGTCAATTGTGACTACAGCATCTAAATGGTTAACAGAGTGTGGAGGCTCCCTCTTTCACCCTTTGACACCCTGAGATAATGATTGTGTGCTCCTAATGTTTGCCATGCCAATTCCCGGACAAATAATGGCCTTAGAGACTGCCGGCTGTGGTGACCTGTTCAGAATTTCAAAACATTTAAGTGATAACATTAACATTTTTCCTTCCTATCATGCCATTTTGTATTAATTACTAGAAAGCAGGAGAATGGTTAATAAACTACTTGACAGCAGTTTTGAATGCATTGAAGGGTGCTGTTTTTAAAATGGTCTCACATTTGGGGATTTTACGACATAGAGGTCCACCAAAGTCACATCAGAATTAATAGATCCTGAAGAAAGTAAGTTTTGTAAATTTCCTTGAAAAAATGAAAAATTACCGCTACAGTTTTAAACCTCCTAAAATCTAAACATAACAAAAGGATATTTTTAAAATGGTGCTGATGTAAAGCAGACATGAGGGTAATGTTATTTAATGACTATTTTATGTGGTATGACTGTCTGGATTAAAGGAATAATCATTTAAAATTTGAAAATTGTTCACTTGGGAATTTTTTGACAAATTTCTAATATTTTTATAAATAAACACAGAAGATATCAATGTAAATTTACTATTAACATAAACTACAATATGTCACAAAAAAACTATCTCATAATCAATTAGATCTGTTGAAGCGTTGCAGTAATTTCCACATAAAATGATAGTGGTCAGATTTGAAAAATGTGGTCCAGTCACTAAGGGGTTAATTGACTTAGCTATCCCCGATACTTCAGATATTCCTAGTAATTTATCTATATGGATAAATACAAGAACATTAGCAATTTTATCAATATCCCTCCAATTTAATTTATAGTCATTACTTTAAGTAAATGTTTTGTCTTTAAAATGTAATAGATATTTTTGCTCACAGAACACTCACTCAGTTCTTCCTTAATTGGCCCTGGTGTCTCTGGTATTCCTGGTATCTCTGGTATTCCTGGTATCTCTGGTATTCCTGGTATCCCTGGTATTCCTGGTATCCCTGGTATTCCTGGTATTCCTGGTATCCCTGGTATTCCTGGTATTCCTGGTATTCCTGGTATTCCTGGTATCCCTGGTATCCCTGGTTTTCCTGGTATTCCAGGTATCTCTGGTATTCCTGGTATCTCTGGTATTCCTGGTATTCCTGGTATCCCTGGTATCCCTGGTATTCCTGGTACCTCTGGTATTCCTGGTATCCCTGGTATTCCAGGTATCTCTGGTATTCCTGGTATTCCTGGTACCTCTGGTATTCCTGGTATCCCTGGTATTCCTGGTATTCCTGGTATCCCTGGTATTCCTGGTATTCCTGGTATCCCTGGTATTCCTGGTATCCCTGGTATTCCTGGTATCCCTGGTTTTCCTGGTATTCCAGGTATCTCTGGTATTCCTGGTATCTCTGGTATTCCTGGTATTCCTGGTATCTCTGGTATTCCTGGTATCCCTGGTATTCCAGGTATCTCTGGTATTCCTGGTATTCCTGGTACCTCTGGTATTCCTGGTATCCCTGGTATTCCTGGCCTTCCTGGTATTCCAGGTATCTCTGGTATTCCTGGTATTCCTGGTATCCCTGGTATTCCTGGTATTCCTGGGATCCCTGGTATTCCTGGTATTCCTGGTATCCCTGGTATTCCTGGTATCCCTGGTATTCCTGGCCTTCCTGGTATTCCTGGTATCCCTGGTATTCCTGGTATCCCTGGTATTCCTGGCCATCCTGGTATTCCTGGTATCCCTGGTATTCCTGGTATTCCTGGTAATTCACCTTGCAAGGGTTAAAACAAGAAAAATGGGAAATGTTTCAATGTCCATCTATTTTATCTTACAGTCATTACTTCAAGTTAATTGTTTTTTATGTAAAATATATTTTTGTTTTTTGATTACTCACTCAGTTCTTCCTTAAAACCCCTTAGTGACCACCAATACGTCTTTTTACTGACCTCACATATCAGAGAATGGCATCCCTTGCCGGGCGAAAATACATCAGCTGTTGACTGTACACTATAGCTGACACCTTGCTGTATCAGTCTTCATTAGTGTTGGCACCAACCATGGCTTTTTAACCCCTTAGATGCTGCTGTCAATTGTGACTACAGCATCTAAATGGTTAACAGAGTGTGGAGGCTCCCTCTTTCACCCTTTGACACCCTGAGATAATGATTGTGTGCTCCTAATGTTTGCCATGCCAATTCCCGGACAAATAATGGCCTTAGAGACTGCCGGCTGTGGTGACCTGTTCAGAATTTCAAAACATTTAAGTGATAACATTAACATTTTTCCTTCCTATCATGCCATTTTGTATTAATTACTAGAAAGCAGGAGAATGGTTAATAAACTACTTGACAGCAGTTTTGAATGCATTGAAGGGTGCTGTTTTTAAAATGGTCTCACATTTGGGGATTTTACGACATAGAGGTCCACCAAAGTCACATCAGAATTAATAGATCCTGAAGAAAGTAAGTTTTGTAAATTTCCTTGAAAAAATGAAAAATTACCGCTACAGTTTTAAACCTCCTAAAATCTAAACATAACAAAAGGATATTTTTAAAATGGTGCTGATGTAAAGCAGACATGAGGGTTATGTTATTTAATGACTATTTTATGTGGTATGACTGTCTGGATTAAAGGAATAATCATTTAAAATTTGAAAATTGTTCACTTGGGAATTTTTTGACAAATTTCTAATATTTTTATAAATAAACACAGAAGATATCAATGTAAATTTACTATTAACATAAACTACAATATGTCACAAAAAAACTATCTCATAATCAATTAGATCTGTTGAAGCGTTGCAGTAATTTCCACATAAAGTGATAGTGGTCAGATTTGAAAAATGTGGTCCAGTCACTAAGGGGTTAATTGACTTAGCTATCCCCGATACTTCAGATATTCCTAGTAATTTATCTATATGGATAAATACAAGAACATTAGCAATTTTATCAATATCCCTCCATTTTAATTTATAGTCATTACTTTAAGTAAATGTTTTGTCTTTAAAATGTAATAGATATTTTTGCTCACAGAACACTCACTCAGTTCTTCCTTAATTGGCCCTGGTGTCTCTGGTATTCCTGGTATCTCTGGTATTCCTGGTATCTCTGGTATTCCTGGTATCCCTGGTATTCCTGGTATCCCTGGTATTCCTGGTATTCCTGGTATCCCTGGTATTCCTGGTATTCCTGGTATTCCTGGTATCCCTGGTATCCCTGGTTTTCCTGGTATTCCAGGTATCTCTGGTATTCCTGGTATCTCTGGTATTCCTGGTATTCCTGGTATCCCTGGTATCCCTGGTATTCCTGGTACCTCTGGTATTCCTGGTATCCCTGGTATTCCAGGTATCTCTGGTATTCCTGGTATTCCTGGTACCTCTGGTATTCCTGGTATCCCTGGTATTCCTGGTATTCCTGGTATCCCTGGTATTCCTGGTATTCCTGGTATCCCTGGTATTCCTGGTATCCCTGGTATTCCTGGTATCCCTGGTTTTCCTGGTATTCCAGGTATCTCTGGTATTCCTGGTATCTCTGGTATTCCTGGTATTCCTGGTATCTCTGGTATTCCTGGTATCTCTGGTATTCCTGGTATTCCTGGTACCTCTGGTATTCCTGGTATCCCTGGTATTCCTGGCCTTCCTGGTATTCCAGGTATCTCTGGTATTCCTGGTATTCCTGGTATCCCTGGTATTCCTGGTATTCCTGGGATCCCTGGTATTCCTGGTATTCCTGGTATCCCTGGTATTCCTGGTATCCCTGGTATTCCTGGCCTTCCTGGTATTCCTGGTATCCCTGGTATTCCTGGTATCCCTGGTATTCCTGGTATTCCTGGTATTCCTGGTATCTCTGGTATTCCTGGTATTCCTGGTATCTCTGGTATTCCTGGTATCCCTGGTATCCCTGGTATTCCTGGTACCTCTGGTATTCCTGGTATCCCTGGTATTCCTGGTATTCCTGGTACCTCTGGTATTCCTGGTATCCCTGGTATTCCTGGTATTCCTGGTATCCCTGGTATTCCTGGTATTCCTGGTATCCCTGGTATTCCTGGTATCCCTGGTATTCCTGGTATCCCTGGTTTTCCTGGTATTCCAGGTATCTCTGGTATTCCTGGTATCTCTGGTATTCCTGGTATTCCTGGTATCCCTGGTATTCCTGGTATCCCTGGTATTCCTGGTACCTCTGGTATTCCTGGTATCCCTGGTATTCCAGGTATCTCTGGTATTCCTGGTATTCCTGGTACCTCTGGTATTCCTGGTATCCCTGGTATTCCTGGCCTTCCTGGTATTCCAGGTATCTCTGGTATTCCTGGTATTCCTGGTACCTCTGGTATTCCTGGTATCCCTGGTATTCCTGGTATTCCTGGGATCCCTGGTATTCCTGGTATTCCTGGTATCCCTGGTATTCCTGGTATCCCTGGTATTCCTGGCCTTCCTGGTATTCCTGGTATCCCTGGTATTCCTGGTATCCCTGGTATTCCTGGCCTTCCTGGTATCCCTGGTATTCCTGGCCATCCTGGTATTCCTGGTATCCCTGGTATTCCTGGTATTCCTGGTAATTCACCTTGTAAGGGTTAAAACAAGAAAAATGGGAAATGTTTCAATGTCCATCTATTTTATCTTACAGTCATTACTTCAAGTTAATTGTTTTTTATGTAAAATATATTTTTGTTTTTTGATTACTCACTCAGTTCTTCCTTAAAACCCCTTAGTGACCACCAATACGTCTTTTTACTGACCTCACATATCAGAGAATGGCATCCCCTGCCGGGCGAAAATACATCAGCTGTTGACTGTACACTATAGCTGACACCTTGCTGTATCAGTCTTCATTAGTGTTGGCACCAACCATGGCTTTTTAACCCCTTAGATGCTGCTGTCAATTGTGACTACAGCATCTAAATGGTTAACAGAGTATAGGGGCTCCCTCTTTCACCCTTTGACACCCTGAGATAATGATTGTGTGCTCCTAATGTTTGCCATGCCAATTCCCGGACAAATAATGGCCTTAGAGACTGCCGGCTGTGGTGACCTGTTCAGAATTTCAAAACATTTAAGTGATAAAATTAACATTTTTCCTTCCTATCATGCCATTTTGTATTAATTCCTAAAAAGCAGGAGAATGGTTAATAAACTACTTGACAGCAGTTTTGAATGCATTGAAGGGTGCTGTTTTTAAAATGGTCTCACATTTGGGGACTTTACGACATAGAGGTCCACCAAAGTCACATCAGAATTAATAGGTCCTGAAGAAAGTAAGTTTTGTAAATTTCCTTGAAAAAATGAAAAATTACCGTTACAGTTTTAAACCTCCTAAAATCTAAACATAACAAAAGGATATTTTTAAAATGGTGCTGATGTAAAGCAGGCATGAGGGTAATGTTATTTAATGACTATTTTATGTGGTATGACTGTCTGGATTAAAGGAATAATCATTTAAAATTTGAAATTTGTTCACTTGGGAATTTTTTGACAAATTTCTAATATTTTTATAAATAAACACAGAAGATATCAATGTAAATTTACTATTAACATAAACTACAATATGTCACAAAAAAACTATCTCATAATCAATTAGATCTGTTGAAGCGTTGCAGTAATTTCCACATAAAATGACAGTGGTCAGATTTGAAAAATGTGGTCCAGTCACTAAGGGGTTAATTGACTTAGCTATCCCCGATACTTCAGATATTCCTAGTAATTTATCTATATGGATAAATACAAGAACATTAGCAATTTTATCAATATCCCTCCATTTTAATTTATAGTCATTACTTTAAGTAAATGTTTTGTCTTTAAAATGTAATAGATATTTTTGCTCACAGAACACTCACTCAGTTCTTCCTTAATTGGCCCTGGTGTCTCTGGTATTCCTGGTATCTCTGGTATTCCTGGTATCCCTGGTATTCCTGGTATCCCTGGTATTCCTGGTATTCCTGGTATCCCTGGTATTCCTGGTATTCCTGGTATCCCTGGTATTCCTGGTATTCCTGGTATTCCTGGTATCCCTGGTATCCCTGGTTTTCCTGGTATTCCAGGTATCTCTGGTATTCCTGGTATCTCTGGTATTCCTGGTATTCCTGGTATCCCTGGTATCCCTGGTATTCCTGGTACCTCTGGTATTCCTGGTATCCCTGGTATTCCAGGTATCTCTGGTATTCCTGGTATTCCTGGTACCTCTGGTATTCCTGGTATCCCTGGTATTCCTGGTATTCCTGGTATCCCTGGTATTCCTGGTATTCCTGGTATCCCTGGTATTCCTGGTATCCCTGGTATTCCTGGTATCCCTGGTTTTCCTGGTATTCCAGGTATCTCTGGTATTCCTGGTATCTCTGGTATTCCTGGTATCTCTGGTATTCCTGGTATCCCTGGTATTCCAGGTATCTCTGGTATTCCTGGTATTCCTGGTACCTCTGGTATTCCTGGTATCCCTGGTATTCCTGGCCTTCCTGGTATTCCAGGTATCTCTGGTATTCCTGGTATTCCTGGTATCCCTGGTATTCCTGGTATTCCTGGGATCCCTGGTATTCCTGGTATTCCTGGTATCCCTGGTATTCCTGGTATCCCTGGTATTCCTGGCCTTCCTGGTATTCCTGGTATCCCTGGTATTCCTGGTATCCCTGGTATTCCTGGCCATCCTGGTATTCCTGGTATCCCTGGTATTCCTGGTATTCCTGGTAATTCACCTTGTAAGGGTTAAAACAAGAAAAATGGGAAATGTTTCAATGTCCATCTATTTTATCTTACAGTCATTACTTCAAGTTAATTGTTTTTTATGTAAAATATATTTTTGTTTTTTGATTACTCACTCAGTTCTTCCTTAAAATCCCTTAGTGACCACCAATACGTCTTTTTACTGACCTCACATATCAGAGAATGGCATCCCCTGCCGGGCGAAAATACATCAGCTGTTGACTGTACACTATAGCTGACACCTTGCTGTATCAGTCTTCATTAGTGTTGGCACCAACCATGGCTTTTTAACCCCTTAGATGCTGCTGTCAATTGTGACTACAGCATCTAAATGGTTAACAGAGTGTGGAGGCTCCCTCTTTCACCCTTTGACACCCTGAGATAATGATTGTGTGCTCCTAATGTTTGCCATGCCAATTCCCGGACAAATAATGGCCTTAGAGACTGCCGGCTGTAGTGACCTGTTCAGAATTTCAAAACATTTAAGTGATAACATTAACATTTTTCCTTCCTATCATGCCATTTTGTATTAATTACTAGAAAGCAGGAGAATGGTTAATAAACTACTTGACAGCAGTTTTGAATGCATTGAAGGGTGCTGTTTTTAAAATGGTCTCACATTTGGGGATTTTACGACATAGAGGTCCACCAAAGTCACATCAGAATTAATAGATCCTGAAGAAAGTAAGTTTTGTAAATTTCCTTGAAAAAATGAAAAATTACCGCTACAGTTTTAAACCTCCTAAAATCTAAACATAACAAAAGGATATTTTTAAAATGGTGCTGATGTAAAGCAGACATGAGGGTAATGTTATTTAATGACTATTTTATGTGGTATGACTGTCTGGATTAAAGGAATAATCATTTAAAATTTGAAAATTGTTCACTTGGGAATTTTTTGACAAATTTCTAATATTTTTATAAATAAACACAGAAGATATCAATGTAAATTTACTATTAACATAAACTACAATATGTCACAAAAAAACGATCTCATAATCAATTAGATCTGTTGAAGCGTTGCAGTAATTTCCACATAAAATGACAGTGGTCAGATTTGAAAAATGTGGTCCAGTCACTAAGGGGTTAATTGACTTAGCTATCCCCGATACTTCAGATATTCCTAGTAATTTATCTATATGGATAAATACAAGAACATTAGCAATTTTATCAATATCCCTCCATTTTAATTTATAGTCATTACCTTCCCGACATCTGACGTTATAGTACGTCAGATGTCGGGTCCCCTGCTTTGATGTGCGCTCCGGCGGTGAGCGCACATCAAAGTCGCGACATGTCAGCTGTTTTTTACAGCTGACATGTGCGCGCAATAGCGGCGGGTGAAATCGCGATCACCCGCCGCTATTAACTAGTTAAATGCCGCTGTCAAACGCAGACAGCGGCATTTAACTACCGCATCCGGCCGTGCGGCCGGATATGAGCGCATCGCCGACCCCCGTCACATGATCGGGGGTCGGCGATGCTTGTGCATTGTAACCATAGAGGTCCTGGAGACCTCTATGGTTACTGATCGCCGGTGGCTGTGAGCGCCACCCTGTGGTCGGCGCTCACAGCACACCGGCATTTCTGCCGTGTAGCAGCGATCTTATGATCGCTGCTGCATAGCAGAGCCGATCGGGTTGTGCCTGCTTCTAGCCTCCCATGGAGGCTATAGAAGCATGGCAAAAGTAAAAAAAAAAAGTAAAAAAAAATGTGAAAAAAATAAAAAAAATATAAAAGTTTAAATCACCCCCCTTTCGCCCCAATCAAAATAAATCAATAAAAAAAAACCCCAACCTACACATATTTGGTATCGCCGCGTTCAGAATCGCCCGATCTATCAATAAAAAAAAAGCATTAACCTGATCGCTAAACGGCGTAATGAGAAAAAAAATCGAAACGCCAGATTTACGTTTTTTTGGTCGCCACGACATTGCATTAAAATGCAATAACGGGCGATCAAAAGAACGTATCTGCACCAAAATGCTATCATTAAAAATGCCAGCTCGGCATGCAAAAAATAAGCCCTCACCTGACCCCAGATCACGAAAAGTGGAGACGCTACGAGTATCGGAAAATGGCGCAATTTTGTTTTGTTTTCTTTTTTGCAAAGTTTGGAATTTTTTTTCACCACTTAGGTGAAAAATAACCTAGTCATGTTAGGTGTCTATGAACTCGTACTGACCTGGAGAATCATAATGGCAGGTCAGTTTTAGCATTTAGTGAACCTAGCAAAATAGGCAAGCAAAAAACTAGTGTGGGATTGCACTTTTTTTGCAATTTCACTGCACTTGGAATTTTTTTCCCGTTTTCTAGTACACGACATGGTAAAACCAATGATGTCGTTCAAAAGTACAACTCGTCCCGCAAAAAATAAGCCCTCACATGGCCAAATTGACGGAAAAATAAAAAAGTTATGGCTCTGGGAAGGAGGGGAGCAAAAAACGAAAACGGAAAAACGGAAAAAGCTCCGGGGGTGAAGGGGTTAAGTAAATGTTTTGTCTTTAACATGTAATAGATATTTTTGCTCACAGAACACTCACTCAGTTCTTCCTTAATTGGCCCTGGTGTCTCTGGTATTCCTGGTATCTCTGGTATTCCTGGTATCTCTGGTATTCCTGGTATCCCTGGTATTCCTGGTATCCCTGGTATCCCTGGTATTCCTGGTATTCCTGGTATTCCTGGTATCCCTGGAATTCCTGGTCTTCCTGGTATTCCTGGTATCCCCGGTATCCCTGGTTTTCCTGGTAGTCCAGGTATCTCTGGTATTCCTGGTATCTCGGGTATTCCTGGTATTCCTGGTACCTCTGGTATTCCTGGTATCCCTGGTATCCCTGGTATCCCTGGTCTTCCTGGTATTCCAGGTATCTCTGGTATTCCTGGTATCCCTGGTATTCCTGTTACCTCTGGTATTCCTGGTATTTCTGCTATCCCTGGTATTCCAGGTATCTCTGGTATTCCTGGTATCCCTGGTATTCCTGGTACTTCTGGTATCCCTGGTATTCCTGGTATCTCTGGTATTCCTGGTATTCCAGGTATCTCTGGTATTCCTGGTATTCCTGGTACCTCTGGTATTCCTGGTATCCCTGGTATTCCTGGCCTTCCTGGTATTCCAGGTATCTCTGGTATTCCTGGTATTCCTGGTACCTCTGGTATCCTTGGTATGCCTGGTATTCCTGGGATCCCTGGTATTCCTGGGATCCCTGGTATTCCTGGCCTTCCTGGTATTCCTGGTATCCCTGGTATTCCTGGTATCCCTGGTATTCCTGGCCTTCCTGGTATTCCTGGTATCCCTGGCATGTACGGACTGGGGATGAAATTCAGCCCTGGCATTTGAAATCACACAGGCTCATGGTGTCCCAGTCCCCAATAACCAGGTGGGATATATTACTAATATTACCCTGGATGGAGGAAAGTAAGATTTACTACAAGACCTATATTTCTAATTATACCCACGGCATGCTGAGGTGAGTGACCGGCTTTGTGCTCCGTCACAACTGTTAACTGTATGGGTGTCTTAAGAACATTGATTCTGTTAACAACGTAGCACACAAGGCAGCCCACAACCAGACTGGCCCTTCTGGCATTTGCCAGAATTGCCAAATGGCCAGTCCAGCCCTGATCCCTGGTATCCCTGGGATTCCTGGTATTCCTGGTATTCCTGGTAATTCACCTTGTAATGGTTAAAACAAGAAAAATGGCAAATGTTTCAATGTCCATCTATTTTATCTTACAGTCATTACTTCAAGTTAATTGTTTTTTATGTAAAATATATTTTTGTTTTTTGATTACTCACTCACTTCTTCCTTAAACCCTTCATGACCCAGCCTATTTTGGCCTTAATGACCTGGCCGTTTTTTGCAATTCTGACCAGTGTCCCTTTATGAGGTAATAACTCAGGAACGCTTCAACGGATCCTAGCGATTCTGAGATTGTTTTTTCGTGACATATTTGGCTTCATGTTAGTGGTAAATTTAGGTCGATAATTTCTGAGTTTGTTTGTGAAAAAAACGTAAATTTGGCGAAAATTTTGAAAATTTCGCAATTTTCACATTTTGAATTTTTATTCTGTTAAACCAGAGAGTTATGTGACACAAAATAGTTAATAAATAACATTTCCCACATGTCTACTTTACATCAGTACAATTTTAGAAACAATTTTTTTTTTTGCTAGGAAGTTATAAGGGTTAAAATTTGACCAGTGATTTCTAGTGTTGAGCGATACCGTCCGATACTTGAAAGTATCGGTATCGGAAAGTATCGGCCGATACGGCAAAGTATCTAATCTAATCCGATACCCATACCCGATACCAATACAAGTCAATGGGACTCAAGTATCGGACGGTATCCCTGATGGTTCCCAGGGTCTGAAGGAGAGGAAACTCTCCTTCAGGCCCTGGGATCCATATTAATGTGTAAAAGAAAGAATTAAAATAAAAAATATTGCTATACTCACCTCTCCGACGCAGCCTGGACCTCACCGAGGGAACCGGCAGCGTTTTTTGCTTAAAATGCGCGCGTTTACTTCCTTCCATGACGTCACAGCTTGTGCGACGCGACCAATCACAGCAAGCCGTGACGTAATTTTCAGGTCCTCAATGCCTAATTCTAGGCATTCAGGATTTTAAAATTACGTTCCGGCTTGTGATTGGTCGCGTTGCGGTCACATGGGCGACGCGACCAATCACAAGCCGTGACGTCACGGGAGGCAGGAGACGCGCGCATTTTAAAATTACGTCACGGCTTGTGATTGGTTGCGTGCCGCCCATGTGACCGCGACGCGACCAATCACAGCAAGCCGTGACGTAATTTTCAGGTCCTGAATGCAGAATTAGGCATTCAGGCAAGCCGTGACGTAATTTTCAGGTCCTGAATGCAGAATTAGGCATTCAGGACCTGAAATTACGCCACGGCTTGCTGTGATTGGTCGCGTCGCGGTCACATGGGCGGCACGCAACCAATCACAAGCCGTGACGTAATTTTAAAATGCGCGCGTCTCCTGCCTCCCGTGACGTCACGGCTTGTGATTGGTTGCGTCGCCCATGTGACCGCGACGCGACCAATCACAAGCCGGAACGTAATTTTAAAATCCTGAATGCCTAGAATTAGGCATTGAGGACCTGAAAATTACGTCACGGCTTGCTGTGATTGGTCGCGTCCCGGCCACATGGGCGGCACGCGACCAATCACAAGCCGTGACGTCACAGAAGGAAGTAAACGCGCGCATTTTAAGCAAAGAACGCTGCCGGGTCCCTCGGTGAGGTCCAGGCTGCGTCGGAGAGGTGAGTATAGCAATATTTTTTATTTTAATTCTTTCTTTTACACATTAATGTTGTTTCGATACCGATACCCGATACCACAAAAGTATCAGATCTCGGTATCGGCATTCCGATACCCGCAAGTATCGGCCGATACCCGATACTTGCGGTATCGGAATGCTCAACACTAGTGATTTCTCATTTTTACAACAAAATTTACAAAACCATTTTTTTTAGGGACCACCTCACATTTGAAGTAATTTTGAGGGTTCTATATGGCTGAAAATACCCAAAAGTGACACCATTCTACAAACTGCACCCCTCAAGGTGCTCAAAACCACATTCAAGAAGTTTATTAACCCTTCAGGTGTTTCACAGCAGCAGAAGCAACATGGAAGTAAAAAATGAATATTTAACTTTTTAGTCACAAAAATGATCTTTTAGCAACAATTTTTTTATTTTCCCAAGGGTAAAAGGAGAAACTGGACCACGATCTTTGTTTCCAATTTGTCCTGAGTACGCTGATATCTCATATGTGGGGGTAAACCACTGTTTGGGTGCACGGCAGGGCTCGGAAGGGAAGGAGCGCCATTTGACTTTTTGAATGAAAAATTGGCTCCAATCTTTAGCGGACACCGTGTCGCGTTTGGAGAGCCCCCGTGTGCCTAAACATTGGAGCTCCCCCACAAGTGACCCCATTTTGGAAACTAGACCCCCCAAGGAACTTATCTAGAAGCATAGTGAGCACTTTAAACCCCCAGGTGCTTCACAAACTGATCCGTAAAAATGAAAAAGTACTTTTTTTCACACAAAATTTCTTTTAGCCTCAATTTTTTTATTTTCACATGGGCATTAGGATAAAATAGATCCTAAAATTTGTTGGGCAATTTCTCCTGAGTATGCCGATACCTCATATGTGGGGGTAAACCACTGTTTGGGTGCACGGCAAGGCTCGGAAGGGAAGGCGCACCATTTGACTTTTTGAATGGAAAATTAGCTCCAATCGTTAGCGGACACCATGTCGCGTTTGGAGAGCCCCCGTGTGCCTAAACATTGGAGCTCTCCTACAAGTGACCACATTTTGGAAACTAGACCCCCCAAGGAACTTATCTAGATGCATAGTGAGCACTTAAAACCCCCAGGTGCTTCACAGAAGTTTATAACGCAGAGCAGTGAAAATAAAAAATAATTTTTCTTTCCTCAAAAATGATTTTTAGCCCGGAATTTTTTATTTTCCCAAGGGTAATAGGAGAAATTGGACCGCAAATGTTGTTGTCCAGTTTGTCATGCGTACGATGATACCCCATATGTGGGGGTAAACCACTGTTTGGGCGCACGGCAGGGCTCGGAAGCGAAGGCACGCTATTTGGCTTTTGGAATGGAAAATTAGCTCCAATCATTAGCGGACACCATGTCGCGTTTGGAGAGCCCCTGTGTGCCTAAACATTGGAGCTCCCCCACAAGAGACCCCATTTTGGAAACGAGACCTCCCAAGGAACTAATTTAGATGTGTGGTGAGCACTTTGAACCCCCAAGTGCGTCACAGAAGTTTATAACGCAGAGCCATGAAAATAAAAAATAATTTTTCTTTTCTCAAAAATTATTTTTTAGCCCACAATTTTTTATTTTCCCAAGGGTAACAGGAGAAATTGGACACCAAAAGTTGTTGTCCAGTTTCTCCTGAGTACGCTGATACCCGATATGTGGGGGTAAACCACTGTTTTGGCACACGTCGGGGTTCGGAATGGAAGTAATGACGTTTTGAAATGCAGACTTTGATGGAATGCTCTGCGGGCGTCACGTTGCGTTTGCAGAGCCCCTGATGTGCATAAACAGTAGGAACTCCCCACAAGTGACCCCATTTTGGAAACTAGACCCCCAAGGGAACTTTTCTCGATGTGTGGTGAGCACTTTGAACCCCCAAGTGCTTCACAGAAGTTTACAACGCAGAGCCGTGAAAATAAAAAATCATTTTTCTTTCCTCAAAAAAGATGTTTTAGCAAGCAATTTTTTATTTTCACAAGGGTAACAGGAGAAATTAGACCCCAATATTTGTTGCCCAGTTTGTTGTGAGTACGCTGATACCCCATATGTTGGGGTAAACCACTGTTTGGGCGCACGTCAGGGCTCGGAACGGAAGTAGTGACATTTGAAATGCAGACTTTGATGGAATGGTCTGCGGGTGTCACGTTGCATTTGCAGAGCCCCTGATGTGCCTAAACAGTAGAAACACCCCACAAGTGACCCCATTTTGGAAACTAGACCCCCCAAGGAACTTATCTAGATGAGTGGTGAGCTCTTTCAACCCCCAAGTGCTTCACAGGAGTTTATAACGCAGAGCCGTGAAAATAAAAATTTATTGTTCTTTCCTCAAAAATTATGTTTTAGCAAGTAATTTTTTATTTTTGCAAGGGTAACAGGAGAAATTGGACCCCAATTGTTGTTGCCCAGTTTGTCCTGAGTACGCTGGTACCCCACATGTGGGGGTAAACCACTGTTTGGGCGCACGTCAGGGCTCGGAACGGAAGTAGTGACATTTGAAATGCAGACTTTGATGGAATGGTCTGCGGGTGTCACGTTGCATTTGCAGAGCCCCTGATGTGCCTAAACAGTAGAAACACCCCACAAGTGACCCCATTTTGGAAACTAGACCCCCCAAGGAACTTATCTAGATGTGTGGTGAGCTCTTTCAACCCCCAAGTGCTTCACAGGAGTTTATAACGCAGAGCCGTGAAAATAAAAATGTATTGTTCTTTCCTCAAAAATTATGTTTTAGCAAGTAATTTTTTATTTTTGCAAGGGTAACAGGAGAAATTGGACCCCAATTGTTGTTGCCCAGTTTGTCCTGAGTACGCTGGTACCCCATATGTGGGGGTAAACCACTGTTTGGGCGCACGTCGGGGCTTGGAAGGGAGGGAGCAAGATTGGCTGGAATCAATGGTGGCGCCATGTTGCGTTTGGAGACCCCTGATGTGCCTAAACAGTGGAAACCCCTCAATTCTAACTTCAACACTAACCCCAACACACCCCTAACCCTAATCCCAACTGTAGCCATAACCCTAATCACCACCCTAACCCCAACACACCCCTAACCACAACCCTAACCCCAACACACCCGTAACCCTAATCCCAACCCTAACCCTAATCCTAACCCTAATCCCAACCCTAACCCTAATCCCAACCCTAACCACAACTGTAACCCCAACACACCCCTAACCCTATCTGTAACCCTAACCACAAGCCTAATCTTAACCCTATTTCCAACCCTAGCCCTAATTCCAACCGTAACTCTAATTCCAACCCTAATCCTAAGGCTATGTGCCCACGTTGCGGATTTGTGTGAGATTTTTCCGCATGATTTTTGAAAAATCTGCAGGTAAAAGGCACTGCATTTTACCTGCGGATTTACAGCGGATTTCCAGTGTTTTTTTGTGCGGATTTCACCTGCGGATTCCTATTGAGGAACAGGTGTAAAACGCTGCGGAATCCGCACAAAATTGACATGCTGCGGAAAAAACAACGCAGCGTTTCCGCACGGTATTTTCCGCACCATGGGCACAGCGGATTTGGTTTTCCATAGGTGTACATGGTACTGTAAACGTGATGGAAAACTGCTACGAATTTGCAGCGGCCAATCCGCTGCGGATCCGCGGCCAATCCGCTGCGGATCCGCAGCCAAATCCACACTGTATGCACATACCCTAACCCTAACCCTACCCCTAACCCTACCCCTAACCCTAACCCTAGCCCTAACCCTAGTTCTAACCCTAGTTCTAACCCTAACCCTAGTGGAAAAAGAAAAAAATATATTTTTATTTTTTTTATTATTGTCCCTACCTATGGGGGTGATAAAGGGGGGGGGGTCATTTACTATTTTTTTTATTTTGATCACTGTGATAGGTTATATCACAGTGATCAAAATATACCTGGAACGAATCTGCCGGCAGATTCGGCGGGCGCACTGCGCATGCGCCCGCCATTTTGGAAGATGGCGGCGCACATGGAGAAGACGGACGGACACCGGGAGGCCCGGTAAGTATGAGGGGGGGGGATCTGAGCATGGGGGGTGGATCGGAGGACGGGGGGTGGCATCGGAGCATGGGGGAGTGGGCAGGAGGACGGGGGAGCAGACAGGACGACGGAGGGGAGCGGAGCACCTGACGGAGGACCGGGGAGGAGATCGGTGGTGGTGGGGGGTACATAAGTGTTTCCAGCCATGGCCGATGATATTGCAGCATTGGCCATGGCTGGATTGTAATATTTCACCAGTTTTTTAGGTGAAATATTACAAATCACTCTGATTGGCTGTTTCACTTTCAACAGCCAATCAGAGCGATCGTAGCCACGGGGGGGTGAAGCCACCCCCCCTGGGCTGAAGTACCACTCCCCCTGTACCTGCAGATCGGGTGAAATTGGAGTTAACCCTTTCATCCGATCTGCAGGGACGCGATCATTCCATGACGCCACATAGGCGTCATGGGTCGGATTGGCACCGACTTTCATGACGCCTACGTGGCGTCATGGGTCGGGAAGGGGATAAAACCCCTTAGTGACCACCAATACGTCTTTTTACTGACCTCACATATCAGAGAATGGCATCCCCTGCCGGGCGAAAATACATCAGCTGTTGACTGTACACTATAGCTGACACCTTGCTGTATCAGTCTTCATTAGTGTTGGCACCAACCATGGCTTTTTAACCCCTTAGATGCTGCTGTCAATAGTGAACACAGCATCTAAATGGTTAACAGAGTATAGAAGCTCCCTCTTTAACCCTTTGACACCCTGAGATAATGATTGTGTGGTCCTGATGTTTGCCATGCCAATGCCCAGACACATAATGGCCTTAGAGACTGCCGGCTGTAGTGACCTGTTCAGAATTTCAAAACATTTAAGTGATAAAATTAACATTTTTCCTTCCTATCATGCCATTTTGTATTAATTCCTAAAAAGCAGGAGAATGGTTAATAAACTACTTGACAGCAGTTTTGAATGCATTGAAGGGTGCTGTTTTTAAAATGGTCTCACATTTGGGGATTTTACGACATAGAGGTCCACCAAAGTCACATCAGAACTTAATAGGTCCTGAAGAAAGTAAGTTTAGTAAATATCCTTGAAAAAATGAAAAATTACCGCTACAGTTTTAAACCTCCTAAAATCTAAACATAACAAAAGGATATTTTTAAAATGGTGCTGATGTAAAGCAGACATGAGGGTTATGTTATTTAATGACTATTTTATGTGGTATGACTGTCTGGATTAAAGGAATAATCATTTAAAATTTGAAAATTGTTAACTTGGGAATTTTTTGACAAATTTCTAATATTTTTATAAATAAACACAGAAGATATCAATGTAAATTTACTATTAACATAAACTACAATATGTCACAAAAAACTGTCTCATAATCAATTAGATCTGTTGAAGCGTTGCAGTAATTTCCACATAAAGTGACAGTGGTCAGATTTGAAAAATGTGGTCCAGTCACTAAGGGGTTAATTGGCTTAGCTATCCCCGGTACTTCAGATATTCCTAGTAATTTATCTATATGAATTAATACAAGAACATTAGCAATGTTATCAATATCCCTCCATTTTAATTTATAGTCATTACTTTAAGTAAATGTTTTGTCTTTAAAATGTAATAGATATTTTTGCTCACAGAACACTCACTCAGTTCTTCCTTAATTGTCTCTGGTATCTCTGGTATTCCTGGTATCCCTGGTATTCCTGGTATTCCTGGTACCTCTGGTATTCCTGGTATCCCTGGAATTCCTGGTATTCCTGGTACCTCTGGTATTCCTGGTATCCCTGGTATTCCTGGTATCCCTGGTATTCCTGGTATTCCTGGTATCCCTGGTATTCCTGGTATTCCTGGTATCCCTGGTATTCCTGGTATTCCTGGTATTCCTGGTATTCCTGGTATCTCTGGTATTCCTGGTATTCCTGGTTTTCCTGGTATCCCTGGTATTCCTGGTATTCCTGGTACCTCTGGTATTCCTGGTATCCCTGGTATTCCTGGTATTCCTGGTATTCCTGGCATCCCTGGTATTCCTGGTATCTCTGATATCCCTGGTATTCCTGGTACCTCTGGTATTCCTGGTAGCCCTGGTATTCCTGGTATCTCTGGTATTCCTGGTATTCCTGGCATCCCTGGTATTCCTGGTATCTCTAATATCCCTGGTATTCCTGGTACCTCTGGTATTCCTGGTATTCCTGGTATCCCTGGTAGTCCTGGTCTTCCTGGTATTCCTGGTCTTCCTGGTATTCCTGGTATCCCTGGTATTCCTGGTATCCCTGGTATCTCTGGTATCCCTGGTATTCCAGGTATTCCAGGTATCTCTGGTATCCCTGGTATTCCTGGTATTCCTGGTATTCCTGGTATCTCTGGTATCCCTGGTATTCCAGGTATCTCTGGTATCCCTGGTATTCCTGGTATTCCTGGTATCCCTGGTATTCCTGGTATTCCTGGTATCCCTGGTATCCCTGGTATTCCTGGTAATTCACCTTGTAAGGGTTAAAACAAGAAATATGGCAAATGTTATAATGTCCATCTATTTTATCTTACAGTCATTACTTCAAGTTAATTGTTTTTTATGTTAATTAATTGACTTAGTTATCCTTGGTGCTTAAGATATTCATAGTAATTTATCTATATGGATTAATACAAGAACATTACCAATTTTATCAATATCCTTCCATTTTAATTTATAGTCATTACTTCAAGTAAATGTTTTGTTTTTAATATGTAATAGATATTTTTGTTCACAGAACACTCACTCAGTTCTTCCTTAATTGTCCCTGGTGTCTCTGGTATTCCTGGTATCTCTGGTATTCCTGGTATTCCTGGTATTCCTGGTATCTCTGGTATTCCTGGTATTCCTGGTATCCCTGGCATTCCTGGTATCTCTGGTATCCCTGGTATTCCTGGTACCTCTGGTATTCCTGGTATTCCTGGTATCCCTGGTAGTCCTGGTATTCCTGGTATTCCTGGTATCCCTGGTATTCCTGGTTTTCCTGGTATTCCTGGTATTCCTGGTATCCCTGGTATTCCTGGTCTTCCTGGTATTCCTGGTACCTCTGGTATTCCTGGTATTACTGGGACCTCTGGTATTCCTGGTATTCCTGGTATTCCTGGTATACCTGGTATCCCTGGTATTCCTGGTATCCCTGGTATTCCTGGTATTCCTGGTATACCTGGTATCCCTGGTATTCCTGGTATCCCTGGTATCCCTGGTATTCCTGGTATCCCTGGTATCCCTGGTATCCCTGGTATTCCAGGTATTCCTGGTATTCCTGGTATCCCTGGTATTCCTGGTATCCATGGTATTCCTGGTCTTCCTGGTATCCCTGGTATTCCCGGTCTTCCTGGTATCCATGGTAATCTAACTGTAAATATTAAAACAAGAACAAAAACAATTTATCAGTGTCCATCTATGTGAATTTAGTCATTATTTGAGGGAATTTATTTTATTTTTTTATGCAAAAGATGCTTTTGTTTTCTGAACACACACTTTGTAATTTTGCATCATATTAAATATATATATATCAATTGAAAATGCGATTTAGCAGAAACAGATGACGAATTTTGGTGACGCGACAGGTATCGCAGCCAAAATAGTCGTGTAGCCCTAGGCTTTGTATAATTTTTTTTGAGGGAGTACTTTTTTATTTTTGAAATCTTGACTCCGCTTGGTCATTTGGCTTACATTTATAGAATTATTTTTTTCTGAAAAAAATCAAAGTTTAGTCCATGTGGTCATATTGGTTTTGTTGTTCCAGACACTCACTCAATTCTTCCTTAATCATTTCTGGTATTTAGGAGATCAGAGGTTTTCTGCCTTTTTATTAATTAAATTAAAACATGAATATTTATAAAATCTTTCATAATAAAGTTATTCAATGTTTTAACAAAAATGTACACTTTTTTAAGGACTAGGGCAACTTTACTTGCATTTTTTCCTGTTTTTGGAGTAAAAAATCAATTTTGCTTTTTTTAGCTTTGAAATTGTTGGTTTCAAGATGTATCACAGTGCAGGACATGGCAGACTGCAAAGTAATTATCAGCGAAGCTATCAAGGAGCTCTTCTCATAGCAAACTTTTTAACTCTTGTCTCTCTTCTACTGAACTCATTTAAACTGTCTTAAAATCGGTTCAACTGGCCAAGCGGGAACACAGGGAGGTAAGAAGCATCTGTTTTTTTCTATGGCTGCAACAAGATGAAAGACATATGTGCCCACGCCAAGGGACATAGCGGCCCAAAATGGGAGAGCATAGGGTCTCAGGATGTGAAATATAGGGATCCTAGATGGGGGACATAGGGACCCAGCAAAGAGGAGATAGTGTCCCAGGAAGTGGAACTTATAGGCACAGGATGGCGGACATAGGGACCTATAATGGGGAACATATGTGCCCAAGATGGGGGGACATAAGGAACTAGAATGGGGAACATATGTGCCCAAGATGTGGGGACATAGGGTCCCAGGATGGTGGACATTATTACAGGATGATGACATTAAATAAAAGGGTCAAGGATGGAAGACTTTTTGACAAGATGGGGGACATTATTACAGGAAAGGGCCAGAATGGGTGACAAAATTACTGTATAGGGGCCAGAATGACGAACAAACATGATTAGCTTATGATGGCAAGTGAGAGACATAATTACTGGAGGGGCCAATTAAGAGAGATTATTACTGATCACCGATGACATTATACACAGGAACTCTGTATGTAGTGTCAGTGTACAGGTAATACAGGAATTATTGGTGATATTGACACTATATACAGAGCCCCTATATATAACATCACCAATGATCCCTGTATTACTGGTACAGTGACACTATATACAGACCTCTGCGTATAGTGTACAGCTAATACAGGGATCACCAGAAACATTAAACACAGGAGCTCTGTATATAGTGTAGGTGTACAGGTAATACAGTGATGAACAGTGAAATTAGTGAAATTATACACTGGAGTTCAGTATATAGTATCAGTGTACAGGTAATATAGTGATCACTGGTGACATTATATACAGGAGCTCTGTATATAGTGTCAGTGTACAGGTAATACAGTGATCACTGGTGACATTATATACAGGAGCTCTGCATATAGTGTCAGTGACAGGTAATACAGTGATTGCCAGTGACATTAAACACCGGAGCTCTGTATATAATGTCAGTGTACATGTAATCCAGTGATCACCAGTGACAATATACACAGGAGCTCTGTATATAATGTACAGGTCATAGAGTGATCACTAGTGACATTATACACAGGACCTCCGTATATAGTGTATAGTGTACAAGTAATATAGGAATCACTGGTGACATTATACAGAGGAGCTTCGCATATAGTGGCAGTGCACAAGAATACGGGTAGTCACCAGTGCCATTATACACAGGAGCTCTGTATATAGTCAGTGTACAGGTAATATAGTGATGAATAGTGACATTATATACAGGTGCACTATATATAATGTATAGTGTAAATGTAACACAGTGATCACCAGTGACATTATACATAGAAGCTCTGTATATAGTGTTAGTGTACAGGCAAGACAGTGATCACCAGTGACTTTATACACAAGAGCTCTGAATATAGTGTCAGTGTACAGGTAATACAGTGATCACCAGTAACATTATACACAGCCGCTCTATATATAGTGCACAGGTAATGCAGTGATCACCAGTGCATTATACACAGGTGCTCTATATATAATGTATAGTGTACATGTAATACAGTGATTACCAGTGACATTATACACAAGAGCGCTGTATATAGTGTCAGTGTACAGGTAATACAGTGATCATCAGTGACATTATACACAGGAACTCTGTATATACTGTCAGTGTACAGGTAATACAGGGATCACCGGTGACATTATACACAGGAGCTCTCTATATAGTATATAGTGTGCAAGTAATACAGTAATGACCGGTGACATTAAATACAGGAGCTCTGTATATAGTGTATTTTGTACATGTAATATAGTAATCACTGGTGACATAATACACAGGAGGTCTGTATATAATGTCAGTGTACAGGTAAGACAGTGATTGCCAGTGATATTATACAGAGGAGTTCTGTATATAGTGTATAGTGTACAGATAACATAGTGATCACCAGTGACATTGTACACAGGAGCTCTGTATATAATGTACAGGTCATAGAGTGATCACCAGTGACATTATACACAGGAGTGTATATAGTGTATAGTGTACAAGTAATATAGGAATCACTGGTGACATTATACAGAGGAGCTTCGTATATAGTGGCAGTGTACAAGTAATACAGGTAGTCACCAGTGCCATTATTCACAGGAGCTCTGTATATAGTGTCAGTGTACAGGTAATATAGTGACGAATAGTGACATTATATACAGGCGCTCAATATATAATGTATAGTGTACATGTAATACAGTGATTACCAGTGACATTATACACAGGAGCTCTGTATATAGTGTCATTGTACAGGTAATACAGGGATCACCGGTGACATTATACACATGGAGCTCTGTATATAGTGTCAGTGTACAAGTAATACAGTGATCAAAATATAGTTTTGAACAAAGCTTTGTAGAATTGTTTGTTCAAGAAACTCATGCAATTCTTTCTCCATCATTATTCCTGCCTCCAGTATTTTACTTAATCTCTTTATTGAAATGTAACTAAACTTTGGAACATTTTTATATACTTTGTAAAATCCCTGCAGGAACTTCTAAACAGTCTTTTCAGTGATTGTTGGAGGTCTAAGGACCCTGACCGACGAAATATAAAAAATTCCCCATGGTGTAATTATGCTTTAAATGAAACAAGAAAAAATAGTAATCTCATCTAATCCATCAATTTTGGAATGAAACCTTTATTGTTACCGGATGTTTTTATTAAAGTAGCAGAAAATAAATATTTTTGTTAAATAAAACACTCACTCTTGTTTTCAGGAAACATCGAAGGCTTTTCAGGACATCCAACTATAAAAGTTAAAGATAATGAATTCATCAGCTTTCGGCTTTATCACAGATATATTGAGTCATTGAGCTCGCTGGGTCCCTGCACGGCAATACAAGCTGTAGCAGATGTCGGCATGCAAGTCACTGGCAGTCACTAGTGGTAGCAGCACATGGCAGTGACATCATGCTTTAAGCTGGAGTCAGCTATAGAAGAGAATGCTGCCCGTTGCGGGAGCGGATAAAGATGAGTTTATTTTTGTTATACATGAAAGAAAAACGGCAAATTGGAGACATACTGTATATACAAGGATGGGGGACATATATACCAGGATGGCAGACATATATACCAGGATGGGAGACATACAGCTCTGGCAAAATTTAAGAGACCACCACATCAAAACCCTGTCATGGGCAGCCCAATCTCCAGACCAGAACCCCATTGAAAACCTCTGGAATGTAATCAAGAGGATGATGGATAGTCACAATCCATCAAACAAAGAAGAACTGCTTACATTTTTGCGCCAGAAGCAGTATGAAAGAGTGGTGATTAAAAATCATGGTTATTCCACAAAATATTGATTTCTGAACTCTTCCTGAGTTAAAACATTAGTATTGTTGTTTCTAAATGATTATGAACTTTTGACCATTTTTCTTTGTCAGAAAAAAAATACAAAAATTAATGCCTGGAAATTCGGAGACATGTCAGTAGTTTATAGAATAAAATAAAAATTTACATTTTACTCCAAAATATACCTATACAGAGAAAAATCAGACAAACTGAACATTTTGCAGTGGTCTCTTAATTTTTGCCAGAGCTGTATATAACAGGATGGGAGATCTATATACCAGGATGGGAGACATATATAACAGGATGGGAGACATATTAACCAGGATGGGAGACATATATAACAGGATGGGGGACATATATAACAGGATGGGGCCAGGATGAGGGACATATATACTAGAATGGGGGACATATATAACAGGATTGGAGACATATATATAACAGGAAGGGAGACATATATAACAGGATGGGAGACATATATACCAGGATGGGAACATATGTACCAGAATGGAAGACATATATACCAGGATGGGAGACATATATATAACAGGATGGGAGACATATATACCAGGATGGGAAACATATATAACAGGATGGGAGTCATATATACCAGGATGGGAAACATATATAACAGGATGGGAGACATATATAACAGGATGGGAGACATATATAACAGGATGGGGGACATATATATCAGGATGGATCCAGGATGAGGGACATATATACCAGGATGTGAGATATATATAACAGTATGGGAGACATATATAACAGGATGGGAGACATATATACCAGGATGGGGGACATATATACCAGGATGGGGGATATATATACCAGGATGGGAAACATATATACCAGGATGAGAGCATATATACCAAGATGGGAGACATATATACCAGGATGGGAGACATATATAACAGGATGGGGGCATATATACAAGGATGGGAGACATAGATAACAGGATGGGAGACATATATACCAGGATGGGAGACATATATACACGGATGGGAGACATAGATAACAGGATGGGAGTCATACATACCAGGATGGGAGCTATATATAGCAGGATGAGGGACTTATATACCAGGATGAGGGACATATATACCAGGATGGGAGACAAATGTATCAGGAAGGGGCCTAGGATGTGGAACATTACTCCACAATGTTGGAGGTGGGGGAAACACATATGTACTTATAGTATTTAAAAGATACAAGAGCCAAAAAATCTAACAAACATGCAAGGTGGGGTAGGGGCTCAGGTCCAAATTTTGCACCAGGGCCCATCAGATTCTAGTTACAGCACTAGGGAGAGAATCTTGCAAATCAAAATTCTACCCCCCTCCAGAAAAAATAATCTACTATATGATTGTCTAAGGGTCACTTCTGTCTGTCTGTCTTTCTGTCAGTCATGGAAATCCCAAGTCGCTGATTGGTCACGGCAAAACAGCCACGACCAATCAGCGATGGGCACAGTCCGGCGGCAAAATGGCCGCTCCTTCCTCCCCGCAGTCAGTGCCCGCTCCATAATCCCCTCCAGTCAGCGCTCACACATGGTTAATGGCAGCGCTAATGGACCGCGTTATGCCGCGGTGTTACGCACTTCGCTAACGCTGCTATTAACCCTGTGTGACCAACTTTTTACTATTGATGCTGCCTATGCAGCATCAATAGTAAAAAGATCTAATGGTAAAAATAATAAAAAAATAAAAAATCATTATATACTCACTGTCCGTCGGCCCCTCGGATCCAGAACAGGCCTTCCCTGCTCCTCGAGACGCTGCGGTGACCGCTCCATACATTGAGATCTCGCGAGATGATGACGTAGCGGTCTCGCGAGACCGCTACGTCATCGTCTCGCAAGACCGCAATGCACTCTTGAGACCGGATCGCGCGAGGAGCGTCGGTATCTGCTTCGCCTGGATCCGGGGGCCAACGGAAGGTGAGTATATAACTATTTTTTATTTTAATTCTTTTTTTTTAACAGGGATATGATGCCTACATTGCTATATACTACGTGGGCTGTGCAATATACTACATGGGCTGTGCAATATACTACATGGCTGTGCAATATACTATGTGGACTGGGCAATATACTACGTGGGCTGTACAATATACCACGTGGGCTGTGCAATATACTACGTGGCTGTGCAATATACTACATGAGCTGTGCTATATACTACGTGGGCTGTGCGATATACTACGTGGGCTGGCAATATACTACGTGGGCTGTGCAATATACTACGTGGGCTGTGCAATATACTGCGTGGGCTGTGCAATATACTGCGTGGGCTGTGCAATATACTGCGTGGGCTGTTCAATATACTTCGTAGGCTGTGCTATATACTGCATGGGCTGTGCAATATACTGCTTGGGCTGTGCTATATACTGCGTGGGCTGTGCAATATACTGCGTGGGCTGTGCAACATACTATGTGGGCTGCGCAATATACTATGTGGGCTGTGCAATATACTACGTGGGCTGTGCAATGTACTACGTGGGCTGTGCAATGTACTAAGTGGGCTGTGCAATATACTATGTGGGCTGTGCAACGTACTACGTGGGCTGTGCAATGTACTACGTGGGCTGTGCAATGTACTACGTGGACTGTGCAATGTACTATGTGGGCTGTGCAATATACTGTGTGGGCTGTGCAATATACTACGTGGGCTGTGCAATATACTACATGGCTGTGCGATATATGTTATATGTGTTATACCATACATGAGCTGTGTTATACACTACGTGGCCTGTGTTATACACTACGTGGCATGTGTTATATACTGCGTGGCTGTGTTATATGCTATGTGGGCTGTTATACACTCCATTGGCTGTGCTATATACTACGTGGGCTGTGCAATATACTACGTGGGCTGGCAATATACTATGTGGGCTGTGCAATGTACTATGTGGCTGTGCTATATACTACGTGGGCTGTGCAATATACTACGTGGGCTGGCAATATACTATGTGGGCTGTGCAATATACTGCATGGCTGTGCTATATACTACGTGGGCTGTGTTATACAATACATGAGCTGTGTTATACACTACGTGGCCTGTGTTATACACTACGTGGCCTGTGTTATACTCTACGTGGCCTGTGTTATATACTGCGTGGCTGTGTTATATGCTATGTGGGCTGTTATACACTCCGTTGGCTGTGCTATATACTACGTGGCTGTGCTTTATACTCCGTGGGCTGTGTTATATACTACGTCGCTGTGCTATATACTCCATGGGCTGTGCTATATACTGAGTGGACTGTGCTATATACTCCATGGCTGTGCTGTATACTACATGGGCTGTTATATACTACGTGGCTGTGCTATATACTACGTGGCCGGCCGTGAATAATCAGCGACAGACGCAGGCCGGCCACGAATTGACGTAGGATTTGAACCACGCTTCGCTAATTGATCGTGGCCGGCCGAATCCTGTGTATTCAATGTATTATTCTAAAATCTTCATAAATAAACTACATATATATTCTAGAATACCCGATGCGTTAGAATCGGGGTACCATCTAGTAGCAAATAAAATTGTTATCAATATTGATATGGAATGAGTACATGATTATGAATCTTTCCTCTTTGTTAACTTTGTTAATGATTTTGTTTTTGTTTATTTTTTTGCTATTATTTTTTTTCTTTCATCACAGATCTCTGTCTTTCATGTGTAATATGTTGCTTACATTGACATTAGCAGGAATTCCTTCACACGTCATTAGTATTAAACTCAGATCATTGACATTGAAGAAGTCTAATACACATGAACTTACTCCATTCTCTCAGGATCCAGGTCGGTTTCTTCCTCAGTCCAAAAAAATCTCCTATTTTAGACAAAAATTAAAAGAACAAAATATAAATTTTTTAAGAAAAAAAAATATATAACAAACTTTTAAGTTTTGAAGAATTAAAAATTGTGAATTAAATCTCAAATGGCAGCACACTAACAGTGCATGGCAGAATTTCTTAGACTACGTTTATAGTATTTTACATTAATAATTTAATCTTAACTTTACAGAATAAGTTTTTTCCCCTCTGCAGGCTCTAGTGACTAGAGAGAGCCAAGGTTTCTTTTTACATTCTCTACGTTTCTTCTTTCAGACCAACTTTGTGTAGACTGCTAAAGTCACGTTTTACCTATTACTTGGACTGTTATTCCTCACTGCAGACAGAACTGTAGACAGATTTGAGCAGCTTTTTAAGAGTGAATGACCACAGTACAAGAGAAAAGGTGGAGGAAAAGGCTTTTTTTTACAGAAACAAGTATATCAAAGTTTGTTATGTTCAGTTCTACCGTTGATACATACTGTATAAAGCAAATTAAAAGTATAATTACTCTTTAAACTCACCTTTTAGTTCATTAAAGTTAATATCAAATCCTAGGAAAGTGACACATTTGCCTGAAACAAATCAAATAAGCAAATAAAATTATGTAAAAAAAATCCTGATCTTTGTATATAACTCAAGATCAGTACAGGATCAGTAATGCAATGTATACAGTGACTGCATCAGCAGAATAGTGAGTGCAGCTCTAGAGTATAATGCAGGATGTCACTCAGAATCAGTAATGTAATGTATGTACACATACACAGTGACTGCACCAGCAGAATAGTGAGTGCAGCTCTGGAGCATAATGTAGGAGGTAACTCAGGATTAGTAATGTAATGTATGTACATAGTGACTGCACCAGCAGAATAGTGAGTGCAGCTCTGGGGCATAATACAGGACGTAACTCAGGATCAGTAATATAATGTATGTACACAGTGACTGCACCAGCAGAATAGTAGTATAATACAGGATGTAACTCAGGATCAGTAAGGTAATGAATGTACACAGTGACTGCACCAGCAGAATAGTGAGTGCAGCTCTGGAATATAATACAGGAGGTAACTCAGGATCAGTAATGTAATGTATGTACACAGTGACTGCACCAGCAGAATAGTGAGTGCAGCTCTGGGATATAATACAGGAGGTAACTCAGGATCAGTAATGTAATGTATGTACACAATGACTGCACCAGCAGAATAGTGAGTGCAGCTCTGTAGTATAATACAGGATGTAACTCAGGATCAGTAATGTAATGTATGTACACAGTGACTGTACCAGCAGAATAGTGAGTGCAGCTCTGGAGTATAATTCAGGATGTAACTCAGGATCAGTAATGTATGTACACAGTGCGAGCACTAGCAGAATAGTGAGTGCAGCTCTGGAGTATAATACAGGATATAACTCAGGATCAGTAATGTAATGTATGTACACAGTGACCTTACCAGCAGAATAGTGAGTACAGCTCTGCAGTATAATACAGGATGTAACTCAGGATCAGTAATGTAAGATATGTACACAGTGACTGCACCAGCAGAATAGTGAGTGCAGCTCTGGAGGATAATACAGGATGTAACTTGGAGCTGTGTGAGGAGGAGAGGACTGAGGGGCTGCACTATGAAGCTGTGTGAGGAGAGGACTGAGGGGCTGCCCCATAGAGCCGTGTGAGTAGAGGACTGAGGGCCCACCATGGAGCCATGTGAGGAGATGACTGAGGGGCTGCACTATGGAACTGTGTGAGAAGAGGACTGAGGGGCCTACCATGGAGCTGAGTGAGGAGATGACTGAGGGGCTGCACTATGGAACTGTGTGAGAAGAGGACTGAGGGGCTGCACCATGGAGCTATGTGAGGAGAGGACTGAGGGGCCCATCATGGAGCTGTGTGAGGAGAGGACTGAGGGGCTGCACCATGGAGCCGTGTGAGGAGAGGACTGATGGGCCACACCATGGAGCTGTGTGAGGAGAGGACTGAGGGGCCCACCATGGAGCTGTGTGAGGAGAGGACTGAGGGGCCCACCATGGAGCTGTGTGAGAAGAGGACTGAGGGTCTGCACAATGGAGCCGTGTGAGGATAGGACTGAGGGGCTGCACTATGGAGCTGTGTGAGGAGAGGACTGAGGGGCTGCACCATGGAGCTGTGTGAGGAGAGGAAAAGGACTGAGGGGCTGCACCATGGAGCTGTGTGTGGAGAGGACTGAGGACCTCACATCACTAGTTGCTGAGCAGTGCAGACAGAGGCCGGCACCGGGTATAGAACAAAGCACTCAAAGCACAGCCGGCTCCATCACAGACTGAGACTGCGCACACAGCATGGGGCATCTAGAACGGAGATGATTTTGGAGGGAATGATGTCACTGGAAGGGGCGGGGCCTCCATCTGTCCAGTGAAGACCCGATAGCAGGAAGCAGTGGCAGTGCTGTATTTGCTCAGGCTGCTGGAGAGGAGAAGAGGGAAATGACAGGCTGTATCATGAAGCTGTGTGAGGAGGAGAGGACTGAGGGGCTGCACCATAGACCCATGTGACTAGAGGACTGAGGTGCTGCACCATGGAGCCATGTGAGGAGAACACTGAAGGGCCCACCATGGACCCATGTGAGGAGATGACTGAGGGGCTGCACTATGGAACTGTGTGAGAAGAGGACTGAGGGGCTCACCATGGAGCCATGTAAGGAGAGGACTGAGGGGCAGCACAATGAAGCCGTGTGAGGAGAGGACTGAGGTGCCCACCATGGAGCTGTGTGAGGAGAGGGCTGAGTGGCCCACCATGGAGCCATGTGAGGAGAGGACTGAGGGGACCACCATGGAGCTGTGTGAGGAGAGGACTGAGGGGCCACCAAGGAGCCATGTGAGGAGAGGACTGAGGGGTTGTACTATGGAGCTGTGTGAGGAGAGGACTGAGGGGCTGCACCATGGAGCTGTGTGAGGAGAGGACTGAGGGGCTGCACCATGGAGCCCTGTGAGAAAAGGACTGAGGGGCTGCACCATGGAGCTGTGTGAGGAGAGGACTCAGGGGCTGCACTATGGAGCTGTGTGAGGAGAGGACTGAGGGCCTGCACCGTGAAGCTGTGTGAGGAGAGGACTGAGGGGCTGCACCATGGAGCCCTGTGAGAAAAGGACTGAGGGGCTGCACCATGGAGCTGTGTGAGGAGAGGACTCAGGGGCTGCACTATGGAGCTGTGTGAGGAGAGGACTGAGGGCCTGCACCGTGAAGCTGTGTGAGGAGAGGACTGAGGGGCTGCACCATGAAGCTGTGTGAGGAGAGGACTGAAGGGCTGCCCCATGGAGCAGTGTGAGGAGAGGACTGAGGGACTGCACCATGGAGCTGTGTGTGGAGAGGACTGAGTACCTCACATCACTAGTTGCTTAGCAGTGCAGACGGAGGCCGGCACCCTGTATAGTACAAAGCACAGCCGGCTCCATCACAGACTTAGACTGCGCACACAGCATGGGGCATCTAGATCGGAGATGATTTTGGAGGGAATGATGTCACTGGAAGGGGCGGGGCCTCCATCAGTCCAGTGAAGACCCGATAGCAGGAAGCAGTGCTGTGTTCGCTCAGGCTGCTGGAGAGGAGAGGAGGGAAATGACAGGCTGTATCATGGAGCTGTGTGAGGAGGAGAGGACTGAGGGGATGCACCATGGAGCCATGTGAGAAGAGGACTGTGGTGCTGCACCATGGAGCCATGTGAGGAGAGGACTGAGGGGCCCACCATGGAGCCATGTGAGCAGTTGACTGAGAGGCTGCACTATGGAACTGTATGAGAAGAGGACTGAGGGGCCCACCATGGAGCCGTTTGAGGAGATGACTGAGGGGCTGCACTATGGAACTGTGTGAGAAGAGGACTGAGGGGCCCACCATGGAGCCATGTGAGGAGAGGACTGAGGGGCTGCACCATGGAGCCATGTGAGGAGAGGACTGAGGGGCCCACCATGGAGCTGTGTGAGGACAGGGCTGAGTGGCCACCATGGAGCCATGTGATGAGAGGACTGAGGGGCCCACCATGGAGCCATGTGAGGAGATGACTGAGGGGCTGCACTATGGAACTGTATGAGAAGAGGACTGGGGCCCACCATGGAGCCGTGTGAGGAGATGACTGAGGGGCTGCACTATGGAACTGTGTGAGAAGAGGACTGAGGGCCCCACCATGGAGCCATGTGAGGAGAGGACTGAGGGGCTGTACTATGGAGCTGTGTGAGGAGAGGACTGAGGGGCTGCACCATGGAGCTGTGTGAGGAGAGGTCTCAGGGGCTGCACTATGGAGCTGTGTGAGGAAAGGACTGAAGGCCTGCACCATGGAGCTGTGTAAGGAGAGGGCTGAGGGGCTGCACCATGAAGCTGTGTGAGGAGAGGACTGAGGGGCTGCCCCATGGAGCCATTTGAGGAGAGGACTGAGGGGCTGCACCATGGAGTTGTGTGAGGAGAGGACTGAGGGGCCCACCATGGAGCTGTGTGAGGAGAGGACTGAGGGGCTGCACCATGGAGCCATGTGAGGAGAGGACTGATGGGCCACACCAGGGAGCTTTGTGAGGAGAGGACTGAGGGGCCCACCATAGAGCTGTGTGAGAGGACTGAGGGGCCCACCATAGAGCCGTGTGAGAAGAAGACTGAGGGTCTGCACCATGGGGCCGTGTGAGGAGAGGACTGAGGGGCTGCACCATGGAGCTGTGTGAGGAGAGGACTGAGGAGCTGCACCATGGAGCTGTGTGAGGAGAGGACTGATGGGCTGCACCATGGAGCCGTGTGAGGAGAAGACTGAGGGGCTGCACCGTGGAGCTGTGCGAGGAGGGGACTGAGGGGCTGCACTATGGAGCTGTGTGAGGAGAGGACTGAAGAGCTGCACAATGGACCCTTGTACAGATGGGAATGAGGACTCAGGACTCAGTGTGTAAAATGTTTTTAAAAATATAAAAAAAACATAAAAGTTCAAATCCCCTTGAGGGGTGCATTATATTGTATGGAGGACCATGGGGGTGCATTTTATTTAATGGAGGACCATGGGGGATGCATTATATTGTATGGAGGACCATGGGGATGCATTATATTGTATGGAGGACCATGGGGGTGCACTATATTGTATGGAGGACCATGGGGGTGCATTATGTTGTATGGAGGACTATGGGGAGGGCATTATATTTTATGGAGGACCATGGGGATGCATTATATTATCTGGAGGACCATGGCATCTGCATTATAATGTATGGAGGACTATGGGAAGGGCATTATATTGTATGGGGAGAGAATTATATTGTATTGAGGACTATGGGGGGTGAATTATATTGTATGGAGGACTATATGGGGCCCATTATACTATATGGAAGGGTATGTGGGGCCATTATAATACTTCTAGGGCTATGTGGGGTCCATCATACTGTGTGGGGGCCATTTTACTTTTTGAAGGGCTATGTGGGGTCCATCATACTGTGTGGGGGGCCATTATACAATTTGAAGAGCTAGTGCAGGCCATTATACAGTGTGGGGCTATTATACTGTATGTAAGCCCATTATACTGCATGGGGGTATCATATGGTGTTTGGGGGCTCTTTCGTTGGTGTTGTACTTTATGAGGACAATGAAATAGGAATTTAGGGCTTCAGCAGGAGGAAAATTTCTATGTAAAGGCTGGAAAGTTGTGAGATCTGCTCTTCTGTGACCCCAACAATTTTTTTTTTTTTTTTTTTTTGGGGGGGGAGGGCAATTAGAACTTTGGCTATAGGGCCCCATGATTTCTGTGTATTGCCCCTGCTTAGTGGCTTACCTTTCTAGGATACTGCTGCTCAGCTCCTATGCGGTAGGGTGACTATGACATCTGGGGTCTGTAGAAGACCCCCATGCTTGTAATTACGGATTTCCCTAGTCACCCGAGCTTTGGAGGAGCCAGTAATTTTCACTACACTCAAGGATGCTGCGGCATTGCTATACATAGCACTAGCGGTCAGATGTTCGCAGCTCCAAGTCCCCTAAGGGGACTGAAATGAACAAAAAAAAAGTTTTAAAAAAGTCTTAAAAAATATGAAATAAATAAATAAATAAATAAAAATTCAAAATCACCCCTCTTTTTCCCGATTAAAAATAAAGATTTTTTAAAAATACACATCTGTGGTATTGCTGCATTCAGAAAAATCTCTTCTATAAAATTAATTAACCCAATCGGTAAAAACCGTAAACAAAAGAAAAAAAAAATTTTAAATGCAAAATTTACGTTTTTCTGATTGCTGCAAAAATAATGCTGTAAGAAGCGATGAAAATGTCATATCTGTTCGAAAACGGAAGTTGGTCGTGAAAGGGATAATTTTAAACCGCTCAGGACCAACTTTGCACAAGTGTATGCAATGCGAGTCACCTATAGAGGGCAGCATTGAGAAGTAAAAAAATATATCTATATATATAATTGTCTAAGGGGTACTTCCGTCTTTCTGTCGGCAACTTCCGTCACGGATATTCATTCGCTGATTGGTCTCGCCAGCTGCCTGTCATGGCTGCCGTGATTACCGATTAGTCCCTCCCTACTCCCCTGCAGTCACTGCCTGGCGCCCGCTCCATACTCCCCGCAGTCACGGCTCACACAGGGTTAATGCCAGCGGTAACGGACTGCGTTATGCCGCAGGTAAATCACTCCGTTACCGCCGCTATTAACTCTGTGTGACCATGCTTTTACTATTGAGGCTGCCTATGCAATATACTACGTGGCTGTGCAATATACTACGTGGCTGGGCAATATACTACGTGGCTGGGCAATATACTACGTCACTGGGCAATATACTACGTCACTGGGCAATATACTACGTGGCTGGGCAATATACTACGTAACTAGGCAATATACTACATCACTGGGCAATATACTACGTCACTGGGCAATATACTACGTAACTAGGCAATATACTACGTCACTGGGCAATATACTACATCACTGGGCAATATACTACGTCACTGGGCAATATACTACGTAACTAGGCAATATACTACGTCACTGGGCAATATACTACGTCACTGGGCAATATACTATGTGGCTGGGCAATATACTACGTCGCTGGGCAATATACTACGTCACTGGGCAATATACTACGTGGACATGCATATTCTAGAATACCCAATGCGTTAGAATCGGGCCACCATCTAGTATATATATATATATATATATATATATATATGTATATATATATATATGTATATATATATATATATATAATTGCATTAAATACTTACAGTAAGCATCCCTCCCTCTGCCGGGTCCTCTTTGTTTTCCTAAGCACAATATAAAAATTATTTGCATTACTTTGTGAAATTCAGCATTCTTGATCCTTAACCCATCCGCTCAAAAAAATAAGTGCACCCCTTCCCAATAGATCCTTTAGCTGTATGATGATGGTCATGTATTATGTATTGATCACATATTGTGCAAACTCTTTATTAATAATATTTTACACCCCTCACTGGTATCATTGTATAGATATGATTATTACATATTATCTACTTACTATACTATGGTAAGTGAGTTGCATGCAAATTTGATACATATAAGATTACAAATCCAACATAAAAGAAAAGTTACAAAATAACACAAACAGTGAGAAAACTTTAAAAATGTCCGCACTGATTCCTTGAGGTGTAATCCCTCTGCTGACCACTAGGTTGTGATATTTCTTGGATTTCCATGATATATTTATTATTATTATTTTTTTTTATATATATATCTTTACAAATAATCTCTGAATGTCAGGGGATTGAAAGAAAGAGTAAAACCAAATATGGACTACAAAAATGAGAAAAAAAAAAGATGATCATTTAAAACAATGGGATCAGGGAAAAAAATAAAGGTGCGCGTAAGAGTTTCTTTAAAGGGGGTTCTTTTTTATTTTTTAAATCTTGACCGCTTGGTCATTTGGCTTACATTTATAGCATTATTTTTTTCTGAAAAAAATCAAACTTTACTCCATGTTGTCATATTGGTTTTGTTGTTCCAGACACTCACTCAATTCTTCCTTAATCACTTCTGGTATTTAGGAGATCAGAGGTTTTCTGCCTTTTATTAATTAAATTAAAACATTAATATTTATAAAATCTTTTATAATAAAGTTATTAAATGTTTTAACAAAAATGTACATTTCTTTAATGACTAGGGCAACTTTACTTGCATTTTTTCCTGTTTTTGGAGTGAAAAATCAATTTTGCTTTCTTTAGCTTTGAAATTGTTGGTTTCAAAATGTATCACAGTGCAGAGCATGGCAGACTGCAAAATAATTATCAGTGAAGCTATCAAGGAGCTCTTCTCATAGCAAACTTTTTAACTCTTATCTCTCTTCTACTGAACTCATTTAAACTGTCTTAAAATCAGGGTTCGACTGGCCAAGCGGGAACACAGGGAGGTAAGAAGCATCTTTTTTTCTATGGCTGCAACAAGATGAAAGACATACGTGCCCACGCCAAGGGACATAGCGGCCCAAAATGGGAGAGCATAGGGTCTCAGGATGTGAAATATAAGGATCCTAGATGGGGGACATAGGGACCCAGCAAAGAGGAGATAGTGTCCCAGGATGTGGAACTTATAGGCACAGGATGGAGGACATAGGGACCTATAATGGGGAACATATGTGCCCAAGATGGAGGGACATAAGGACCTAGAATGGGGAACATATGTGCCCAAGATATGGAGACATAGGGTCCCAGGATGGTGGACATTTAATAATGATGACATTATTAAATAAAAGGGTCAAGGATGGAAGACATGTTTACAAAATTGGGAACATTATTACAGGAAAGGGTCAGAATGGGTGACAAAATTACTGTATAGGGGCCAGAATGACGAACAAACATGATTAGTTTATGATGGCAAGTGGGAGACATAATTACTGAAGGGGCCAATTAAGAGGTATTATTACTGATCACCGATGACATTATACACAGGAACTCTGTATGTAGTGTCAGTGTACAGGTAATACAGAATTCATTGGTGATATTGACACTAAATAAAGAGCCCCTATATATAACATCACCAATGATCTCTGTATTACCAGTACAGTGACACTATATACAGACCTCTGCGTATAGTGTACAGCTAATACAGGGATCACCAGAAACATTAAACACAGGAGCTCTGTATATAGTGTCAGTGTACAGGTAATACAGTGATCACCAGTAACATTATACACAGGAGCTCTGTATATAGTGTCAGTGTACAGGTAATATAGTGATCGCCAGTGACATTATACACAGTAGCTCTGTATATAATGTCAGTGTACAGGTAATACAGTGATCACCAGTGAAATTATACACAGGAGTTCTGTATATAGTATCAGTGTACAGCTAATATAGTGATCACTGGTGACATTATATACAGGAGCTCTGTATATAGTGTCAGTGTACAGGTAATACAGTGATCTCCAGTGTTATTATATACAGGAACTCTGTATATAGTGTATAGTGTCAGTGTTCAGGTAATACAGTGATCACCAGTGACATTATACACAGGAGCTCTGTATACAGTGTCAGTGTACAGGTAATATAGTGATCACCAGTGTTATTATATACAGGAACTCTGTATATAGTGTCAGTTTTCAGGTAATACAGTGGTAACCGATGACATTGTACACATGAGCTCTGTTTATAGTGTCAGTGTACAGGTAATACATGGATCACCGGTGACATTTTACACAGGAGCTCTCTATATAGTGTTCAAACAATACAGTGATCACCGGTGACATTAAACACAGGAGCTCTGCATATAATGTCAGTGTACAGGTAAGACAGTGATCGCCAGTGATATTATACAGAGGAGTTCTGTATATAGTGTATAGTGTACAGATAATATAGTGATCACCAGTGACATTATACACAGGATCTCTGTATATAGTGTCAGTGTACATGTAATCCAGTGATCACCAGTGACATTATACACAGAATCTCTGTATATAATGTACAGGTCATAGAGTGATCACCAGTGACATTATACACAGGAGCTCTGTATATAGTGTATAGTGTACAAGTAATATAGGAATCACTGGTGACATTATACAGAGGAGCTTCGTATATAGTGGCAGTGTACAAGTAATACGGGTAGTCACCAGTGCCATTATTCACAGGAGCTCTGTATATAGTCAGTGTACTGGTAATACAGTGATCACCAGTGACTTTATACACAAGAGCTATGTATATAGTGTCAGTGTACAGATAATACATTGATCACCAGTGGCATTATACACAGGAGCTATGTTCATAGTTTCAGTTTACAAGTAACACAGCAATTACCATTGGCATTATACACAGTAGCTCTGTATATAGTGTATAGTATACAGGTAACACAGTTATCCCTAGTTAAATTGTACACAGGAGCTCTGTAATATTATACACAGCAGCTCTTTATATAGTGTCAGTGTACAGATAATACAGCGATCACCAGTGACATTATACACAGGAGCTCTGTATATAGTGTACAGTGTACAGATAATACATTGATCACCAGTGGCATTATACACAGGAGCTATGTTCATAGTTTCAGTTTACAAGTAACACAGCAATTATCATTGACATTATACAAAGTAGCTCTGTATATAGTGTATAGCATACAGGTAACACAGTTATCCCTAGTTAAATTGTACACAGGAGCTCTGTAATATTATACACAGTAGCTCTTTATATAGTGTCAGTGTACAGATAATACAGTTATCACCAGTGACATTATACACAGGAGCTCTGTATATAGTGCATAGTGTACAGGTGATACAGTGATCACCAGTGACATTATACACAGCAGCTCTGTATATAGTGTATAGTGTACAGATAATACATTGATCTCCAGTGGCGTTATACACAGGAGCTCTGTGTATAGTGTACAGGTGATACAGTGATCACCAGTGACATTATACACAGGAGCTCTGTATACAGTGTCAGTGTACAGATAAGACAGTGATCACCAGTGACATTATACACAGGAGCTCTGTATATAGTGCATAGTGTACAGGTGATACAGTGATTACCAGTGACATTATACATAAGAGCTCTGTGTATAATGTACAGGTGATACAGTGATCACCAGTGACATTATACACAGGAGCTCTGTATATAGTGTAAGTGTACAGGTGATACAGTGATCACCAGTGACATTATACACAAGAGCTCTGTATAGAGTATCAGTGCACAGGTAATACAGTGATCACCAATAACATTATACACAGGAGCTCTGTATATAGTGTACAGGTAATACAGTGATCACCAGTGACGGTATACACATGCGCTCTGTATATAGTGTCAGTGTACAGGTAATACAGTGATCACTGGTGACATTATGCACAGGCGCTCTATATATAATGTATAGTGTACATGTAATACAGTGATCACCAGTGACATTATAAACAAGAACTCTGCATATAGCGTCAGTGTACAGGTAATACATGGATCACCAGTGACATTATACACAGGAGTTCTCTATATAGTGTACAAATACTACAGTAATGACCGGTGAAATTATATACAGGAGCTCTGTATACAGTGTATTTTGTACAGGTATTACAGTGATCATCGGTGACATTATGCAAAAGAGCTCTGTGATGAGAGATGACCAGTGATGGTATACAAATGCGCTCTGTATATAGTGTCAGTGTACAGGTATTACAGTGATCACTGGTGACATTATACACAGGCACTCTATAAATAATGTATAATGTACATGTAATACAGTGATCAACAGTGCCATTATAAACAGGAACTCTGCATATAGTGTCAGTGTTCAGATAATACATGGATCACCGGTGACATTATACACAGGCGCTCTATATATAATGTATAGTGTACATATACGCTCTATATATAATGTATAGTGTACATGTAAAACAGTGATAACCAGTGACATTATACACAAGAGCTCTGTATTTAGTGTATAGTGTACAGGTAATACAGTGATCACCAGTGACATTATACACAAGAGCTCTGTATATAGTGTCAGTGTACAGGTAATACAGTGATCACCAGTGACATTATACACAGGAGCTCTGTATATAGTGTCAGTGTACAGGTAATACAGTGATCACCAGTGACATTATACACAGGAGCTCTGTATATAGTGTCAATGTACAGGTAATACAGTTATCACCAGTGACATCGTACACAGGAGTTCTGTATATAGTGTCAGTGTACATGTAATACAGTGATCACCAGTGACATTATACACAGGAGCTCTGTACATAGTATGCAGTGTACAGGTAATACAGTGATCAGCAGTGACATTATACACAGGAGCTCTGTATATAGTGTCAGTGTACAGGTAATACAGTGATCACCACTGACAATATACACAGGAGCTCTGTAAATAGTGTCAGTGTACAGATAATCCATAATGTCCAAGATAATTTACCTGTAAGAAGAAAAACAAGATCATTGAAGGAATTGTCCTATCAATGGACAGGTGCAGGAGTTCACTTTGTCTTACAATAAAATGACTATAATTATCAAAATTTCATTTATTTTATTATTTTACAACAAAAAATATAGTTTTGAACAAAGCTTTGTAGATTTGTTTGTTCAAGAAACTCATGCAATTCTTTCTCCATTATTATTCCTGTCTCCAATATTTTACTTAATCTCTTTATTGAAATGTAACTAAACTTTGGAACATTTTTATGTACTTTGTAAAATCCCTGTAGGAAGTCTTTTCAGTGATTGTTGGAGGTCTAAGGTCCCAGACCCTGAGCGACAAAATATAAAAAATTCCCCATGGTGTAATTACACTTTAAATGAAACAAGAAAAAATATTAATCTCATCTAATCCATCAATTTTGGAATAAAACCTTTATTGTTACCGGATGTTTTTATTAAAGTAGCAGAAAATAAATATTTTTGTTAAATAAAACACTCACTCTTGTTTTCAGGAAACATCGAAGGCTTTTCAGGAAATCCAACTATAAAAGTTAATGAATTCATCAGCTTTTGGCTTTATCACAGATATATTGAGTCATTGGAGCTCGCTGGGTCCCTGCACGGCAATACGAGCTGTAGCAGATGTCGGCATGCAAGTCACTGGCAGTCACTAGTGGTAGCAGCACATGGCAGTGACATCATGCCCTGCCCGTTGCTTTAAGCTGAAGTCAGCTATAGAAGAGAATGCTGCCCGTTGCGGGAGCTGATAAAGATGAGTTTATTTTTGTTATACGTGAAAGAAAAGCAGCAAATTGGAGACATACTGTATATGCAAGGATGGGGGACATATATACCAGGATGGCAGACATATATACCAGGATGGCAGACATATATACCAGGATGGGAGACATATATACCAGGATGGGAGACATACAGCTCTGGCAAAATTTAAGAGACCACCACATCAAAACCCTGTCATGGGCAGCCCAATCTCCAGACCTGAACCCCATTGAAAACCTCTGGAATGTAATCAAGAGGATGATGGATAGTCACAATCCATCAAACAAAGAAGAACTGCTTACATTTTTGTGCCAGAAGCAGTGTGAAAGAGTGGTGATTAAAAATCATGGTTATTCCACAAAATATTGATTTCTGAACTCTTCCTGAGTTAAAACATTAGTATTGATGTTTCTAAATGATTATGAACTTTTTTTTTTGCAATATTTGAGGTCTGAAAGCACTGGGTTTTTTATTTAATTTTGACCATTTTTCTTTGTCAGAAAAAAAATAAAAAAATTATTGCTTGGAAATTCGGAGACATGTTGTCAGTAGTTTATAGAATAAAATAAAAATTTACATTTTACTCCAAAATATACCTATACAGAGAAAAATCAGACAAATTGAACATTTTGCAGTGGTCTCTTAGTTTTTGCCAGAGCTGTATATACCGGGATGGGGGCTATATATACCAAGAAGGGGACATATTAACCAGGATGGGAGAAATATATAACAGGATGGGAGACATATATAACAGGATGGGGCCAGGATGGGGGATATATATACCAGGATAGGAAACATATATACCAGGATGGGAGAAATATATACCAGGATGGGAGACATACATACCAGGATGGGAGTCATATATACCAGGATGAGGGACTTATATACCAGGATGAGCCAGGATGAGGGACATATATACCAGGATGGGAGACAAATGTATCAGGAAGGGGCCTAGGATGTGGAACATTACTCCACAATGTCAGAGGTGGGGGAAACACATATGTTCTTATAGGATTTAAAATGTTACAAGCGCCAAAAAATCTATGCAAGGTGGGGTAGAGGCTCAGGTAGAAATTTTGCACCAGGGCCCATCTGATTCTAGTTACAGCACTAGGGATAGATAGAATCTTACAAATCAATATTCGACCCCCCCTCCAGAGAAAATAATAGCAAATAAAATTGTTATCAATATTGATATGGAATGAGTACATGATTATGAATCTTTCCTCTTTGTTAACTTTGTTAATGATTTTGTTTTTGTTTCTTTTTTTATGCTATTATTTTTTTTCTTTCATCACAGATCTCTGTCTTTCATATGTAATATGTTGCTTACATTGACATTAGCAGGAATTCTTTCACACGTCATTAGTATTAAACTCAGATCATTGACATTAAAGAAGTCTAATACACATGAACTTACGCCATTCTCTCTGGATCCAGGTCGGTTTCTTCCTCAGTCCAAAAAAATCTCCTATTTTAGACAAAAATTAAAAGAAAAAAAATATTAATTTTTTTAGAAAAAAATATGTAACAACATTTTTAAGTTTTGAAGAATTAAAAATTGTGATTTAAATCTCAAATGGCAGCGCACTAACAGTACATGGCAGAATTTCTTAGATTACTTTTATAGTATTTTACATTAATAATTTAATCTTAACTTTACAGAATAAGTTTTTATTCCCTCTGCAGGCTCTAGTGACTAGAGAGAGCCAAACTTTATTTTTACATTCTCTACCTTTCTTCTTTCAGATCAACTTTGTGTAGACTGCTAAAGTCACGTTTTACCTATTACTTGGACTGTTATTCCTCACTGCAGACAGAACTGTAGACAGATTTGAGCAGCTTTTTAAAAGTGAATGACCACAGTACAAGAGAAAAGGTGGAGGAAAAGGCTTTTTTTTATGCAGAAACAAGTATATCAAAGTTTGTTATGTTCAGTTCTACCGTTGATACATATAAAGCAAATTAAAAGTATAATTACTCTCTTAAACTCACCTTTTAGATCATTAAAGTTTATATCAAATCCTTGGAAAGTGACACATTTGCCTGAAACAAATCAAATAAGCAAATAAAATTATGTAAAAAAAATCCTGATCTTTGTATATAAATCAAGATCAGTACAGGATCAGTAATGTAATGTATGTATACAGTGAATGCACCAGCAGAATAATGAGTGCAGCTCTGGAGTATAATACAGGAGATAACTCAGGATCAGTAATGTAATGTATGTACACAGTGACTGCACCAGCAGAATAGTGAGTGCAGTTCTGGCGTATAATACAGGATGTAACTCAGGATCAGTAATGTAATGTATGCACTCAGTGACTGCACCATGCAGAATAGTGAGTGCAGCTCTGGAGTATAATACAGGATGTAACTCAGGATCAGTAATGTAATGTATGTACACAGTGACTGCACCAGCAGAATAGTGAGTGCAGCTGTGGAGTATAATACAGGATGTAACTCAGGATCAGTAATGTAATGTATGTACACAGTGACAGCACCAGCAGAATAGTGAGTGCAGCTCTGGAGTATAATACAGGGTGTAACTCAGGATCAGTAATGTAATGTATGTACACAGTGACTGCACCAGCAGAATAGTGAGTGCAGCTGTGGAGTATAATACAGGAGGTAACTCAGGATCAGTAATGTAATGTATGTACACAGTGACAGCACCAGCAGAATAGTGAGTGCAGCTCTGGAGTATAATACAGGGTGTAACTCAGGATCAGTAATGTAATGTATGTACACAGTGACTGCACCAGCAGAATAGTGAGTGCAGCTGTGGAGTATAATACAGGAGGTAACTCAGGATCAGCAATGTAATGTATGTACACAGTGACTGCACCAGCAGAATAGTGAGTGCAGCTCTGGAGTATAATACAGGATGTAACTCAGGATCAGTAATGTAATGTATGTACACAGTGACTGCACCAGCAGAATAGTGAGTGCAGCTCTGGAGTATAATACAGGATGTAACTCAGGATCAGTAATGTATGTACACAGTGACTGCACCAGCAGAATAGTGAGTGCAGTTCTGGCGTATAATACAGGATGTAACTCAGGATCAGTAATGTAATGTATGCACTCAGTGACTGCACCATGCAGAATAGTGAGTGCAGCTCTGGAGTATAATACAGGATGTAACTCAGGATCAGTAATGTAATGTATGTACACAGTGACTGCACCAGCAGAATAGTGAGTGCAGCTGTGGAGTATAATACAGGATGTAACTCAGGATCAGTAATGTAATGTATGTACACAGTGACAGCACCAGCAGAATAGTGAGTGCAGCTCTGGAGTATAATACAGGGTGTAACTCAGGATCAGTAATGTAATGTATGTACACAGTGACTGCACCAGCAGAATAGTGAGTGCAGCTGTGGAGTATAATACAGGATGTAACTCAGGATCAGTAATGTAATGTATGTACACAGTGACAGCACCAGCAGAATAGTGAGTGCAGCTCTGGAGTATAATACAGGGTGTAACTCAGGATCAGTAATGTAATGTATGTACACAGTGACTGCACCAGCAGAATAGTGAGTGCAGCTGTGGAGTATAATACAGGAGGTAACTCAGGATCAGCAATGTAATGTATGTACACAGTGACTGCACCAGCAGAATAGTGAGTGCAGCTCTGGAGTATAATACAGGATGTAACTCAGGATCAGTAATGTAATGTATGTACACAGTGACTGCACCAGCAGAATAGTGAGTGCAGCTCTGGAGTATAATACAGGATGTAACTCAGGATCAGTAATGTATGTACACAGTGACTGCACCAGCAGAATAGTGAGTGCAGCTCTGGGGTATAATACAGGATGTAACTCAGGATCAGAAATGTAATTTATGTACACAGTGACTGCACCAGCAGTATAGTGAGTGCAACTCTGGAGTATAATACAGGATGTAACTTAGGATCAGTAATGTAATGTATGTACACAGTGACTGCACCAGCAGAATAGTGAGTGCAGCTCTGGAGTATAATACAGGATGTAACTCAGGATCAGTAATGTAAGGTGTGTACACAGTGACTGCTTCAGCAGAATAGTGAGTGTAGCCAGTGGCGTAACTACAAAGTTATGGGCCCCGGTGCGAACTTCCAAATGGGCCCCCCCCCCCCTACCCCCGTGACGCCCCCCCACCCCCTTCCCCTAGATACGCCTCGGACTGTTGCAGGAATCTCCTGCACTGCAACATGGTGTTGGGTGCCAGCACAGCCCGCACAGGCATATATAGAGCACAGCCCGCACAGTGGTATATCCAGCACAGCCCGCACAGTGGTATATCCAGCACAGCCTGCACAGTGGTATATCCAGCACAGCCCGCACAGTGGTATATCCAGCACAGCCCGCACAGTGGTATATCCAGCACAGCCCGCACAGTGGTATATCCAGCACAGCCCGCACAGTGGTATATCCAGCACAGCCCGCACAGTGGTATATCCAGCACAGCCCGCACAGTGGTATGTACAGCACAGCCCGCACAGTGGTATATACAGCAGAGCCCGCACAGTGGTACATACAGCACAGCCGGCACAGGGGTACATACAGCACAGCCGGCACAGGGGTATATACAGCACAGCCCGCACAGGGGTATATAGAGCACAGCCCGCACAGTGGTATGTACAGCACAGCCCGCACAGGGGTATATACAGCACAGCCAGCACAGGGGTATATAGAGCACAGCCCGCACAGGGGTATATACAGCACAGCCCGCACAGGGGTATATAGAGCACAGCCGGCACAGGGGTATATACAGCACAGCCCGCACAGGGGTATATACAGCAGAGCCCGCACAGGGGTATATACAGCAGAGCCCGCACAGGGGTATATACAGCACAGCCAGCACAGGGGTATATAGAGCACAGCCCGCACAGGGGTATATAGAGCACAGCCCGCACAGGGGTATATACAGCAGAGCCCGCACAGGGGTATATAGAGCACAGCCCGCACAGGGGTATATACAGCACAGCCCGCACAGGGGTATATACAGCAGAGCCCACACAGGGGTATATACAGCAGAGCCCGCACAGGGGTATATGCAGCACAGGGGTATATAGAGCACAGCCAGCACAGGGGTATATACAGCACAGCCCGCATCTCATCTCCCCCCCCCCCCCCCCCGATAATGGCCCCACAGTCCGGTGAAAAAGAAAAAAAAAAACTCTCCTCACCTTTCCTTTTGCCCGCGCTGCTCCTGGCGGCTGCAGTCTGCCCAGGACACTGCAGGTGCGCGATGATATGACGTCATCGCGCACCCGCAGTGTACTGTCAGAGGCAGAGCGGGGAATGATGGGAGAGGGGGCGTCAGGTGACGCTCTCCTCCATCATTGCATTGAACTATACCGGTGTCATAGACGCCGGTATAGTTAAATGCGGCGGCGGCGGCGGCGGCGGGGGGAGGAACAGTGCAGCGGCCCACTACTGGCATCGGCTCTTCTGGCATTTGCCAGAAGTGCCCGATGTCCAGCCCGGCCCTGCCCTGACCTGCCGGCCCGGGGCCCCTGACCTGCGGGGCCCGGTCGCAATGGCGACCGCTGCGACCGCGGTCGTTACGCCCCTGAGTGTAGCTCTGGAGGGTAATACAGAATGTAACTCAAGATCAATAATGTAATGTAACAAAGCACTCATTTATACTTCAGGCTTTTTCTCAGGATGATGGCAAAGCATAATATAGAGAACATCCTCATGATCATCATTCCTTCAGGCTCTGCATAATACAGCGTATCCAGGGTCGGACTGGCCCACCGGGAAACCGTAGAATCCTCTGATGGGCCCGCCCCCTGACCAGCACCACAACTCTTGCCTCCTACATTTGACTCTTCTGCCCTGTATTCTGATCATGTGCACCGAGCGGTGAGGGCGTTATTCTATCCCAATGCAGGTGGGTTGTCTACACTGCTCAGCAACTAGTGATATGAGGTGAGCGCTTTCTCATCACCTGCTGCTGCTTCTATTGATCTCAGTGCGCTCACCGCTCTCTCGGCTATGCAATGCTCACTGAGATCAATAGAAGCCACTGCAGCAGGTGATGATAAACTGCTCACCTCACATCACTAGTTGCTGAGCAGTGCAGACGGAGGCTGGCACCGGGTATAGAACAAAGCACTCAAAGCACAGCCGGCTCCATCACAGACTGAGACTGCGCACACAGCATGGGGCATCTAGATCGGAGATGATTTTGGAGGGAATTATGTCACTGGAAGGGGAGGGGCCTCCACCAGTCCAGTGAAGACCCGATAGCAGGAAGCAGTGCTGTGCTCGCTCAGGCTGCTGGAGAGGAGGGAAATGACAGGCTGTATCATGGAGCTGTGTGAGGAGGAGAGGACTGAGGGGCTGCACCATGGAGCCATGTGAGAAGAGGACTGAGGTGCTGCACCATGGAGCCATGTGAGGAGAGGACTGAGGGGCCCACCATGGAGCCATGTGAGGTGATGACTGAGGGGCTGCACTATGGAACTGTGTGAGAAGAGGACCGAGGGGCCCACCATGGAGCCATGTGAGAAGAGGACTGAGTGGCTGCACCATGGAGCCTTGTGAGAAGAGGACTGAGGTGCTGCACCATGGAGCCATGTGAGGAGAGGACTGAGGGGCCCACCATGGAGCTGTGTGAGGAGAGGACTGAGGGGCCCACCATGGAGTTGCAGCGCCCCAGAGTCCTGGTCTTTGCAGTACTGATGCTCCGCCGCTAAGGGGAGCTATGGTACTGAAGGAGTTCACCTGACCAGGTATCACAGACACCAATACACTTCACAGTCTGGCCTCCAGGGGGAGCTAAGGGTGCTATGTATTAGGCCACTCCTCACAATCTGGTAAAACTGGGGGTTAGATAGGAAGTTAGACAGAAGCTGACTGGGTTGGAACCAGGCAACATCCTGTGGCAGAGGGTGTTGCAGGGGAAGACGAGGCAACATCCTACTGAGGCGCGTAGCCGGTGGCCGGAAACGCCAAGGAAGTATTGAGCTCCAGGCCTTACTTCAAACCTACGGCAGGACAGTCAGTTATAGGCGGGCTGTCTCACTCAAATCACCTAAGAAAACATAGGGGGCAACATTTGGAGAGGGGCGACACTAGGGTCCCGGAAGAGCTCCGAGCCTACCCGTCATACGGGTGCGTCCTAGCCATATCATCTGGGGGGACGAAGAAGAACATCATAATCGAGTTGTGAGGGAACTTCAGAAACAGACACAACAGTTGTGGGGACTATCCCGTAAGCACAGCAAGGAAGGACCACAACACACAAGCGCTAGAAGGTAGGCACAGATTTCCACCTGCAAAGGGAACTCTGGAGGTGTCATCGGACCGGCCGGACTCAGGTAGCCCGGTTAACCGTATTCCGGACTGAGGATCCTGAAGCCTTCAGTAAAGAGGTAAAGAGACTGCAACCTGGTGTCCTCGTTATTCACCGCGACCTGCACCACACCACAACATCATCACGTTCTCAACTTTCACTGGACGCCCCTCAGCAGGGTCACGGACCGGGCCTAGCCACCGTGACAACCCCAGAACTGAGACAGAGGCCTGGTACCGGGTGCCCCTCGGCCCTGCGGCAGTGGGGGCGCTCCAACTTGGCGTCACGAACAGGATCTACTTAAGCCTGAAGAATCAGGTCATGTGTGCCTTGGAACTGTGATTTATTGTGCTTGGACTGTGACTTATTGTAAAGACTGTGTATTGCCTCTTGCCGCCAAAAGTTCCCGCCAAAAAAAAAAAAAAACGCCGCCATTTCAGCGCCACAGGGAGCGTATAGGAAGAAGAAGGGCGTGTCATGGGAGGAGACTACCAAAGCGGCGCCAAAAGTAGCGACCGCCCCCTCCGACTATTGCTGCGAGATGATGACCTGCCCAGAAGCAGAGGAGAACCACCCCCTGATTTGCAACGGCGGGAACGAGGTGAAGAGGGAGCTCGACCCTGGAAAAATGGCGGAGCCAGGTGCATGCGGTGCCGCCGAATGCCGGACAGCGAAGATGATCAGCAAGTGCCCGAGCGACAGCGAAGTGATCCCGGCTTGTCCTCACCAACCGGAGACGGATCCGAACCCACCGCAGCTGAAGGACTCGAACTCCTTGGAGCCGCTAGCGGAGAATCCGAGCCCGCCTATCCCGACTACGGAGCCATGGCGAGCGGAGCCACATCGGGAGGCCGCCTTGGAAGAGCGCGGTCCGGGCTGCAGCCGACTCCAGTGTCCTTGTTAACGGAACAGATCGACATCGGTGGAATCACATCAGGCGCAGGTATGGAAGGCGCCCCTACTCCGCCGGCCGATTCTGCTCCCCCGACCGATCCTGCTCCCCTGACCGGTCCTGCTCCCGCGACCGCTCCTCACCCCGACAGTGACCGGTTCCTCTCAGCGGAGCTGGTGGTGCTAACCCCCGACACGATGGGGAAGCTGGTGCCTCTGCTACCGATCAAGATGGGGGAACCCCTAGATTTGAGCTCAGAGGGGGTGATCTTCAAGTGGGATACCCCCCGGATTGGGCCAGATGGAGCTCGGGAGGAAGGCCTCACCCTTGCTGTGCTCACTTGGGAACAATATAAACAATGCCTGATCCTACATTGGAAAAACCGAAAAGAGACGGAACAAATTGACCCACCAAAAGTGCAACACCCAAAGCCTGCGCACGGCAGGAAAGACGCGGTAAAGCGGGGAACTGTGCTGGCCTTTCACCCAAAGCAGGGTTGGGGCTCCATACAGGAACCGGGACTACCGACTGACGTCTTCGTTACTAGTCACGAATCACAATGTGAAGACTCCTTTCCGCAACCGATACGGTGACCCATTATTGCAAAGGGGGGATCAGGTGACCTACACCCGCCACCGGAGTGCACAAGGATGGTGCGCTCGGAACGTCCAACGATGTGGGCCTGAGGGGGTGTTGCCTGTTGCCCCGACCATGACCGATCCGGACTTGACAGATCTTGTTACTATCGCCACCGTACGCCTTGTTGCAGCTACCGAGCTTGCAGCCAGGGTTAGCCTTCGAATCCAGACACCGGGTGACCTGACTGCACCCGAGAGACCAACCACCGATACTGTCATCGCATCAGCCGGAGACCAGGGACCGAAGCCGCCACAGTCAGGAGATGTCCACTACCGGCTGATGTCTTGTAACTTACTATGAAGCTCCAAAAATGCTTTACAAAATGTATATAGTTAACTGTCTGTCCTTTTTGTGTTTTCTCTGCTGCAACAACCCGACTAGGGTTAACTCTTAAAGGGATCCCTTAGTTTACCCGGGATCCCTATTTTTGCCTTTTTGCTTTTGTTTCTCGTTCATCATTGTTGAAAAGAACTGCTGAATCATGAATACTGCATGATTACAAACTTATTGTAAATAGTTTGCAACTTCTTAAAGGTGCCCTCTACTGGTTTTACAAAGAAAAGGACTCTTTGCGAAGAAACTGTTCTTGGAAACAGCATTGGAGTCCTTGCTGTATACGAACTTGCAGCTTGAGAAGTTGCACTACCTCCGAGAGACTTGGTCCCTTCTTAAAGGGGACGTTCACCAATAGCACTTAAAGTCGAATAATACTTACATGTCGAAGTTATATGTAGTTAGCTAGTTAATTGTAAGAAATGTTTAATAATGTGTTAGAGAATGAGGACAGGAAGTGAACCCGTATGGGGTTAGTCGGTGAGTCCTCCTAGGAGCCGTACAGAGATGGCTCAGCGATCCTAAACTGAGAGAAGGTTGATAAGTTCTATTCTGTGTATAGTAGCAGAAAGGCAGTAGGCCCAGACGAGAATGGGGCGGTCCTGCAACAGAGCGAGAGGCTGTAGGCCTGGGGCAGATAGACAGGCGGTCCTGCAGATGTAAAGGTGGAAAATGAAGAAAAGTTGATTAGCCTTATAGTGTTTTATAAGAAGGTCTTTAGTGGATTCAGCGTATACGTCCTTAAAGGCAATGTTAAATTATTGTTCAGAAATTGCACTAAGTAGAATACCCAGTTGGGTAAGAGAAGTTATTTATAGTACGTTATTTAAAATATTTAACCATGTTTGTAACGTTCAAGTGTCCTCACCTCCCATAAAGGGAAGCTCTGTTCAAACTTACTTGTTATTGCATTTCAAAAATGGTATGTCTTTTTGCTGACATGTATTGTTGTTTTCTTCCCAGTCCAGGAGTACTGGGTTTAACCGGGGGGGAGTGCAGCGCCCCAGAGTCCTGGTCGTTGCAGTACTGATGCTCCGCCGCTAAGGGGGGCTATGGTACGTCTGATGGCACTGAAGGAGTTCACCTGACCAGGTATCACAGACACCAATACACTTCACAGTCTGGCCTCCAGGGGGAGCTAAGGGTGCTATGTATTAGGCCACTCCTCACAATCTGGTAAAACTGGGGGTTAGATAGGAAGTTAGACAGAAGCTGACTGGGTTGGAACCAGGCAACATCCTGTGGCAGAGGGTGTTGCAGGGGAAGATTCAGGGGGGTCCCTGTCAGGGGTGGGATCCTGACAGAGGCCTAGCGAACAGAAAGAACGTTACGGGACTGCGCCTGCACTTCATTGCGGCGGTACCCCAAGAAAAGACAAGAAGCGAGGTTTATTGTGCTGAGTGAGAAACGAGATCAACGCAACAAGGAGAATCACCAGTAGGAGTCGTGCTGTAAGACGAGGCAACATCCTACTGAGGCGCGTAGCCGGTGGCCGGAAACGCCGAGGAAGTATTGAGCTCCAGGCCTTACTTCAAACCTACGGCAGGACAGTCAGTTATAGGCAGGCTGTCTCACTCAAATCACCTAAGAAAACATAGGGGGCAACATTTGGAGAGGGGCAACACTAGGGTCCCGGAAGAGCTCCGAGCCTACCCGTCATATGGGTGCGTCCTAGCCATATCATCTGGGGGGACGAAGAAGAACATCATAATCGAGTTGTGAGGGAACTTCAGAAGCAGACACAACAGTTGTGGGGACTATCCCGTAAGCACAGCAAGGAAGGACCACAACACACAAGCGCTAGAAGGTAGGCACAGATTTCCACCTGCAAAGGGAACTCTGGAGGTGTCATCGGACCGGCCGGACTCAGGTAGCCCGGTTAACCGTATTCCGGACTGAGGATCCTGAAGCCTTCAGTAAAGAGGTAAAGAGACTGCAACCTGGTGTCCTCGTTATTCACCGCGACCTGCACCACACCACAACATCATCACGTTCTCAACTTTCACTGGACGCCCCTCAGCAGGGTCACGGACCGGGCCTAGCCACCGTGACAACCCCAGAACTGAGACACAGAGGCCCAGTACCGGGTGGTCCTCGGCCCTGCAGCAGTGGGGGCGCTCCAGAGTCATGTGAGGAGATGACTGAGAGGCTGCATTATGGAACTGTGTGAGAAGAGGACTGAGGGGCTGCACCATGGAGCCATGTGAGGAGAGGACTGAGGGGCTGCACCATAGAGCCGTGTGAGGAGAGGACTGAGGGGCTGCACCATGGAGCCATGTGAGAAGAGGGCTGAGGTGCTGCACCATGGAGCCATGTGAGGAGAGGACTGAGGGGCCCACCATGGAGCAGTGTGAGGAGATGACTGAGGGGCTGCACTTTGGAACTGTGTGAGAAGAGGACTGAGGGGCTGCACCATGGAGCCATGTGAGGAGATGACTGAGGGGCTGCACCATGGAGCCTTGTGAGGAGAGGACTGAGGGGCCCACCATGGAGCTGTATGAGGACAGGACTGAGGGGGCCACCATGGAGCCATGTGAAGAGAGGACTGAGGGGACCACCATGGAGCTGTGTGAGGAGAGGACTGAGGGGCCCACCATGGAGCCGTGTGAGGAGGGAAATGAGAAGCTGCACTATGGAGCTGTGTGAGGAGAGGACTGAGGGGCTGCACCATGGAGCTGTGTGAGGAGAGGACTGAGAGGCTGCACTATGGAGCAATGTGAGAAGAGGACTGAGGGGCTGCACTATGGAACTGTGTGAGAAGAGGACTGAGGGGCTGCACCATGGAGCCATGTGAGGAGAGGACTGAGGGGTTGCACCATGGAGCCGTGTGAGGAGAGGACTGAGGGGCCCACCATGGAGCTGTGTGAGGACAGGACTGAGGGGCCCACCATGGTGCCATATGAGGAGAGGACTGAGGCCACCACCATGGAGCTGTGTGAGGAGAGGACTGAGGGGCCCACCATGGAGCCGTGTGAGGAGAGGACTCAGGAGCTGCACTATGGAGCTGTGAGAGGAGACGACTGAGGGGCTGCACCATGGAGCTGTGTGAGGAGAGAACTGAGAGGCTGCACCATGGAGCCCTGTGAGAAGAGGACTAAGGGGCTGCACCATGGAGCTGTGTTAGGAGAGGACTGACAGGCTGCACTATGAAGCTGTGTGAGGAGAGGACTGAGGGGCTACACCATGGATCCGTGTGAGGAGAGGACTGAGGGGCCACACCATGGAGCTGTTTGAGGAGAGGACTGAGGGGCCCACCATGGAGCTGTATGAGGACAGGACTGAGGGGGCCACCATGGAGCCATGTGAAGAGAGGACTGAGGGGACCACCATGGAGCTGTGTGAGGAGAGGACTGAGACGCTGCACCATGGAGCCCTGTGAGAAGAGGACTGAGGGGCTGCACCATGGAGCTGTGTGAGGAGAGGACTGAGGGGCCCACCATGGAGCTGTGTGAGGACAGGACTGAGGGGCCCACCATGGTGCCATGTGAGGAGAGGACTGAGGGCACCACCATGGAGCTGTGTGAGGAGAGGACTGAGGGGCCCACCATGGAGCCGTGTGAGGAGAGGACTGAGGAGCTGCACTATGGAGCTGTGTGAGGAGAGGACTGAGGGGCTGCACCATGGATTCGTGTGAGGAGAGGACTGAGGGGCCACACCATGGAGCTGTGTAAGGAGAGGACTGAGGGGCCCACCATGGAGCTGTGTGAGGAGAGGACTGAGGGGCCCACCAAGGAGTTGTGTGTGGAGAGGACTGAGGGGCTGCACCATGGAGCTGTGTGAGGAGAGGACTGAGGGGCCACACCATGGAGCTGTGTGAGGAGAGGACTGATGGGCTGCACCATGTATGGAGGACCATGGGGGTGTATTATATTGTATGGAATACTAAAGGAGGTGCATTATATTGTATGGAGGACCATGGGGAATACATTATATTGTATGTGCATCATCTTTCCCCCATCTCACGCGACCCCCCCAACGAACCTATCCATTACAGTAAATGGCTGCCCACTCTCCCCAGTCCCACAAGCTCGCTGCCTCGGGGTAATCCTTGTCGCTGATCTCTCCTTCAAACCACATATACAAGCCCTTCCCACTTCCTGCCGACTGCAACTCAAAAATATTTCACGAATCTGTACATTCCTCAACCAAGAATCTGCAAAAACCCTAGTCCATGCCCTCATCATCTCTCGCCTTGACTACTGCAACCTCCTGCTCTGTGGCCTCCCCTCTAACACTCTCGCACCCCTCCAATCTATTCTAAACTCTGCTGCCCGACTAATCCACCTGTCCCCCCTCTATTCCCCGGCCTCTCCCCACTGTCAATCCCTTCACTGGCTCCCCATTGCCCAGAGACTCCAGTACAAAACCCTAACCATGACGTACAAAGCCATCCACAACCTGTCTCCTCCTTACATCTGTGACCTCGTCTCCCGGTACTTTCCTACACGCAACCTCCAATCCTCACAAGATCTCCTTCTCTACTCCCCTCTTATCTCCTCTTTCCACAATCGTATACAAGATTTCTCTCGTGTATCACCCCTACTCTGGAACCCTCTACCACAACACATCAGACTCTCGCCTACCATCGAAACCTTCAAAAAGAGCCTGAAGACCCACCTCTTCCGACAAGCCTACAACCTGCAGTAACCACCGATCGACCAAACCGCTGCATGACCAGCTCTACCCTCGCCTACTGTATTCTCACCCATCCCTTGTAGATTGTGAGCCTTCGTGGGCAGGGTCCTCTCTCCTCCTGTACCAGCTATGACTTGTATTGTTTAAGATTATTGTACTTGTTTTTATTATGTATACCCCTCCTTACATGTAAAGCGCCATGGAATAAATGGCGCTATAACAATAAATAATAATAATAATAATAATGGAGGACCATGGGGGATGCATTATATTGTATGGAGTACCATGAGGGATGTATTATATTGTATGGAGGACCATGGGGGTGCATTATATTGTATGGAGGACAATGGGGGGTGCATTATATTGTAAGGAGGACCATGGGGGTGCATTATATTGTATGGAGGACCATGGGGGATGCATTATATTGGAGGGAGGACCATGGGGGATGCATTATATTGTAAGGAAGACCATGGGAGGTGCATTATATTGTATGGAAGACCATGGGGGATGCATTTTATTGTATGGAGGACCATAGGGGTGCATTATATTGTGAGGAGGACCATGGGGTGCATTATATTGTATGGAGGACCATGGGAGGGGCATAATATTGTATGGAGGACCATGGGGGATGCATTATATTGTATGGAAGACCATGGGGGTCCATTATATTGTATGGAGGGTGATGGGGGATGCATTATATTGTATGGAAGACCATGAAAGTGCATTATATTGTATGGAGGACCATGGGGGTGCATTATATTGTATGGAGGACCATGGGGGTGCATTATATTGTAAGGAGGACCATGGGGTGCATTATGTTGTATGGAGGACCATGGGGGGTACATTATCTTGTATGGAGGACCATGGGGGGTGCATAATATTGTATGGAGGACCATGGGGGGTGCATTATATTGTATGGAGGACCATGGGGGGTGCATAATATTGTATGAAGGACCATGGGGGTTCATTATATTGTAGGGGACTATGAGGGTCCATTATACTGTGTGGAGGACGATGGGGGATGTATTATATTGTATTGAAGACCATAGGGGTTGCATTATATTGTATGGAGTACTATGGCGGTGCATTATATTGTATGGAGGACCTTGGCGGGTGCATTATATTGTATGGAGGACCATGGGGGTCCATTACATGGTATTGAGGACCTTGGGGGGCCATTATACTGCATGGAAGACCATGGGGGGGCATCATATTGTATGGACGACCATGGGGGGTACATTATATTGTGTGGGGGACTATTAGGAGGGCACTATATTGTATGTAAGACCATGAGGGTTCACTATATTGTATGGAGGACTGTGGGGGGTGAATTATATTGCATGGAGGACCATGGGGGATGCATTATATTGTACGGAGGACCATGGGGGATGCACTATATTGTATGGAAGACCATGGGAGTAAATTATATTGTATGGAGGACCATGGGGGATGCATTATATTGTATGGAGGACCATGGGGGATGCATTATATTGTATGGAGGACCATGGAGGGTGCACTATATTGTATGGAGGACCATGGGGAGTGCAATATATTGTATGGAGGACTATGGGGAGGGCATTATATTGTATTGAGGACTATGGGGGTGCATAATATTGTGTGGAGGACTGTATGGGGCCCATTATACTATATGGAAGGGAATGTGGGGCCATTATATTCCAAGGGCTATGTGGGGTCCATCATACTGTGTGGGGGCCATTTTACTTTTTGAAGGGCTATGTGGGGTCCATCATACTGTGTGGGGGCCATTTTACTTTTTGAAGGGCTATGTGGGGTCCATCATACTGTGTGGGGGCCATTTTACTTTTTGAAGAGCAAGTGCAGGCCATTATACAGTGTGGGGCTATTATACTGTATCATGTAAGCCCATTATACTGCATGGGGTATCATACTATGTTTGGGGTCTCTTTGGTTGGTGTTGTACTTTATGAGGACAATGAAAAAGGAATTTAGGGCTTCAGCAGGAGGAAAATTGCTATGTAAAGGTTGGAAAGTTGTGAGATCTGCTCTTCTTTGACCCCAACAATTATTTATTTTTATTTTTTTTCGGGGGGGGTTGCCAATTAGAACTTTGGCTATGGGGCCCCATGATTTCTGTGTACGGCCCCTGCTTAGGGGCTTACCTTTCTCGGATACTGCTGCTCAGCTCCTATGCGGTAGGGCAGCTATGACATCTGGGGGTCTGTAGAAGACCCCCATGCTTGTAATTACGGATCTCCCTTGTCACCCGAGCTTTGGAGGAGCCAGTAATTTTCACTACACTCGGGGAAGCTGCGGCATTGCTGTATAAATATAGCAATAGCGGTCAGTCGTTCGCAGCTCCAAGTCCCCTAAGGGGACTGAAATGGACATTAAAAAGTTTTTAAAAAGTCTTAAAAAATATTAAAAAAAAAATATCAATTCAAAATCACCCCTCTTTTTCCAGATTAAAAATAAAGATAAAAAATACACATCTGTGTGTTCAGAAAAGTCTCATCTATGAAATTAATTAACCCGATATGTAAAAACCGTAAAAAAAAAAAAATGTAAATGCCAAATTTACGTTTTTCTGATTACGGCAAAAAAATGCTTTAAGAAGCAATGAAAATGTCATACCTGCCCCAAAATGGTATCAGTAACAAACATCGAAGAAAGGGAGGAAAAAAAACGAAAACGGAAGTTGGTCGTGAAGGGGTTAATTTTAAACCGCTCAGGACCAAGTTTGCACAAGTGTATGCAATGCGAGTTACCTGTAGAGGGCAGCACTGAGAAATAAAAAAAATATACATATATATAAATATATATATAATTGCATTAAATACTTACAGTAAGCATCCCTCCCTCTGCCGGGTCCTCTTTGTTTTCCTAAGCACAATATAAATATTATTTGCATTATATTGTAAAATTCAGCATTCTTGATCCTTAACCCATCCGCTCATAAAAATAAGTGCACCCCTTCCCAATAGATCCTTTAGTTGTATAATGATGGTCATGTAGTATGTATTGATCACATATTGCGCAAACTCTTTATTAATAATATTTTACACCCCTCTCTAGTATCATTGTATAGATATGATTGTTACATATTATCTACTTACTATACTATAGTAAGTGAGTTGCATGCAAATTTGATACATATTAGATTACAAATCCAACATAAAAGAAATGTTACAAAATAACACAAACAGTGAGAAAACTTTAAAACTGTCAGTACTGATTCCTTGAGGTGTAATCCCGCTGCTGACCACTAGGTTGTGATATTTCTTGGATTTCCAGGATATATTTATTATTATTATTATTATTATTTTTTTTTTTTATATATTTACAAATAATCTCCGAATGTCTAAAACTAGATATGGACTACAAAATTGAGAAATAGAGGATAATTTAAAACAATGGGATCGGGGAAGAAAATAAAGGTGCGCGTAAGAGTTTATTTATTATCTTTAAGTTTCTTTTAGATAGGGTTTACGTTGCATTTTTGCTCATGGTCATTTTTGACCTTCAGAGTTCGGAGTTAAGAAAAAGTAAAGAAATTATCACTTTATTGAGTTTTAGCTCTTACCATAGGCTTCCAAAGTGTAGGTCAATAATAGGAGGAACCCCAACCAGTCCATGATTTCTGTAGAGAGAACAGCAAATAATGTTTAGAGCGCCTTTACATGGGACAAAGAGGAAGTTAACCTCTGCCCTTAACCCTAAAAGGCATTACAAACAATAAAAATAGTGATAACAGAAAGCAAGAGAGGAATCGGAGCAGTCCAAAACACATCTTCAATTTCCATGAGTGCACCTCTCCCCCTATCCTGGCTTCCACCTTGCTGGGGAGTGATGCACTCCTGATGATTGACAGCTGGGATCAGTGGCATGGTTGCTACCCAATCAATCTCCCATGCTGTCAGCAGAGGTAGCTTATCCTCTGCAGCATTGGAGGAGGCACTGAAGAAAGGAGCTTACAAGCTCTTTAGCAAATAGTTTGTAAGCCTGTGTTCCTTGCCTAGGAAATTGCCCACCTTTGCAGTGGTACATTAACCTATAAATTTAAAAAAAAAAACTTCATACTTAAGAACGGAGAAGATTTTTTATAAGAGGCAAAATGCAAAGTTGCTTGTTTTTACAAACACCTTGCATTTATGTTAAGAGAATAATTTTAATTTCGGCATTGTTGGGTTTCATAGATCTATGAAAATAGAAAGATTTGGGGAGACTCACCTCATCAGGACTGTGGGTGCCGCCTCACCCTTCTGCTACTGAATTCCTTAATGTCTGTGTGCTATATCTCTGCTTGGATCTTTGGTCCTACCTCTGGAAGGAGTCCTCCTCCTCCACCCATTGGCTTTGCTTCTAGGTGTCCTCAGCCAGAGGAGAAGGATCAGCTGAGACCTCAGATATTTACCAAGATACATATTTACAAATATAATCATCATTTCATTATAATGTTATGTTTCTCATGGAATAATATCACATATGGACAGACATGAGACACTAATGGAGCTGTCAGCATGAAGCCTTCAACATCTCACCTTGGGGTGCCCTTCAGTAACAAAATCACTGTATCAGCCCCTTCTTACCAAGGACAATTTTTCATTTTTATGTTTTAGTTTATTATTCCAATCCAGAGCTTGTTTTTTGTAGAACAAGTTGTAGTTTTGAAGGGCGCCATTCACTTTACCAATAAAAGGGAAAAAAATGGGATGAAATGGTGGTAAAAATGCAATTCCGGCAATTGGATATTTTACATTTTGTTCTTACAGTATTCATTTTATAGTAACATGATCTGTCATGTCAGTACGATTAAAGATAGTAATACTAAACTTGTATTGTTTTTTTTTATTATTTAACCCCTTACAGCCAAAATCTGTTTTCGCCTTCCTGACCAGTCCAAATTTTTCAATTCTGACGAGCATCACTTTATCTGGTAATAACTGAGAAATTCTTCCACATATCCCAGTGATTCTGAGATAGTTTTTTTCGTGAGACAATGTACTTCACATAAGTGGTAAATTTAGGTCGATTTGATTTTCATTTATTTATGAAACTATTAGAAATTTGAAGAAAAATTTTAAAAATTTGCAATTTTTCATCTTTGAAATTTTACGCCCTTAAACAGATGGTCATACCACTAAAAATAATTAATAAATAATATATACCACATGTCTACTTTATATCAGCATCATTTTTGAAACTTTTTTTGTTAGAAATGTATAAGGGTTAAAAGTTTAGCAGCAATTTTTCATTATTCAACAAAATGTACAAAAAAATTTTTTATTAGAGACCACGTCACATTTGAAATGTAATATAGGGGCATATTGTCACGCTGCTGCTATGCAGGTACATGCAAGCTCTACTAGATGGCAATAGTGGCAGGAGGACTGTACACTGCCAGAACAGAACAGCAGTGCAGCAGCGAGGCTACCACCAGGTGGCAGCAGAATAGTCAAACAAGCCGGGTCGATATTATTCACTAGCACAGTACCAAAGGAATAAACAAACACCGAGTCAGAGACATGTCAAAAAGGTCAGTACCAATCAGGAGCAGAAATATCAAAGACAAGAGACAAAAGCAGGTCAGGGTCCAAGCCAAGTCAAACACCAGGGAATCCACACACGAAGGGGAAACACAGGAATGGGAAGAAGTGAATAAACAGATCCGGACACAGTCAGCAAAGGCAGCAGGACAAATCAGGGTCTAAGCAGAGTAAGCTACTCACGCTGTAGGCAGAAACTATAGCTGACACTGCCTGCAGAACGCAGTGGAGAGAAATAGCTGACCAGGCACTAGAACGAGGCAGAGACAAGTTAACCCCTGACATGACCAGACCAGGAAGGGGAGAACAGGACTCAAAACCTGGATCATGACACCTATATGTCAAAAAACAATCAATAGTCACCCCATTTAAAAAAAAAAATGCACCCTAGAAGGTATTCAGAAAACACATTTAGGAAGTTTGTTAACCCTTCAGGTGTTTCACAGGAATTAAAACAAAGAGGAAGCAAGAAATGTAAAAAATTTTATTTTCCACAAAAATGTTGCTTTAGCCCCAAATATTTAATTTTCACAAAGGTAACAGGAGAAAATGAATCATTTGTTGTGCAAATTCTTCTGAGCCCAACGATACCTCATATGTGGTCAGAAACTACTGTTTGGGTGCATAGCAGGGCTTGGAAGGGAAGGAGTGCGATTTGAATTTTGGAACAGAATTTTGGCTGGAATAGTTGGGGCTGTATGTGGGGCTCATTGTACTGTATAGAGCACAATGTGAGGCCATTATACTGTACAGAGCACTATGTGGGGTCCAATATATTACATGAAGCACTACATGGGGATCATTATATTGTAATGAAGACTATGTGAAGCCATTATACAGTATTCAAATCAATGCAGGGTCCATTGTACTGTATGGAGGACTATGTGGAGCCATTATACTATATGGAAGGCAATTCAGGACCCATTATAATGTATGGAGGCCTATATGAGGCCATTATGCTGTATGGAATACTATGTGGGGTTCATTATAATGTATGGAAGGCAATGCATGCCTCATTTTGCTGTATGAAGGACTATGTGGGGCCATTTTACTATATGGAAGGCAATTCAGGACCCATTATAATGTATGGAGGGCTATATGGGGCCATTATGCTGTATGGAATACTCTGTGGGGTTCATTATACTGTATGGACGGCAATGCATGCCTCATTTTGCTGTATGAAGGACTATGTGGGGCCATTTCGCTAAGTGGAAGGCAATTCAGGACCCATTATAATGTATGGAGGCCTATATGGGGCCATTATGCTGTATGGAATACTATGTTGAGTCCATTATACTGTATGGAAGGCAATGCATGCCTCATTATGCTGTATGAAGGACTATGTGGGGCCATTTTACTATATGGAAGGCAATTCAGGACCAATTATAATGTATGGAGGCCTATATGGGGCCTTTATACTGTATGGAAGACTATGTGGGATCCATTATATGTGTGGAGGGTTTTATTGGGTCATTATACTGTATAGAGCACTATGTGGGGCCATTATACTGTATGGAGCACTATGTGGGACCAATATACTGTAAAGAAGACTGTTGAGCCATTATACTGTATGGAGCACTATGTGGGGATATTACACTGTATGGAGCACTGTGTGGGGCCATTTTTCTGTATAGAGCACTATATTGGGCCATTGAACTGTATGGAGGACTATGTAGGTCCAATATACTGTATGGAAGACTCTGTTGAGCTATTATATTGAATGGAGCACTATGTGGGGATCTCATACTGTATGGAGCAGTGTGTGTGGGCCATTATTCTGTATAGAGCACTATGTTGGGCCATTGTACTGTATGGAGGACTATGTGGGTCCAATATACTGTATGGAAGACTCTGTTGAGCCATTATACTGTATTGAGCACTATGTGGGGATATTATACTGTATGGAGCAGTGTGTGGGGGCCATTATTCTGTATAGAGCACGTTGGGCCATTGTTTGGAGGGCTATGTGGGGTCCATTATACAGTGTGTGGATTACGGTTGGGGAATCATACTGTGATGGGGTCACCATACTTTGAGGGGGGTACAGTAGGGTCATCATGCTGTGTGTGTGGAGGGTCACAGCATTGTCCTCTCCCCAGCCCTCGATAGGCCTCTGCTGCACACTAATAGGCGCACACGATGAGAACCTCCTTCACTGACTACGTGAACACTTGATGGAGCCGGAGGACAGTGCTGCTCTGTATCACCTCTGGCTGTTTACTGCTTTCATTACTCTTCATTTACATATTTTCTCACTTTATTTGTCACTGTTGTTTTATTTTCCCACCAATTATAACTCTTTAGTTGTAAGCACAAATAAGCGATAAATCTTCTGTATTACATGACACTCCGCATGTTATTATTTATTCTTGTATTCACCTTTTTTTTTACCTTTTTCACTTCTTTTTTACTCTGTGAAATATATAAAAAAAACCTTTGTATGCCACAATCTTTTGTATTATTCTTTATCAGAAAAGCAAATGGGCTGTGCCACTAATTGTCATATTAAAATGTTTATATCTGCCCCATGGAAACCATCAGCAAGCTGCTTTTTGTAGATATTTGCGTGTGTCTTTGATAGTAGGTTCAATGCTGCATGTTTCATTGATTTGATGATTGTAACACAAGAACTTGTATGTTTTTGTTTCAATCATTGAAAACTTAACAAAAAAAAGAGAGAATTTATAGTCACCCGGGCTTCAAACTGAAAGTCTCCAGTAGGAAAATGATGCAGATGATGAGAGTTCTCAGCAGGAAACTGCATGATTGTGGCCTCTGATTACATGTTACTATGTTTAAGGGCATTTTGAGAAATTCAGGAAATGCTCAGAAAGGAAGATAGGAGAGGGTGCGAAACATCTGTGGGTGTCATCGCATAACTGGGTCTTGCTGGAAGACCCACCCAAGACCCATTTTTAATGTCCTGGAGGAGGGAAGGAGGTTGTCACTCAGGGTTTTATTGTACATGGCTCCATCCATTCTCCCATTGATGCGGTGAAGTAGTCCTGTGCCCTTAGCAGAGAAACACCCCCAAAACATAATGTTTCCACCTCCATGCTTGACAGTGAGGATGGTGTTCTTAGGGTCATAGGCAGCATTTCTCTTCCTCCAAACATGGCGAGTTGAGTTAATGCCAGATACTTCAATTTTTGTTTCATCTGACCACAGCACCTTCTCCCAATCACTCACAGAATCATCCTGGTGTTCATTGGTAAACTTCAGACTGGCCTGCACATGTGCCTTCTTGAGCAGGGGGACCTTGTGGCACTGCAGGATTGTAAACCTTTATGGCATAATGTGTTGCCAATGGTTTTCTTGGTGACTGTGCTCCCAGCTGCCTTGAGATCATTAACAAGTTCCCCCGTGCAGTTTTGGGCTGATCTCTCACCTTCCTCATGATTAAGGATACCCCATGAGGTGAGATTTTGCATGATGTCTCAGATCGATGTCGATTGACAGTCATTTTGTATTTCTTTCATTTTCTTACTATTACACCAACAGTTGTCTCCTTCTCACCTAGCTTCTTGCTTATGGTTTTGTAGCCCCTTCCAGCTTTGTGCAGGTCTATGAACTTGTCCCTGACATCCTTATAAAGCTCTTTGGTCTTGCCCATGTTGTAGAGGTTAGAGTCTGATTAATTGAGTCTGTGGACAGGAATCTTTTATAAAGGTGACTATGTAAGACAGCTGTCCTTAATGCAGGTAACGAGTGGATTAGGAGTCTAACTGGTCTGTAAGAGCCAGAACTCTTAATGGTTGGTAGGGGATCAAATACTTATTTCTCACTGCAAAATGCAAATAAATGTACATAATTTATACAATGTGATTTTCAGGATTTTATTTTTTATATTCTATCTCTCAATGTTAAAATTAACCTACCCTTAAAATTATAGACTGTTCATGTCTTTGTCAGTGGGCAAACTTACAAAATAAGCAAGGGATCAAATACTTATTTCCCCACGGTATCTATTAGCTATCTATTATCTATTATTGATCTATGTATGTATTCTGTATCTATTCACTCTCTCTCTCTCTCTTGATCACCTCTCTACTACTTATCCATTTCATGTAAATCTCTCATATCTATTTAATGCCAATCTATCTATGATCTCAGTTTGTTTTCAGGCCTCGGTGTGAAAAACAAGATAATCTTGTAGTTATGAGACCTTTTACTGGCTAACAAAAATAAAATAAATGATGTTACAAAGCAGCTTTTGGGACTTCTTAGGTCCCTTCCTCAGGCATCGTATAACAAAGTTTCTGAAGGAACACAAATATATGCACAAACAGCAACAAAAGAGAGGAAAAAGAGGGGCATGGTATAATAAATGATCCTTTGAATAAACAAACAAACTGAGCTCAGAGACTGAATCCTTAATTGGATTAGACTAGTTGGCCCCTGCAAAATTTTCATACATTGGTTATCGGGGGCACAGGCAATTTTAGGAAAATCAAGCTTGTCAAATGTTAATGCATTTAATGAGATGATGAACACAGAGAGGTATTTATATATGTAGATTGGTAATACAATAAATTGGTTTGATAAGTAGAAGCTAAAAAAATGTCTTGAGGTTGTGGTGCCACCTGCAGGTTATTGTTGTTTTCTGCAGGTCTCTGAAAATGAATGTTTAAACTGTATTTATTGAGCAAATCCTGAATGTGTGGTTTGTTTGTGTCTTTTCTTGCTGAAGGAGGCAAGTTTACCTTTCAAATGGTGTATTATTTGTGTTTGTGGTGTGAAGTAGTCACAGAAAAAGCAGTGCATGTTTACAAATGTGTTTGCATATGTGACTCACCATTTGTGTGTGTGGGGTGTAGTAATCTATGAAAAAGCAGTGCATGTTTACAAATGTGTTTGCATATGTGACTCACCTGCAGTGAAGTGTGCAATCCTCAAATTTGCCTGAAATAGGCTGGGCAAGCACTTCAGCAAGCTGGAAAGACCACAAGGCAAATGACACCTGCAGGTAATTTGTCCTTTGAAATGGTGTATCATTTGTGTGTGTCGGTGGAGTATAAATGGAGCAAGTGTGCAATTGAATAGGCAGTGCATGTTTACAAATGTGTTTGCATATGTGACTCACCTGCAGTGAAGTGTGCAATCCTCCAATGTGCCTAAAATCAGCTGGGCAAGGAGTTTGGCAAGCTGGAAAGCCCCCAAGGCAAATGTTAGGATTTGTTTGTGATGTCTGTAAGCAGCTTTGTGGTAGTGTACTTTGGGTTAGTGTGGTGCCACCTGCAGGTCATTTTTCATTACTGCAGGTTTATGAAAATTAATGTTTAAACTGTATTTTGTGATCACATTATGGATGTGTGTTTTGTTTGGCTACCTTCTTGCTGAAGTGGGCAAGTTTACCTTTCAAATGGTGTATCATTTGTGTGTGGGTGCAGTATGAACGGAAATACAAAGTAATCACCGAAAGAGTGTTTAGAAATAATATAGAAGGATTAGTGGTGTGAAAGTTTTATAGTCCCAACATCCAAGTAAGATCAGAGGCCTAGTGCCCACACTGTCTCTGGAGAAGAGGCTGGTGCCCTTGCTGTCTCTGGAGCAGAGGCCTGGTGCCCTCACTGTCTCTGGAGCAGATGCCTGGTGCCCTCATTATATCTGGAGTAGAGGCCTGGTGCCCGCATTGTCTATGGAGCAGAGGCCTGGTGTCCTCACTGTCTCTGAAGCAGAGGCCTGGTGTCCTCGCTGTCTCTGGAGCAAAGGCCTGGTGCCCTCGCTGTCTCTGGAGCAGAGGCCTTTTGCCTGCACTGTCTCTGGAGCAGGTTCCTGGTGTCCTTACTGTCTCTGGAGCAGAGGCCTGGTGTCCTCATTGTCTCTGGAGCAGATTCCTGGTGTCCTCTCTGTCTCTGGAGCAGATTCCTGGTGTCATCACTGTCTCTGGAGCAGAGGCCTGGTGTCCTCATTGTCTCTGGAGCAGATTCCTGGTGTCCTCACTGTCTCTGGAGCAGATTCCTGGTGTCCTCACTGTCTCTGGAGCAGAGGCCTGGTGTCCTCACTGTATCTGGAGCAGAGGCCTGGTGTCCTCACTGTCTCTGGAGCAGATTCCTGGTGCACTCACTGTCTCTGGAGCAGAGGCCTGGTGCCTGCACTGTCTCTGGAGCAGATTCCTGGTGTCCTCACTGTCTCTGGAGCAGGGACCTGGTGCTCTCACTGTCTCTGGAGCAGAGGCCTGGTGCCCTCACTGTCTCTGGAGCAGATTCCTGGTGCCGTCACCGTCTCTGTAGCAGGGGCCTTGTGCTCTCACTGTCTCTGGAGCAGGGGCCTGGTGCCCTCATTGTCTCTGGAGCAGATTCCTGGTGCCGTCACTGTCTCTGGAGCAGAGGCCTGATGCCTGCACTGTCTCTGGAGCAGATTCCTGGTGTCCTCACTCTCTCTGGGGCAGGTTCCTGATGCCCTCACTGTCTCTGGAGCAGAGGCCTGGTGCCCTCACTGTCTCCGGAGCAGATTCCTGGTGCCCTCACTGTCTCTGGAGCAGATTCCTGGTGCCCTCCCTGTCTCTGGAGCAGAGGCCTGGTGCCCTCACTCTCTCTGGAGCAGATTCCTGGTGCCCTCACTGTCTCTGGAGCAGACTCCTGGTGTCCTCACTGTCTCTGGAACAGATTCCTGGTGTCCTCACTGTCTCTGGAGCAGATTCCTGGTGTCCTCACTGTCTCTGGAGCAGATTCCTGATGTCCTCACTGTCTCTGGAGCAGATTCCTGGTGTCCTCACTGTCTCTGGAGTAGATTCCTGGTGTCCTCACTGTCTCTGGAGCAGATTTCTGGTGTCCTCACTGTCTCTGGAGCAGGGACCTGGTGCCCACACTGTCTCTGGAGCAGAGGCCTGGTGCCCTCACTGTCTCTGGAGCAGGTTCCTGATGCCCTCACTGTCTCTGGAGCAGAGGCCTGGTGTCCTCACTGTCTCTGGCACAGGTTCCTGGTGCCCTCACTGTCTCTGGAGCAGATTCCTGGTGCCCTCACTGTCTCTGGAGCAGGGGCTGGTGCCCTCACTATCTCTGGAGCAGAGGCCTGGTGCCCTCACTGTCTCTGGAGCAGATTCCTGGTGCCCTCACTGTCTCTGGCGCAGGTTCCTGGTGCCCTCACTGTCTCTGGCGCAGGTTCCTGGTGTCCTCACTGTCTCTGGCGCAGATTCCTGGTGCCCTCACTGTCTCTGGAGCAGATTCCTGGTGCCCTCACTGTCTCTGGAGCAGATTCCTGGTGTCCTCACTGTGTCTGGAGCAGGTTCCTGGTGCTCTCACTGTCTCTGGCGCAGGTTCCTGGTGCCCTCACTGTCTCTGGAGGAGATTCCTGGTGCCCTCACTGTCTCTGGTGCAGGTTCCTGGTGCCCTCACTGTCCCTGGCGCAGATTCCTGGTGTCCTCATTGTCTCTGGAGCAGATTCCTGGTGTCTTCATTGTCTCTGGTGCAGATTCCTGGTGCCCTCACTGTCTCTGGAGCAGAGGCCTGGTGCCCTCACTGTCTCTGGAGCAGGTTCCTGGTGCCCTCACTGTCTCTGGAGAAGGTTCCTCAGATTCTGTAGTCATAAAATCCTTCTGACAGATTTAGTCCTGTGTGGATGGAATCAAAGACTTTAATACGTTTTTATTCCCAAACCCTGGGACATTTTTGTGATTTAAAATTGCCTTTTAAGATGACAACTTTCATATTGTTTATGTTGTGTCTCGGCCTACAGATATGTTTGTCCACTGCTAAACGATTTTGTTTTTATCTGCAGTTGTGTGGAGAGGAGTCCTCATCCTTGCTCTCAGATTCTGTCCTGTTTCTCCCACATAGAGGCCCCCAATAGGACCTATAGTGCACAGAGTTAAGTACACCCCATTGAAAGAAGAACATGTGAATATCCTGGGAATCTTATTTTTGTTTTTCAAGGGTTCATTTATTATACCATGACCCTCTTTTTTTTGCTGTTTGTGTGCATATTTGTGTTCCTTCAGAAACTTTGTTATACCATGCCTGAGGAAGAGACCTAAGATGTCCCAAAAGCTGCTTTGTAATGTAAGGAGGTTGCTTTCCCTGCTCCTTGCCTGGAACCACTTAGCCAGACAGCTGGGTTGTTGGGGGGAAGACTTTCTGCCCTGGACAGAGGGGACAGGTTGACTGCTGGGAAAAGAGAGGGGAGTGGTCAGAAAAGTGCGGGAGAGAGAGCGCGCCAGAGAAGGGACAGCGTGCCAGAGAGAAAGCAGGCTGCAGCGCCGCGCTCCCCATGACAGAGTGCTCCCCGTGAGGGCACTGAGGCTGAGATACCCACGAGAGTGACGGCTGGATGTGAGGGTGTAGATTTGGAAGCCTCCAGAATCAGAGACAGTGACTGTGCAGCCCTGGTGACCGCAGTGACAAGCAAAGAATCCCTGGTGACCGCAGTGACAAGCAAAGAATCCCTGAGTGTGATAAGTAACTACCCAGAGTGTGTGTGACAGCGTTAATACAGGGAGACTGTCAGCCTGGTGCATAGAGGCTCTTGCAGAAGCGAGGAGACTGTGCTATTTCCTGGTTTCACTTTCACTTTGCGAAGAATAGATTGCAGAGAGACTTAACCCCGGACCTTCCAGGTGACACAGAAGAGACTTCAGGATCCCAAGCCCTGCTGGTGACTGTATCCACATTGGGAAAAGGACCCTCCAGTCAGGACCTCCCTGGGCTGATAAGTTACAAGAGCACTCGTTAACCCTTTGATTCCACTTGACTGTTTACTGTTTTACTTGACTATTAACCCCGTTTACTCCCTGCGAGGAGAATTTTACCCCTGTTAATAAATCCCCTTCAACAGTTGGTCTGTCTGTTCCGTGGTGACATACGCAACCCTGCACTCTATTACACTTGGCGTAGTCGGCAGGATGTCACACGGTAGCACGGAAGGGGCAGACCAAGCAGTTGAGGGAGGCCCCAGGTCTAGCATCTCCCTGGGAGCCATGTTAGCTAACCTACCAAAATTTTCAGGGAGTAATGTCATGTTGTGGGGTTGGACGGAGCGCATCCGAGGGATGATGCGGATACATCCTATGACACCGGCACTGCAGGTGGAAATAGCTGTGATGGCCCTAGAGGGGGATGCACGGGACTCTGTTATGCTAAGACCCCCCCAGGCGAGAGATACCCTGGACAAAGTATTACGTATACTTGAGGAGACGCATGGGGACCCCACTGACGTAGGGGAGCTGCGCATGCGACTGTTCCGCCGGGTACAAAGAGAGGGGGAGACCGTGACGCAATATATGAACGCACTGCAGGAGCTTCATACTGCCATTATACGGAAGGACGGCATAGGTGTGGGGTCAATTGACGTTGTACTGCGAGACCAACTGGTGACAGGCTTGCGAGATGTATTGATGAAACAGGCCCTGCGAGAGCGCATGCGTGTAAAGCTAGATATGACTTTCTCTGAGGTCGGGAGTGAGGCATGCACACGCGAGCAAGAGCAAGGGGTGGTAGTGCCAGTGGGAAAGGTATGGAGCAGGGAGGTAACAGCCCCTCAATGGGTAGAAGACTTGAAGAAGGAGCTTAAGCGAGTCCGTGAGGAGGTGGCTGAATATAAGAAGATCCCTGCTGCAGAAACCGCCCTCCAAAGTGAGACTAGTGCCGTTCGGCGAAGAAGACTGCCTAGATGCTACAACTGCGGAGCATCCAGTCAAAATGAAGAGGAGGCAATGTGGACCCGGGATTCCCAGCTGAAGATAGGAAGAATCTGGGAGGAGATTGAGAGTCTGGGGAAAGCCCTTACTGCTGTTTTGGGGACCAGCGGCATATCCCGAGGTAACGTGTGGAAGCCGCCAGAAAGAGATATAGGAGAGGTGCGCCACATAAAGAAGGCTTCGGTGGCGGCCCCAGAGTGTAACTCCGTATCCTGGGATGAAGAGCAACCGCAGATGAGAGATGTCCCCTGCCGAGGTCGACGATCCAAACTGAAGCGCCCTCCAGACAGACGCAGACGTGAGTGCTGGACGTGCAGAAAGGTGGGACACATGTCCAGAAATTGCCCTACCCGAGAAGAGCGGTGGCAGAGATCCGCTCACCCCTCTGAGGGTCCTGCTAACTGGAGGGAATGTCGCCCCTGGAGGGAATGGTACGGCAGGAAGAGAAGAGTTCCACCTAGGACAAGACAGTACCACAATGTCGGACGCCAAGGAGAGGTGGAGAAGGTGTCAAGCATCTCTGGTGAGACTCAGACCGGCAGGAAGAAAGTGACGTTCTCTCGAGAAGACCACCAAAGTGCTTTACTACCCTGTCCAGCACGAGTTCCTGAAGAAGGTGAGAAAGTGCCAAGTGTTCCTGCGACACTCGTTTTCAATGTCCGAGCCGATGAGGAGGAGGAACCACTGATGTCGTCCCCTGAGGTGAAGAATGTGCTGGCTGTCAGCTCACCAGTTCCTGATCGGACAAGGGAAATGGAGCAGCTGTGTGAGACAGGGCGTGTGGCTGAGAATACCTGGGAAGTGATGCCCGCAGAGCCCGGCGCAGATGACAAAGAGTCCGGCCTGCATGGTCTTAATTCATCTGACTCAAGGTTTGACAAGAATGCTCCTGTCAAAGAGAGGGGGAGCTATGAAGAAGAATTGCGTGTACTAAGCCCCCAAACTGAGGAGCCTGAACAAGAAGTCCCTAAAGTTTCCGATAACAACAAGGAGGAGGATGAATCATCTACGCAGACATCTGCTAGCGGCAAAGCTGAGAAGAAGAAGAAAAAGAAGAAGACAGCAGTTGTTGATGACGCAAAGAAAGCATATCTCAACCTGACTGATGAGCAGCTCCTAAACCATTTAGTCTTGGAGTATCTACAAGAAGAAAGGCAGAAGGAGATGCGAGAATCGCAGGTATCTGACTCCCCTCCGAAGAACAAAGAGAAGCACGAAGAGAATGGCGAGCTTTAAGAGAGGGGGAATGTAAGGAGGTTGCTTTCCCTGCTACTTGCCTGGAACCACTTAGCCAGACAGCTGGGTTGTTGGGGGGAAGACTTTCTGCCCTGGACAGAGGGGACAGGTTGACTGCTGGGAAAAGAGAGGGGAGTGGTCAGAAAAGTGCGGGAGAGAGAGCGCGCCAGAGAGGGGACAGCGTGCCAGAGAGAAAGCAAGCTGCAGCGCCGCGCTCCCCATGACAGAGTGCTCCCCGTGAGGGCACTGAGGCTGAGATACCCACCAGAGTGACGGCTGGATGTGAGGGTGTAGATTTGGAAGCCTCCAGAATCAGAGACAGTGACTGTGCAGCCCTGGTGACCGCAGTGACAAGCAAAGAATCCCTGGTGACCGCAGTGACAAGCAAAGAATCCCTGAGTGTGATAAGTAACTACCCAGAGTGTGTGTGACAGCGTTAATACAGGGAGACTGTCAGCCTGGTGCATAGAGGCTCTTGCAGAAGCGACGAGACTGTGCTATTTCCTGGTTTCACTTTCACTTTGCGAAGAACAGATTGCAGAGAGACTTAACCCCGGACCTTCCAGGAGACACAGAAGAGACTTCAGGATCCCAAGCCCTGCTGGTGACTGTATCCACATTGGGAAAAGGACCCTCCAGTCAGGACCTCCCTGGGCTGATAAGTTACAAGAACACTCGTTAACCCTTTGATTCCACTTGACTGTTTACTGTTTTACTTGACTATTAACCCCGTTTACTCCCTGCGAGGAGAATTTTACCCCTGTTAATAAATCCCCTTCAACAGTTGGTCTGTTTGTTCCGTGGTGACATACGCAACCCTGCACTCTATTACAGTAACATCATTTATTTTATTTTTGCCAGCCACTAAAAGGTCTCATAACTACAAGATTATCTGTTTTTCACACTGAGAGCATTATTTTTTCAACTGGCTAGTACGGTACCAAACCCCTTTTTTACTTTTTCCAGTCCCGACACTTCTAGTAAGAGCGACTTATCACTGCGCCACATGAAAAACAAAAATCATCTGAGAAACTATTCTGTCATTTTCTCAAAAAAAAAATATTGAAGATATAAACAAAAGGCAAAACTTTTCACAGGTTAAAAAAAGTAAGAAAGTATTTATAGAAAATACATCCTGGAAACGCGTCGGTTTGTGTCACTTTGAAGGTTGCAATGAAGAAGGTGCAGTAGAAGACCACCATGGACCACCGAACCTTGACCAGTTTGGGGGCTTTTGAGTGTTCCCCCTCCATCTCTACAGCACTTTAACTTTAAGTTACATTGTAACAGTTGGTTGTTACCAATAGTTTAAAGAAAAATCCATCCAGTAAAAAGACCCTAGAGGAACGTGATAGACATCGGAGACAACTGAGATTGTCATCTGCTGGAAGACTCCTACAAGAATCCTTGGTGGGACGGTGGATCTTCGCGTTGCCTAAAAGCTTCTTCTAAATCAATAGTTTTCTCAACCAGTTAGCAGAAGGAAGGAGTGCGATTTGAATTTTGGAACAGAATTTTGGCTGGAATAGATAGGGGCTGTATGTGGGGCTCATTGTACTGTATAGAGCACAATGTGAGGCCATTATACTGTACAGAGCACTATGTGGGGTCCATTATATTACATGAAGCACTACATGGGGATCATTATATTGTAATGAGGACTATGTGAAAACATTATACAGTATTCAAATCAATGCAGGGTCCATTGTACTGTATGGAGGACTATGTGGAGCCATTATACTATATGGAAGGCAATTCAGGACCCATTATAATGTATGGAGGCCTATATGGGGCTATTATGCTGTATGGAATACTATGTGGGGTTCATTATAATGTATGGAAGGCAATGCATGCCTCATTTTGCTGTATGAAGGACTATGTGGGGCCATTTTACTATATGGAAGGCAATTCAGGACCCATTATAATGTATGGAGGCCTATATGGGGCCATTATGCTGTATGGAATACTCTGTGGGGTTCATTATACTGTATGGACGGCAATGCACGCCTCATTTTGCTGTATGAAGGACTATGTGGGGCCATTTCGCTAAGTGGAAGGCAATTCAGGACCCATTATAATGTATGGAGGCCTATATGGGGCCATTATGCTGTATGGAATACTATGTTGAGTCCATTATACTGTATGGAAGGCAATGCATGCCTCATTATGCTGTATGAAGGACTATGTGGGGCCATTTTACTATATGGAAGGCAATTCAGGACCAATTATAATGTATGGAGGCCTATATGGGGCCTTTATACTGTATGGAAGACTATGTGGGGTCCTTGAGATCATTAACAAGTTCCCCCATGCAGTTTTGGGCTGATCTCTCACCTTCCTCATGATTAAGGATACCCCATGAGGTGAGATTTTGCATGATGTCTCAGATCGATGTCGATTGACAGTCATTTTGTATTTCTTTCATTTTCTTACTATTACACCAACAGTTGTCTCCTTCTCACCTAGCTTCTTGCTTATGGTTTTGTAGCCCCTTCCAGCTTTGTGCAGGTCTATGAACTTGTCCCTGACATCCTTATAAAGCTCTTTGGTCTTGCCCATGTTGTAGAGGTTAGAGTCTGATTAATTGAGTCTGTGGACAGGAATCTTTTATAAAGGTGACTATGTAAGACAGCTGTCCTTAATGCAGGTAACGAGTGGATTAGGAGTCTAACTGGTCTGTAAGAGCCAGAACTCTTAATGGTTGGTAGGGGATCAAATACTTATTTCTCACTGCAAAATGCAAATAAATGTACATAATTTATACAATGTGATTTTCGGGATTTTATTTTTTATATTCTATCTCTCAATGTTAAAATTAACCTACCCTTAAAATTATAGACTGTTCATGTCTTTGTCAGTGGGCAAACTTACAAAATAAGCAAGGGATCAAATACTTATTTCCCCACGGTATCTATTAGCTATCTATTATCTATTATTGATCTATGTATGTATTCTGTATCTATTCACTCTCTCTCTCTCTTGATCACCTCTCTACTACTTATCCATTTCATGTAAATCTCTCATATCTATTTAATGCCAATCTATCTATGATCTCAGTTTGTTTTCAGGCCTCGGTGTGAAAAACAAGATAATCTTGTAGTTATGAGACCTTTTACTGGCTAACAAAAATAAAATAAATGATGTTACAAAGCAGCTTTTGGGACTTCTTAGGTCCCTTCCTCAGGCATCGTATAACAAAGTTTCTGAAGGAACACAAATATATGCACAAACAGCAAAAAAAGAGAGAAAAAAGAGGGGCATGGTATAATAAATGATCCTTTGAATAAACAAACAAACTGAGCTCAGAGACTGAATCCTTAATTGGATTAGACTAGTTGGCCCCTGCAAAATTTTCATACATTGGTTATCGGGGGCACAGGCAATTTTAGGAAAATCAAGCTTGTCAAATGTTAATGCATTTAATGAGATGATGAACACAGAGAGGTATTTATATATGTAGATTGGTAATACAATAAATTGGTTTGATAAGTAGAAGCTAAAAAAATGTCTTGAGGTTGTGGTGCCACCTGCAGGTTATTGTTGTTTTCTGCAGGTCTCTGAAAATGAATGTTTAAACTGTATTTATTGAGCAAATCCTGAATGTGTGGTTTGTTTGTGTCTTTTCTTGCTGAAGGAGGCAAGTTTACCTTTCAAATGGTGTATTATTTGTGTTTGTGGTGCGAAGTAGTCACAGAAAAAGCAGTGCATGTTTACAAATGTGTTTGCATATGTGACTCACCATTTGTGTGTGTGGGGTGTAGTAATCTATGAAAAAGCAGTGCATGTTTACAAATGTGTTTGCATATGTGACTCACCTGCAGTGAAGTGTGCAATCCTCAAATTTGCCTGAAATAGGCTGGGCAAGCACTTCAGCAAGCTGGAAAGACCACAAGGCAAATGACACCTGCAGGTAATTTGTCCTTTGAAATGGTGTATCATTTGTGTGTGTCGGTGGAGTATAAATGGAGCAAGTGTGCAATTGAATAGGCAGTGCATGTTTACAAATGTGTTTGCATATGTGACTCACCTGCAGTGAAGTGTGCAATCCTCCAATGTGCCTGAAATCAGCTGGGCAAGGAGTTCGGCAAGCTGGAAAGCCCCCAAGGCAAATGTTAGGATTTGTTTGTGATGTCTGTAAGCAGCTTTGTGGTAGTGTACTTTGGGTTAGTGTGGTGCCACCTGCAGGTCATTTTTCCTTACTGCAGGTTTATGAAAATTAATGTTTAAACTGTATTTTGTGATCACATTATGGATGTGTGTTTTGTTTGGCTACCTTCTTGCTGAAGTGGGCAAGTTTACCTTTCAAATGGTGTATCATTTGTGTGTGGGTGCAGTATGAACGGAAATACAAAGTAATCACCGAAAGAGTGTTTAGAAATAATATAGAAGGATTAGTGGTGTGAAAGTTTTATAGTCCCAACATCCAAGTAAGATCAGAGGCCTAGTGCCCACACTGTCTCTGGAGAAGAGGCTGGTGCCCTTGCTGTCTCTGGAGCAGAGGCCTGGTGCCCTCACTGTCTCTGGAGCAGAGGCCTGGTGCCCTCATTGTATCTGGAGTAGAGGCCTGGTGCCCGCATTGTCTATGGAGCAGAGGCCTGGTGTCCTCACTGTCTCTGAAGCAGAGGCCTGGTGTCCTCGCTGTCTCTGGAGCAAAGGCCTGGTGCCCTCGCTGTCTCTGGAGCAGAGGCCTTTTGCCTGCACTGTCTCTGGAGCAGGTTCCTGGTGTCCTTACTGTCTCTGGAGCAGAGGCCTGGTGTCCTCATTGTCTCTGGAGCTGATTCCTGGTGTCCTCTCTGTCTCTGGAGCAGATTCCTGGTGTCATCACTGTCTCTGGAGCAGAGGCCTGGTGTCCTCATTGTCTCTGGAGCAGATTCCTGGTGTCCTCACTGTCTCTGGAGCAGATTCCTGGTGTCCTCACTGTCTCTGGAGCAGAGGCCTGGTGTCCTCACTGTATCTGGAGCAGAGGCCTGGTGTCCTCACTGTCTCTGGAGCAGATTCCTGGTGCACTCACTGTCTCTGGAGCAGAGGCCTGGTGCCTGCACTGTCTCTGGAGCAGATTCCTGGTGTCCTCACTGTCTCTGGAGCAGGGACCTGGTGCTCTCACTGTCTCTGGAGCAGAGGCCTGGTGCCCTCACTGTCTCTGGAGCAGATTCCTGGTGCCGTCACCGTCTCTGTAGCAGGGGCCTTGTGCTCTCACTGTCTCTGGAGCAGGGGCCTGGTGCCCTCATTGTCTCTGGAGCAGATTCCTGGTGCCGTCACTGTCTCTGGAGCAGAGGCCTGATGCCTGCACTGTCTCTGGAGCAGATTCCTGGTGTCCTCACTCTCTCTGGGGCAGGTTCCTGATGCCCTCACTGTCTCTGGAGCAGAGGCCTGGTGCCCTCACTGTCTCCGGAGCAGATTCCTGGTGCCCTCACTGTCTCTGGAGCAGATTCCTGGTGCCCTCCCTGTCTTTGGAGCAGAGGCCTGGTGCCCTCACTCTCTCTGGAGCAGATTCCTGGTGCCCTCACAGTCTCTGGAGCAGACTCCTGGTGTCCTCACTGTCTCTGGAGCAGATTCCTGGTGTCCTCACTGTCTCTGGAGCAGATTCCTGGTGTCCTCACTGTCTCTGGAGCAGATTCCTGGTGTCCTCACTGTCTCTGGAGCAGATTCCTGGTGTCCTCACTGTCTCTGGAGCAGATTCCTGGTGTCCTCACTGTCTCTGGAGCAGATTTCTGGTGTACTCACTGTCTCTGGAGCAGGGACCTGGTTCCCACACTGTCTCTGGAGCAGAGGCCTGGTGTCCTCACTGTCTCTGGAGCAGAGGCCTGGTGCCCTTGCAGCGCCCCAGAGTCCTGGTCGTTGCAGTACTGTGGCTCCGCCGCTAAGGGGAGCTATGGTACGTCTGATGGCACTGAAGGAGTTCATCTGACCAGGTATCACATACACCAATACATTTCACAGTCGGGCCTCCAGGGGGAGCTAAGGGTACTATTCATTAGGCCACTCCTCACATACTGGTAAAACTGGGGGTCAGGCAGGAAGTTAGAGAGAACGCTGACTGGGTTGGAACCAGGCAACACCTTGTGGCAGAGGGTGTTGTAGGGGAAGATTCGGTAGGGTCCCTGTCAGGGGTGGGATCCTGACAGAGGCCTGGCAAACAGAGAGAAAGCTACGGGACCGCGCCTGCACTTCATATCGGCGGTGCCCTAAGAAAGGACAAGAAGCGAGATTTATTGTGCTGAGTGAGAAACGAGATCAATGCAACAGGGAGAAATACCAGTAAGAGTCATGCTGTTAGACCGAGGCAACATCCTACTGAGGCGTAAATAACCGGTGGCCGCAACGCCGAGGAGGTATAGAGCTCTAAGCCATACTTCAAACCAACGGCAGGACAGTCAGTCACAGGCGGGCTGTCTCACCTAAATCACCTACGCAGACATAGGGGGCAACCTTTGGAGAGGGGCGACTCTAGGGTCCCGGAAGAGCTCCGAGCCTACCCGTCATACGGGTGCGTCCCAACCATAACACCTGGGAGGGACGGAAGATTAGCAGAAGATCATCTAATCGAGTTGTGAGGGAACACGAGAAACAGACACAACAGTTGTGGGGACTATCCCGTAAGCACAGCAGGGGAGGACCACAACACATAGCGCTAGCAGGAAGGCACAGATTTCCACCTGCAAGGAGAACTCTGGAGGTGCCATTGAACCGGCCGGACTTGCGCAGCCTGGTGAACCGTATTCCGGACTGAGGACCCAGAGACCTTCAGTAAAGAGGTAAAGAGACTGCAACCTGGTGTCCTCGTTATTTACTGCACCGCACCACCACCACTATCCACATCTATTACTGTACACCCCTCAGCAGGGTCACGGACCGGGTCTAGCCACCGTGGCAACCCCAGAGCAGAGACTCAGAGGCCCGGTACCGGGTACCCCTCGGCCCTGCGGCAGTGGGGGCGCTACACCCTCACTGTCTCTGGAGCAGGTTCCTGATGCCCTCACTGTCTCTGGAGCAGAGGCCTGGTGTCCTCACTGTCTCTGGCACAGGTTCCTGGTGCCCTCATTGTCTCTGGAATAGATTCCTGGTGCCCTCACTATCTCTGGCACAGGTTCCTGGTGCCCTCACTGTCTCTGGAGCAGGTTCCTGGTGCCCTCACTGTCTCTGGAGCAGGGGCTGGTGCCCTCACTATCTCTGGAGCAGAGGCCTGGTGCCCTCACTGTCTCTGGAGCAGATTCCTGGTGCCCTCACTGTCTCTGGCGCAGGTTCCTGGTGCCCTCACTGTCTCTGGCGCAGGTTCCTGGTGTCCTCACTGTCTCTGGCGCAGATTCCTGGTGCCCTCACTGTCTTTGGAGCAGATTCCTGGTGCCCTCACTGTCTCTGGAGCAGATTCCTGGTGTCCTCACTGTGTCTGGAGCAGGTTCCTAGTGCTCTCACTGTCTCTGGCTCAGGTTCCTGGTGCCCTCACTGTCTCTGGAGGAGATTCCTGGTTCCCTCACTGTCTCTGGTGCAGGTTCCTGGTGCCCTCACTGTCTCTGGCGCAGGTTCCTGGTGTCCTCACTGTCTCTGGTGCAGGTTCCTGGTGCCCTCACTGTCTGTGGCGCAGATTCCTGATGCCCTCACTGTCTCTGGAGCAGATTCCTGGTGTCCTCATTGTCTCTGGAGCAGATTCCTGGTGTCCTCATTGTCTCTGGCGCAGATTCCTGGTGCCCTCACTGTCTCTGGAGCAGAGGCCTGGTGCCCTCACTGTCTCTGGAGCAGAGGCCTGGTGCCCTCACTGTCTCTGGAGCAGGTTCCTGGTGCCCTCACTGTCTCTGGAGAAGGTTCCTCAGATTCTGTAGTCATAAAATCCTTCTGACAGATTTAGTCCTGTGTGGATGGAATCAAAGACTTTAATACGTTTTTATTCCCAAACCCTGGGACATTTTTGTGATTTAAAATTGCCTTTTAAGATGACAACTTTCATATTGTTTATGTTGTGTCTCGGCCTACAGATATGTTTGTCCACTGCTAAATGTTTTTATTTTTATCTGCAGTTGTGTGGAGAGGAGTCCTCATCCTTGCTCTCAGATTCTGTCCTGTTTCTCCCACATAGAGGCCCCCAATAGGACCTATAGTGCACAGAGTTAAGTACACCCCATTGAAAGAAGAACATGTGAATATCCTGGGAATCTTATTTTTGTTTTTCAAGGGTTCATTAATTATACCATGACCCTCTTTTTTTTGCTGTTTGTGTGTATATTTGTGTTCCTTCAGAAACTTTGTTATACCATGCCTGAGGAAGAGACCTAAGATGTCCCAAAAGCTGCTTTGTAACATCATTTATTTTATTTTTGTCAGAAACTAAAAGGTCTCATAACTACAAGATTATCTGTTTTTCACACTGAGAGCATTATTTTTTCAACTGGCTAGTACGGTACCAAACCCCTTTTTTACTTTTTCCAGTCCCGACACTTCTAGTAAGAGCGACTTATCACTGTGCCACATGAAAAACAAAAATCATCTGAGAAACTATTCTGTCATTTTCTAAAAAAAAAATATTGAAGATATAAACAAAAGGCAAAACTTTTCACAGGTTAAAAAAAGTAAGAAAGTATTTATAGAAAATACATCCTGGAAACGCGTCGGTTTGTGTCACTTTGAAGGTTGCAATGAAGAAGGTGCAGTAGAAGACCACCATGGACCACCGAACCTTGACCAGTTTGGGGGCTTTTGAGTGTTCCCCCTCCATCTCTACAGCACTTTAACTTTAAGTTACATTGTAACAGTTGGTTGTTACCAATAGTTTAAAGAAAAATCCATCCAGTAAAAAGACCCTAGAGGAACGTGATAGACATCGGAGACAACTGAGATTGTCATCTGCTGGAAGACTCCTACAAGAATCCTTGGTGGGACGGTGGATCTTCGCGTTGCCTAAAAGCTTCTTCTAAAGGTACCTTCACACGAAGCGACGCTGCAGCGATAGCGACAACGATGTCGATCGCTGCAGCGTCGCTGTTTGGTCGCTGGAGAGCTGTCACACAGACCGCTCTCCAGCGATCAACTATGCCGAGGTCCCCTGGTAACCAGGGTAAACATCGGGTAACTAAGCGCAGGGCCGCGCTTAGTAACCCGATGTTTACCCTGGTTACCAGCGTAAAATCTAAAAAAAACAAACAGCACATACTTACATTCACGTCCCCCTGCGTCCACTTCCTGACTGACTGAGCGCCGTACAGTGAGAGCAGAGCGGTGACGTCACCGCTGTGCTGCTTTCACTTTCACTTTGCGGCGCTGAGTCAGAGGAGGAAGCAGACTGCAGGGGACGCAATGTGAGTATGTGCTGTTTGTTTTTTTTACATTTTACGCTAGTAACCAGGGTAAACATCGGGTAACTAAGCGCGGCCCTGCGCTTAGTAACCCGATGTTTACCCTGGTTACCAGTGTAAAATATCGCTGGTATCGTTGCTTTTGCTTTCAAACACAACGATACACAGCGATCGGACGACCAAATAAAGTTCTGGACTTTATTCAGCGACCAGCGACATCACAGCAGGATCCTGATCGCTGCTGCGTGTCAAACGAAACGATATCGCTAGCGAGGACGCTGCAACGTCACGGATTGCTAGCGATATCGTTATAATGTCGTTTCGTGTGAAGGTACCTTTAATCAAAAGTTTTCTCAACCAGTTAGCAGAACCAAGAATGGTCTGGTAGGGGTTGACTTCCCACCTCTGCACAGGGGGAATCTCGGGCCATCTCCGCTGCGGTCTCCCATTCGTCTCCTGCCACAGTGGAGGCTGCTCAGCGTCTCGCTCAATCTGACTCTGTGAGGAGGATTACTGCTGCTCTTCCAGCTTCTGCTATTGTAGTCAGTGCTGGGCAGCGGTGAGCAGACGCTTTTGGGACTAAGTCTTGCTTTTCTCCTTCTGAGCAAGCCCAGGGTAAGATCTCTCATTGGAGATCGAGGGTCACATGCTTGGATACTGCAGCAAAGCCCATTGGTCCCTCTTGGAAGGTCCTGTTCGGGCTGCAGCTATAAAAGGCTTGCAAGGCCGCACGGCCATGCGCTAGTGTCTTTCTAAATTATGTGCTTTGCGCCAGTGTGGTCATGTGTGATTGTGTTCAGGGACTCGGCTGAAATAAGCCCCTAGAATGCTGGCACCTCCGGCGAGGAGTTTTGTGTGCATGCATGACCACTGTCTGCTCTCTTTTGGGTAGTTAGCCTGTGCTCCTGTGAAGTTAACAGGGCGCAGAGCTTTGCTTTCACGGCTGCTCTGTGAGTTAACCGAGCTAGCCAATTCCGCCATATAGTGCTGCCATTTGTCTAGCAGCAGGTTCTCCTGCACGGTGGACCCCGGGCTGCGAACGCACCAATAACAATAAAAACTATTTTCCTCGGTGCGTTCCGCTAGCCCTAACATGGTCTTTCTGTAACAAGATGAAGATTCTTGGGTGATACTACAAGGCCCCATCTCCTAGCAAGTGAGAGGTGCTATCATGTCTAGAGTTCATAGGATGGCAATACACATAGTCTTAGTTTAATGAGGTTCTCCAGCACCACTTCTGCCCCGGAGGTGAGCGTTTCCAATAATGTAATGACCCTGCACACCTGCGAGGATATGATAAGCCGGTGTTGTCCGGTTCTCATAGAATCCATGCTGAGAACAGATGGGATTTAAGTGTCATGTCCAATTTACATTTTTTTAAAATATATGTTTCTTAGGCTCTGTACAATGGGAGACTTCACGTATCAACAATGAAAATCCATAAATCTAAAGAAAACAGGTTCAGAACCAAGAGAGTTCTGGTTATATGAGCTTACCATCTATGGGAATTAGAGAGAAGAGAAATGAAAAGGATAAAAGAAAAGGAAAGAGAAGGGAGAGGAAGGGAAAAGAGAATAGAAGAAGGGAAAGAAAAGGAGAGAAGAAGAGAGGAGAGAAGAAGAGAAGAGAGAGGAAGGGAAAAGAGAAGAGAGAAGAACAGAGGAGAGAAGAAAAAAAGAAGAGAGAGGAAGGGGAAAAATAAGAAAGAGGAAGGAAAGAGAAGAGGAGAGAAGAGAGGAATGAAGAAAAAGAGGAGAGAGAGGAAGGGGAAAGAGAAGAGAGAGGAAGGGGAAAGAGAAAAGGAGAGAAGAAGAGAGGAGAAAAACAGGAAGGGGAAAGAGAAAAGGAGAGAAGAACAGAGGAGTGAAGAAAAAGAGAAGAGAGAGGAAGGGGAAAGAGAAGAGAGAGGAAGGAAAGAGAAGAGGAGAGAAGAGAGGAATGAAGAAAAAGAGGAGAGGAAGGGGAAAGAAAAGGAGAGAAGAGAGGAGAGAAGAGAAGAAGAGAGGAGAAAAAGAGAAGAGAGAGGAAGGGAAAGAGAAGAAGAGAGGAGAGGAAAAGATGAGAAAAGAGAGGAGAGAAGAAAAAGAGAAAAGAGAGGAAGGGAAAAGAGAAGAGGATAGAAGAAAAGAATGTCTCTTAGGCTCTGTACTCATTTGCGCTTTTTTTGTCTCCTATTTTTCTATACTAGGCTCTGTACAATGGGAGATTACATGTATCAATGACAATCCATAAATCAAAGGAAAACAGATTCAGACAGAATAGTTAACAAATACGATCTATGGGAGTGAGAGACAAGAGAAATGGAGATGAGAGAAGAAAAGAAATGGAAAGGGAAGAGATAAAAAGGAGAGAGGAAGAGAAAAGAGTTGACAAAAGAAGAAGAAAGAAAAGAAAAGGAAATAGAAGAGAGAAAAAGAAGAGGAGAAATAAAACAAAAAAAGGAAGGAAAACAAAAAAGGGAAGGGAATTGAAAGGAGAAGAGAAGACAAGAAAAGAGGATATGAGAGGAAAAGAGGAGAGGGGAGAGAGGAAGAGATGAGAAAAAAAGAAAAGAAAATAGAAGAAAAGAGAAGTATAGGGTTGAAAAGTGGAGGTTGAACAAAAAAAGGAGGGAAAAAAAGAAAAGAGGAGGGAATTGAAAGAAGGAGAAGAGAAGAAGCAAATACAAGGGAAGAGGAGAAGAAAAGAGAAGAATAGAAAAGAGAAAGAAAGAGATGATAGGTGTGGAGAGAAGAAAAGGAAAGATAATTAAGAAAAAGAGAAGAGAGGAAGGGAGAGGAAGAGAGGAGAAGAGAGAAAAAAGAGGAGAAAAAAAGAGAACAGAGGAAAAGTGAAGAGATGAAAGGAGGGGAGAGGAGATGCAAACAGAAGAGAGTAGCAGATAGATTCTATAGACTGAGGGTTGCAGAGTGATATTAGTGATGACGGAGGAGCGGGGACCTTGTGTGTTAGTGTCAGGGCTGTAACATTGTATTCTCTGGGTGACAAAACACAGAGAGAAGTTTCCTTGTAGATATCAGAGATCAACATGCTGAGAGCAAGACCTTAGGGGAGAAAATGGCCGGGGAGACCCCAGAGAAGAAGATGTCAGATGGCGGAGGAGATACTGTGCCATTTCTATAAGCTCTTTCCTCATTATATATGTTGTATACAATGTATCACTGCACATATCAGTGTTTTGGGCGAAGTCCTGGAAGGTTTAGGTCACACAGGGCCCTGATGCTACATAACACAGGGAACCGAGGACTACAACAAGCCCGATCATTTGGGCTTAAGTCTGACCATAGGTCCTCGTGGCCTCCTCAACATAGCACACGGTGAGATGCCTGGTGTCGTCCTGCTGATTTTTTGAGGACAGTCTAGAAGGGATGAAGCAGAAATGACGATGCAGCAGAGAGATGGGCAACCTTCCATTCCTATCTCGTTCTTCTCTGTGCGTGAACGGGTAGATAATAGTGAAGACACAACATTGAAGAGAATATCTTCTTTTAAAAGTCAATTGCGCCCTGCACTTAGGTCATTGTAAATGTCAACCCTGTGACCACGAAGCTCCTGAGAAGACAGAAGGAAACATCATTAAATGGGGTCATCGGACGCTTTCCTCTCTCTCCCACCCTCCTCTCTTATTGGGCCCAAGCAATAAAACAGCGCCCCACTAACAGGAATAATTCTTACTTTTAGGAATAGTTAAAAAATTGATTATAAATAACAACATATGTATAATTACTCTCACATAGAAACTCACTTCATACGTGGCTTCATTGGCTGCAGAATTGTCCTTCATCCTTTTCAGTTTCTCTAATTATAAAAATAGAAGAAGAAATTCAAAGATTAATGAAAAATTATTAATTACATTTCATAAACTAAAAAGGCAGTATTATAGTAGTTATATTCTTTTACATAGGGGGCAGTATTGTAGTAGCTATATTCTTGTACATAGGGGCAGTATTATAGTAGTTATATTCTTTTACATAGGGGGAAGTATTATAGTAGTTATATTCTTGTACATAGGGGCAGTATTATAGTAGTTATATTCTTGTACATAGGGGCAGTATTATAGTAGTTATATTCTTGTACATAGGGGCAGTATTATAGTAGTTATATTCTTGTACATAGGAGCAGTATTTTAGTAGTTATATTATTGTACATAGGAGCAGTATTATAGTAGCTATATTCTTGTATATAGGGGCAGTATTATAGTAGATATATTCTTGTACATAGGAGCAGTATTATAGTAGCTATATTCTTGTATATAGGGGCAGTATTATAGTAGTTATATTCTTGTACATAGGGGCAGTATTATAGTAGTTATATTCTTGTACATAGGGGGCAGTATTATAGTAGTTATATTCTTGTACATAGGGGCTGTATTATAGTAGTTATATTCTTGTACATAGGAGCAGTATTATAATAGTTATATTCTTGTACATAGGGGCAGTATTATAGTAGTTATATTCTTGCACATAGGGGGCAGTATTATAGTAGTTATATTCTTGTACATAGGGGGCAGTATTATAGTAGTTATATTCTTGTACATAGGGGGCAGTATTATAGTAGTTATATTCTTGTACATAGGGGCAGTATTATAGTAGTTGTATTCTTGTACATAGGAGCAGTATTATAGTAGTTATATTCTTGTACATAGGGGCATTATTATAGTACTTATATTCGTGTACATAGGAGCAGTATTATAGTAGTTATATTCTTGTACATAGGAGCAGTATTATAGCAGCTATATTCCTGTACATAGAGAGCAGTATTATAGTAGTTATATTCTTGTATATAGGGGGCAGTATTATAGTACTTATATTCTTGTACACAGGAGCAGTATTATAGTAGTTATATTCTTGTACATAGGGGCAGTATTATAGTAGTTATATTCTTGTACATAGGAGCAGTATTATAATAGTTATATTCTTGTACATAGGGGGCAGTATTATAGTAGTTATATTCTTGTACATAGGGAGAAGTATTATAGTAGTTATATTCTTGTACATAGGGAGAAGTATTATAGTAGTTATATTCTTCTACATAGGGGGCAGTATTATAGTAGTTATATTCTTGTACATAGGGGCAGTATTATAGTAGTTGTATTCTTGTACATAGGAGCAGTATTATAGTAGTTATATTCTTGTACATAGGGGCATTATTATAGTACTTATATTCGTGTACATAGGAGCAGTATTATAGTAGTTATATTCTTGTACATAGGAGCAGTATTATAGCAGCTATATTCCTGTACATAGAGAGCAGTATTATAGTAGTTATATTCTTGTATATAGGGGGCAGTATTATAGTACTTATATTCTTGTACACAGGAGCAGTATTATAGTAGTTATATTCTTGTACATAGGGGCAGTATTATAGTAGTTATATTCTTGTACATAGGAGCAGTATTATAATAGTTATATTCTTGTACATAGGGGGCAATATTATAGTAGTTATATTCTTGTACATAGGGAGAAGTATTATAGTAGTTATATTCTTGTACATAGGGAGAAGTATTATAGTAGTTATATTCTTCTACATAGGGGGCAGTATTATAGTAGTTATATTCTTGTACATAGGGAGAAGTATTATAGTAGTTATATTCTTCTACATAGGGGGCAGTATTATAGTAGTTATATTCTTGTACATAGGGAGAAGTATTATAGTAGTTATATTCTTCTACATAGGGGGCAGTATTATAGTAGTTATATTCTTGCACATAGGGGTAGTATTATAGTAGTTATATTCTTGTACATAGGAGCAGTATTATAGTAGTTATATTCTTGTACATAGGGGCAGTATTATAGTAGTTATATTCTTGTACATAGGAGCAGTATTATAGTAGTTATATTCTTGTACATAGGGGCAGTATGATAGTACTTATATTCGTGTACATAGGAGCAGTATTATAGTAGTTATATTCTTGTATATAGGGGGCAGTATTATAGTACTTATATTCTTGTACACAGGAGCAGTATTATAGTAGTTATATTCTTGTACATAGGGGCAGTATTAGAGTAGTTATATTCTTGTACATAGGAGCAGTATTATAATAGTTATATTCTTGTACATAGCGGGCAGTATTATAGTAGTTATATTCTTGTACATAGGGAGAAGTATTATAGTAGTTATATTCTTGTACATAGGGAGAAGTATTATAGTAGTTATATTCTTCTACATAGGGGGCAGTATTATAGTAGTTATATTCTTGCACATAGGGGTAGTATTATAGTAGTTATATTCTTGTACATAGGAGCAGTATTATAGTAGTTATATTCTTGTACATAGGGGCAGTATTATAGTAGTTATATTCTTGTACATAGGAGCAGTATTATAGTAGTTATATTCTTGTACATAGGGGCAGTATTATAGTACTTATATTCGTGTACATCGGAGCAGTATTATAGTAGTTATATTCTTGTATATAGGGAGCAGTATTATAGTACTTATATTCTTGTACACAGGAGCAGTATTATAGTAGTTATATTCTTGTACATAGGGGCAGTATTATAGTAGTTATATTCTTGTACATAGGAGCAGTATTATAATAGTTATATTCTTGTACATAGGGGGCAGTATTATAGTAGTTATATTCTTGCACATAGGGGTAGTATTATAGTAGTTATATTCTTGTACATAGGAGCAGTATTATAGTAGTTATATTCTTGTACATAGGGGCAGTATTATAGTAGTTATATTCTTGTACATAAGAGCAGTATTATAGTAGTTATATTCTTGTACATAGGGGCAGTATTATAGCAGCTATATTCCTGTACATAGAGAGCAGTATTATAGTAGTTATATTCTTGTATATAGGGGGCAGTATTATAGTACTTATATTCTTGTACACAGGAGCAGTATTATAGTAGTTATATTCTTGTACATAGGGGCAGTATGATAGTAGTTATATTCTTGTACATAGGGAGAAGTATTATAGTAGTTATATTCTTCTACATAGGGGGCAGTATTATAGTAGTTATATTCTTGTACATAGGGAGAAGTATTATAGTAGTTATATTCTTGTACATAGGGGCAGTATTATAGTAGTTATATTCTTGTACAAAGGAGCAGTATTATAGTAGTTATATTCTTGTACATAGGGGCAGTATTATAGTACTTATATTCGTGTACATAGGAGCAGTATTATAGTAGTTATATTCTTGTATATAGAGGGCAGTATTATAGTACTTATATTCTTGTACACAGGAGCAGTATTATAGTAGTTATATTCTTGTACATAGGGGCAGTATTATAGTAGTTATATTCTTGTACATAGGAGCAGTATTATAATAGTTATATTCTTGTACATAGGGGGCAGTATTATAGTAGTTATATTCTTGCACATAGGGGTAGTATTATAGTAGTTATATTCTTGAACATAGGAGCAGTATTATAGTCGTTATATTCTTGTACATAGGGGCAGTATTATAGTAGTTATATTCTTGTACATAGGAGCAGTATTATAGTAGTTATATTCTTGTACATAGGCGCAGTATTATAGCAGCTATATTCCTGTACATAGAGAGCAGTATTATAGTAGTTATATTCTTGTATATAAGGGGCAGTATTATAGTACTTATATTCTTGTACACAGGAGCAGTATTATAGTAGTTATATTCTTGTACATAGGGGCAGTATTATAGTAGTTATATTCTTGTACATAGGGGGCAGTATTATAGTAGTTATATTCTTGCACATAGGGGTAGTATTATAGTAGTTATATTCTTGAACATAGGAGCAGTATTATAGTCGTTATATTCTTGTACATAGGGGCAGTATTATAGTAGTTATATTCTTGTACATAGGAGCAGTATTATAGTAGTTATATTCTTGTACATAGGCGCAGTATTATAGCAGCTATATTCCTGTACATAGAGAGCAGTATTATAGTAGTTATATTCTTGTATATAAGGGGCAGTATTATAGTACTTATATTCTTGTACACAGGAGCAGTATTATAGTAGTTATATTCTTGTACATAGGGGCAGTATTATAGTAGTTATATTCTTGTACATAGGAGCAGTATTATAATAGTTATATTCTTGTACATAGGGGGCAGTATTATAGTAGTTATATTCTTGTACATAGGGAGAAGTATTATAGTAGTTATATTCTTGTACATAGGGAGAAGTATTATAGTAGTTATATTCTTCTACATAGGGGGCAGTATTATAGTAGTTATATTCTTGTACATAGGGAGAAGTATTATAGTAGTTATATTCTTCTACATAGGGGGCAGTATTATAGTAGTTATATTCTTGCACATAGGGGTAGTATTATAGTAGTTATATTCTTGTACATAGGAGCAGGATTATAGTAGTTATATTCTTGTACATAGGGGCAGTATTATAGTAGTTATATTCTTGTACATAGGAGCAGTATTATAGTAGTAATATTCTTATACATAGGGTCAGTATTATAGTAGTTATAATCTTGTACATAGGAACAGTATTATAGTAGTTATATTCTTGTACATAGGGGGCAGTATTATAGTAGTTATATTCTTGTACATAGGGAGAAGTATTATAGTAGTTATATTCTTCCACATAGGGGGCAGTATTACAGTAGTTATATTCTTCTACATAGGGGGCAGTATTATAGTAGTTATACTCTTGTACATAGGGAGCAGTATTATAGTAGTTATATTCTTCTACATAGGGGGCAGTATTATAGTAGTTATATTCTTGTACATAGGGAGAAGTATTATAGTAGTTATATTCTTCTACATAGGGGGCAGTATTATAGTAGTTATATTCTTGTACATAGGGGTAGTATTATAGTAGTTATATTCTTGTACATAGGGGCAGTATTATAGTAGTTATATTCTTGTACACTGGGGCAGTATTATAGTAGTTATATTCTTGTACATAGGGGCAGTATTATAGTACTTATATTCGTGTACATAGGAGCAGTATTATAGTAGTTATATTCTTGTATATAGGGGGCAGTATTATAGTACTTATATTCTTGTACACAGGAGCAGTATTATAGTAGTTATATTCTTGTACATAGGGGCAGTATTATAGTAGTTATATTCTTGTACATAGGAGCAGTATTATAATAGTTATATTCTTGTACATAGGGGGCAGTATTATAGTAGTTATATTCTTGTACATAGGGGCAGTATTATAGCAGCTATATTCCTGTACATAGAGAGCAGTATTATAGTAGTTATATTCTTGTATATAGGGGGCAGTATTATAGTACTTATATTCTTGTACACAGGAGCAGTATTATAGTAGTTATATTCTTGTACATAGGGGCAGTATTATAGTAGTTATATTCTTGTACATAGGAGCAGTATTATAGTAGTTATATTCTTGTACATAAGAGCAGTATTATAGTAGTTATATTCTTGTACATAGGGGCAGTATTATAGCAGCTATATTCCTGTACATAGAGAGCAGTATTATAGTAGTTATATTCTTGTATATAGGGGGCAGTATTATAGTACTTATATTCTTGTACACAGGAGCAGTATTATAGTAGTTATATTCTTGTACATAGGGGCAGTATTATAGTAGTTATATTCTTGTACATAGGAGCAGTATTATAATAGTTATATTCTTGTACATAGGGGGCAGTATTATAGTAGTTATATTCTTGTACATAGGGAGAAGTATTATAGTAGTTATATTCTTGTACATAGGGAGAAGTATTATAGTAGTTATATTCTTCTACATAGGGGGCAGTATTATAGTAGTTATATTCTTGTACATAGGGAGAAGTATTATAGTAGTTATATTCTTCTACATAGGGTGCAGTATTATAGTAGTTATATTCTTGCACATAGGGGTAGTATTATAGTAGTTATATTCTTGTACATAGGAGCAGTATTATAGTAGTTATATTCTTGTACATAGGGGCAGTATTATAGTAGTTATATTCTTGTACATAGGAGCAGTATTATAGTAGTAATATTCTTATACATAGGGTCAGTATTATAGTAGTTATAATCTTGTACATAGGAACAGTATTATAGTAGTTATATTCTTGTACATAGGGGGCAGTATTATAGTAGTTATATTCTTGTACATAGGGAGAAGTATTATAGTAGTTATATTATTCCACATAGGGGGGCAGTATTACAGTAGTTATATTCTTCTACATAGGGGGCAGTATTATAGTAGTTATATTCTTGTACATAGGGAGAAGTATTATAGTAGTTATATTCTTCTACATAGGGGGCAGTATTATAGTAGTTATATTCTTGCACATAGGGGTAGTATTATAGTAGTTATATTCTTGTACATAGGAGCAGTATTATAGTAGTTATATTCTTGTACATAGGGGCAGTATTATAGTAGTTATATTCTTGCACATAGGGGTAGTATTATAGTAGTTATATTCTTGTACATAGGAGCAGTATTATAGTAGTTATATTCTTGTACATAGGGGCAGTATTATAGTAGTTATATTCTTGTACATAAGAGCAGTATTATAGTAGTTATATTCTTGTACATAGGGGCAGTATTATAGCAGCTATATTCCTGTACATAGAGAGCAGTATTATAGTAGTTATATTCTTGTATATAGGGGGCAGTATTATAGTACTTATATTCTTGTACACAGGAGCAGTATTATAGTAGTTATATTCTTGTACATAGGGGCAGTATGATAGTAGTTATATTCTTGTACATAGGGAGAAGTATTATAGTAGTTATATTCTTCTACATAGGGGGCAGTATTATAGTAGTTATATTCTTGTACATAGGGAGAAGTATTATAGTAGTTATATTCTTGTACATAGGGGCAGTATTATAGTAGTTATATTCTTGTACAAAGGAGCAGTATTATAGTAGTTATATTCTTGTACATAGGGGCAGTATTATAGTACTTATATTCGTGTACATAGGAGCAGTATTATAGTAGTTATATTCTTGTATATAGAGGGCAGTATTATAGTACTTATATTCTTGTACACAGGAGCAGTATTATAGTAGTTATATTCTTGTACATAGGGGCAGTATTATAGTAGTTATATTCTTGTACATAGGAGCAGTATTATAATAGTTATATTCTTGTACATAGGGGGCAGTATTATAGTAGTTATATTCTTGCACATAGGGGTAGTATTATAGTAGTTATATTCTTGAACATAGGAGCAGTATTATAGTCGTTATATTCTTGTACATAGGGGCAGTATTATAGTAGTTATATTCTTGTACATAGGAGCAGTATTATAGTAGTTATATTCTTGTACATAGGCGCAGTATTATAGCAGCTATATTCCTGTACATAGAGAGCAGTATTATAGTAGTTATATTCTTGTATATAAGGGGCAGTATTATAGTACTTATATTCTTGTACACAGGAGCAGTATTATAGTAGTTATATTCTTGTACATAGGGGCAGTATTATAGTAGTTATATTCTTGTACATAGGGGGCAGTATTATAGTAGTTATATTCTTGCACATAGGGGTAGTATTATAGTAGTTATATTCTTGAACATAGGAGCAGTATTATAGTCGTTATATTCTTGTACATAGGGGCAGTATTATAGTAGTTATATTCTTGTACATAGGAGCAGTATTATAGTAGTTATATTCTTGTACATAGGCGCAGTATTATAGCAGCTATATTCCTGTACATAGAGAGCAGTATTATAGTAGTTATATTCTTGTATATAAGGGGCAGTATTATAGTACTTATATTCTTGTACACAGGAGCAGTATTATAGTAGTTATATTCTTGTACATAGGGGCAGTATTATAGTAGTTATATTCTTGTACATAGGAGCAGTATTATAATAGTTATATTCTTGTACATAGGGGGCAGTATTATAGTAGTTATATTCTTGTACATAGGGAGAAGTATTATAGTAGTTATATTCTTGTACATAGGGAGAAGTATTATAGTAGTTATATTCTTCTACATAGGGGGCAGTATTATAGTAGTTATATTCTTGTACATAGGGAGAAGTATTATAGTAGTTATATTCTTCTACATAGGGGGCAGTATTATAGTAGTTATATTCTTGCACATAGGGGTAGTATTATAGTAGTTATATTCTTGTACATAGGAGCAGGATTATAGTAGTTATATTCTTGTACATAGGGGCAGTATTATAGTAGTTATATTCTTGTACATAGGAGCAGTATTATAGTAGTAATATTCTTATACATAGGGTCAGTATTATAGTAGTTATAATCTTGTACATAGGAACAGTATTATAGTAGTTATATTCTTGTACATAGGGGGCAGTATTATAGTAGTTATATTCTTGTACATAGGGAGAAGTATTATAGTAGTTATATTCTTCCACATAGGGGGCAGTATTACAGTAGTTATATTCTTCTACATAGGGGGCAGTATTATAGTAGTTATACTCTTGTACATAGGGAGCAGTATTATAGTAGTTATATTCTTCTACATAGGGGGCAGTATTATAGTAGTTATATTCTTGTACATAGGGAGAAGTATTATAGTAGTTATATTCTTCTACATAGGGGGCAGTATTATAGTAGTTATATTCTTGTACATAGGGGTAGTATTATAGTAGTTATATTCTTGTACATAGGGGCAGTATTATAGTAGTTATATTCTTGTACATTGGGGCAGTATTATAGTAGTTATATTCTTGTACATAGGGGCAGTATTATAGTACTTATATTCGTGTACATAGGAGCAGTATTATAGTAGTTATATTCTTGTATATAGGGGGCAGTATTATAGTACTTATATTCTTGTACACAGGAGCAGTATTATAGTAGTTATATTCTTGTACATAGGGGCAGTATTATAGTAGTTATATTCTTGTACATAGGAGCAGTATTATAATAGTTATATTCTTGTACATAGGGGGCAGTATTATAGTAGTTATATTCTTGTACATAGGGGCAGTATTATAGCAGCTATATTCCTGTACATAGAGAGCAGTATTATAGTAGTTATATTCTTGTATATAGGGGGCAGTATTATAGTACTTATATTCTTGTACACAGGAGCAGTATTATAGTAGTTATATTCTTGTACATAGGGGCAGTATTATAGTAGTTATATTCTTGTACATAGGAGCAGTATTATAGTAGTTATATTCTTGTACATAAGAGCAGTATTATAGTAGTTATATTCTTGTACATAGGGGCAGTATTATAGCAGCTATATTCCTGTACATAGAGAGCAGTATTATAGTAGTTATATTCTTGTATATAGGGGGCAGTATTATAGTACTTATATTCTTGTACACAGGAGCAGTATTATAGTAGTTATATTCTTGTACATAGGGGCAGTATTATAGTAGTTATATTCTTGTACATAGGAGCAGTATTATAATAGTTATATTCTTGTACATAGGGGGCAGTATTATAGTAGTTATATTCTTGTACATAGGGAGAAGTATTATAGTAGTTATATTCTTGTACATAGGGAGAAGTATTATAGTAGTTATATTCTTCTACATAGGGGGCAGTATTATAGTAGTTATATTCTTGTACATAGGAAGAAGTATTATAGTAGTTATATTCTTCTACATAGGGTGCAGTATTATAGTAGTTATATTCTTGCACATAGGGGTAGTATTATAGTAGTTATATTCTTGTACATAGGAGCAGTATTATAGTAGTTATATTCTTGTACATAGGGGCAGTATTATAGTAGTTATATTCTTGTACATAGGAGCAGTATTATAGTAGTAATATTCTTATACATAGGGTCTGTATTATAGTAGTTATAATCTTGTACATAGGAACAGTATTATAGTAGTTATATTCTTGTACATAGGGGGCAGTATTATAGTAGTTATATTCTTGTACATAGGGAGAAGTATTATAGTAGTTATATTATTCCACATAGGGGGCAGTATTACAGTAGTTATATTCTTCTACATAGGGGGCAGTATTATAGTAGTTATATTCTTGTACATAGGGAGAAGTATTATAGTAGTTATATTCTTCTACATAGGGGGCAGTATTATAGTAGTTATATTCTTGCACATAGGGGTAGTATTATAGTAGTTATATTCTTGTACATAGGAGCAGTATTATAGTAGTTATATTCTTGTACATAGGGGCAGTATTATAGTAGTTATATTCTTGTACATAGGAGCAGTATCAGTATTATAGTAGTTATATTCTTGTACATAGGGGCAGTATTATAGTACTTATATTCGTGTACATAGGAGCAGTATTATAGTAGTTATATTCTTGTACATAGGGGCAGTATTATAGTACTTATATTCTTGTACACAGGAGCAGTATTATAGTAGTTATATTCTTGTACATAGGGGCAGTATTATAGTAGTTATATTCTTGTACATAGGAGCAGTATTATAATAGTTATATTCTTGTACATAGGGGGCAGTATTATAGTAGTTATATTCTTGTACATAGGGAGAAGTATTATAGTAGTTATATTCTTGTACATAGGGAGAAGTATTATAGTAGTTATATTCTTCTACATAGGGGGCAGTATTATAGTAGTTATATTCTTGTACATAGGGAGAAGTATTATAGTAGTTATATTCTTCTACATAGGGGGCAGTATTATAGTAGTTATATTCTTGCACATAGGGGTAGTATTATAGTAGTTATATTCTTGTACATAGGAGCAGTATTATAGTAGTTATATTCTTGTAAATAGGGGCAGTATTATAGTAGTTATATTCTTGTACATAGGAGCAGTATTATACTAGTTATATTCTTGTACATAGGGGCAGTATTATAGTACTTATATTCGTGTACATAGGAGCAGTATTATAGTAGTTATATTCTTGTATATAGGGGGCAGTATTATAGTACTTATATTCTTGTACACAGGAGCAGTATTATAGTAGTTATATTCTTGTACATAGGGGCAGTATTATAGTAGTTATATTCTTGTACATAGGAGCAGTATTATAATAGTTATATTCTTGTACATAGGGGGCAGTATTATAGTAGTTATATTCTTGCACATAGGGGTAGTATTATAGTAGTTATATTCTTGTACATAGGAGCAGTATTATAGTAGTTATATTCTTGTACATAGGGGCAGTATTATAGTAGTTATATTCTTGTACATAAGAGCAGTATTATAGTAGTTATATTCTTGTACATAGGGGCAGTATTATAGCAGCTATATTCCTGTACATAGAGAGCAGTATTATAGTAGTTATATTCTTGTATATAGGGGGCAGTATTATAGTACTTATATTCTTGTACACAGGAGCAGTATTATAGTAGTTATATTCTTGTACATAGGGGCAGTATTATAGTAGTTATATTCTTGTACATAGGGAGAAGTATTATAGTAGTTATATTCTTCTACATAGGGCGCAGTATTATAGTAGTTATATTCTTGTACATAGGGAGAAGTATTATAGTAGTTATATTCTTGTATATAGGGGCAGTATTATAGTAGTTATATTCTTGTACATAGGAGCAGTATTATAGTAGTTATATTCTTGTACATAGGGGCAGTATTATAGTACTTATATTCGTGTACATAGGAGCAGTATTATAGTAGTTATATTCTTGTATATAGGGGGCAGTATTATAGTACTTATATTCTTGTACACAGGAGCAGTATTATAGTAGTTATATTCTTGTACATAGGGGCAGTATTATAGTAGTTATATTCTTGTACATAGGAGCAGTATTATAATAGTTATATTCTTGTACATAGGGGGCAGTATTATAGTAGTTATATTCTTGCACATAGGGGTAGTATTATAGTAGTTATATTCTTGTACATAGGAGCAGTATTATAGTCGTTATATTCTTGTACATAGGGGCAGTATTATAGTAGTTATATTCTTGTACATAGGAGCAGTATTATAGTAGTTATATTCTTGTACATAGGCGCAGTATTATAGCAGCTATATTCCTGTACATAGAGAGCAGTATTATAGTAGTTATATTCTTGTATATAAGGGGCAGTATTATAGTACTTATATTCTTGTACACAGGAGCAGTATTATAGTAGTTATATTCTTGTACATAGGGGCAGTATTATAGTAGTTATATTCTTGTACATAGGAGCAGTATTATAATAGTTATATTCTTGTACATAGGGGGCAGTATTATAGTAGTTATATTCTTGTACATAGGGAGAAGTATTATAGTAGTTATATTCTTGTACATAGGGAGAAGTATTATAGTAGTTATATTCTTCTACATAGGGGGCAGTATTATAGTAGTTATATTCTTGTACATAGGGAGAAGTATTATAGTAGTTATATTCTTCTACATAGGGGGCAGTATTATAGTAGTTATATTCTTGCACATAGGGGTAGTATTATAGTAGTTATATTCTTGTACATAGGAGCAGTATTATAGTAGTTATATTCTTGTACATAGGGGCAGTATTATAGTAGTTATATTCTTGTACATAGGAGCAGTATTATAGTAGTAATATTCTTATACATAGGGTCAGTATTATAGTAGTTATAATCTTGTACATAGGAACAGTATTATAGTAGTTATATTCTTGTACATAGGGGGCAGTATTATAGTAGTTATATTCTTGTACATAGGGAGAAGTATTATAGTAGTTATATTGTTCTACATAAGGGGCAGTATTATAGTAGTTATATTCTTCTACATAGGGGTAGTATTATAGTAGTTATATTCTTGTACATAGGGGCAGTATTATAGTAGTTATATTCTTGTACATAGGGGCAGTATTATAGTAGTTATATTCTTGTACATAGGGGCAGTATTATAGTACTTATATTCGTGTACATAGGAGCAGTATTATAGTAGTTATATTCTTGTATATAGGGGGCAGTATTATAGTACTTATATTCTTGTACACAGGAGCAGTATTATAGTAGTTATATTCTTGTACATAGGGGCAGTATTATAGTAGTTATATTCTTGTACATAGGAGCAGTATTATAACAGTTATATTCTTGTACATAGGGGGCAGTATTATAGTAGTTATATTCTTGCACATAGGGGTAGTATTATAGTAGTTATATTCTTGTACATAGGAGCAGTATTATAGTAGTTATATTCTTGTACATAGGGGCAGTATTATAGTAGTTATATTCTTGTACATAAGAGCAGTATTATAGTAGTTATATTCTTGTACATAGGGGCAGTATTATAGCAGCTATATTCCTGTACATAGAGAGCAGTATTATAATAGTTATATTCTTGTACATAGGGGGCAGTATTATAGTAGTTATATTCTTGTACATAGGGAGAAGTATTATAGTAGTTATATTCTTGTACATAGGGAGAAGTATTATAGTAGTTATATTCTTCTACATAGGGGGCAGTATTATAGTAGTTATATTCTTGTACATAGGGAGAAGTATTATAGTAGTTATATTCTTCTACATAGGGGGCAGTATTATAGTAGTTATATTCTTGCACATAGGGGTAGTATTATAGTAGTTATATTCTTGTACATAGGAGCAGTATTATAGTAGTTATATTCTTGTACATAGGGGCAGTATTATAGTAGTTATATTCTTGTACATAGGAGCAGTATTATAGTAGTAATATTCTTATACATAGGGTCAGTATTATAGTAGTTATAATCTTGTACATGGGAACAGTATTATAGTAGTTATATTCTTGTACATAGGGGGCAGTATTATAGTAGTTATATTCTTGTACATAGGGAGAAGTATTATAGTAGTTATATTCTTCTACATAGGGGGCAGTATTATAGTAGTTATATTCTTGCACATAGGGGTAGTATTATAGTAGTTATATTCTTGTACATAGGAGTAGTATTATAGTAGTTATATTCTTGTACATAGGGGCAGTATTATAGTAGTTATATTCTTGTACATAGGGAGAAGTATTATAGTAGTTATATTCTTCTACATAGGGGGCAGTATTATAGTAGTTATATTCTTGTACATAGGGGTAGTATTATAGTAGTTATATTCTTGTACATAGGGGGCAGTATTATAGTACTTATATTCTTGTACATAGGGAGAAGTATTATAGTAGTTATATTCTTCTACATAGGGGGCAGTATTATAGTACTTATATTCGTGTACATAGGAGCAGTATTATAGTAGTTATATTCTTGTATATAGGGGGCAGTATTATAGTACTTATATTCTTGTACACAGGAGCAGTATTATAGTAGTTATATTCTTGTACATAGGGGCAGTATTATAGTAGTTATATTCTTGTACATAGGAGCAGTATTATAATAGTTATATTCTTGTACATAGGGGGCAGTATTATAGTAGTTATATTCTTGCACATAGGGGTAGTATTATAGTAGTTATATTCTTGTACATAGGAGCAGTATTATAGTAGTTATATTCTTGTACATAGGGGCAGTATTATAGTAGTTATATTCTTGTACATAAGAGCAGTATTATAGTAGTTATATTCTTGTACATAGGGGCAGTATTATAGCAGCTATATTCCTGTACATAGAGAGCAGTATTATAGTAGTTATATTCTTGTATATAGGGGGCAGTATTATAGTACTTATATTCTTGTACACAGGAGCAGTATTATAGTAGTTATATTCTTGTACATAGGGGCAGTATTATAGTAGTTATATTCTTGTACATAGGGAGAAGTATTATAGTAGTTATATTCTTCTACATAGGGCGCAGTATTATAGTAGTTATATTCTTGTACATAGGGAGAAGTATTATAGTAGTTATATTCTTGTACATAGGGGCAGTATTATAGTAGTTATATTCTTGTACATAGGAGCAGTATTATAGTAGTTATATTCTTGTACATAGGGGCAGTATTATAGTACTTATATTCGTGTACATAGGAGCAGTATTATAGTAGTTATATTCTTGTATATAGGGGGCAGTATTATAGTACTTATATTCTTGTACACAGGAGCAGTATTATAGTAGTTATATTCTTGTACATAGGGGCAGTATTATAGTAGTTATATTCTTGTACATAGGAGCAGTATTATAATAGTTATATTCTTGTACATAGGGGGCAGTATTATAGTAGTTATATTCTTGCACATAGGGGTAGTATTATAGTAGTTATATTCTTGTACATAGGAGCAGTATTATAGTCGTTATATTCTTGTACATAGGGGCAGTATTATAGTAGTTATATTCTTGTACATAGGAGCAGTATTATAGTAGTTATATTCTTGTACATAGGCGCAGTATTATAGCAGCTATATTCCTGTACATAGAGAGCAGTATTATAGTAGTTATATTCTTGTATATAAGGGGCAGTATTATAGTACTTATATTCTTGTACACAGGAGCAGTATTATAGTAGTTATATTCTTGTACATAGGGGCAGTATTATAGTAGTTATATTCTTGTACATAGGAGCAGTATTATAATAGTTATATTCTTGTACATAGGGGGCAGTATTATAGTAGTTATATTCTTGTACATAGGGAGAAGTATTATAGTAGTTATATTCTTGTACATAGGGAGAAGTATTATAGTAGTTATATTCTTCTACATAGGGGGCAGTATTATAGTAGTTATATTCTTGTACATAGGGAGAAGTATTATAGTAGTTATATTCTTCTACATAGGGGGCAGTATTATAGTAGTTATATTCTTGCACATAGGGGTAGTATTATAGTAGTTATATTCTTGTACATAGGAGCAGTATTATAGTAGTTATATTCTTGTACATAGGGGCAGTATTATAGTAGTTATATTCTTGTACATAGGAGCAGTATTATAGTAGTAATATTCTTATACATAGGGTCAGTATTATAGTAGTTATAATCTTGTACATAGGAACAGTATTATAGTAGTTATATTCTTGTACATAGGGGGCAGTATTATAGTAGTTATATTCTTGTACATAGGGAGAAGTATTATAGTAGTTATATTCTTCCACATAGGGGGCAGTATTACAGTAGTTATATTCTTCTACATAGGGGCAGTATTATAGTAGTTATACTCTTGTACATAGGGAGCAGTATTATAGTAGTTATATTCTTCTACATAGGGGGCAGTATTATAGTAGTTATATTCTTGTACATAGGGAGAAGTATTATAGTAGTTATATTCTTCTACATAGGGGGCAGTATTATAGTAGTTATATTCTTGTACATAGGGGTAGTATTATAGTAGTTATATTCTTGTACATAGGGGCAGTATTATAGTAGTTATATTCTTGTACATAGGGGCAGTATTATAGTAGTTATATTCTTGTACATAGGGGCAGTATTATAGTACTTATATTCGTGTACATAGGAGCAGTATTATAGTAGTTATATTCTTGTATATAGGGGGCAGTATTATAGTACTTATATTCTTGTACACAGGAGCAGTATTATAGTAGTTATATTCTTGTACATAGGGGCAGTATTATAGTAGTTATATTCTTGTACATAGGAGCAGTATTATAACAGTTATATTCTTGTACATAGGGGGCAGTATTATAGTAGTTATATTCTTGCACATAGGGGTAGTATTATAGTAGTTATATTCTTGTACATAGGAGCAGTATTATAGTAGTTATATTCTTGTACATAGGGGCAGTATTATAGTAGTTATATTCTTGTACATAAGAGCAGTATTATAGTAGTTATATTCTTGTACATAGGGGCAGTATTATAGCAGCTATATTCCTGTACATAGAGAGCAGTATTATAGTAGTTATATTCTTGTATATAGGGGGCAGTATTATAGTACTTATATTCTTGTACACAGGAGCAGTATTATAGTAGTTATATTCTTGTACATAGGGGCAGTATTATAGTAGTTATATTCTTGTGCATAGGAGCAGTATTATAATAGTTATATTCTTGTACATAGGGGGCAGTATTATAGTAGTTATATTCTTGTACATAGGGAGAAGTATTATAGTAGTTATATTCTTGTACATAGGGAGAAGTATTATAGTAGTTATATTCTTCTACATAGGGGGCAGTATTATAGTAGTTATATTCTTGTACATAGGGAGAAGTATTATAGTAGTTATATTCTTCTACATAGGGGGCAGTATTATAGTAGTTATATTCTTGCACATAGGGGTAGTATTATAGTAGTTATATTCTTGTACATAGGAGCAGTATTATAGTAGTTATATTCTTGTACATAGGGGCAGTATTATAGTAGTTATATTCTTGTACATAGGAGCAGTATTATAGTAGTAATATTCTTATACATAGGGTCAGTATTATAGTAGTTATAATCTTGTACATGGGAACAGTATTATAGTAGTTATATTCTTGTACATAGGGGGCAGTATTATAGTAGTTATATTCTTGTACATAGGGAGAAGTATTATAGTAGTTATATTCTTCTACATAGGGGGCAGTATTATAGTAGTTATATTCTTGCACATAGGGGTAGTATTATAGTAGTTATATTCTTGTACATAGGAGTAGTATTATAGTAGTTATATTCTTGTACATAGGGGCAGTATTATAGTAGTTATATTCTTGTACATAGGGAGAAGTATTATAGTAGTTATATTCTTCTACATAGGGGGCAGTATTATAGTAGTTATATTCTTGTACATAGGGTTAGTATTATAGTAGTTATATTCTTGTACATAGGGGCAGTATTATAGTAGTTATATTCTTGTACATTGGGGCAGTATTATAGTAGTTATATTCTTGTACATAGGGGCAGTATTATAGTACTTATATTCGTGGACATAGGAGCAGTATTATAGTAGTTATATTCTTGTATATAGGGGGCAGTATTATAGTACTTATATTCTTGTACACAGGAGCAGTATTATAGTAGTTATATTCTTGTACATAGGGGCAGTATTATAGTAGTTATATTCTTGTACATAGGAGCAGTATTATAATAGTTATATTCTTGTACATAGGGGGCAGTATTATAGTAGTTATATTCTTGCACATAGGGGTAGTATTATAGTAGTTATATTCTTGTACATAGGAGCAGTATTATAGTAGTTATATTCTTGTACATAGGGGCAGTATTATAGTAGTTATATTCTTGTACATAGGAGCAGTATTATAGTAGTTATATTCTTGTACATAGGGGCAGTATTATAGCAGCTATATTCCTGTACATAGAGAGCAGTATTATAGTAGTTATATTCTTGTATATAGGGGGCAGTATTATAGTACTTATATTCTTGTACACAGGAGCAGTATTATAGTAGTTATATTCTTGTACATAGGGGCAGTATTATAGTAGTTATATTCTTGTACATAGGAGCAGTATTATAATAGTTATATTCTTGTACATAGGGGGCAGTATTATAGTAGTTATATTCTTGTACATAGGGAGAAGTATTATAGTAGTTATATTCTTGTACATAGGGAGGAGTATTATAGTAGTTATATTCTTCTACATAGGGGGCAGTATTATAGTAGTTATATTCTTGTACATAGGGAGAAGTATTATAGTAGTTATATTCTTCTACATAGGGTGCAGTATTATAGTAGTTATATTCTTGCACATAGGGGTAGTATTATAGTAGTTATATTCTTGTACATAGGAGCAGTATTATAGTAGTTATATTCTTGTACATAGGGGCAGTATTATAGTAGTTATATTCTTGTACATAGGAGCAGTATTATAGTAGTAATATTCTTATACATAGGGTCAGTATTATAGTAGTTATAATCTTGTACATAGGAACAGTATTATAGTAGTTATATTCTTGTACATAGGGGGCAGTATTATAGTAGTTATATTCTTGTACATAGGGAGAAGTATTATAGTAGTTATATTCTTCCACATAGGGGGCAGTATTACAGTAGTTATATTCTTCTACATAGGGGGCAGTATTATAGTAGTTATATTCTTGTACATAGGGAGAAGTATTATAGTAGTTATATTCTTCTACATAGGGGGCAGTATTATAGTAGTTATATTCTTGCACATAGGGGTAGTATTATAGTAGTTATATTCTTGTACATAGGAGCAGTATTATAGTAGTTATATTCTTGTACATAGGGGCAGTATTATAGTAGTTATATTCTTGTACATAGGAGCAGTATTATAGTAGTTATATTCTTGTACATAGGGGCAGTATTATAGTACTTATATTCGTGTACATAGGAGCAGTATTATAGTAGTTATATTCTTGTACATAGGGGCAGTATTATAGTACTTATATTCTTGTACACAGGAGCAGTATTATAGTAGTTATATTCTTGTACATAGGGGCAGTATTATAGTAGTTATATTCTTGTACATAGGAGCAGTATTATAATAGTTATATTCTTGTACATAGGGGGCAGTATTATAGTAGTTATATTCTTGTACATAGGGAGAAGTATTATAGTAGTTATATTCTTCTACATAGGGAGAAGTATTATAGTAGTTATGTTCTTCTACATAGGGGGCAGTATTATAGTAGTTATATTCTTGTACATAGGGAGAAGTATTATAGTAGTTATATTCTTCTACATAGGGGGCAGTATTATAGTAGTTATATTCTTGCACATAGGGGTAGTATTATAGTAGTTATATTCTTGTACATAGGAGCAGTATTATAGTAGTTATATTCTTGTAAATAGGGGCAGTATTATAGTAGTTATATTCTTGTACATAGGAGCAGTATTATACTAGTTATATTCTTGTACATAGGGGCAGTATTATAGTACTTATATTCGTGTACATAGGAGCAGTATTATAGTAGTTATATTCTTGTATATAGGGGGCAGTATTATAGTACTTATATTCTTGTACACAGGAGCAGTATTATAGTAGTTATAGTCTTGTACATAGGGGCAGTATTATAGTAGTTATATTCTTGTACATAGGAGCAGTATTATAATAGTTATATTCTTGTACATAGGGGGCAGTATTATAGTAGTTATATTCTTCCACATAGGGGGCAGTATTACAGTAGTTATATTCTTCTACATAGGGGCAGTATTATAGTAGTTATACTCTTGTACATAGGGAGCAGTATTATAGTAGTTATATTCTTCTACATAGGGGGCAGTATTATAGTAGTTATATTCTTGTACATAGGGAGAAGTATTATAGTAGTTATATTGTTCTACATAGGGGGCAGTATTATAGTAGTTATATTCTTGTACATAGGGGTAGTATTATAGTAGTTATATTCTTGTACATAGGGGCAGTATTATAGTAGTTATATTCTTGTACATAGGGGCAGTATTATAGTAGTTATATTCTTGTACATAGGGGCAGTATTATAGTACTTATATTCGTGTACATAGGAGCAGTATTATAGTAGTTATATTCTTGTATATAGGGGGCAGTATTATAGTACTTATATTCTTGTACACAGGAGCAGTATTATAGTAGTTATATTCTTGTACATAGGGGCAGTATTATAGTAGTTATATTCTTGTACATAGGAGCAGTATTATAACAGTTATATTCTTGTACATAGGGGGCAGTATTATAGTAGTTATATTCTTGCACATAGGGGTAGTATTATAGTAGTTATATTCTTGTACATAGGAGCAGTATTATAGTAGTTATATTCTTGTACATAGGGGCAGTATTATAGTAGTTATATTCTTGTACATAAGAGCAGTATTATAGTAGTTATATTCTTGTACATAGGGGCAGTATTATAGCAGCTATATTCCTGTACATAGAGAGCAGTATTATAATAGTTATATTCTTGTACATAGGGGGCAGTATTATAGTAGTTATATTCTTGTACATAGGGAGAAGTATTATAGTAGTTATATTCTTGTACATAGGGAGAAGTATTATAGTAGTTATATTCTTCTACATAGGGGGCAGTATTATAGTAGTTATATTCTTGTACATAGGGAGAAGTATTATAGTAGTTATATTCTTCTACATAGGGGGCAGTATTATAGTAGTTATATTCTTGCACATAGGGGTAGTATTATAGTAGTTATATTCTTGTACATAGGAGCAGTATTATAGTAGTTATATTCTTGTACATAGGGGCAGTATTATAGTAGTTATATTCTTGTACATAGGAGCAGTATTATAGTAGTAATATTCTTATACATAGGGTCAGTATTATAGTAGTTATAATCTTGTACATGGGAACAGTATTATAGTAGTTATATTCTTGTACATAGGGGGCAGTATTATAGTAGTTATATTCTTGTACATAGGGAGAAGTATTATAGTAGTTATATTCTTCTACATAGGGGGCAGTATTATAGTAGTTATATTCTTGCACATAGGGGTAGTATTATAGTAGTTATATTCTTGTACATAGGAGTAGTATTATAGTAGTTATATTCTTGTACATAGGGGCAGTATTATAGTAGTTATATTCTTGTACATAGGGAGAAGTATTATAGTAGTTATATTCTTCTACATAGGGGGCAGTATTATAGTAGTTATATTCTTGCACATAGGGGTAGTATTATAGTAGTTATATTCTTGTACATAGGAGCAGTATTATAGTAGTTATATTCTTGTACATAGGGGCAGTATTATAGTAGTTATATTCTTGTACATAGGAGCAGTATTATAGTAGTTATATTCTTGTACATAGGGGCAGTATTATAGTACTTATATTCGTGTACATAGGAGCAGTATTATAGTAGTTATATTCTTGTACATAGGGGCAGTATTATAGTACTTATATTCTTGTACACAGGAGCAGTATTATAGTAGTTATATTCTTGTACATAGGGGCAGTATTATAGTAGTTATATTCTTGTACATAGGAGCAGTATTATAATAGTTATATTCTTGTACATAGGGGGCAGTATTATAGTAGTTATATTCTTTTACATAGGGAGAAGTATTATAGTAGTTATATTCTTCTACATAGGGAGAAGTATTATAGTAGTTATGTTCTTCTACATAGGGGGCAGTATTATAGTAGTTATATTCTTGTACATAGGGAGAAGTATTATAGTAGTTATATTCTTCTACATAGGGGGCAGTATTATAGTAGTTATATTCTTGCACATAGGGGTAGTATTATAGTAGTTATATTCTTGTACATAGGAGCAGTATTATAGTAGTTATATTCTTGTAAATAGGGGCAGTATTATAGTAGTTATATTCTTGTACATAGGAGCAGTATTATACTAGTTATATTCTTGTACATAGGGGCAGTATTATAGTACTTATATTCGTGTACATAGGAGCAGTATTATAGTAGTTATATTCTTGTATATAGGGGGCAGTATTATAGTACTTATATTCTTGTACACAGGAGCAGTATTATAGTAGTTATAGTCTTGTACATAGGGGCAGTATTATAGTAGTTATATTCTTGTACATAGGAGCAGTATTATAATAGTTATATTCTTGTACATAGGGGGCAGTATTATAGTAGTTATATTCTTCCACATAGGGGGCAGTATTACAGTAGTTATATTCTTCTACATAGGGGCAGTATTATAGTAGTTATACTCTTGTACATAGGGAGCAGTATTATAGTAGTTATATTCTTCTACATAGGGGGCAGTATTATAGTAGTTATATTCTTGTACATAGGGAGAAGTATTATAGTAGTTATATTGTTCTACATAGGGGGCAGTATTATAGTAGTTATATTCTTGTACATAGGGGTAGTATTATAGTAGTTATATTCTTGTACATAGGGGCAGTATTATAGTAGTTATATTCTTGTACATAGGGGCAGTATTATAGTAGTTATATTCTTGTACATAGGGGCAGTATTATAGTACTTATATTCGTGTACATAGGAGCAGTATTATAGTAGTTATATTCTTGTATATAGGGGGCAGTATTATAGTACTTATATTCTTGTACACAGGAGCAGTATTATAGTAGTTATATTCTTGTACATAGGGGCAGTATTATAGTAGTTATATTCTTGTACATAGGAGCAGTATTATAACAGTTATATTCTTGTACATAGGGGGCAGTATTATAGTAGTTATATTCTTGCACATAGGGGTAGTATTATAGTAGTTATATTCTTGTACATAGGAGCAGTATTATAGTAGTTATATTCTTGTACATAGGGGCAGTATTATAGTAGTTATATTCTTGTACATAAGAGCAGTATTATAGTAGTTATATTCTTGTACATAGGGGCAGTATTATAGCAGCTATATTCCTGTACATAGAGAGCAGTATTATAATAGTTATATTCTTGTACATAGGGGGCAGTATTATAGTAGTTATATTCTTGTACATAGGGAGAAGTATTATAGTAGTTATATTCTTGTACATAGGGAGAAGTATTATAGTAGTTATATTCTTCTACATAGGGGGCAGTATTATAGTAGTTATATTCTTGTACATAGGGAGAAGTATTATAGTAGTTATATTCTTCTACATAGGGGGCAGTATTATAGTAGTTATATTCTTGCACATAGGGGTAGTATTATAGTAGTTATATTCTTGTACATAGGAGCAGTATTATAGTAGTTATATTCTTGTACATAGGGGCAGTATTATAGTAGTTATATTCTTGTACATAGGAGCAGTATTATAGTAGTAATATTCTTATACATAGGGTCAGTATTATAGTAGTTATAATCTTGTACATGGGAACAGTATTATAGTAGTTATATTCTTGTACATAGGGGGCAGTATTATAGTAGTTATATTCTTGTACATAGGGAGAAGTATTATAGTAGTTATATTCTTCTACATAGGGGGCAGTATTATAGTAGTTATATTCTTGCACATAGGGGTAGTATTATAGTAGTTATATTCTTGTACATAGGAGTAGTATTATAGTAGTTATATTCTTGTACATAGGGGCAGTATTATAGTAGTTATATTCTTGTACATAGGGAGAAGTATTATAGTAGTTATATTCTTCTACATAGGGGGCAGTATTATAGTAGTTATATTCTTGTACATAGGGGTAGTATTATAGTAGTTATATTCTTGTACATAGGGGGCAGTATTATAGTACTTATATTCTTGTACATAGGGAGAAGTATTATAGTAGTTATATTCTTCTACATAGGGGGCAGTATTATAGTACTTATATTCGTGTACATAGGAGCAGTATTATAGTAGTTATATTCTTGTATATAGGGGGCAGTATTATAGTACTTATATTCTTGTACACAGGAGCAGTATTATAGTAGTTATATTCTTGTACATAGGGGCAGTATTATAGTAGTTATATTCTTGTACATAGGAGCAGTATTATAATACTTATATTCTTGTACATAGGGGGCAGTATTATAGTAGTTATATTCTTGCACATAGGGGTAGTATTATAGTAGTTATATTCTTGTACATAGGAGCAGTATTATAGTAGTTATATTCTTGTACATAGGGGCAGTATTATAGTAGTTATATTCTTGTACATAAGAGCAGTATTATAGTAGTTATATTCTTGTACATAGGGGCAGTATTATAGCAGCTATATTCCTGTACATAGAGAGCAGTATTATAGTAGTTATATTCTTGTATATAGGGGGCAGTATTATAGTACTTATATTCTTGTACACAGGAGCAGTATTATAGTAGTTATATTCTTGTACATAGGGGCAGTATTATAGTAGTTATATTCTTGTACATAGGGAGAAGTATTATAGTAGTTATATTCTTCTACATAGGGCGCAGTATTATAGTAGTTATATTCTTGTACATAGGGAGAAGTATTATAGTAGTTATATTCTTGTACATAGGGGCAGTATTATAGTAGTTATATTCTTGTACATAGGAGCAGTATTATAGTAGTTATATTCTTGTACATAGGGGCAGTATTATAGTACTTATATTCGTGTACATAGGAGCAGTATTATAGTAGTTATATTCTTGTATATAGGGGGCAGTATTATAGTACTTATATTCTTGTACACAGGAGCAGTATTATAGTAGTTATATTCTTGTACATAGGGGCAGTATTATAGTAGTTATATTCTTGTACATAGGAGCAGTATTATAATAGTTATATTCTTGTACATAGGGGGCAGTATTATAGTAGTTATATTCTTGCACATAGGGGTAGTATTATAGTAGTTATATTCTTTTACATAGGATCAGTATTATAGTCGTTATATTCTTGTACATAGGGGCAGTATTATAGTAGTTATATTCTTGTACATAGGAGCAGTATTATAGTAGTTATATTCTTGTACATAGGCGCAGTATTATAGCAGCTATATTCCTGTACATAGAGAGCAGTATTATAGTAGTTATATTCTTGTATATAAGGGGCAGTATTATAGTACTTATATTCTTGTACACAGGAGCAGTATTATAGTAGTTATATTCTTGTACATAGGGGCAGTATTATAGTAGTTATATTCTTGTACATAGGAGCAGTATTATAATAGTTATATTCTTGTACATAGGGGGCAGTATTATAGTAGTTATATTCTTGTACATAGGGAGAAGTATTATAGTAGTTATATTCTTGTACATAGGGAGAAGTATTATAGTAGTTATATTCTTCTACATAGGGGGCAGTATTATAGTAGTTATATTCTTGTACATAGGGAGAAGTATTATAGTAGTTATATTCTTCTACATAGGGGGCAGTATTATAGTAGTTATATTCTTGCACATAGGGGTAGTATTATAGTAGTTATATTCTTGTACATAGGAGCAGTATTATAGTAGTTATATTCTTGTACATAGGGGCAGTATTATAGTAGTTATATTCTTGTACATAGGAGCAGTATTATAGTAGTAATATTCTTATACATAGGGTCAGTATTATAGTAGTTATAATCTTGTACATAGGAACAGTATTATAGTAGTTATATTCTTGTACATAGGGGGCAGTATTATAGTAGTTATATTCTTGTACATAGGGAGAAGTATTATAGTAGTTATATTCTTCCACATAGGGGGCAGTATTACAGTAGTTATATTCTTCTACATAGGGGCAGTATTATAGTAGTTATACTCTTGTACATAGGGAGCAGTATTATAGTAGTTATATTCTTCTACATAGGGGGCAGTATTATAGTAGTTATATTCTTGTACATAGGGAGAAGTATTATAGTAGTTATATTCTTCTACATAGGGGGCAGTATTATAGTAGTTATATTCTTGTACATAGGGGTAGTATTATAGTAGTTATATTCTTGTACATAGGGGCAGTATTATAGTAGTTATATTCTTGTACATAGGGGCAGTATTATAGTAGTTATATTCTTGTACATAGGGGCAGTATTATAGTACTTATATTCGTGTACATAGGAGCAGTATTATAGTAGTTATATTCTTGTATATAGGGGGCAGTATTATAGTACTTATATTCTTGTACACAGGAGCAGTATTATAGTAGTTATATTCTTGTACATAGGGGCAGTATTATAGTAGTTATATTCTTGTACATAGGAGCAGTATTATAACAGTTATATTCTTGTACATAGGGGGCAGTATTATAGTAGTTATATTCTTGCACATAGGGGTAGTATTATAGTAGTTATATTCTTGTACATAGGAGCAGTATTATAGTAGTTATATTCTTGTACATAGGGGCAGTATTATAGTAGTTATATTCTTGTACATAAGAGCAGTATTATAGTAGTTATATTCTTGTACATAGGGGCAGTATTATAGCAGCTATATTCCTGTACATAGAGAGCAGTATTATAGTAGTTATATTCTTGTATATAGGGGGCAGTATTATAGTACTTATATTCTTGTACACAGGAGCAGTATTATAGTAGTTATATTCTTGTACATAGGGGCAGTATTATAGTAGTTATATTCTTGTGCATAGGAGCAGTATTATAATAGTTATATTCTTGTACATAGGGGGCAGTATTATAGTAGTTATATTCTTGTACATAGGGAGAAGTATTATAGTAGTTATATTCTTGTACATAGGGAGAAGTATTATAGTAGTTATATTCTTCTACATAGGGGGCAGTATTATAGTAGTTATATTCTTGTACATAGGGAGAAGTATTATAGTAGTTATATTCTTCTACATAGGGGGCAGTATTATAGTAGTTATATTCTTGCACATAGGGGTAGTATTATAGTAGTTATATTCTTGTACATAGGAGCAGTATTATAGTAGTTATATTCTTGTACATAGGGGCAGTATTATAGTAGTTATATTCTTGTACATAGGAGCAGTATTATAGTAGTAATATTCTTATACATAGGGTCAGTATTATAGTAGTTATAATCTTGTACATGGGAACAGTATTATAGTAGTTATATTCTTGTACATAGGGGGCAGTATTATAGTAGTTATATTCTTGTACATAGGGAGAAGTATTATAGTAGTTATATTCTTCTACATAGGGGGCAGTATTATAGTAGTTATATTCTTGCACATAGGGGTAGTATTATAGTAGTTATATTCTTGTACATAGGAGTAGTATTATAGTAGTTATATTCTTGTACATAGGGGCAGTATTATAGTAGTTATATTCTTGTACATAGGGAGAAGTATTATAGTAGTTATATTCTTCTACATAGGGGGCAGTATTATAGTAGTTATATTCTTGTACATAGGGGTAGTATTATAGTAGTTATATTCTTGTACATAGGGGCAGTATTATAGTAGTTATATTCTTGTACATTGGGGCAGTATTATAGTAGTTATATTCTTGTACATAGGGGCAGTATTATAGTACTTATATTCGTGGACATAGGAGCAGTATTATAGTAGTTATATTCTTGTATATAGGGGGCAGTATTATAGTACTTATATTCTTGTACACAGGAGCAGTATTATAGTAGTTATATTCTTGTACATAGGGGCAGTATTATAGTAGTTATATTCTTGTACATAGGAGCAGTATTATAATAGTTATATTCTTGTACATAGGGGGCAGTATTATAGTAGTTATATTCTTGCACATAGGGGTAGTATTATAGTAGTTATATTCTTGTACATAGGAGCAGTATTATAGTAGTTATATTCTTGTACATAGGGGCAGTATTATAGTAGTTATATTCTTGTACATAGGAGCAGTATTATAGTAGTTATATTCTTGTACATAGGGGCAGTATTATAGCAGCTATATTCCTGTACATAGAGAGCAGTATTATAGTAGTTATATTCTTGTATATAGGGGGCAGTATTATAGTACTTATATTCTTGTACACAGGAGCAGTATTATAGTAGTTATATTCTTGTACATAGGGGCAGTATTATAGTAGTTATATTCTTGTACATAGGAGCAGTATTATAATAGTTATATTCTTGTACATAGGGGGCAGTATTATAGTAGTTATATTCTTGTACATAGGGAGAAGTATTATAGTAGTTATATTCTTGTACATAGGGAGGAGTATTATAGTAGTTATATTCTTCTACATAGGGGGCAGTATTATAGTAGTTATATTCTTGTACATAGGGAGAAGTATTATAGTAGTTATATTCTTCTACATAGGGTGCAGTATTATAGTAGTTATATTCTTGCACATAGGGGTAGTATTATAGTAGTTATATTCTTGTACATAGGAGCAGTATTATAGTAGTTATATTCTTGTACATAGGGGCAGTATTATAGTAGTTATATTCTTGTACATAGGAGCAGTATTATAGTAGTAATATTCTTATACATAGGGTCAGTATTATAGTAGTTATAATCTTGTACATAGGAACAGTATTATAGTAGTTATATTCTTGTACATAGGGGGCAGTATTATAGTAGTTATATTCTTGTACATAGGGAGAAGTATTATAGTAGTTATATTCTTCCACATAGGGGGCAGTATTACAGTAGTTATATTCTTCTACATAGGGGGCAGTATTATAGTAGTTATATTCTTGTACATAGGGAGAAGTATTATAGTAGTTATATTCTTCTACATAGGGGGCAGTATTATAGTAGTTATATTCTTGCACATAGGGGTAGTATTATAGTAGTTATATTCTTGTACATAGGAGCAGTATTATAGTAGTTATATTCTTGTACATAGGGGCAGTATTATAGTAGTTATATTCTTGTACATAGGAGCAGTATTATAGTAGTTATATTCTTGTACATAGGGGCAGTATTATAGTACTTATATTCGTGTACATAGGAGCAGTATTATAGTAGTTATATTCTTGTACATAGGGGCAGTATTATAGTACTTATATTCTTGTACACAGGAGCAGTATTATAGTAGTTATATTCTTGTACATAGGGGCAGTATTATAGTAGTTATATTCTTGTACATAGGAGCAGTATTATAATAGTTATATTCTTGTACATAGGGGGCAGTATTATAGTAGTTATATTCTTGTACATAGGGAGAAGTATTATAGTAGTTATATTCTTCTACATAGGGAGAAGTATTATAGTAGTTATGTTCTTCTACATAGGGGGCAGTATTATAGTAGTTATATTCTTGTACATAGGGAGAAGTATTATAGTAGTTATATTCTTCTACATAGGGGGCAGTATTATAGTAGTTATATTCTTGCACATAGGGGTAGTATTATAGTAGTTATATTCTTGTACATAGGAGCAGTATTATAGTAGTTATATTCTTGTAAATAGGGGCAGTATTATAGTAGTTATATTCTTGTACATAGGAGCAGTATTATACTAGTTATATTCTTGTACATAGGGGCAGTATTATAGTACTTATATTCGTGTACATAGGAGCAGTATTATAGTAGTTATATTCTTGTATATAGGGGGCAGTATTATAGTACTTATATTCTTGTACACAGGAGCAGTATTATAGTAGTTATAGTCTTGTACATAGGGGCAGTATTATAGTAGTTATATTCTTGTACATAGGAGCAGTATTATAATAGTTATATTCTTGTACATAGGGGGCAGTATTATAGTAGTTATATTCTTGCACATAGGGGTAGTATTATAGTAGTTATATTCTTGTACATAGGAGCAGTATTATAGTAGTTATATTCTTGTACATAGGGGCAGTATTATAGTAGTTATATTCTTGTACATAAGAGCAGTATTATAGTAGTTATATTCTTGTACATAGGGGCAGTATTATAGCAGCTATATTCCTGTACATAGAGAGCAGTATTATAGTAGTTATATTCTTGTATATAGGGGGCAGTATTATAGTACTTATATTCTTGTACACAGGAGCAGTATTATAATAGTTATATTCTTGTACATAGGGGCAGTATTATAGTAGTTATATTCTTGTACATAGGGAGAAGTATTATAGTAGTTATATTCTTCTACATAGGGGGCAGTATTATAGTAGTTATATTCTTGTACATAGGGAGAAGTATTATAGTAGTTATATTCTTGTACATAGGGGCAGTATTATAGTAGTTATATTCTTGTACATAGGAGCAGTATTATAGTAGTTATATTCTTGTACATAGGGGCAGTATTATAGTACTTATATTCGTGTACATAGGAGCAGTATTATAGTAGTTATATTCTTGTATATAGGGGGCAGTATTATAGTACTTATATTCTTGTACACAGGAGCAGTATTATAGTAGTTATATTCTTGTACATAGGGGCAGTATTATAGTAGTTATATTCTTGTACATAGGAGCAGTATTATAATAATTATATTCTTGTACATAGGGGGCAGTATTATAGTAGTTATATTCTTGCACATAGGGGTAGTATTATAGTAGTTATATTCTTGTACATAGGAGCAGTATTATAGTCGTTATATTCTTGTACATAGGGGCAGTATTATAGTAGTTATATTCTTGTACATAGGAGCAGTATTATAGTAGTTATATTCTTGTACATAGGCGCAGTATTATAGCAGCTATATTCCTGTACATAGAGAGCAGTATTATAGTAGTTATATTCTTGTATATAAGGGGCAGTATTATAGTACTTATATTCTTGTACACAGGAGCAGTATTATAGTAGTTATATTCTTGTACATAGGGGCAGTATTATAGTAGTTATATTCTTGTACATAGGAGCAGTATTATAATAGTTATATTCTTGTACATAGGGGGCAGTATTATAGTAGTTATATTCTTGTACATAGGGAGAAGTATTATAGTAGTTATATTCTTGTACATAGGGAGAAGTATTATAGTAGTTATATTCTTCTACATAGGGGGCAGTATTATAGTAGTTATATTCTTGTACATAGGGAGAAGTATTATAGTAGTTATATTCTTCTACATAGGGGGCAGTATTATAGTAGTTATATTCTTGCACATAGGGGTAGTATTATAGTAGTTATATTCTTGTACATAGGAGCAGTATTATAGTAGTTATATTCTTGTACATAGGGGCAGTATTATAGTAGTTATATTCTTGTACATAGGAGCAGTATTATAGTAGTAATATTCTTATACATAGGGTCAGTATTATAGTAGTTATAGTCTTGTACATAGGAACAGTATTATAGTAGTTATATTCTTGTACATAGGGGGCAGTATTATAGTAGTTATATTCTTGTACATAGGGAGAAGTATTATAGTAGTTATATTCTTCTACATAGGGGGCAGTATTATAGTAGTTATATTCTTGCACATAGGGGTAGTATTATAGTAGTTATATTCTTGTACATAGGAGCAGTATTATAGTAGTTATATTCTTGTACATAGGGGCAGTATTATAGTAGTTATATTCTTGTACATAGGAGCAGTATTATAGTAGTAATATTCTTATACATAGGGTCAGTATTATAGTAGTTATAATCTTGTACATAGGAACAGTATTATAGTAGTTATATTCTTGTACATAGGGGGCAGTATTATAGTAGTTATATTCTTGTACATAGGGAGAAGTATTATAGTAGTTATATTCTTCCACATAGGGGGCAGTATTACAGTAGTTATATTCTTCTACATAGGGGGCAGTATTATAGTAGTTATACTCTTGTACATAGGGAGCAGTATTATAGTAGTTATATTCTTCTACATAGGGGGCAGTATTATAGTAGTTATATTCTTGTACATAGGGAGAAGTATTGTAGTAGTTATATTCTTCTACATAGGGGGCAGTATTATAGTAGTTATATTCTTGTACATAGGGGTAGTATTATAGTAGTTATATTCTTGTACATAGGGGCAGTATTATAGTAGTTATATTCTTGTACATAGGGGCAGTATTATAGTAGTTATATTCTTGTACATAGGGGGCAGTATTATAGTAGTTATATTCTTGTACATAGGGGCAGTATTATAGTAGTTATATTCTTGAACAAAGGGAGAAGTATTATAGTAAATATATTCTTCTACATAGGGGGCAGTATTATAGTAGTTATATTCTTGTACATAGGGGCAGTATTATAGTAGTTATATTCTTGAACAAAGGGAGAAGTATTATAGTAGTTATATTCTTCTACATAAGGGCAGTATTATAGTAGTTAAATTCTTCAACATAGGGGGCAGTATTATAGTAGTTATATTCTTCTACATAGGGGCAGTATTATAGTAGTTATATTCCTGTACATAGGGGCAGTATTATAGTAGTTTTATTCTTCTACATAGGGGGTAGTATTATAGTAGTTATATTCTTCTACATAGGGGGCAGTATTATAGTAGTTATATTCTTGTACATAGGAGCAGTATTATAGCAGTTATATTCTTGTACATAGGGGGCAGTATTATAGCAGTCATATCCTTGTACATAGGGAGAACTATTATAGTAGTTATATTCTTCTACATAGGGGGCAGTATTATAGTAGTTATATTCTTCTACATAGGGGGCAGTATTATAGTAGTTATGTTCTTGTACATAGGGGCAGAATTACAGTAGTTATATTCTTCTACATAGGGGGCAGTATTATAGTAGTTATATTCTTCTACATAGGGGACAGTATTATAGTAGTTATATTCTTGTACATAGGGGGCAGTATTTTAGCAGTTATATTCTTGTACAGAGGGACAGTATTATATTAGTTATATTCTTGTACATAGGGAGCAGTATTATAGTCGTTATATTCTTGTACATAGGAGCAGTATTATAGTCGTTATATTCTTGTACATAGAGGAGTATTATAGTAGTTATATTCTTGTTTGTTAGGATAATATATAATATATAATGGTCATGTTATAGAATATTCTGACTTTTATCTCTCACCCTGATATTTCTTCTTTTGTATCTTATTAGATATCCAGAATGCCATGCCTGCAATTGTTAAGGTGATTAAGGCGTCACAGACCACAATTCCAATAATGGTTCCAGTATTGAGCTGAAAGCAATTTCCACATCCTGCAAGTAATAAGAATATTTATATTCTCTTTCATCCACAATTATCTCATCTCTCTGCAGTGGTTGTCATTTGCTTTGGTAGCATTCCACAAACTCACTCACCCTTGCAGAAATCTCAAGCACCTCAACTTACAATCACTCTCGGAGTCCCTTCTCCCTCTTACAGACATAGCTTCCTTCCATGACACAGATGCTGCTGCCACTTTTTATAACACCACAATAACAGCAACACTTGATTCGGCCGCCCCTTCATGCATAGCAAAATTTGTACACTCAACAGGCAGCCCTGGCTGACCAGCCTGACCAAAAAACTGAGACAGGCTTTCAGGGTCGCTGAGAGGAGTTGGAAGAGACCTCGTTCTGCTGAGCACTTTATCACATACAAGCAGTGCCTCGCCAGCTTCAAGTCCACACTCACTGCCGCAAAACAAACCTACTTGTCGTCTCTCATATCCTCCCTGTCTCACAACCCTAAACAGTTATTCAACACTTTCAATTCTCTCCTCCATCCCCCAGCACCCCCTCCCTCTCCTCTCATTTCTGCTGAAGACTTTGCCTTTTTCTTTAACCAGAAGATCAATACAATCAGATAAAGTTTTGGCCTGCAGCCCCAATGCCCCTCCTCTTGACTGCTCAGCCCTGTTCTTCCAAAGCCAGCTTCTCCACCATGACAATCGATCAGCTAACCAAGATCACATCTTACTACTTGCACACTTGACCGGCTCCCGTCCCACCTCATCCCTAACCTCACCAAAGTGTTGTGAACTCTATTTCTGGGCTCCCTCTTGTGGTCACAAGTGGTACTGTGTGAGTGCTGTCTTTCTGCAGGTTTGTGACTGGCATCAGCTGTCTCGTTATCTGTGGGCTGGTTTTCTATTTAAGCTCACTTGGACTCTCAGTCTATGCCTGCTGTCAATGTATTCAGTGCTATTCTGATTCCTTCTGACTACCTTGCTCCCAGTCTCTTCAAGAGAAGCTAAGTTTCCGTTTTGTTCATTTTTTGATCATCAGTGTTCTATATGTTTCTTGTCCAGCTTGCTATTATGTGATTTCCCAGCTTGCTGGTAGCTCTGGGGGGCTGAGTTTCTCCCCCCACACCATTAGTTGGTGTGGGGGTTCTTGAATTCTCAGCGTGGATATTTTGGTAGGGTTTTTTACTGACCGCACAGTTCGCTATCTGTCTTCTGCTATCTAGTATTAGCGGGCCTCATTTGCTGAATCTGTTTTCATTTCTTCGTTTGTATGTTCCCCTTACCTCACCGTTATTATTTGTAGGGGGCTTCCTATATCTTTGGGGTTATTTCTCTTGAGGCAAGTGAGGTCTTGCTTTCTCTTTAGGGGTAGTCAGTTTCTCAGGCTGTGTCGAGACGTCCAGGATTTTAGGCATGTTCACCGGCTACCTTTAGTGTGTTTGGATAGGATCAGGTTTTGCGGTCAGTCCAGTTACCACCTCCCTAGAGCTCGTGTCTATGTTTAGTTACTTAGCTAGTATTTCCTGTGATCCCCAGCCACTGGGATCATAACACCAAAGTCTTTATCCCAACCCTAACTCACCAGTTCAATCTCTCACTCGCAACAGGTGTCTTCCCCTCATCCTTCAATCATGCATCAATCACACCTATCCTCAAAAAACCCTCCCTCGACCCATCCTCTGTGTCCAGCTATCACCCGATATCCCTTTTCCCTTATGCCTCAAAATTACTGGAACAACATGTCCATCTTGAACTGTCCTCTGTCATGGTTCCCAATGGCAAGGGAACGTCAGAGAACTTAAACTACAGACTAGCTCCTGGGTGATGGAATCTCGAGCTGACCGTGAGCTAAACCTACCACACAACTAACAGTGGCCGGGTGGCGTACCTACGTTTTATCCCTAGACGCCTAGCGCCAGCCGGAGGACTAACTAACCCTAATAGAGGAAAAGACAGACCTGGCTTACCTCTAGGGAAATTCCCCCAAAAAGGAGACAGAAGCCCCCCACATATATTGACGGTGAGTTCAGAGGAAAAGACATACGCAGTATGAAGGTAGGTTCAGCAAAGACTCATGTGTCAACTCATGACACCGGAGTGGCAATTTCGGCCCACAAGAGCTTCCAGCTACAGAAAAATAACATAACTGTGAACTGGAACAAAAATGCAAAACAAACTTAGGACTAAGAGTCCAACTTAGCTGATAGTAGTCTAGAAGCAGGAACATGCAACAGAAAGGCTCTGGTTACATTGATGGCCGGCACTAGAATAACTGAGCAGCAAGGCTAAATAGGATACACCCATATCCTGATGGAAACAGGTGAACAGAGAAAGTGAAGCACACAAGTCCAGTACCACCAGTGACCACCGGGGGAGCCCAAAAACCAAATTCACAACAGTACCCCCCCCTCAAGGAGGGGGCACCGAACCCTCACAAGAACCACCAGGGCGATCAGGATGAGCCCTATGAAAGGCACGGACCAAATCAGAGGCATGAACATCAGAGGCTGTCACCCAAGAATTATCCTCTTGACCGTAGCCCTTCCACTTGACCAGATACTGAAGTTTCCGTCTGGAAACACGGGAGTCCAAGATCTTCTCCACAACGTACTCCAATTCACCCTCAACCAACACCGGAGCGGGAGGCTCAACGGAAGGCACAACCGGTACCTCATACCTGCGCAATAATGACCGATGGAAGACATTATGGATAGAAAAAGATGCTGGGAGGTCCAATCGAAAGGACACGGGGTTAAGAATCTCCAAAATCTTATACGGGCCGATGAACCGAGGCTTAAACTTAGGAGAAGAAACCCTCATAGGGACAAAACGAGAAGACAACCACACCAAGTCCCCAACACGAAGACGAGGACCAACACGACGACGGCGGTTAGCAAAATGCCGAGTCTTCTCCTGGGACAACTCCAAATTGTCCACCACCTGTCCCCAAATCCGATGCAACCTATCCACCACAGTATCCACTCCAGGACAATCCGAAGACTCCACCTGACCGGAAGAAAAACGAGGATGAAACCCCGAATTGCAAAAGAAAGGAGAAACCAAAGTGGCAGAACTAGCCCGATTATTGAGGGCAAACTCCGCCAACGGCAAAAAGGCAACCCAGTCATCCTGATCCGCAGACACAAAACACCTCAAATAAGTCTCCAAGGTCTGATTAGTTCGCTCAGTCTGGCCATTAGTCTGAGGATGGAACGCAGACGAAAAAGACAAATCAATGCCCATCCTAGCACAAAACGCCCGCCAAAATCTAGACACGAACTGGGTCCCCCTGTCAGAAACGATATTCTCCGGAATACCATGCAAGCGAACCACATTTTGAAAAAACAGAGGAACCAACTCGGATGAGGAAGGCAACTTAGGCAAGGGCACCAAATGGACCATCTTTGAAAAACGGTCACACACCACCCAGATGACAGACATTCTCTGAGAAACAGGGAGATCAGAAATAAAATCCATAGAGATGTGAGTCCAAGGCCTCTTCAGAATAGGCAAAGATAACAACAATCCGCTGGCCCGAGAACAACAAGGTTTGGCCCGAGCACAAACATCACAAGACTGCACAAAAACTCGTACATCTCGAGACAGGGAAGGCCACCAGAAGGACCTAGCCACCAAATCCCTGGTACCAAAGATCCCGGGATGACCTGCCAACACAGAAGAATGAACCTCCGAGATGACTCTACTGGTCCAATCATCAGGAACAAACAGTCTACCAGGCGGGCAACGATCAGGTCTATCCGCCTGAAACTCCTGCAAAGCCCGTCGCAGGTCTGGGGAAACAGCAGATAATATCACCCCATCCTTAAGGATACCTGTAGGTTCAGAATCACCAGGGGAATCAGGCTCAAAACTCCTAGAAAGGGCATCCGCCTTCACATTTTTAGAACCTGGTAAGTATGAGACCACAAAATTAAACCGAGAGAAAAACAACGACCAGCGCGCCTGTCTAGGATTCAGGCGCCTGGCAGACTCAAGATAAATCAAATTCTTGTGATCGGTCAATACCACCACCTGATGTCTAGCCCCCTCAAGCCAATGACGCCACTCCTCAAAAGCTCACTTCATAGCCAAAAGCTCCCGATTACCAATATCATAATTTCGCTCGGCGGGCGAAAATTTTCGAGAAAAGAACGCACAAGGTCTCATCACGGAGCAGTCGGAACTTTTCTGCGACAAGACCGCCCCAGCTCCGATCTCGGAAGCATCGACCTCAACCTGAAAAGGAAGAGTAACATCAGGCTGACGCAACACAGGGGCGGAAGAAAAGCGGCGCTTAAGCTCCCGAAAGGCCTCCACAGCAGCAGGGGACCAATCAGCAACATCAGCACCCTTTTTGGTCAAATCAGTCAAAGGTTTAGAAACATCAGAAAAACCAGTTATAAATCGACGATAAAAATTAGCAAAGCCCAAAAATTTCTGAAGGCTCTTAAGAGAAGAAGGTTGCGTCCAATCACAAATAGCCCGAACCTTGACAGGATCCATCTCAATGGAAGAGGGGGAAAAAATGTACCCCAAAAAAGAAATCTTTTGAACCCCAAAAATACACTTAGAACCCTTCACACACAAGGAATTAGCCCGCAAAACCTGAAAAACCCTCCTGACCTGTTGGACATGAGAATCCCAGTCATCCGAAAAAATCAAAATATCATCCAGATACACGATCATAAATTTATCCAAATATTCACGGAAAATGTCATGCATAAAAGACTGAAAGACTGAAGCGGCATTTGAAAGACCAAAAGGCATTACTAAATACTCAAAATGGCCCTCGGGCGTATTAAATGCGGTTTTCCACTCATCCCCCTGCTTAATTCGCACCAAATTATACGCCCCACGGAGATCAATCTTAGAGAACCACTTAGCCCCCTTTATTCGAGCAAACAAATCAGTCAGCAGTGGCAGAGGATACTGATATTTGACTGTAATTTTATTCAAGAGTCGATAATCAATACACGGCCTCAAAGAGCCATCTTTTTTAGATACAAAGAAAAAACCGGCTCCCAAGGGAGATGAAGAAGGACGAATATGTCCCTTTTCCAGGGACTCCTTAATATATTCTCGCATAGCAGCATGTTCAGGTACAGATAGATTAAATAAACGACCCTTTGGAAATTTACTGCCCGGAATCAGATCTATGGTGCAATCGCAATCTCTGTGAGGAGGTAGTGAACCAAGCTTAGGCTCCTCAAAAACATCACGATAATCAGACAAAAATTCCGGAATCTCAGAGGGAATAGATGACGAAATGGAAACCAAAGGTACGTCCCCATGAGCCCCCTGACATCCCCAGCTTAACACAGACATAGCTTTCCAGTCAAGGACTGGGTTATGAGATTGTAACCATGGTAATCCGAGCACCAAAACGTCATGTAGATTGTACAACACAAGGAAGCGAATCATCTCCTGATGGTCTGGATTCATACGCATAGTCACTTGTGTCCAGTATTGTGGTTTATTACTAGCCAATGGTGTAGAGTCAATACCCTTCAGAGGTATAGGAACTTCCAGAGGCTCTAGATCAAACCCACAGCGCCTGGCAAAGGACCAATCCATTAGACTCAAGGCGGCGCCAGAGTCCACATAGGCATCCGCGGTAATTGACGATAATGAACAAATCAAGGTCACAGACAGAATAAACTTAGACTGTAAAGTGCAAATTGAAATAGACTTATCAACCTTTTTTGTACGTTTAGAGCATGCTGATATAACATGAGTTGAATCACCACAATAGAAGCACAACCCATTCTTTCGCCTAAAATTCTGCCGTTCGCTTCTGGACAGAATTCTATCACATTGCATATTTTCTGGAGCCTTCTCAGAAGACACCGCCAAATGGTGCACAGGTTTGCGCTCCCGCAAACGCCGATCAATCTGAATAGCCATTGTCATGGACTCATTCAGACCTGTAGGTGCAGGGAACCCCACCATAACATCTTTAATGGCATCAGAGAGACCCTCTCTGAAATTCGCCGCCAGGGCGCACTCATTCCACTGAGTAAGCACAGACCATTTACGAAATTTTTGGCAGTATATTTCAGCTTCATCTTGCCCTTGAGATAGGGCCATCAAGGCTTTTTCAGCCTGAATCTCTAAGTTAGGTTCCTCATAAAGCAACCCCAAAGCCAGAAAAAACGCATCCACATTGAGCAACGCAGGATCCCCGGGTGCCAATGCAAATGCCCAGTTTTGAGGGTCACCCCACAGCAAGGAAATTACTATCTTAACCTGCTGTGCGGGATCTCCAGCGGAGCGAGATCTCAGGGAAAGAAATAATTTACAATTATTTTTGAAATTCAGGAAACGAGATCTATCCCCGGAGAAAAATTCTGGTATAGGAATTCTAGGTTCAGATATAGGAGCATGAATAACAAAATCCTGTAAATTTTGAACCTTCGTGGCAAGATTATTCAAACCTGTAACCAAACTCTGAGGATCCATTTTAATCAGGTGAGATCAGAGCCATTCAAGGATTAGAAGGAGAGAGAGAGAGAGAGAGAGACAAAGGCTGCAATTAAAGCAGAAATGCAACTGAGTCAACTAAAAAGCAAGCTCAGAAGAAAAAAAAAAAAAAAAATCTGCAGACTTCTTTTTCTCTCCTTTCTTCTGCCAACGGTTTTAACCCTTGGCCGGCCATACTGTCATGGTTCCCAATGGCAAGGGAACGTCAGAGAACTTAAACTACAGACTAGCTCCTGGGTGATGGAATCTCGAGCTGACCGTGAGCTAAACCTACCACACAACTAACAGTGGCCGGGTGGCGTACCTACGTTTTATTCCTAGACGCCTAGCGCCAGCCGGAGGACTAACTAACCCTAATAGAGGAAAAGACAGACCTGGCTTACCTCTAGGGAAATTCCCCCAAAAAGGAGACAGAAGCCCCCCACATATATTGACGGTGAGTTCAGAGGAAAAGACATACGCAGTATGAAGGTAGGTTCAGCAAAGCGAGGTCCGCTTACTAGATAGCAAGAAGATACAATAGGGAACTTCACGGTCAGCTGAAAACCCTATTAAAATACGATCCCGAAATTACTTTAAGACTCATGTGTCAACTCATGACACCGGAGTGGCAATTTCGGCCCACAAGAGCTTCCAGCTACAGAAAAATAACATAACTGTGAACTGGAACAAAAATGCAAAACAAACTTAGGACTAAGAGTCCAACTTAGCTGATAGTAGTCTAGAAGCAGGAACATGCAACAGAAAGGCTCTGGTTACATTGATGGCCGGCACTAGAATAACTGAGCAGCAAGGCTAAATAGGATACACCCATATCCTGATGGAAACAGGTGAACAGAGAAAGTGAAGCACACAAGTCCAGTACCACCAGTGACCACCGGGGGAGCCCAAAAACCAAATTCACAACAGTCCTCCCACCTCTCCTCCTGCTCGCTCTTTGACCGGTTACAATCTGGCTTCCAACCCCATCACTCAACTGAAACTGCCTTAACTAAAGTCACCAATGACCTACTAACCGCCAAGAGAAAGCGACACTACTCTGTCCTCCTTCTCCTGGACCTGTCTTCTGACTTTGACACTGTGGATCATTCCCTCCTGCTACTGATTCTCTCATCTCTTGGCATCACAGATTTGGCCCTATCCTGGATCTCGTCATACCTAACAGACTGGACATTCAGTGTCTCCCTCTCCCACACCACCTCCTCACCTCGCCCCCTGTCTATCGGTGTTCCTCAAGGCTCAGTCCTAGGGCCCCTGCTCTTCTCCATCTACACCTTCGGTCTGGGACAGCTCATATAATCCCATGGTTTGCAGTATCACCTCTACGCCGATGACACGCAGATCTACCTATCTGGACCTGACCTCACCTCCTTACTTAACGGAATCCCACACTGTCTGTCTGCTATCTCGGTCTTCTTTTCTGCTTGCTTTCTACAACTGAACATGGACAAAACAGAATTCATCATCTTTCCCCCATCTCACTCTACCCCTCCACCAGACCTATCCATCAATGTCAATGGCTGCTCACTCTCCCCAGTCCCACACGCCCGGTGCCTCAGGGTGATCCTCAACTCTGCACTCTCTTTCAAGCCATATATCCAAGCCCTTGCCTCCTCCTGCCGATTCCAACTCAAAAATATTTCCCTGATCCGTGCATTCCTTGACCAAGAAACTGCAAAAATGCATGTGCACGCCCTTATCATTTCCCTCCTTGACTACTGCAACTTCCTGCTCTGTGGCCTCCCCTCTAGCACTCTGACACCACTGCAATCGATCCTACACTCTGCTGTCCGACTAATCCACCTGTCTCCTGGTTATTCCCCAGCTTCTCCTCTCTGTCAAGCCCTTCACTGGCTTCCTATTGCCCAGAGACTACAGTTTAAAACCCTAACCATGGCATACAAAGCCATCCACAACCTGTGTCCTCCATACATCTGTAGACTGAAAAAATGTGATGCACACTGTATACTTGGAGCGAAAGGTGCAGGCTGAACTAACAGTCACAATGTTAATGGAAATACAGCCGCACACATAAAACTTGAAGGTCTATGCAAAAAATATTATTTTATTTGTGCATACAGTCATGACCAAGTGTTCAATAGCATATGAAGGATTTGACAGACAGTAAGTTTTTAGGTTAACTTTTCGACCAAGGCTGGTCTTTGTCAAAACCTCTCTTTAGGTAAAGATAAATGGTGTACCAAGTAGAAAAAGTCCGGTCTGGGCGGTAAATGGGGGAGTCCAGGAGCGCTATGTCCGTCTCCTTGGTGATGCATCTGTGACCTCGTCTCCCGGTACTTACCTAAACGCAACCTTCGATCCTCACAAGATCTCCTTCTCTACTCCCCTCTCATCTCCTCTTCCCACAGTCGCATACAAGATTTCTCTCACGCATCACTCCTACTCTGGAACTCTCTAACACAACACATCATACTCTCGCCTATCACGGAAACCTTCAAAAGGAATCTGAAGACCTGCCTCTTCCAACAAGCCTACAACCTTCAGTGATCCTCTGTCTGCTGAACTGCCACATGACCAACTCTACCCTCTCCTAGTGTATCCTCACCCATCCCCTGCAGACTGTGAGCCTTCGCTGCAGGGTCCTCCCTCCTTCTGTACCTCTTAGTGCCTTGTTTTTCTCATGTTTATTGTACTTGTCTATATTTGCCCCTTTCACATGTAAAGTGCCATGGTGTTGTGAATTCTGTTGTGGGTTCTGCTCTTAGGCTCCCTCCGGTGGTTATAAGTGGTAGTGCTGCTGTTTGTCCTTCACAACAGTCATCAGCTGCTTCCACTTTGGACAGGGCTATTTAGTCTTGCTCCTTCCTTTAGTGAGTGCCAGTTGTCCATTGTTTTCTAGGGACCCACATCTCAGCTTGGTTTCTCCTTCTGGATTGTCCAAATCATCAAAGATAAGTCCTGGCTCTGTTTTTGCAGTCCACATGCGATGGACTTAATTGTTCTGTGAATTGCTATGTTTTTTCTTGTCCAGCTTTGTCTGTGTTAAGATTTACTCAGCCAAGTTGGAAGCTCTGGAGTCACAGAGTTACCCTCCATGCCTTTAGTTAGGTGTGGAGATTTTGTATTCTCTGTGCTGGATTTTGTAGTATTTTTTATACTGACCGCACAGTACTCTTTCCTGTCTTTTCTTTCTAGGTAGCATGGCCTCCTTTGCTAAATTCTGTTTTCAGTCTGCGTTTGTAATTTCCCTCTCCTCTCACAGTCAATATTTGTGGGGGCTGCCTTTCCTTTGGGAATTTTCTCTGAGGCAAGATAGTATTCCTGTTTCTTTCTTTAGGTGTAATTAGTCCTCCAGCCGTGACGAGGTGTCTAGGGAGTGACAGGAACATCCCACGGCTACTTCTAGTTGATGTGTTAAGTTCAGGGTCTGCGGTCAGTATAGAGGCCACCTACTCCAGAGCTCGTCCATGCTGCTCCTAGGCCACCAGTTCATAACAGTACAACTGGCCAACAATGAGTTAACCGCATCTCAAAAGAAGGGAAAGAAAGTGCTGAGCCATTTTTTTTTCTGTACTCTGTTGTGTTTTTTTTCCCTCTTCACTTCTGGGTGGCTCAGGAGTTAGGCGTCGACATGGATGTTCAGGGACTTGCTTCTCGGGTGGATCAACTTGCTGCTAGAGTACAGGGTATTTCTGATTATATCGTGCAGACTCCTGTTTTAGAGCCTAGAATTCCTACCCCCGATCTGTTCTTCGGGGACAGGTCCAAATTTTTGAGCTTTAAAAATAACTGTAAACTGTTTTTTGCTCTTAAGCCCCGTTCCTCTGGTGATCCCATCCAGCAGGTAAAAATTGTCATTTCTCTGTTGCGCGGTGACCCGCAGGATTGGGCATTTTCCCTGGAGTCTGGGAATCCGGCCTTGCTTAGTGTGGACACCTTTTTTCAGGCGCTTGGGTTATTGTATGATGAACCTAACTCTGTAGAGCATGCTGAGAAAACACTTTTGGCCCTGTGTCAGGGTCAAGAAGCGGCAGAGTCATATTGCCAGAAATTCAGAAAATGGTCTGTGCTTACTAAGTGGAATGAGTATGCTTTGGCGGCAATTTTCAGAAAGGGTCTTTCTGAATCTGTTAAAGATGTTATGGTGGGGTTCCCCACGCCTGCAGGTCTGAGTGATTCTATGTCTCTGGCCATTCAAATTGATCGGCGCTTGCGTGAGCGCAGAGTTGTGCACACTATGGCGTTGCCTTCCGAGCGGAGTCCTGAGCCTATGCAGTGTGATAGGATTGTGTCTAGAGCGGAACGCCAAGGATTCAGACGTCAGAATAGGTTGTGCTTTTACTGCGGCGATTCTGCTCATGTTATTTCTGATTGCCCTAAGCGTGCCAAGAGAATCGCTAATTCCATTACTATCAGTACTGTACAACCTAAATTTCTGTTATCTGTGACCCTGATCTGCTCATTATCGTCATTCTCTGTCATGGCATTTGTGGATTCAGGCGCCGCTTTAAATTTAATGAACTTAGAATTTGCCAGACGTTGTGGTTTTTCTTTACAGCCTTTGCGGAGTCCTATCCCTTTGAGGGGGATTGATGCTACACCATTGGCTAAAAATAAACCTCAGTTTTGGACACAGTTAACCATGTGTATGGCGCCAGCCCATCAGGAAGATTGTCGCTTTCTGGTGTTACATAATTTGCATGATGCTGTTGTGCTGGGGTTTCCATGGTTACAGGTACATAATCCGGTGCTGGATTGGAAATCTATGTCTATGACTAGTTGGGGTTGTCAGGGGGTTCACGATGACGTTCCTCTGATGTCAATTTCCTCCTCCCCCTCTTCTGAAATTCCTGAGTTTCTGTCAGATTTCCATGATGTTTTCGATGAGCCCAAGTCCAGTTCCCTTCCATCGCATAGGGACTGTGATTGTGCTATTGATTTGATTCCAGGCTGTAAGTTTCCTAAGGGCCGACTTTTCAACTTGTCTGTGCCTGAACATGCCGCCATGCGGAGCTATGTAAGGGAGTCCTTGGAGAAGGGGCATATTCGGCCATCTTCTTCTCCATTAGGAGCAGGTTTTTTTTTGTTGCCAAGAAGGATGGCTCCTTGAGACCCTGTATTGATTATCGCCTCTTGAATAAGATCACGGTCAAATTCCAATACCCTTTGCCTTTGCTTTCTGATTTGTTTGCCAGAATTAAGGGGGCTAGTTGGTTTACTAAGATTGACCTTCGAGGGGCATATAATCTGGTTCGTATTAAGCAGGGTGACGAATGGAAAACTGCGTTTAATATGCCCGAGGGCCATTTTGAGTATCTTGTGATGCCATTCGGACTCTCTAATGCCCCATCTGTGTTTCAGTCCTTCATGCATGATATTTTTCAGAATTATCTTGATAAATTCATGATTGTATATTTGGATGATATTTTGATTTTTTCAGATGATTGGGAGGCTCATGTGAAACAAGTTAGGATGGTATTTCAGGTCCTTCGTGACAATGCCTTGTTTGTGAAGGGGTCTAAGTGCCTCTTTGGAGTACAGAAGGTTTCTTTTTTGGGCTTCATTTTTTCTCCATCATCTATTGAAATGGATCCGGCTAAGGTTCAGACAATTCATGATTGGATCCAGCCCACATCCGTGAACAGCCTTCAGAAATTTTTGGGCTTTGCTAATTTTTATCGCCGTTTCATTGCCAACTTCTCCAGTGTGGTTAAACCCCTGACCGATTTGACGAGGAAGGGCGCTGATGTAGCTAATTGGTCCTCTGAGGCCGTTTCTGCCTTTCAGGAGCTTAAGCGCCGATTTCCTTCTGCCCCTGTGTTGCGTCAGCCGGATGTTTCTCTTCCTTTTCAGGTTGAGGTTGACGCTTCTGAGATTGGGGCAGGGGCCGTTTTGTCTCAGAGGAATTCTGATGGTTCCTTGATGAAACCGTGTGCCTTCTTTTCTCGAAAGTTTTCGCCTGCGGAACGCAATTATGATGTCGGCAATCGTGAGTTGTTGGCTATGAAGTGGGCATTTGACGAGTGGCGACATTGGCTTGAGGGGGCCAAGCACCGTATTGTGGTCTTGACCGATCATAAGAATCTGATTTACCTCGAGTCTGCCATACGGCTGAATCCTAGACAGGCCCGATGGTCCCTGTTTTTCTCCCGTTTTGATTTTGTTGTCTCGTATCTTCCAGGTTCTAAGAATGTTAAGGCTGATGCCCTCTCTAGGAGTTTCTTGCCTGATTCCCCTGGGATTCTTGAGCCGGTTGGTATTCTTAAGGAGGGGGTGATTCTTTCTGCCATCTCCCCTGATTTGCGACGGGCTCTTCAGGAGTTTCAGGCTGATAAACCTGTTCGCTGTCCAGCGGGGAAACTGTTTGTTCCTGACAGATGGACTAGTAAAGTGATTTCCGAGGTTCACTGTTCTGTGTTGGCTGGCCATCCTGGGATTTTTGGTACCAGAGATTTGGTTAGTAGGTCCTTTTGGTGGCCTTCTTTGTCACGGGATGTGCGTTCTTTTGTGCAGTCCTGTGGGACTTGTGCGCGGGCCAAACCTTGCTGCTCCCGCGCCAGTGGTTTGCTTTTGCCTTTGCCGGTCCCTGAGAGGCCTTGGACGCATATTTCTATGGATTTTATTTCAGATCTTCCTGTTTCCCAGAGAATGTCTGTTATCTGGGTGGTCTGTGACCGGTTTTCTAAGATGGTTCATTTGGTACCTTTGCCTAAGTTGCCTTCCTCTTCTGAGTTGGTTCCGTTGTTTTTTCAGCATGTGGTTCGTTTACATGGCATTCCGGAGAATATTGTGTCCGATAGAGGTTCCCAGTTTGTTTCTAGGTTTTGGCGGTCCTTTTGTGCTAAGCTGTGCATTGATTTGTCTTTTTCTTCCGCATTTCATCCTCAGACAAACGGCCAAACCGAGCGAACTAACCAGACTTTGGAAACTTATTTGAGATGCTTTGTGTCTGCCGATCAGGATGATTGGGTGGCTTTCTTGCCATTGGCCGAGTTTGCCCTTAATAATCGGGCTAGTTCTGCTACCTTGGTGTCACCATTCTTTTGTAATTCTGGGTTTCATCCTCGTTTTTCTTCAGGGCAGGTTGAGTCTTCTGATTGTCCTGTGGTTGACAGGTTGCAGCAGATTTGGGCTCATGTTGTGGACAATTTGGTGTTGTCTCAGGAGGAGGCTCAGCATTTTGCCAACCGTCGTCGGCGTGTGGGTTCCCGGCTTCGGGTTGGGGATTTGGTCTGGTTGTCTTCTCATCATGTTCCTATGAAGGTTTCTTCCCCGAAGTTCAAGCCTCGGTTTATTGGTCCTTATAGGATTTCTGAGATTATCAATCCAGTGTCTTTTCGTTTGGCCCTTCCAGCCTCTTTTTCCATCCATAATGTTTTTCATAGGTCTTTGTTGCGGAAATATGTGGTGCCCGTGGTTCCCTCTGTTGATCCTCCTGCCCCGGTGTTGATTGATGGGGAGTTGGAGTATGTTGTGGAGATCTTGGATTCTCGTTTTTCTAGACGGAGGCTTCAGTATCTTGTCAAGTGGAAAGGTTATGGCCAGGAGGATAATTCTTGGGTTGTTGCCTCCGATGTTCATGCTGACGATTTGGTTCGTGCCTTCCATTTGGCTCGTCCGGATCGGCCTGGGGGCTCTGGTGAGGGTTCGGTGACCCCTCCTCAAGGGGGGGGGGGTACTGTTGTGAATTCTGTTGTGGGTTCTGCTCTTAGGCTCCCTCCGGTGGTTATAAGTGGTAGTGCTGCTGTTTGTCCTTCACAACGGTCATCAGCTGCTTCCACTTTGGACAGGGCTATTTAGTCTTGCTCCTTCCTTTAGTGAGTGCCAGTTGTCCATTGTTTTCTAGGGACCCACATCTCAGCTTGGTTTCTCCTTCTGGATTGTCCAAATCATCAAAGATAAGTCCTGGCTCTGTTTTTGCAGTCCACATGCGGTGGACTTAATTGTTCTGTGAATTGCTATGTTTTTTCTTATCCAGCTTTGTCTGTGTTAAGATTTACTCAGCCAAGTTGGAAGCTCTGGAGTCACAGAGTTACCCTCCATGCCTTTAGTTAGGTGTGGAGATTTTGTATTCTCTGTGCTGGATTTTGTAGTATTTTTTATACTGACCGCACAGTACTCTTTCCTGTCTTTTCTTTCTAGGTAGCGTGGCCTCCTTTGCTAAATTCTGTTTTCAGTCTGCGTTTGTAATTTCCCTCTCCTCTCACAGTCAATATTTGTGGGGGGCTGCCTTTCCTTTGAGAATTTTCTCTGAGGCAAGATAGTATTCCTGTTTCTTTCTTTAGGTGTAATTAGTCCTCCGGCCGTGACGAGGTGTCTAGGGAGTGACAGGAACATCCCACGGCTACTTCTAGTTGATGTGTTAAGTTCAGGGTCTGCGGTCAGTATAGAGGCCACCTACTCCAGAGCTCGTCCATGCTGCTCCTAGGCCACCAGTTCATAACACATGGAATAAATGGCACTATAAAAATGGATAATAATAATAATTCCTTGAAGAGTGAATCTTTTTGTTTATTTTTTTAAACTTTTAAAAGTAAACTTTTTTCATTTATTACTCATGAACCTATGCAAACCTAACCTTGTCAGTAATACACTATAGTACCATATATGCTTCCTTCTCTCTTATTTACCATCCTGAAAGTGTTATGTAAACTAGCTTCTTTGTGCTCCTTTAGAAGCTGTTCTGAACTGCTGCTCGAGCAAGAATTCTTACTAAACATGATATACAAACATTTTCCTTGTCTGTGGTTCTCTGCTGCCCTTCCCCTATGCTCAATGTTTGTAAATAGGGATTCAGTGCAGATTTTTGCTAGAGCAGCAGTGCAAAGCAGCTTCTAAAAGAGCAGTGAAAACACCAATATTGGCAAAAAAGAAGGAAAACAAGATAATGGAATTTATTTTTCAATATTGTTGAATAATTAGGCAATAGATACAATTTAAGTGCTCTTTAATAACTCAATATCTAACCAGTATTTGTTTGAAAGTATTGCTTACCTTCTTGAGCTAAAACAGAACCTGGTGAAAAAAAAAGAAGAAAAGAAAGTGTTTAATAAAGCAAATATATAAATAAGAAATTGATGGAGGTGCAAACATCTGCTGCCAAATTTAAAGTATATAATATGTGAGAAGACACCGAACAGGAAGTGCTACGCCTCAAAGCTCAGGTTTATTTAGTAAGTGTCCAGTCTTGTGGTTATCTAACTAATCATGTCTTGCATGGTCTGCAAAATTCATAAACTGGATGGCAGAAAGGTATAGTGACTATACATTACAAAATATGTGGCCGCTTTTAGTACGGAGGGTAGAGAGTCACCTTAAATTAAAGAAACACTCCATCCAAACTGTATCAACCAGATACTATTTGTTCAATCTTTTCATTATTATTTTTTTAATTATTTTTCTTTCTGAAAATTGCCATGAATTTCTTTTTTCAATTTTACAACTGTATTTTTATATATTTATTTACACTTATTTGTTGAAATATTCAACTGAATTTCTTTTCAATTATTCAAAAATTTTTATTTATTTACTTATTTATTTTACTCTTATTTGTATAAACATTCATTTGTTTCCATATAGGAAACCCATAAAAATGCCCAGAGCCTAAAATACCTAGATCTTGCTGAATTTAAGAAAAAAATAAAAGCAACTGATTCTATATTATTACTTTTATAAATTAAATTAAAAAAAAATGTAAATTATAAAAATGCAACAAGAACAAGAAAAAATAACCCCTTCATGAACTTTGACAAACATGTACTTCAAAGGTCAAGTCCTTGCCTTTGATGCGGGCTCGCACGCTGAGCCTGCATCTTTCTCGACACATGATGGCTGATGAATTATTTTTATGGGGAAAAAAAAAAGCCCAATAAACAATGATCATGAGAGTTGCTCCCGGTCACTGGTTTGCCGTTTTTCATGGTGGCCAATTTCTGATTGTCCCAGTCCCGGCTCCATTATAATAAATGTGATCTCATTGGTAACAATGTTACAAAATATCTTCACCCACAATATCTCTATAATCGCTTCTCCAAACACAGCAGAAGGGGAGATCCGTACAATTTGGGAAGTGTAACTGCCAAAAATGCATGTTTCTCCTTTTCATTTCATGGGGCAGAAATTTTAGGAGTTTCTGATATCTTCTCCAAACCTCCCACTTCTTCAGTATTTATAATAGTTATTATTTCTGCATTTTTCATAAATGATGATGAATAAGAAGTTGCCACAACTGTAAAAAAAAAATGCTTTTTGGTGCGGTTTTATCGCTGTTTCGAATTGGGTTTTCAGTGCTTTTTTTAAGGTTTTTTTATGCATTTTCAATTACAATAGAGAATATTTTTTTACATGTTTCTGCTGCAAAAATCTTGTCAGAAAATGTATCAAAATCCACAATTAAAAAAAAAGTATTTCAAAAACATGATTTTTGCAAGCAGAAAACACCCAAAGAATTGATATGATTCAACATTGTGAATGGTTGCTTGCTGCAATCAGATTTAAAGCATTTTTCATGCGGATTTTGGCACAGAATCCGCTCTTTAAAATTCTGTGTGTGCATCTCCTTACACATCGCGCCACAAAACAATATGCTGTTTAGTCCCTAATACAAAATAATGTAATATATATGATAGAAACTGTCATTTCCATTGTTTTATGTATTTAGAAAGACATTTCCAGAGCTAATTTTGGCCTTCAGGACACGACAAATGTTTTATCCTTTTCTTTGGCCATAAGGATACGTGCGCACAAAGGGATTTTTTAACTTTTTTTTTTTTTAGCATGTCTACATAAGAGAAAAAAAAATGTTTCAGAACCGCTTGACTGTTCCTTTTATATTGTAAAAAATGACGCTCAAACAAGGGAACGTAAGAACAGCGAAAAAGCGCTGTTCTTATGTTCTTACGTTCCCTTTTTTTGAGCGTCATTTTTGTTTTCAGTTTCAGATGTTCATGTGTTTATTCAAGTCACTTCCTTGAAGAATCTCCTGCTCCAAACTGAGCGCTGTTCAATCCAAAACACTTTAAAAAAATGATTTAAGTCTGCATGCATACTAAGCTTTTTTCAGAGTTTTTGGAGCAGAAACTCTCTAAATCCTCCGCCAAATATCGAAACTCTGCAAAAACTTTTCTGCTCAGTTTCTGCTCTAAAAACTCTGCAAAAAAAGACGAATACCCTAAAGCCGCTTAAGGAAATGCATTACTAAACAAAAACCTCCTCCAAAAACTCCCCAAAAACGTGGGCACACTACGTCTTTAAGACGTTGATGACCAGCCCAGGTTTTTCTTGGCAGCTCTGCCATCATTTTCCGGCATCTTTTTTGGTTTAAATTTTTATTAGTGATCGGCTCCTGAGGAATAATTTTTTTTTTTAACTGCTTCTGAACCTTGAAATAGTTAAAACCTAAAACAAGTAATAAAACACTTAACAAGTGCAAACAGACAACACAGGGACTGATTGTAAGCTTGTCTGACCATGTGCTTAGGCTAAGTTTGCATGTTGCATATTTGGTCCAGATTAAATCTCTTCTACACATTGGGGATAATTTTTGGACTCGAATTAACTTGGATTTCAAAGTCACCAGGACATTAAATCTGCACCAAATCTGCAACGATATAAGACAAGCACAGTAGAAAAATCTACTGTTAATGTTTCATCTGTATATTTTTAGGGTACAAATAACTTTTCGATCACCTTGTTACAATGGGTTTTTGTTTAGGAGGTTGGGATGAACTTTTTTGTTTGACATTTATGAGATAGGAAACATTGAGGGTTTTTTATTTCCTTTTTTCAAAATTTTTAAATAATTTAAGAATTGGTGATAATAATCTATTTGGTTGATAGGGTTACAACATATGGCTGCCATTGGATAATGTTTTCAAAAAGTTTCCAAAAGTTTCCATAACTTTCTTGCAGGTCAGATTTCAGTTTTGTAACAAGACTTTCCTGTCTAGTGTAGACCGGTAATCAACGAAAAGACTGGCAATACTCAAAGCAAGTTGACATTAGACAAAACCCCTTTAAATGTAGTCAGTTTGTCTGACAATTGTAGCACCTCCCCTTTATCGCCTGTTGTCACCGATTATGCATTATCAAGCAGCCCCCATTCCCATTCTACACCATACTGTAGGTCAACTATATTCCTTCATGGGGCTTCTAGAAGGGTTGACCACCCGAGAGTAAGAATCGTGGGCGGAAAATGATTTCTGTCCCGTCATCGGAAACTACAGACACATTATTGTATTTTGTTGATTTTACAGAATTTTATTTGCACGTTATGTTGAGTAATTTCCAAACTTTTTTTAGAGTCTCATAAATTAGGGGAAGTGAATGATTCGTTGTTGTTTTTTTTTTTGTGGACACGATTTCAGCATGATAAAACAACTGATAAAATAAACTTGTAAAGAAAAGATTTAAGAAAATCTACATTCACTGAAAAAATTAACTATTTGGTAAATATTTTAAATCTATAAGAAAGTTTAATTGTTTTGTTTTTGTATTCAAACATGCTGCATTCTCACACGGTGGATGACACGATCTGTCTACTTCCTCGAGGCCACATCTCATCTCCACTGGCCCCGATTGTTAGGAATACATTGTAACGTTTTTCCAGCTTGTCCATGGCCACCAATTAGTCTCAGAGGTCTTCATCTGAAGGGTATGTTCACACTGAGTCTAATTTCTGAGTTTTTGGAGAAGTTCTTGAGAAGTTTTGAGGAGGATTTTGGAGAGTTTCCACAAAAAAACTCAACCGAACCTTAATGGTGGTATTGCAGTTCGTTCCTACTTACCTTGGTGGACCTGAGCTGCAGTACCAGATATGACCTGTAGACAAGTGTGGCGCTGTTTTGGAAAGAAGGAAGCCATTTGTTTCTAATCTTAGGCAAGTCCTTCTAAATATCCGAAGAGCTGAACCCCAAGACTTTGTCTATTTCTTACTGTTCCATTCACCATCTTCTTCTTATAACAACAGTCCTGCTTTTAGGGACTGTCCACAAACCAAATCTTGAGTCTTCAATCATGCTGTAAGACCACATCCTAATCCCACCCTTTTTTTGCGTTAGAACAATAATTGGAACATCAAGATAGAAAGTGGCAAATTCACGACAACAGCAATTTCTCTCCCAGTCCTGGTTGACTTATCACTTTTATCCAGATTTCTATTAACCAACTTTAATAGTTATGATTGATCATGATACATTCAGTCATATTGTTTATTCCAGAGTCAAAACTTTGATGCGAATCTGCTCCCAACAAGATATGGAGATTAGTAACTCTATCATCCAAACCAGTGAAAATTTTACCCAAATTTTCTTTACTAAAACCTTTGTTCCAAAGAGATGGTTACACAGATTGATCAAAGTATTGACTCACGATTCCATTTATATCCACATCAGTAAGCGGAGAAACAAATTTTCAAACGTTTCTAGGAGATTGTCCACATTTTTACAGTTGATCAGAGATATCATTAACACATTTTTGGGTTCCTAATTTTTAGGGACCTTTATGTATCAAGTGTCGCCGTATCGTATGTATCATATAATTCTTCTATGAGCTTTTGCATGAATTAGAGGGTTAACCCTAACCCTGAGTAATCCTTCATGAGCCCCATGAGTAATCCCTTCCTGACCATAACTAGGTGGTCAGGATAAATCATATCTACTCATAGAAGATGAGATACCAGATTAGAGTGGAGGTACTCAACATGAAGGATAGATATTAGATAGAGATAGATATCAGAGAGATAATATCCAAAGAGTGCTCCTCCAATAAGTGATATCAGGTGCCAGGTATCGGAAGAGGGCTATCGTCTTTGGGATATTATCTATAGTAGACCTAGTTGAGGTCAGACTTGGATTTCGCACCCTCAGAATGTTCTTCTATTTTCTAGATAGATAATTAGATATATGATAGATATTAGGAATGACTTACCCAGTATTGTTGTTAGGGACAAGAAGAAGACGAGTACTGGCGCAGACATCTTTCCTCAGGTGGGACCTTATACTAGAAGTTGAGGGTGTCTTCACCCCAACATTGACCACTCTCGAGTGGCTGCAGCCGGTGTCCCTTCTAAATCTGCTCTAATTCTGACTTTTCATTGTGAAACCGATGTGTGCATTACTGAACGTCCTTCTTACAAGAGGAAGTGTGTGTGCTCATTACGAGATGCGCTCCTTGGTAGAGGACCCTAAGCTCTGGCCAGAAGAGGAAAGGCTGAGTTACAAAACCACATCTTGAGCTTTGCTCAATAACTGTTAGTGTTGGAGGACGGGTTCCTGTAAACCCAGGGGTTATTCACTGCATGGAGATGCCCTAACTATTAGGGTCCCTGCAATACTCCCTGGGCCCATTCATGCTGGTGACCCTAGGAGGACAACTCAGGATGGCTCACCAGGTGGCACAAGGACAACCACCACCGGCTGGACATTCACAACCCATCTGATGTTGTGTGGTTATTGGTATAGATTCCTCTTGAGGTGTTGTGTCCCAGATTGTGCCTTTCACTTCCCCATCAGCTCAACTTTTGCTTCATTTTACCTTTAATATAAAAGGGATCCTGATAAATCTTTGTTGATCGTCTTAGGCCCCATCCTCGTCTATGGGAACTTAAAGGGAAAATTCTCCCAAAGTGTAAAATCAGCCTTTTATTAGTGAATGAGAGAGAAAGGTAAAGTTTTTAATTCTCAGATGTATTCAGATATCTCTCATCTGCTGTTTCAGTGATGGGAAAATCTGTCTTCACTGTAGACAGATTTTACCCTTTAATTAAGAAAAAAATCTGTCTAGGCGGAGACAGGAGCACTTTTCTCTAATAACATATATTACAAAGTTTCTCAATTTCATCTGTATCATTGATTTATGGAGGAAAAAAGTGAAACTGACAGCTACCCTTTAACCCCTTCCCAACATATTACATCATATGCCGGTTCCCTGACTTTCATGCTGAGCCTACATCATTCCTGGCAGATGATGGCAGATTTAATCCTTTTTTTTATGCAGGCTCCGGCAATGAGCCCGCATCTTTTCAATAACAGACAATCAAAAGATCATATCTACGCCAAAATGGTATCGATAAAAACATCAGCTCGGCGAGCAAACAAATAAGCCCTCACCCAACCCCAGATCATGAAATATGGAGATGCTATTGGTCTCGGAAAATGGCGCCATTATTTATTTTATTTTTTTACAAATTTTGGACTTTTTTTTCACCACTTAAATAAAAAAGAACCTAAACATGTTTGGTGTCTATGAACTTGTAATGACCTGGAGAATAATAATATCAGGTCAGTTTTAGCATTTAGTGAACCTAGCAGAAAAGCCAAACAAAAAAACAAGTGCGGGATTGCACTTTTTTTGCAAATTTCACCGCATTCGGAACTTTTTTCCCGTTTTCCAGTACACAACACGGTAAATCCAATGGTGTCGTTCAAAAGTACAACTCGTCCTGCAAAAAACCATCCCTCACATGGCCATATATATATATTTGGGCTCTTTGCTGACTATCAGATGGTGAATTCTTTGCTCTGGGTGGAAGTCCCCTTTAACCCCTTAATCCCATATGACGTACTATCCCGTCAAGGTGATCTGGGACTTAATTCCCAGTGACGGGATAGTACGTCATAGCCGATCGGCCGCGCTCACGGGGGGAGCGCGGCCGATCGCGTCCGGGTGTCAGCTGCCTATCGCAGCTGACATCCGGCACTATGTGCCAGGAGCGGTCACGGACCGCCCCCGGCACATTAACCCCCGGCACACCGCGATCAAACATGATCGCGGTGTACCGGAGGTACAGGGAAGCATCGCGCAGGGAGGGGGCTCCCTGCGTGCTTCCCTGAGACGATCGGTACAAGGGAATGTACTCACCTTGTACCGAGCGTCTCCTCCCTGCAGGTCCCGGATCCAAAATGGCCGTGGGGCTGCATCCGGGTCCTGCAGGGAGTACTTCCGGGTCTGGAGCAGGCTGCAGATGAAAGCTGCAGCCTGCAGCGATGTGAGTGAGAGCGCCGATCTGATAGAGTGCTATGCAAACTATCAGATCGGCGATCTGTGATGTCCCCCCCGGGACAAAGTAAAAAAGTTTAAAAAAAATTTCCACATGTGTAAAAAAAAAAAAAAATAATTCCTAAATAAAGAAGAAAAAAAAATATATATTATTCCCATGAATACATTTCTTACCTAAAAAAAAAAAAAAAACCCAATAATAGTACACATATTTAGTATCGCCGCATCCGTAACGACCCAACCTATAAAACTGTCCCACTAGTTAACCCCTTCAGTGAACACCGTAAGAAAAAAAAAAACGAGCCAAAAAACAACGCTTTATTATCATACCGCCAAACAAAAAGTGAAATAACACGCGATCAAAAAGACGGATATAAATAACCATGGTACCGCTGAAAACGTCATCTTGTCCCGCAAAAAAAGAGCTGCGATATAGCATCATAACCAAAAAAATAAAAAAGTTATAGTCCTCAGAATAAAGCGATGCCAAAATAATTATTTTTTCTATAAAATAGCTTTTATCGTATAAAAGCGCCAAAACATAAAAAAATGATATAAATGAGATATCGCTGTAATCGTACTGACCTGACGAATAAAACTGCTTTATCAATTTTACCAAATGTGGAACGGTATAAACGCCTCCCCCAAAAGAAATTCATGAATAGCTGGTTTTTGGTCATTCTGCCTCACAAAAATCGGAATAAAAAGTGATCAAAAACTGTCACATGTCCGAAAATGTTACCAATAAAAACGACAACTCGTCCCGCAAAAAACAAGACCTCAAATGACTCTGTGGACCAAAATACGGAAAAATTATAGGTCTCAAAATGTGGAGACGCAAAAACTTTTTTGCTATAAAAAGCGTCTTTTAGTGTGTGACAGCTGCCAATCATAAAAATCCGATATAAAAAACGCTATAAAAGTAAATCAAACCCCCCTTCATCACCCCCTTAGTTAGGGAAAAATAATAAAATTAAAAAAATTTATTTATTTTCATATGCCCATTAGGGCTAGGGTTAGGGCTAGGGTTAGGGTTAGGGTTAGGGCTAGGGCTAGGGTTAGGGTTAGGGCTAGGGTTAGGGCTAGCGTTAGGGCTAGGGTTAGGGCTAGGGTTAGGGCTAGTATTAGGGTTAGGGCTAGGGTTAGGGTTAGGGTTGGGGCTAGGGTTGGAGCTAAAGTTAGGGTGGGGCTAAAGTTAGGGATAGGGTTGGGGCTAAAGTTAGGGTTGGGGATAAAGTTAGGGTTAGGGTTTGGATTACATTTACGGTTGGGATTAGGGTTGGGATTAGAATTAGGGATGTGTCAGGGTTAGGGGTGTGGTTAGGGTTACAGTTGGGATTAGGGTTAAGGGTGTGTTTGGATTAGTTTCAGGTAGAATTGGGGAGTTTCCACTGTTCAGGCACATCAGGGGCTCTCCAAACGCGACATGGCGTCCAATCTCAATTCCAGACAATTCTGCGTTGAAAAAGTAAAACAGTGCTCCTTCCCTTCCGAGCTCTCCCGTGCGCCCAAACAGGGGTTTACTCCAACATATGGGGCATCAGCGTACTCAGGACAAATTGGACAACAACTTTTGGGGTCCAAGTTCTCTTGTTATCTCTGGGAAAATAAAAATTTGGGGGGCTAAAAATCATTTTTGTGGGAAAAAAGGATTTTTTATTTTCACGGCACTGCGTTGTAAACTGTAGTGAAACACTTGGGGGTTCAAAGCTCTCAAAACATATCTAGATAAGTTCCTCGGGAGGTCTAGTTTCCAATATGGGGTCACTTGTGGGGGGTTGTACTGTTTGGGTACATCAGGGGCTCTGCAAATGCAACGTGACGCCTGCAGACCAATCCATCTAAGTCTGCATTCCAAATGGCGCTCCTTCCCTTCCGAGCTCTGCCATGCGCCCAAACAGTGGTTCCCCCCCACATATGGGGTATCAGCGTACTCAGGACAAATTGGACAACAACTTTTGGAGTCCAATTTATCCTGTTACCCTTGTGAAAATACAAAACTGGGGGCTAAAATATCATTTTTCTGAAAAAAAAAAAAATTATTTTCACGGCTCTGCGTTATAAACTGTAGTGAAACACTTGGGGGTTCAAAGCTCTCAAAACACATCAAGATAAGTTCTTTAGGGGGTCTACTTTCCAAAATGGTGTCAATTGTGGGGGTTTTCAATGTTTAGGCACATCAGGGGCTCTCCAAACGCAACATGGCGTCCCATCTCAATTCCAGTCAATTTTGCATTGAAAAGTCAAACGGCGCTCCTTCCCTTCCGAGCTCTGCCATGCGCCCAAACAGTTGTTTACACCCACATATGGGGTATCAGCGTACTCAGGACAAATTGCACAACAATTTTTGGGGTCCAATTTCTTCTCTTACCCTTGGGAAAATAAAAAATTGGGGGCGAAAAGATCATTTTTGTGAAAAAATATGATTTTTTATTTTTACGGCTCTGCATTATAAACTTCTGTGAAGCACTTGTTGGGTCAAAGTGCTCACCACACATCTAGATAAGTTCCTTAAGGGGTCTACTTTCCAAAATGGTGTCACTTGTGGGGGGTTTCAATGTTTAGGCACATCAGGGGTTCTCCAAACGCAACATGGCGTCCCATCTCAATTCCAGTCAATTTTGCATTGAAAAGTCAAATGGCGCTCCTTCGCTTCCGAGCTCTGTCATGTGCCCAAAAAGTGGTTTACCCCCACATGTGGGGTATCGGCGTACTCAGGACAAATTGTACAACAACTTTTGTGGTCCATTTTCTCCTGTTTACTTGGTAAAATAAAACAAATTGGAGCTGAAGTAAATTTTGTGTGAAAAAAAGTTAAATGTTCATTTTTATTTAAACATTCCAAAAATTCCTGTGAAACACCTGAAGGGTTAATAAACTTCTTGAATGTGGTTTTGAGCACCTTGACGGGTGCAGTTTTTAGAATGGTGTCACACTTGGTTATTTTCTATCATATAGACCCCTCAAAATGACTTCAAATGAGATGTGGTCCCTAAAAAAAAATGGTGTTGTAAAAATGAGAAATTGCTGGTCAACTTTTAACCCTTATAACTCCCTAACAAAAAAAAACGTTGGTTCCAAAATTGTGCTGATGTAAAGTAGACATGTGGCAAATGTTACTTATTAAGTATTTTGCGTGACGTATCTCTGTGATTTAAGGGCATAAAAATTCAAAGTTGGAAAATTGTGAAATTTTCAAAATTTTTGCCAAATTTCCATTTTTTCACAAATAAACACAAGTTATATCGAATAAATTTTACAACTAACATGAAGTACAATATCTCACGAGAAAACAATGTCAGAATCGCCAAGATCTGTTGAAGCGTTCCAGAGTTATAACCTCATAAAGGGACAGTGGTCAGAATTGTAAAAATTGGCCCGGTCATTAACGTGCAAACCACCCTCGGGGCTTAAGGGGTTAAATACCACTGAATAGCACACAGCAGTGCTGCAGTGTAGTAACGCCTGCCTAGCACCCACCCGGCTCCACTACATGCGAAAACCACACACATCCTGCAGCCATTGTGTCACACATCTAGTGTTGCCTCCGCTAAGCAAATAAGGTGGCGATACGAGGTTAGAGTAATCAGACCTGCGGAGAGCAGCACGTCTCATGACCAGAGACTGAGCGGAGCACGATGTCTGCAGCTCTACACACACAGAGAAGAACACGGAGCAGAGTCTTGTGATGAGTGACTCAGGACAAACACCTCTCATCTTACACAACAACTGCACAAGGAAAGCAGATAAATGTCTGACAGCGATATTCCAACATGGCCCCGACATATGGAGGACACAGGAGGCGAGGGGACGCTGCCCACAGAATAATACGCCATTGTAATCCAGTGTCTACAGAGCTGGAAACCCGTAATGGTGTATAGAGACGAGGGAGAAAGGGGTCACTGCCCATCAATAACCCAAATACATTACTGATCCTGAGTTACATCCTGTATTATACTCCAGAGCTGCACTCACTATTCTGCTGGTGCAGTCACTGTGTACATACATTACATTACTGATCCTGAGTTACATCCTGTATTATACTCCAGAGCTGCACTCACTATTCTGCTGGTGCAGTCACTGTGTACATACACCACATTACTGATCCTGAGTTACATCCTGTATTATACCCCAGAGCTGCACTCACTATTCTGCTGGTGCAGTCACTGTGTACATACATTACATTACTGATCCTGAGTTACATCCTGTATTATACCCCAGAGCTGCACTCACCATTCTGCTGGTGCAGTTACTGTGTACATACATTACATTACTGATCCTGAGTTACATCCTGTATTATACTCCAGAGCTGCGCTCACTATTCTGCTGGTGCAGTCACAGTGTACATACATTACATTACTGATCCTGAGTTACATCCTGTATTATACTCCAGATCTGCACTCACTATTCTGCTGGTGCAGTCACTGTGTACATACATTACATTACTGATCCTGAGTTATATCCTGTATTACACCCCAGAGCTGCACTCACTATTCTGCTGGTGCAGTCACTGTGTACATACATTACATTACTGATCCTGCATTACATCCTGTATTGTACTCCAGAGCTGCACTCACTATTCTGCTGGTGCAGTCACTGTGTACATACATTACATTACTGATCCTGAGTTACATCCTGTATTGTACTCCAGAGCTGCACTCACTATTCTGCTGGTGCAGTCACTGTGTACATACATTACATTACTGATCCTGAGTGTCATGTCGGACGCTGTTCACACTAGGGCGTCTGCCTTTAAATAGTTCTGCTGAACATTGGGCGTCGCCGATTATAGCTTCTGCCTTGTGCTTGGTTATGTCGGTCTGGAGTGGTGGTCTAGGAGAAAGAGTTTCATATCTGGTGGTGTATTTCCCTTTGTCATATTTTCTTCTTCCTATATTTGTATTTGTTTTGCCCTGAGCATTTATAGTGTATTCCTGTGTGACTGCTGCGTGGTGTATATTTTCCGTTATCCTTGTCTGTGCTAACTGTGGGTATTGGTGTGGTCTCCTCACTGGGTGGTGGGTTGTGGTTTCAGCTTAGGGTTGAAACAGGAGACAGGGTGAGGATGGAGGCCCAGACATGCACACCATCAGTGTAAACTCTGGGAGAGGGTCAGTCAGGGTTTCCCTAGTCTAAGGGAAATCGCAGGGGCCCGGGTTGTTAGCTTTTGCCTACCTAGGTCCCCGTGACATTATAATTGGCCAGTATTATTTGAATTCCATGGATCCCATTACTTCCATAACCCGCCAGTTGGAGGCGCTGTCCCTACAGGTCAATGAGTTGAGGGGGGCAGTGCAGCAACAGGGACTAGTAGTATCTAATATGCAAGCTGAAGCGACAGGTAGAGTTGCTGAGCCTAAGTTTCCTTTACCTGAAAAGTTTGCTGGGGAAAGCATTTGTTCGTGAAGCTTGCAAACTATATTTTCGTATGCAAACATAAGGAAAAAAGGAGTACCAAACTACCCAAAAGTAAAATCTAGTATTTATTAGTCATAAATATATAACATCAAAGTGTAAAAAATAAAATAATAATGTAAATCAGAAAAGTACCATGGACAAACGGATTAAAAGTGAAGGACACAGACAGAAATCAACCAAATTGCGTCATGTGGACAGGACCAGGGAGAAATAACATTATATAAATTCTTAAATCTACCACCGGTTACATGGAGAGATCCAGGGTAAAAGCCACATAGATCACCACAATTGTGGCCCACAACTAGGTATCCAGAACTCAAATGTGACAGTAAAAACAATAGTGTCTCACCCAAGTAGGTCCGTGCACGGACAATTTCTCCGTTTGGCCTGAGGCTGCTGTGCACGCATTTGAATTTCTTAAGAACAGTTTTGTTTCGGCTCCCAGTCTTGTGCAACCAGACGTATCAAAACCTTTTGTCGTGGAAGTCGATGCGTCTGAGGTTGGTGTGGGGGCGGTACTATCACAAGGCTCATCCTTGAGCGATTTGCGTCCATGCGCCTATTTCTCCAAGAAACTGTCGTCCGCCGAACGTAACTACGATATCGGCAACAGGGAGTTGTTGGCAATCAAGTTGGCCTTTGAGGAATGGCGACACTTCTTGGAGGGGTCGGTTCATCAGGTTACTGTTATTACCGACCATAAGAATTTGCTTTATTTGGAGTCTGCCAAGCGTCTATCTCCCAGGCAGGCTCACTGGGCATTGTTTTTCACGCGGTTCAACTTTGTTGTTACTTACAGACCTGGGTCTAAAAACACTAAGGCAGATGCTCTGTCCAGGTGTTTTCCGGGGGGAGAACCTCGGGAAGATCCGGTACCCATCCTCCAAAAGGGTGTTGTGGTTTCGGCTCTCACAACCGAGGTTGAGGCTGAGATTGCCGAGGCTCAGGAGGAGGTACCATCTGAGCTTCCCATCAACAAATCGTTTGTACCGCTTCATCTCCGCTTAAAGGTTTTGGCGGAGCATCATGATGCTGTCCTGGCTGGCCATCCAGGGGTTAGGGGTACTTTGGAGTTGGTGTCACGTCGGTTTTGGTGGCCCAAAATCCGACAGGACGTGGTCTCATACGTGTCAGCTTGCACCACGTGCGCTAGGGCTAAGACGCCCCGCTCCCGTCCTGTTGGCACACTACTTCCTCTCGAGGTACCTAGTAAGCCATGGACAGGGATCTCCATGGATTTTATCACGGACTTGCCCTCCTCAGCTGGGAAAACGGTCATCTTGGTGATTGTTGATCGGTTCTCAAAAATGTCGCACTTTGTGTCTTTGCCTTCGTTGCCTAACGCTAAGACTCTGGCTCAGGTACTTGTGCAGGAGGTGGTCAGACTTCATGGGGTTCCGTCTGACATCGTTTCTGATAGAGGGTCTCAGTTTGTGGCAAAATTTTGGAAAGCATTTTGCTCACGGCTGGGGATCAAGTTGTCTCATTCTTCGGCGTTTCATCCTCAGTCAAATGGTCAGACCGAGCGTATGAACCAAAATCTGGAGCAGTACTTACGCTGCTTTGTTTCTGATAATCAGGAGGAGTGGTCGATGTTCCTTCCTTTGGCTGAGTTTGCCATCAATAATCACCGCCAGGAGTCTTCTGGGGAGTCTCCGTTTTTTTGTGTTTACGGGCTCCATCCTCAATTCTGTACTTTGAGTCAGGGGGGCTCTTCCGGCGTCCCGGAGGAAGACCAGTTAGGAGCACAACTGTGATCAGTCTGGAGGAGAGTTAAACAGCGCCTGTTGAGCGTGGGTGCTAGGTACAAACGTGTGGCTGACAGTAGGCGTGTGCCAGGTCCGGACCTGAGTGTGGATGACTGGGTGTGGTTATCCACAAAAAACATAAGACTCAAAATACCATCCCTTAAATTGGGTCCAAGGTTTATTGGTCCATTTAGGGTCGCCGCCTTCATTAACCCAGTAGCTTACCATTTGGAGCTTCCTACGGTGTATCAGATACACAACATGTTCCACAGATCGTTGCTAAAAAAAGTGGTGGGTCTTGTGGACGCAACGCCGATGCCTTCTCCAGTCTTGTGGATGGTAATTTGGAATTTGAAGTCTCCAAGGTGGTTGACTCTCGTGTAGTGCGCCGCACTTTACAGTACTTGGTACACTGGCGTGGTTATGGGCCTGAGGAGAGGTCTTGGGTACCAGCCTCGGACATTCATGCGGATCGGCTGGTCAGTATGTTTCACCACCGCCATCCGGACAAGCCGGGTCCTATAAGTCGTGAGGGCCCTAGGGTCCCTCGTAGAAGGCGGGGTACTGTCATGTCGGACGCTGTTCACACTAGGGCGTCCGACAGACAGCGGTAATTCCGCTTTTGTCCACTATGCGCTCAGTGGCATCGGCTAGATTCTATCTAGCTGGTCCGGGGTTAATTTAGCTGGTACTCGGATTGGAAGCTGGGTCACGCCCACTGCCTTTAAATAGTTCTGCTGAACATTGGGCGTTGCCGATTATAGCTTCTGTCTTGTGCTTGGTTATCTCGGTCTGGAGTGGTGGTCTAGGAGAAAGAGTTTCATATCTGGTGGTGTATTTCCCTTTGTCATATTTTCTCCTTCCTATATTTGTATTTGTTTTGCCCTGAGCATTTATAGTGTATTCCTGTGTGACTGCGGCGTGGTGTATATTTTCCGTTATCCTTGTCTGTGCTAACTGTGGGTATTGGTGTGGTCTCCTCACTGGGTGGTGGGTGATGGTTTCAGCTTAGGGTTGAAACAGGAGACAGGGTGAGGATGGAGGCCCAGACATGCACACCATCAGTGTAAACTCTGGGAGAGGGTCAGTCAGGGTTTCCCTAGTCTAAGGGAAATCGCAGGGGCCCGGGTTGTTAGCTTTTGCCTACCTAGGTCCCCCGTGACACTGAGTTACATCTTGTATTATACTCCAGAGCTGCACTCACTATTCTGCTGGTGCAGTCACTGTGTACATACATTACATTATTGATCCTGAGTTACATCCTGTATTATACTCCAGAGCTGCGCTCACTATTCTGCTTGTGCAGTCACTGTGTTCATACATTACTGATCCTGAGTTACCTCCTGTATTATACTCCAGAGCTGCACTCACTATTCTGCTGGTGCAGTCACTGTGTACATAGATTACATTACTGATCCTGAGTTGCATCCTGTATTTTACTCCAGAGCTGCACTCACTATTCTTTCATCAGGTGTGTTTCCTTCAGCGTCTTACTTTAAATATGTAATGTGTGGAGCCTAAAATACTCTTCAATATGTCCATTTCTCTTCCTTTAACCATAAGACTTGTGAATAGAATCACAATGTCCACTTGCAAACAAATTGCTATAGTAATAACATCATCGTCTCATATGTAAGGTTTTATCTTTATTTTTGTACACAATGAAAATTGCAGAAACAATTAATTTGTTTATACATATAAAGAACACAACATAATAACATCTAGAAAAAGATAAAGGTATATGATAGGATTCTTACTACCACTAGAGGGGGATAAGGAGCTGACTGCATACTACTTACACACCAAGCTCAATAATAGCATACAAGCTCCCCCTAGTGGTGACTGAAAACAACCATAATATGTTTTTTGTGTGTTTAACTCTTTGTCTTGAAGATCTTCTTCACTAAAAAAAATATCTCTGACCACTTTAAAGACATGATGACAAATTTTGGGCACAGAATATTGGACTTAAAATTATAAAAGGTAGAAATATTCATCAATTATTATTTAATTATTTAAAAGTCAAGTGGGGAGGTCCTAATCAGTCATTGATCGCCATGTCTCATAAAAATTGCTGTTGGTCATTGAAGGTGACCTCCCACTGGACTCTTGAGAAACAAATTTTAGTCTAAGCTCAGTTTTTGATAAGATCCAACCACCAAACCTGGCGTTCTTCAAGGATTATGAGTGGAGACGAGGTTTTATCCCTATGATACATATTCTCATTTTGATACTTAGTCTTTACAGTTACAAACCTTAGCTATTCCTACTCTAAAATAATAAATACTGTTTTTGTCTGTTCATAACAATGAGATTTTTTTCTTCTCATCCTTTGTTGAATTTCAAAAGTCTTGTTCCATTTTTCTGGAGAACTTATCAAAAATATAGAAGTACTTGAGATGTTTTCATGAATGGTGGGCTCAGGAAGAATCTTGGGGGTGAATTATTTTTTATCTGCTCATCGGCATGTTCATATAGACTTTCCCATCATCTACAAAATAAAAAAAAAGTCACTTTAGAACCGAATGGAGCTCAGCTTGTCGAGAACATGGAAATCCATGTAGGGTTCATCAAATGCGTTAGTAGGATATCCAAAGGCAACTTTATATGGGTCATCCTAGTATTGAGGGACTATCTTCTTCCATACTGAAATGTAACAGAACTAGCCAAAAAGGAAAGAGTATTTGATACAAATTTTAAAAAAATCCAAAAATTATCCCCCTTACCATTGACTGGACGTCTTTGGAAGCTTTGTTTAGTGCAATAGTACACAACCAGCATTATAATAATTGTAAGGGCAACGTCTCCAAGGACCACCCCAACCAGAATTGGGGTATCAATCCGGTAACAGTCTCCACAAGCCAGGTCTGTAAGAGAAAAAGAGTTGTTAAGCAAGAGGAGCAGACTCTCAGGTGGATTTCTTTTTCAGAAGAATTGTCGAATACAACAAATCGGAAATTAAAGGCTTACTGCACTTCCAAACTCCTTTGTTATAGATTGTTAGAGTTGGAAGGGACCTCATGGGTCATCGTGTTCAACCCCCGGCTCAATGCAGGATTCACTAAACCATTTCAGACAGATGTCTGTCTAGTTTCTGAAGACTTCCATTGAAGGAGAACTCACCACCTCTCGTGGCAGCCTGTTCCAGTCATTGATCGCCCTCACTGTCAAAAAGCGTTTTCTAATCTGTATCTTCTCCCTTTCAGTTTCATCCATTGCTCCTCGTGTTTGTGATCTCACTTGATCGACAATTCATAGTCTTGTGTCTCCCGGCCACTAGGTGACTCTATTCTCTGTAACTTGCTGTCCTCTGCCTGTTGTAAAGTATCATCCATGTCTAGCAGCAAATGCACCAAAGCAGATGACATGAAATGAGGGCGGGTCTTTGTTTCTGCAGAAAGTGGGAGTGGGACTTTTTATTCTACAGTAAGCAGGGGCTGGTCTTTGTCTCTCTATGGGCAGTGAGGGCTAGTTTTTGACTCTATACAGGAAGTAGTTGTGGATCTTTGATTGTCTACAAAAATTGGGGTCAGTTCATTGTTTTGCTTCAGGAAATGTCTTTACCTGTCTTTTGGAAACTGGAAGTGGGTCCTTGACTGCATACAAGAAGTGGAGGCAAGTCTTTGTCTCTACAGGAAGTGGGGGCACATCTCTATCTCTACATGAATTTGGGTCAGGTCTTTGTCTCTACATGAAGTGGGGGCGGGTCTCTGTCTCTACAAGAAGTGGGGGCAGATCTTTGTCTCTTCAAGAAGTGGGGCAGGTCTTTGTCTCTACAGGAAATGGGGCAGGTCTTTGTCTCTACAGGAAATGGGGCAGGTCTTTGTCTCTGCAGAAAGTGGGGGCAGGTCTTTATCTCTACAGGAAGTGGGGGCAGGCCTATGTTTCTACAGGAAGTGTGGGCAGGTCTTTGTCTCTACTGGAAGTGGGGCAGGTCTTTGTCTCTACAGGAAGTGGAGGCAGGTCTATATCTCTACAGGAAGTGGAGGCAGGTCTTTGTCTCTACAGGAAGTGGGGGCAGATCTTTGTCTCTATAGAAAGTGGGAGCAGGTCTTTGTCTCTACAGGAAATGGGGGCAGGTCTTTGTCTACAGAAAGTGGAGGCAAGTCTATGTCTCTACAGGAAGTGGGCAGGTTTTTGTCTCTACAAGAAGTGGGGGAGTCCTTGTCAAAACAGAAAGTGGGGGCAAGTCTTTGTCTCTACAGGAAGTGGGGGAATCTTTGTCTCTACAGGAAGTAAGGTGGGTCTTTGTCTCTACAGGAAGTGGGGGGCGGGTCTGTGTCACTACAGGAAGTGAGGGGGAGACTTTGTCTCTACAGGAAGTGGGGGCATGTCTTTGTCTTTACAGAAAGTGGGGGAATCTTTGTCTCTACAGGAAGTGGGGTCGAGTCTCTGTCACTACAGGAAGTGAGGAGGAGTCTTTGTCTCTACAGAAAGTGGGGGCAGGTCTTTGTCTCTTCAGAAAGTGGGGGAGTTTTTGTCTCTACAGGAAGGTGGGGTAGGTCTTTGACTCTACAGGAAATGGGGGCAGGTCTTTGTCTCTACAGGAAGTGGGGGCAGGTCTTTGTCTCTTTATGGGCAGTGAGGGTGGGTCTTTGTCTTTCTATGGGAAGAGGGGACAGTGACCTGTTCCTGCTGTGCTGTCTATCTAACTGTAAACTGGCAGTGGGTCATAATTTTACTCCAGACCACTGTACAAAGGCAGGAGCAGTGCATGCTGGAAGTGAGGTTATGGAAGTTCCAGTACCTATAGTGCTGGCACAATACTGATTAAGGGAAACAGTCCACTCTAAAATGTTTATGGCAAGTTCCAGATAATCAGGGCAGCGCCTTCATATCTATAAGACTGGCATTTTCACGAAAAATAGTTTTACCTTGTAGCGTGTGATGAGTGATTATTCTATTAACCTCTTAGTGCTTAATGATTATTATATGTTTAAACAAATGGTTGTTCCAATCCAAAGCTACTCAGGCATATGAGGTGATGTCCAGGAAGATGGGATGATAAAGATGGAACCGTTCTACTAAGTAACCACTAGATAGTTATAGCAACTTTTATCAACATGGAAAACAAAAGGTCAGTATTACTTTTAGCAGATTTGTTAGTTTACCTGGTTCCGATGGGGAGGCAAATGCTGAAAAAAAGAAGACAAGAGATTACACAATTGCAAAGAAAACTGTAGTTTTAATTCTCCTAATACTTTTTGTTAATTAAACTTAATAGTAAGATGCACTCGTTCTCTAAAAATCAGCCTGCAGTGTAAAGAATGGGGGTTTTCATGAAGGATACAATGAATATTATATTTAAAGCATATACAGTACAGACCAAAAGTTTGGACACACCTTCTCATTTAAAGATTTTTCTGCATTTTCATGACTATGAAAATTGTACATTCACACTGAAGGCATCAAAACTATGCTAACTAATTACCACATGTGGAATTATATACTTAACAAAAAAGTGTGAAACAACTGAAATTATGTCTCATATTCTAGGTTCTTCAAAGTAGCCACCTTTTGCTTTGATGACTGCTTTGCACACTCTTGGCATTCTCTTGATGAGCTTCAAGAGGTAGTCACCGGAAAGGGTCTTCCGACGGTCTTGAAGGAGTTCCCAGAGATGCTTAGCACTTGTTGGCCCTCTTGCCTTCACTCTGCGGTCCAGCTCACCCCAAACCATCTCGATTGGGTTCAGGTCTGGTGACTGTGGAGGCCAGGTCATCTGGCGTAGCACCCCATCACTCTCCTTCTTGATCAAATAGCCCTTACACAGCCTGGAGGTGTGTTTGGGGTCATTGTCCTGTTGAAAAATAAATGATGGTCCAACTAAACGCAAACCAGATGGAATAGCATGCTGCTGCAAGATGCTGTGGTAGCCATGCTGGTTCAGTATGCCTTCAATTTTGAATAAATCCCCAACAGTGTCACCAGTAAAGCACCCCCACACCATCACACCTCCTCCTCCATGCTTCACTGTGGGAACCAGGCATGTAGAGTCCATCCGTTCACCTTTTCTGCGTAGCACAAAGACAGCAGAGATTTCCACTGTTCTAATGTCCATTCCTTGTGTTCTTTAGCCCCAACAAGTCTCTTCTGCTTGTTTCCTGTCCTTAGCAGTGGTTTCCTAGCAGCTATTTTACCATGAAGGCCTGCTGCACAAAGTCTCCTCTTAACAGTTGTTGTAGAGATGTGTCTGCTGCTAGAACTCTGTGTGGCATTCACATGGTCTCTAATCTGAGCTGCTGTTAACCTGCGATTTCTGAGGCTGGTGACTCAGATAAACTTATCCTCAGAAGCAGAAGTGACTCTTGGTCTTCCTTTCCTGGGGCGGTCCTCATGTGAGCCAGTTTCTTTGTAGCGCTTGATGGTTTTTGCCACTGCACTTGAGGATACTTTCAAAGTTTTCCCAATTTTTCAGACTGACTGACCTTCATTTCTTAAAGTAATGATGGCCACTCGTTTTTCTTTACTTAGCTGCTTTTTTCTTGCCATAATGCAAATTCTAACAGTCTATTCAGTAGGACTATCAGCTGTGTATCCACCAGACTTATGCTCCACATAACTGATGGTCCCAACCCCATTTATAAGGCAAGAAATCTCACTTATTAAACCTGACAGGGCACACCTGCGAAGTGAAAACCATTCCCAGTGACTACCTCTTGAAGCTCATCAAGAGAATGGCAAAAGTGTGCAAAGCAGTCATCAAAGCAAAAGGTGGCTACTTTGAAGAACCTAGAATATAAGACATATTTTCAGTTGTTTCACACTTTTTTGTTAAGTATATAATTCCACATGTGTTAATTCATAGTTTTGATGCCTTCAGTGTGAATGTACAATTTTCATAGTCATGAAAATACAGAAAAATCTTTAAATGAGAAGGTGTGTACAAACTTTTGGTCTGTACTGTATATCTAAATAATGAGTAACTATGTTAATTGTGTGTATAGTAGAGATCCCTGAATCCTGATTCTTCTTCAAACCCTACTTTTTATGAGGACTTCAGGCCCTTAAAAGTTTGAGCCCAGTTACAATTGTCACATCAGCCTCCTCTTCATATTTGAGAGCAGGAGGAGCTGAGCGGGATGATATATAGATTTAAGGGAAAATATTCAGTATATCTTGTGTTTAATTCATTAAATACACTGAGGATGAACTTATCCGACATTCTTCTACAGAGCAGGCTGCCAATCACTGAGTGATCCGCCCTCTGGACAGCCCCTTGGACCTCCCCCTGGACTCACAAGATAAGAGGGAGCAGGCATTTAGGTCAATAATTACAAGTTATACTAAATAGTTTCCCATAATGTTATATGTATCGTTCTTCTCGTCTCCTTGTGCCCTATGATATGGTGTCCACAGATGTGGGGTATCCACAATGTAACAGATCTTATACCCTGATTACTAGGATCAGCATTACCCTGCTCACCTCTTCTCATACTGTCGGCCGGGGTTCTGTTTGTACAGTCTCAGTATTAGTCACAGGCTTGTGACTGCGCCTACACAGCAGTACCCAGCGCACTGCCCTGAATGTCACTTCTTGGGAAATTTTTTGTCACTAGCAACAATGAAATCTGTGCAGAGCGAACGGTTACATCACAATCTATGAATAGCAAAGCTGCAGAATTGTGCAAAGTCCAAATCCAGCACGCATCTGCTGAACCCAAACCTATGTGCTGAACATGCCGTCCAACAGGAAGCCGAAAAGGGGAAAATGCTCTTTTACTCTGCAAATGGTTTCCTTTTTTTTTAAGAAAACTTCTTGAATTGTTTTAAAAGAAAATCACAATCTCTGCGGCACACGGACAGAAAACTGTATAATACAGTCACATCTCACCAGTAACAAGGGAGGCAACCACAGGGGAAACATCCTCACAGCGGACCCCCGAGATACGGGAAATGGGTGGTTTTACCCCTCGGAGGAAGTGTGAAGAAGTCAGAACCCCCAGATACAAGAGATACAGTATCATCACAAGGGGAAGATGAGAGACACAACCACTGATTCATACCCGCGTCTGTGTATAACACATGAGATTAGGTACAGCAGCTTGGCAGATAGTATCACACAGGATGAGATCAGATACAGCAGACAGTATCACACAGGATATGATTAGATACAGAAAACAGTGTCACACAGGATAGGATTAGATACAGAAGACAGTATCACACAGGATAGGATTAGATATACGGCTCAGCAGACAGTATCACACAGGATAGGATTAGATACATAGCTCAGCAGACAGTATTACACAGGATATGATTAGATACATGACTCAGCAGACATTATCACACAGGATAAGATTAGATACAGCAGACAGTACCACACAGGATAAGATTAGATACATAGCTCAGCAGACAGTATCACACAGGATAGGATTAGATACATAGCTCAGCAGACAGTATCACACAGGATAGGATTAGATACACGGCTCAGCAGACAGTATCACACAGGATAGGATTAGATACACGGCTCAGCAGACAGTATCACACAGGATAGGATTAGATACATGGCTCAGCAAACAGTATCACACAGGATAGGATTAGATACACAGCTCAGCAGACAGTATCACACAGGATAGGATTAGATACATGACTCAGCAGACAGAATCACATAGGATAGGATTAGATACACGGCTCAGCAGACAGTATCACACAAGAGAAGATTAGATACATAGCTCAGCAATCAGCATTACAGAGGATAGGATTAGATACACAACTCAGTCAGGATCACACATGACAGATATGTACACCCTTGGAGCAAACCTGGTCCTGGCTGACAGTGTAAATATTTTCTACCTGGCACATTACATATTAATGGACACATTCTGCAAACAGAACAGCAGTCTGAACAAATACAACTAGTATACAAAGTCATTACTGTGTTATCTGTGGTGTTACATAGGACTGCAGGTGACCTCTACTTGCATAAGGTGAAGGAAGGATCCAGCTCTAGCAGGTAAAATGAACAAATCAGACAGGTGTCCTGGGACCAGTGGCTCCTTCCCTGCCCCCAATGCTAGGGGTGCCCTGTTCCCTGGGTTACTTCTGAAGGTGAAGACGCCGCGGCCATGTTCCTTGCCTTAGCTCCTGAATCCAACCTCAGTCTGTACCCTTCCCCCACTCAGGGAAAAGGAGAGTTGTACCGTAATACACCAACCAGACTAACAAGGTAATGCGTACAGGGGAAATGGAAAATGGAAATATACACCGGGGAGTGGAGGGTGGGGTTAAACCAAAGTAGGAGAAGAAAGGGAATTATCACACACTTAAAATCTAGCAACAGTCACAGATAATTCCACCAAACTTCTCCAATAAGAACCAACAACAACCTCCAGCCATGCAGCATAAGATAACTCTGACAATGCGTGCTAGGCAGGACCCAGATTATATAGGAGATAGGAGTGGCTAACAGTGAACAGCTGAGAACCTTAATGCAGGAAAGCTGTTTTAGAATTGGGCTGTATTAGAATTGGCGCAGATGAAAAATACTCCTTCAAGGTATCGAATGCCTCTATGGCTGAACTGGACCACTTGGAAAAGTCCGTCCCCCTCCTGGTCATATCTGTCAGAGGATTGGCCACTACCAAAAAGTTTTTTAATCTGATGAACTCACGGTAGTAGTTGGCGAAACCCAAAAACATTTGCAACGCCTTCAAATCCTCAGGACGATCTCAATACAATACCACTAGACTTTCGCCAGAAACAAGCGAATACCAGTGGACGATAAAACATATTCTAGAAAAGGGATCTCCTCAACCAAGAACATACATTTCTCTGGTTTGACAAACAATTTGTTGTCTCTGAGTATTCGTAAGACCTGCCTGACATGTACCTGATGTGACGTAAGGTCAGGTGAATAAATTAATATGTCATCAAGATAGATAACCACAAATCTGACTACCAGGTGACTAAAGATGTCATTTACAAAGTGCTGAAAGATGGCGGGTGCGTTCATCAACCCAAATGGCATCACAAGGTCCTCATAGTGTCCATCAGGTGTATTGAAAGCTGTTTTCTACTTATCCACCTCTTTAATACGAATGAGATTACACGCACCCCTGAGATCCAGTTTAAAAAAACATTTTTCTCCTACAATCTGACTTTTTCTTCTTTACAAAGAAAAACCCAGCAGCAACGGGGGATGAGAATGGTCTTATATGACCCTTTGCAAAACTTTCCATGATAAAGTCCTTCATGGCCTGTCTTTCTGGACAAGAGATATTATGCAGTCTGCTCTTAGGCAGCTTGACCCAGGGACAAGATTAACAGCACAGTCATAAGGATAATGGGGAGGAAGTCCTTGGCACCCCTGCTCCGAAAACACATCCCCAAAGTCTGACAGGTATTTAGGCACAGACTGGGTATCCACCCTAGCAAGCCGGGTACCTAAGCAGTGTCCTTGACAATACTCACTCCACTTTACCACCTCCCAAGTCTGCCAATCTACCACAGGTTTGTGCAACATGAGCCAAGAACAACAGGTGAGGTCAGTCCCTCTAGCACATAACAGTCAATCACCTCTGCCCTACCTGAAGATGTAACCCTCGGACGGCTTGAGTAAAATACTATATTATGATTCCCACACGTTACTCCTCGGTTCCTGAAGTACAGTTTACAGGCCTCCCTGAAAACAACAAACTTGTCACACACCCTCAAGGAACCTGTCAGGCAAAGCGATCTTTGGGTCCACTAAGGGTTGCTTGGGAGTAACAGTCCCCAAACCTGATGTATTAGGGTGCTGCAAAATGACAGTGCATAGATCTGCCACCGTCAGGCTGAGCTGCTGCAGTTTGTCTGTCAGATAGGATTCATAATGGATCAAAAAATGGTATCGGTCAGAGCTAATGTCATGACTCTGTTGTCGGGTGTCCCGGGATCAGGGGCTCCTTCCCTGTCCCTAAAGCTAGGGTGTGCCCTAGCTCGCCTTGCTCACCGGATTACTTCGGATGGTGAAGATGCCGGGGCCACATACCTTGCCTTAGCTCCTGAATCCACCCTCAGTCAATACCGTCCCCCACCCAAGGAATAGGAGAGTAGTAGTATACTGAAATACACCAATCAGGCTAACAAGGTAGTGTGAACAGGGGAAATGGAAAATACCAAACATACAAATATACTCACACATTTAACAGAGTAATGCACCAGGGAGTGGAGGATGGAGTTGAACCAAAGTAGGAGAAGAAAGGGAATTATAACACACTCAAAACCTAGCAACAGTCACAGATAAATCCACCAGACACCTTCACCAATAACCACCAACAACCTCCAACCATGCAGTGCAAGCTCGCTCTGACCATTAGTGCTAGCCAGGACCCTGATTATATAGGAGATGGGAGTGGCTAACAGTGCACAGCTGAGAGCCTTAATGTAGGAAAGCTTCAAGGAGCTCAAACAGAGCAGATTAACCCCTGCACTGCTAAAAGAAACCTGCACCGTTTAATATAAAGGTGAATTGCTTCTAATCAGTGCAGGAGTAGGAAAAATCAGACGCTGCGGTCTTCTGGCTCCTCTCTGTCACGGTAAACCTGTGACAGTTATCTGTGGTGTTACATAGGACAGCAGGTGACATCTACTACACTATATGTACTCAGAGAGTTATCACTGTGTTATCTGTGGTGTTACATAGGACTGCAGGGGATAAAACAAAGAACATATATCAACCATGTTGCTGAATGTATCTAGTAGATTATATAACTTGAAGCTTTGGGGGTCACTCTATAAATATTATCAGAGATGATTCTCCTGTGCTGTAGCCGTTTCTTTACTATAATATTCTCCCATTATAATAGGACCGGAGGAATGATATAAAGACCCCCCAGCGCAGCTGAGGGGGAGCCATTCTGGGCTGGTGTCACCATCAGATAATACAGTACTTATAATGACCCCATGATGCTAAAAGAAAGTTAAACCCCAGCCTCTGAACTGGGACGTCCGGTTATGCTGAGACATGACCCCAATATGATGAAATTAGGATATAGGTGCTCTTACCCCTAGGAAGCCAGAAGAGGAACGAGCAGAGGACGAGCTGTAGGATCCCCATCATTGTCATCCTGTCTGTAGTTCTCTCCGCTCTGATCGGTGCCCCCCACCCGAATTTTCTTCTATGTTCTACTCATAAGACAGGATGTCACACTGCTCACTAATGTCTTACCCTCAAAAACCTATGAGGGGGAACCGAGTAGGAAGACGCATTGTCACAGCCCAGAATGTGTGAACTTCCTCCACCTCGACAGTCAGCTTCTGATTAGCTTTGTTGGATAGCTGTAATTCATCGTTACTATGGGGGTCTATATAGGTAATTGGGGGGCTACCAAATAGACATCCTTCCCCTAGAGTCATTACAATGGGCAGCTCCACACTTCTTTTTAAGTGCACTTCCCCTTTAAAACAAGATAGAATGTTGAGTAACTCATCTTGTTACATTGTGTCTTATACTCCAATCACACCCAGAGCTGCATTCAAAATTCTGCTGCTTATTTTTCAGCTCCAGAGCATCCAAAAACTCACATCTCTCTGCTGCCCCTTATTGGATCAGCATGAATATTAGATTAAAGTCTATTTTTCATCCACCAATGTGGGCTCCCGATCCTCAGTTAAACTTTTATAAAAGTGTGAAATTTACAAACAAAATTAGGAGATCTCTTTATAAACTTACAGGAACTTTTATAATAGTCTACGAGTAGTTGATAAAATGTCTAGTAGACTTTTAATTTGTCTTTCTTCGAGGTCTGTGCTTGCTGTCAGTGAATGGAAATAAACCTAGTAACTAAATAATGTGTATTGATCTAGTCCTGATGATGATGACGGACCTGTCACATGATACTGACCTGAGATCTCATAACAAAACCTGTCAATTGGACACAGGAAGTGGTTTACACGCCGCAAAAGAAAAAAGCTACAAGATAGAAAGTTATGTGCAAAAAATGCGACTAAAAGGCATTTCACAGAAAATAATTGTTTAACAGTAAATATGAGACCTCGAGTCACCCAACTTTCCCAGAGTCCTGGCTAATGGAAGAAGGAGCTGAATCTCTGCACATCATCATTTCAGGACTCCAGGAAAGGTAAAACCGCAATGGTGGTCTGATACATACCAAGCCTGGACTGGTCATCTGCCCAACAGGGCAAATTACAGGTGGGCCAATCAGTGAGTAGGAAATAATTGATCATGCCTGTGTAATGCATTGTCGGTGCAGAGTCAGGAGACAGAGTGAGGATATGGAGGTGCAGCGCCCCCACCGCCGCAGGGCCGAGGGGTACCCGGTACCGGGCCTCTGAGTCTCTGCTCTGGGGTTGTCACGGTGGCTAGGCCCCGGTCCGTGACCCTGCCGAGGGGCGCGCAGTGAATAATAGATATGATGGATAGCTGATGGTGTGGTGAGGCTGTAGTGGTGCAGTGCAGTAAATAACGAGGACACCAGGTTGCAGTCTCTTTACCTCTTTACTGAAGATCTCTGGGTCCTCAGTCCGGAATCCGGATAACCAGGCTGCGCAAGTCCGGCCGGTCCAATGGCACCTCCAGAGTTCTCTTCACAGGTGGAAATCTGTGCCTTCCTTCTAGCACTATGTGTTGCGGTCCTTCCCTGCTGTGCTTACGGAAAGTCCCCACAACTGTTGTGTCCGTTTCTTAAAGGGAACCTGTCACCACGTTTTTGGAAGATGGGATAAAAATAGCGTTAAATAGGGGCAGAGGTGGGCGTTACATTAGTGTGTTTGTTATGCGTTTATTACCCACCTAAGTTGCCGAAATACCTTTGCAAAGTCTCCGTTTTCGCCTGTCAATCAGGCTGGTCTGGTCAAAAGGGCGTGTTGTCTTTCCCCAGATTTTGCGTAGTTTTCCGTTGGTGGCGTAGTGGTGTGCGCATGCCCAAGGTCCCGAATCCTCTGCCAGGGGATTTAAAAGAGCGCGCTGTTCGTTTTCATTGGTGATCGGTGGGCGCAGCCATCTTCCTTTGGCCGCGCGTGCGCAGAAGCGGCGCTCTGCTGGCCGCGGCTTCAGGAAAATGGCTGCCGCGATATCCATCTGCGCACGCGCGGCATCCCGCGGCCATTTTCCTGAAGCCGCGGCCAGCAGAGCGCCGCTTCTGCGCACGCGCGGCCAAAGGAAGATGGCCGCGCCCACCGATCACCAATGAAAACGAACAGCGCGCTCTTTTAAATCCCCTGGCAGAGGATTCAGGACTTTGGGCATGCGCACACCACTACACCACCAACGGAAAACTACGCAAAATCTGGGGGAAGACAACACGCCCTTTTGACCAGACCAGCCTGATTGACAGGCGAAAACGGAGACTTTGCAAAGGTATTTCGGCAACTTAGGTGGGTAATAAACGCATAACAAACACACTAATGTAACGCCCACCTCTGCCCCTATTTAACGCTATTTTTATCCCATCTTCCAAAAACGTGGTGACAGGTTCCCTTTCAGTTCCCTCACAACTCGGTTAGATGATGTTCTGCTAATTCTCCGTCCCTCCCTGATGTTACGGTTAGAACGGCACCCGTTTGACGGGTAGGCTCGGAGCTCTTCTGGGACCCTAGAGTCGCCCCTCTCCACAAGTTGCCCCCCAAGACTGCATAGGTGATTTAGGTGAGACAGCCCGCCTTAGACTGACTGTCCTGCCGCTGTTTAGAGTATTGCTTGAAGCTGAATATTGTAATACTCCCTCGGCGTTCCGGCCGCCGGTTGTGCGCCTCAGTAGAATGTTGCCTCGGTCTCACAGCACGACTCCTACTGGTATTCTCCTTCTTGCATTGATCTCGTTTCTCACTCAGCACAATCTATCTCGCTTCCAATCCCTTCTTGGGGTACCGCCGCTATACTGAGCAGGCACGGTCCCGTTACGTTCTCTCTTGTTGCCAAGTCTCTGTCAGGATCCCACCCCTGACAGAGACCTTACCGAATCTTCTCCCACAACACCTTCTGCCACAAGGTGTTGCCTGGTTCCAACCCAGTCAGCTTTCTGTCTAACTTCCTGCCTGACCCCCAGTTTTACCAGTGTGTGAGGAGTGGCCTAATGAATAGAACCCTTAGCTCCCCCCGGAGGCCCGGCGGTGAAATGTATTGGTGTCTGTGATACCTGATCAGATGAACTCCTTCAGTGCCATCAGACGTACCATAGCTCCCCTTAGTGGCGGAGCCACAGTACTGCAACGACCAGGACTCTGGGGCGCTGCAGAGGCATCATGGGTACAGAAGTTTGAAAGATTGGAAGAAGCTAAGAAGCTCTTCCTACATTATCCCACCGCCCCCTGCATCAGCTCCAGCATCTACTGGAGAAGGAGCACACGTTTAAATGATTAATATAGGGCCCTTGCCTTCAAATTACAAATATACTAGATGGGCCCTACCCTTTTAAATGATGGTTGTACTAGATGGGTGCTACCCCTTTAAATGACGGTCATACTAGGTGGTAGCTACCCCTTTAAAGGATGGTTATACTAGGTGGACACTTCCCCTTTAAAATGATGGTTATACTAGGTGGGCGATACCCCTTTAAATGATGGTCATACTGGGTGCTACCCCTTTAAATGATGGTTATACTAGGTGGACAATAGCCCTTTTAATAATGGTTATACTAGGAGGGCGCTAACCCTTTCAATGATCATACTAGGTGGGTGATACCGCTTTAAATAATGGTTATAGTAGGTGGGCGCTAACCCTTTAAATGATCATCCTAGGTGGGTGATGCCCCTTTAAATAATAGTTATATTAGGTGAGTACTACCTCTTTAAAGGATGGTTATACTGGGTTGGTGCTACCCCTTTAAAGGATGGCTATACTAGGTGGGTGCTACTCCTTTAAATGACAGTTATGCTAGGTGGGTGCTACCCCTTTAAATGATAGTTGTACTAATAGGGGGCCATTTTCGTAAAGATTTTGTTTGAGTGACATCTCCTCCGGGGTATGGCGCAGACGCCATTTTCTTGGAGACCTTTAAGCTTTTCTGTTTCCCTTACACTGATGATGTGATCATATGACGACCTGCTCTGCATCGGCTGCAGACAATAGACAGTGCTGATTGGTCAGTACACATACATGTGACATGGACGCTGACGGCTGTACATAGTTACATAGTTACATAGTTATTAAGGTTGAAGGAAGACTTTAACCCCTTCATGACCCAGCCTATTTTGGCCTTAATGACCTTGCCGTTTTTTGCAATTCTGACCAGTGTCCCTTTATGAGGTAATAACTCAGGAACGCTTCAACGGATCCTAGCGATTCTGAGATTGTTTTTTCGTGACATATTGGGCTTCATGTTAGTGGTAAATTTAGGTCGATAATTTCTGAGTTTATTTGTGAAAAAAACGGAAATTTGGCGAAAATTTTGAAAATTTCGCAATTTTCACATTTTGAATTTTTATTCTGTTAAACCAGAGAGTTATGTGACACAAAATAGTTAATAAATAACATTTCCCACATGTCTACTTTACATCAGCACAATTTTGGAAACAAATTTTTTTTTTGCTAGGAAGTTATAAGGGTTAAAATTTGACCAGTGATTTCTCATTTTTACAACAAAATTTACAAAACCATTTTTTTTAGGGACCACCTCACATTTGAAGTCAGTTTGAGGGGTCTATATGGCTGAAAATACCCCAAAGTGACACCATTCTAAAAACTGCACCCCTCAAGGTGCTCAAAACCACATTCAAGAAGTTTATTAACCCTTCAGGTGTTTCACAGCAGCAGAAGCAACATGGAAGGAAAAAATGAACATTTAACTTTTTAGTCACAAAAATGATCTTTTAGCAACAATTTTTTTATTTTCCCAAGGGTAAAAGGAAAAACTTGACCACGAACGATGTTGTCCAATTTGTCCTGAGTACGCTGATACCTCATATGTGGGGGTAAACCACTGTTTGGGCATACGGCAGGGCTTGGAAGGAAAGGAGCGCCATTTGACTTTTTGAATGAAAAATTGGCTCCAATCTTTAGCGGACACCATGTCGCGTTTGGAGAGCCCCCGTGTGCCTAAACATTGGAGCTCCCCCACAAGTGACCCCATTTTGGAAACTAGACCCCCCAAGGAACTTATCTAGAAGCATAGTGAGCACTTTAAACCCCCAGGTGCTTCACAAATTGATCCGTAAAAATTAAACAGTACTTTTTTTTCACAAAAAAATTATTTTAGCCTCAATTTTTTCATTTTCACATGGGCAACAGGATAAAATGGATCCTAAAATTTGTTGGACAATTTCTCCTGAGTACACTGATACCTCACATGTGGGGGTAAACCACTGTTTGGGCACATGGTAAGGCTCGGAAGGGAAGGAGCGCCATTTGACTTTTTGAATGAAAAATGATCTCCATCGCTAGCAGAGACCATGTCACGTTTGGAGAGCCCCCGTGTGCCTAAACATTGGAGCGCTCCCACAAGTGACCCCATTTTGGAAAGTAGACCCCCCAAGGAACTTATCTAGAAGCATAGTGAGCACTTTAAACTCTCAGGTGCTTCACAAATTGATCCGTAAAAATTAAAAAGTACTTTTTTTTCACACAAAATTTCTTTTAGCCTCAATTTTTTCATTTTCACATGGGCAACAGGATAAAATGGATCCTAAAATTTGTTGGGCAATTTCTGCTGAGTATGTTGATACCTCATATGTGGGGGTAAACCACTGTTTGGGTGCACGGCAAGGCTCGGAAGGGGAGGCGTGCCATTTGACTTTTTGAATGGAAAATTAGCTCCAATCGTTAGCGAACACCATGTCGCGTTTGGAGAGCCCCTGTGTGCCTAAACATTGGAGCTCCCCTACACGTGACCCCATTTTGGAAACTAGACCCCCCAAGGAACTTATCTAGATGCATAGTGAGCACTTATAACCCCCAGGTGCTTCACAGAAGTTTATAACGCAGAGCCGTGAAAATAAAAAAATAATTTTTCTTTCCTCAAAAGTGAGTTTTAGCCCAGGATTTTTTAATTTTCCAAGGGTAATAGGAGAAATTGGACCCCAAATGTTGTTGTCCAGTTTGTCCTGAGTACGATGATACCCCATATGTGGGGGTAAACCACTGTTTGGGCACACGGCAGGGCTCGGAAGGGAAGGCACGCCATTTGGCTTTTTGAATGGAAAATTAGCTCCAATCATTAGCGGACACCATGTCATGTTTGGAGAGCCCCTGTGTGCCTAAACATTGGAGCTCCCTAACAAGTGACCCCATTTTGGAAACTAGACCTCCCAAGGAACTAATCTAGATGTGTGGTGAGCACTTTGAACCCCCAAGTGCTTCGCAGAAGTTTATAACGCAGAGCCGTGAAAATAATAAATGTGTTTCCTTTCCTCAAAAATATTTTTTTAGCCCAGAATTTTTTATTTTTGCAAGGGTAACAGGAGAAATTGGACCCCAAAAGTTGTTGTCCAGTTTCTCCTGAGTACGGTGATACCCCATATGTGGGGGTAAACCACTGTTTGGGCACATGCCGGGGCTCGGAAGGGAAGTAGTGACGTTTTGGAATGCAGACTTTGATGGAATGCTCTGCGGGCGTCACGTTGCATTTGCAGAGCCCCTGATGTGCCTAAACAGTAGGAACTCCCCACAAGTGACTCCATTTTGGAAACTAGACCCCCCAAGGAACTTATCTAGATGTGTGGTGAGCACTTTGAACCCCCAAGTGCTTCACAGAAGTTTATAACGCAGAGCCGTGAAAATAATAAATGTGTTTCCTTTCCTCAAAAATATTTTTTTAGCCCAGAATTTTTTATTTTTGCAAGGGTAACAGGAGAAATTGGACCCCAAAAGTTGTTGTCCAGTTTCTCCTGAGTACGCTGATACCCCATATGTGGGGGTAAACCACTGTTTGGGCACATGCCGGGGCTCGGAAGGGAAGTAGTGACGTTTTGGAATGCAGACTTTGATGGAATGGTCTGCTGGCGTCACGTTGCATTTGCAGAGCCCCTGATGTGCCTAAACAGTAGAAACACCCCACAAGTGACCCCATTTTGGAAACTAGACCCCCCAAGGAACTTATCTAGATGTGTGATGAGCACATTCAACCCCCAAGTGCTTCACAGAAGTTTACAACACAGAGCCGTGAAAATAAAAAATCATTTTTCTTTCCTCAAAAAAGATGTTTTAGCAAGCAATTTTTTATTTTCACAAGTGTAACAGGAGAAATTGGGCCCCAATGTTTGTTGCCCAGTTTGTTGTGAGTACAGTGATACCCCATATGTGGGGGTAAACCACTGTTTGGGCGCACGTCAGGGCTCGGAAGGGAAGTAGTGACATTTGAAATGCAGACTTTGATGGAATGGTCTGCGGGCGTCACGTTGCATTTGCAGAGCCCCTGATGTGCCTAAACAGTAGAAACACCCCACAAGTGACCCCATTTTGGAAACTAGACCCCCCAAGGAACTTATCTAGATGTGTGATGAGCACATTCAACCCCCAAGTGCTTCACAGAAGTTTACAACGCAGAGCCGTGAAAATAAAAAATCATTTTTCTTTCCTCAAAAAAGATGTTTTAGCAAGCAATTTTTTATTTTCACAAGGGTAACAGGAGAAATTGGGCCCCAATGTTTGTTGCCCAGTTTGTTGTGAGTACAGTGATACCCCATATGTGGGGGTAAACCACTGTTTGGGCGCACGTCAGGGCTCGGAAGGGAAGTAGTGACATTTGAAATGCAGACTTTGATGGAATGGTCTGCGGGCGTCACGTTGCATTTGCAGAGCCCCTGATGTGCCTAAACAGTAGAAACACCCCACAAGTGACCCCATTTTGGAAACTAGACCCCCCAAGGAACTTATCTAGATGTGTGATGAGCACGTTCAACCTCCAAGTGCTTCACAGAAGTTTACAACGCAGAGCCGTGAAAATAAAAAATAATTCTTCTTTCCTCAAAAATTATGTCTTAGCAAGTAATTTTTTATTTTTGCAAGGGTAACAGGAGAAATTGGACCCCAACAGTTGTTGCCCAGTTTGTCCTGAGTACGCTGGTACCCCAAATGTGGGGGTAAACCACTGTTTGGGCACACGTCGGGGCTTGGAAGGGAGGGAGCACCATTTGACTTTTTGAATGCAAGATTGGCTGGAATCAATGGTGGCGCCATGTTGCGTTTGGAGACCCCTGATGTGCCCTAACAGTGGAAACCCCTCATTTCTAACTTCAACACTAACCCCAACACACCCCTAATCCTAATCCCAACTGTAGCCATAACCCTAATCCCAACCCTAACCCCAACACACCCCTAACCACAACCCTAACCCCAACACACCCGTAACCCTAATTCCAACCCTAGCCCTAATTCCAACCCTAACCCTAAGGGTATGTGCCCACGTAGCGGATTCGTGTGAGATTTTTCCGCACGACTTTTGAAAAATCTGCAAGTAAAAGGCACTGCGTTTTACCTGCGGATTTACAGCAGATTTCCAGTGTTTTTTTGTGCGGATTTCACCTGCGGATTCCTATTGAGGAACAGGTGTAAAACGCTGCGGAATCCGCACAAAGAATTGACATGCTGTGGAAAATACAACGCAGCGTTTCTGCACGGAATTTTCCGCACCATGGGCACAGCGGATTTGGTTTTCCATAGGTGTACACGGTACTGTAAACCTGATGGAAAACTGCTACGAATTCGCAGCGGCCAATCCGCTGCGGATCCGCGGCCGATCCGCTGCGGATCCGCGGCCGATCCGCTGCGGATCCGCGGCCGATCCGCTGCGGATCCGCGGCCGATCCGCTGCGGATACGAGGCCGATCCGCTGCGGATCCGCGGCCGATCCGCTGCGGATCCGCGGCCGATCCGCTGCGGATCCGCGGCCGATCCGCTGCGGATCCGCGGCCGATCCGCTGCGGATCCGCTGCCAAATCCGCACATGCCATAACCCTAACCCTACCCGTAACCCAAACCCTAGTTCTAACCCTAACCCTAGTTCTAACCCTAACCACAGTGGGAAAAAAAAAAATATATATTTTCTTTATTTTATTATTGTCCCTATCTATGGGGGTGATAAAGGGGGGGGGTTATTTATTATTTTTTTTATTTTGATCGCTGTGGTAGAACCTACCACAGCGATCAAAATGTACCTGTAAGGAATCTGCCGGCCGGCGGGCGTACTGAGCATGCGCCCGCCATTTTGGAAGATGGCGGCGCCCAGCGAGGAGACGGCCGGACACCGGGAGGATCGGTAAGTATGAAGGGGTGGTGGGGGGGTGGATCTGAGCACAGGGGGGGTGATCGGAGGACGGGGGGAGCGGACAGCAGGACGGGGGAGCGGGCAGGAGCACGGGGCAGCGGAGCACAGGACGGAGGGGACCGGACCCCATAACGGAGCGGTGGGGGGGCGATCGGTGGGGTGGGGGGTGGTCACTTCAGGTTTTCCAGCCATGGCCGATGATATTGCAGCATCGGCCATGGCTGGATTGTAATATTTCACCTGTTTTTTAGGTGAAATATTACAAATCGCTCTGATTGGCAGTTTCACTTTCAACAGCCAATCAGAGCGATCGTAGCCACGGGGGGGTGAAGCCACCCCCCCTGGGCCGAAGCACCACTCCCCCTCTCCCTGCAGATCGGGTAAAATAGGAGTTAACCCTTTCACCCGATCTGCAGGGATGCGATCATTCCATGACGCCACATAGGCGTCATGGGTCGGATTGGCACGGGTTTTCATGACGCCTATGTGGCGTCATGGGTCGGGAAGGGGTTAAGTCCATCTAGTTCAACCCATAGCCTAACATGCCCTAACATGTTGATCCAGGGGAAGGCAAAAACAAACCATGTGGTAAGAGTAAGCTCCACATTGGGGAAAAAAATTCCTTCCCGACCCCACATACGGCAATCAGACTAGTTCCCTGGATCAATGCCTTATCAAGGAATCTAATATATATACCCTGTAACATTATACTTTTCCAGAAAGGCATCCAGTCCCCTCTTAAATTTAAGTAATGAATCACTCATTACAACATCATACGGCAGAGAGTTCCATAGTCTCACTGCTCTTACAGTAAAGAATCCGCGTCTGTTATTATGCTTAAACCTTTTTTCCTCCAGACGTAGAGGATGCCCCCTTGTCCCTGTCACCGGTCTATGATTAAAAAGATCATCAGAAAGGTCTTTGTACTGTCCCCTCATATATTTATACATTAACATAAGATCACCCCTTAGCCTTCGTTTTTCCAAACTAAACAGCCCCAACTGTAATAACCCATCTTGGTATTGCAGACCCCCCAGTCCTCTAATAACCTTGGCCGCTCTTCTCTGCACCCGCTCCAGTTCAGCTATGTCTTTCTTATACACCGGAGACCAGAACTGTGCACAGTATTCTAAGTGTGGTCGAACTAGTGACTTGTATAGAGGTAAAATTATGTTCTCCTTATGAGCATCTATGCCTCTTTTAATACATCCCATTATTTGATTTGCCTTTGTAGCAGCTGCCTGACACTGGCCACTGAATATGAGTTTGTCATCCACCCATACACCCAGGTCTTTTTCATTGACGGTTTTGCCCAGAGTATTAGAATTAAGCACATAGTTATACATCTTCTTACTTCTACCCAAGTGCATGACCTTACATTTATCCCCATTAAAGCTCATTTGCCATTTATCAGCCCAAGCTTCTAGTTTACATAAATCATCCTGTAATATAAAATTGTCCTCCTCTGTATTGATTACCCTGCAGAGTTTAGTGTCATCTGCAAATATTGAAATTCTACTCTGAATGCCCCCTACAAGGTCATTAATAAATATGTTAAAAAGAAGAGGGCCCAATACTGACCCCTGTGGTACCCCACTGCTAACCGCGACCCAGTGCGAGTGTGCTCCATTAATAACCACCCTTTGTTTCCTATCCCTGAGCCAGCTCTCAACCCACTTGCACATATTTTCCCCTATCCCCATTATTCTCATTTTATGTATCAACCTTTTGTGTGGCACCGTATCAAAAGCTTTTGAAAAGTCCATATACACTACATCTACTGGGTTCCCTTGGTCCAGTCCAGAACTTACCTCTTCATAGAAGCTGATCAAATTAGTCTGACATGAACGGTCCCTAGTAAACCCGTGCTGATACTGGGTCATGAGGTTATTCCTCTTCAGATACTCCAGCATAGCATCCCTTAGAATGCCCTCCAGGATTTTACCCACAGTAGAGGTTAAGCTTACTAGCCTATAATTTCCGAGTTCAGTTTTTGTCCCCTTTTTGAATATTGGCACCACATTTGCTATACGCCAGTCCTGTGGTACAGACCCTGTTATTATGGACTCTTTAAAGATTAAAAATAATGGTCTATCAATGACTGTACTGTTCCTGCAGTACTCGGGGGTGTATCCATCCGGGCCCGGAGATTTGTCAATTTTTGTGATTTTTAGATGCCGACGTACTTCCTGCTGGGTTAAGCAGGTGACATTTAATTGGGAATTTTTATCACTAGTCATATTGGCTGCCATGGGATTTTCTTTTGTAAATACTGATGAAAAAAAGTCATTTAGCATATTGGCTTTTTCCTCATCCTCATCCACCATTTCACCCAGACTATTTTTAAGGGGGCCAACACTATCATTTTTTAGTTTCTTACTATTTATGTAGTTAAAGAATATTTTGGGGTTATTTTTGCTCTCTCTAGCAATGAGTCTCTCTGTCTCAATCTTTGCTGCCTTGATTTGCTTTTTACAAAATTTATTTAATTTTTTGTATTTATTTAATGCCTCCTCACTACCTACTTCCTTTAATTCTCTAAATGCTTTCTTCTTGTCCCTTATTGCGCCCCTTACAGCTTTATTTAGCCATATTGGTTTCCTCCTATTTCTAGTATGTTTATTCCCATACGGTATATACTGTGCACAGGTCCTATCCAGGATGCTAATAAATGTCTCCCATTTTCTTTGTGTACTTTTATGTCACAGGATATCGTCCCAGTTAATTGCACCAAGATCCTCTCTCATCCGTTGGAAATTTGCCCTCCTGAAGTTTAGTGTCCTTGTCACCCCTCTACTACACATCTTATTAAAGGAGACATGAAAACTTATTATTTTGTGATCACTATTCCCCAAGTGACCCCCAACCCTTATATTTGGTATGAGGTCTGACCTGTTGGTTAATATTAGGTCTAGCAGTGCCCCCCTTCTTGTTGGGTCCTGAACCAGTTGTGAAAGGTAATTGTCTCTCATAGTTGTCAGAAACCGATTACCTTTGCTGGAACTGCAGGTTTCTGTTCCCCAATCTATTTCAGGGTAGTTGAAGTCCCCCATAATAATGACTTCTCCTTGAGTCGCAGCTTCATCTATTTGCTTTACGAGGATATTCTCCATTGCTTCCATTATTTTTGGAGATTTATAACAAACCCCTATCAGTAATTTACTATTTTTTCCCCCTCCCCTTATCTCCACCCACAGGGACTCTACATTTTCATTAGATTCACCTATATTATCACGCAGGATGGGTTTTAAGGATGATTTTACATATAGACACACCCCACCCCCCCGCTTATCTGTACGGTCATATCTGAAAAGACTATAGCCCTGCAAGTTAACAGCCCAGTCATGGCTCTCATCCAGCCATGTTTCAGATATCCCCACCATATCATAATTATGTTCCAACAGCATTAGTTCTAATTCATCCATTTTGTTGGCGAGGCTTCTGGCATTAGTATACATGCACTTGATGTTCCTCTCTGTACCTCTATTCTTTCATAAATTACTAACTGTTCTAACCCCACCCCCCATGCCACCGCCACCCCCAACTTCCTTATTTGTGCCCAGGTCTCTATCCGCACTATCTTCCCCTCCTATAAAATGAATACCCTCCCCCCAATCCCTAGTTTAAACACTCCTCCAACCTTCTAGCCATTTTCTCCCCCAGCACAGCTGCACCTTCCCCATTGAGGTGCAGCCCATCCCTAGCGTAGAGCCTGTAGCCCACTGAGAAGTCGGCCCAGTTCTGCAGGAACCCAAACCCCTCCTTCCTACACCAATTCTTGAGCCACTTATTAACCTCCCTAATCTCCCGTTGCCTCTCTGGCGTGGCACGTGGTACAGGCAGTATTTCGGAAAATACCACGTTGGAGGTCCTTGCTTTCAGCTTGCAGCCTAATTCCCTGAAATCATCTTTAAGGACCTTCCACCTACCTCTAACTTTGTCATTTGTGCCAATGTGCACCATGACCGCTGGGTCCTCACCAGCCCCTCCCAGTAATCTGTCCACCCGATCAGCGATGTGTCGGACTCGAGCGCCAGGTAGGCAGCACACCGTTCGACGATCCCTGTCTTTGTGACAGATTGCCCTATCTGTTCCCCTAATAATTGAGTCCTCCACTACCAGCACCTGTCTGGCCTGCCCTGCTCTCCTATTTCCCCCCTTACTGGAGCAGTCACTCCTCCGGCTTTCAGAGGACATGCCTGGCTGCAGCAGTGCTACCCCTGTACTGGCACCCCCCTCATCTGCCAACTTAGCAAACTTATTGGGGTGAGCCCCAACATCACGCTGCCCCGACATCATGGACGCTCAGATTGGCTGCAGATTAGGAATGATAGTGATGAGGTCAGATGGGAAGATTATATATCATTTCTTCAGCCATCTTGGCTTAGCGTGGGCTCATTCCCCTGATGATGCCTGTAAGGGTGAAACATGTTGAGGAGGCTCCTTCTCTGTGAATATGGAGATCCGTCCATATGTAATTACAAGTGAATGATTTAACACGTTCCGTCTGAAAGCCCGTCATTCCGGCCGCCCTCGGCGCCTCTGTCACATGATCGCAGGGCGCGATGGGTTGTCGCAGGGCCCTCAATCAGCCCCAGATCCCAAAAATGAAAATATTACGGGTCTTGGAAAATAGTGACAAATGCAAAAAAAACCCTTTTATTCATACAAATTTCGGATTTTTTTTTCACCACTTAAAGGGGTTGTCCACTACTAGGATAATCCCTTCTCATTACCCACACTTCACCTCGATAAAATAAAAAAGCCCATACTCACCTCCTGTGCTGCCACCGTTCCCGCGTTGTCGACACTCGCTCTCCCCAGGGCTCTCGTGCGCTTGTGACACGTGACCCCGGCGCCCAATCAGTGCTGGCGTCACTGGCCTTAGGACAAATTGAACAATAAGAGAAAGTCCGGGCTGCAGCTGAACCCTGACTTCCTCTTCATGTTCGATTTTAGCGGGACCAATAGTGGGATATCAGAAGGGGTTGTCCTAGACAACCCCTTTAAATTAAAAAAAAAATTAAAAAACTATACATGTTTGTTGTCTGCACACTCGTAAAGACCTGGAGAATGATAATGGCAGGTCAGTTTTACCATATAGTGAACATGGTAAATAAAAAGCCCCCCAAACAATTGTGGAATTGCACTTTTTTTGTCCTCACCTATTTCCTCCTATAACCGTCAAGGTTGATTGCTTTCATAATAACTATGTTATGCTGGGGATTTGGTGCAATGTAACAGAAAAACATGAACTTCAACTGCTGCAAAGATATATATATATAGAAAAATCACGGCACAGAGCTATTGGCCAACTCAGACTCTCCCATTGTCTTAGACCTTTCTATCATTCCTGGCTGCATATTCTCTTGACTCTGGGGATGTTGTGTCACACAGGAAATCTACAGCAGCTCAGATACGACGCAATGCACACACGTAGTGCAGGAAACCACGGGTCATGACTATTTGGATATTACATTCATAATTGCGCTCTGTCCTTCAGATGAATTTTCCGTCCGTGAGTGGGCGGCCGCTCGGCGTGAACTGAAATCTGCGATTATATTGAGATGTTATGTAGCAAACTGTATCCACAATAAATACAAAGTAGTCGTAATGGCTTAGATATGTCTATGGCCTCCAAATATGTCCATGGCATCCAGACATGTCCATGGCATCCAGATATGTCCATGGCGTCTAGATATGTCCATGGCATCCAGATATGTCCATGGCGTCTAGATATGTCCACAGCGTCCAGACATGTCCACGGCGTCCAGATATGTCCATGGCGTCCAGATATGTCCATAGCGTCCAGATATGTCCATGGAGTCCAGATATGTCCATGGCTTCCAGATATGTCCATGGCTTCCAGATATGTTCATGGGGTCCAGATATGTCCATGGCGTCAAGATATGTCCATGGCGTCCAGACATGTCCATGGCTTCCAGATATGTCCATGGCATCCAGCTATGTCCATGGCGTCCAGCTATGTCCATGGTGTCCAGCTATGTCCATGGTGTCCAGCTATGTCCATGGTGTCCAGCTATGTCCATGGTGTCCAGATATGTCCATGGCATCCAGATATGTCCATGGCATCCAGACATGTCCATGGCATCCAGATATGTCCATGGAGGTCAGACATGTCCATGGTGTCCAGACATGTCCATGTCGTCCAGACATGTCCATGTCGTCCAGACATGTCCATAGCGTCCAGATATGTCCATGGCTTACAGATATGTCCGTGTCTTACAGATATACATACTCCTGACAGATATGTCTATGGCTTCCAGTAGAGAGGGACCAGGCTTGGACTTTTGGTTTTTGTAACCTCTTGACATTAGTCATAGTAAATTATGAATAGCCCAGTGATATGCACAATCGCAGAGAGACCCGGCAAGACTGGCACTAAACCAGCAAAGGTGCAGCCACAGACGCACTTGTTGCAAGCTGCACCAGCTAAGCAAGCCTTAAATGGCAGGGATACTCTTAACCCACCAGTAAACAGGAGGTTGACTTTGGCAGAGCCCATCCCAGGCCCGCTGACATCTGGTGACGCAGCCGGAGCCTAGTCGAGAACAAGTAGATACCTCTGCGAGAAACCCTGGGAGTGTAGCACGAGGAGAAAGGGAAACGAACCCCAAGACTAACACTGAAAGAGAGCGACCGAGACTGCAAGCACCACTCACCACCACAACACATAGGAACTGCAATACACAGCAAAGACCTGAGCTGGGGACGGTTAGATAGCCGTTTGATGCTATGGGAAATGATCAGGTGATGACTACCTCCAAATCATCCCCAGACAACCAGTCCCTGCTGACCTATCAGCAGAACGGACACAATCCCACCACTGCCTAGTACCAGAAACAATTTCACCACTGCCTAATACCAGACACACTCCCACCACTGCCAAGTACCGGACACAATCCCACCACTGCCTAGTACCGGACACAATCCCGCCACTGCCTAATACCGGACACAATCCCACCACTGCCTAATACCAGACACAAACCCACCACTGCCTAGTACCAGAAACAATTTCAACACTGCCTAATACCAGACACACTCCCACCGCTGCCTAGTACCAGACACAATCCCACCACTGCCTAATACCGGACACAATCCCACCACTGCCTAGTAACGGACACAATCCCGCCACTGCCTAGTACCTGGCACAATCCCACCACTGCCTAGTACCGGACACAATCCCACCACTGCCTAGTACCGAACACAATACCAAAGCTGCCTAGTACAGGACACAATCCCACCGCTGTCTAGTACCGTGCACAATTCCACCACTGCCTAGTACCGGACACAATCCCACCACTGCCTAATACCGGACACAATCCCACCACTGCCTAGTACAGGACACAATCCCACCACTGCCTAATACCGGACACAATCCCACCACTGCCTAGTACAGGACACAGTCCCACCACTGCCTAGTACAGGATACAATCTCACCACTGCCTAGCACCGGACACAATCCCACCACTGCCTAGTACAGGACACAATCCCACCACTGCCTAGTACAGGACACAATCCCACCACTGCCTAGTACCGGACACAATCCCACCACTGCCTAGTACAGGATACAATCCCACCACTGCCTAGTACCGGACACAATCCCACCACTGCCTAGTACAGGACACAATCCCACCACTGCCGTACAGGACACAATCCCACTACTACCTAGTACCGGACACAATCCCACTGCTGCCGTACAGGACACAATCCCACCAATGCCTAGTACAGGACACAATCCCACCACTACCTAGTACAGGATACAATCCCACCACTGCCTAGTACCGGACACAATCCCACTACTGCCTAGTACAGGACACAATCCCACCACTGCCTAGTACAGGACACAATCCCACCACTGCCGAACAGGACACAATCTCACTACTGCCTAGTACCGGACACAATCCCACCACTGCCGTACAGGACACAATCCCACCACTGCCTAGTACCGGACACAATCCCACCGCTGCCGTACAGGACACAATCCAACCACTGCCTAGTACCGGACACAATCCCACCGCTGCCGTACAGGACACAATCCCACCACTGCCTAGTACATCATACAATCCCACCACTGCCTAGTACCGGACACAATCCCACCACTGCCTAGTACAGGATACAATCCCACCACTGCCTATTAGCGGACCCAATCCCACCACTGCTTAGTACCAGGCACAATCCCACCACTGCCTAGTACAGGACACAATCCCCCCACTGCCTAGTACAGGACACAATCCCACCACTGCCTAGTACCGGACACAATCCCACCACTGCCTAGTACAGGACACAATCCCACTACTGCCTTTTACCGGACACAATCCCACCGCTGCCGTACAGGACACAATCCCCCCACTGCCTAGTACAGGATACAATCCCACCACTGCCTAGTACAGGACACAATCCCAGCACTGCCTAGTACAGGACACAATCCCAGCACTGCCTAGTACAGGACACAATCCCACTACTGCCTAGTACCGGACACAATCCCACCGCTGCCGTACAGGACACAATCCCACCACTGCCTAGTACAGCATACAATCCCACCACTGCCTAGTACCGGACACAATCTCACCACTGCCTAGTACAGGATACAATCCCACCACTGCCTATTAGCGGACCCAATCCCACCACTGCCTAGTACAGGACACAATCCCACCACTGCCTAATACAGGATACAATCCCACCACTGCCTAATACCGGACACAATCCCACCACTGCCTAGTACAGGACACAATCCCACCACTGCCTAGTACCGGACACAATCCCACCACTGCCTAGTACAGGACACAATCCCACCACTGCCTAGTACAGGACACAATCCCACCACTGCCGAACAGGACACAATCTCACTACTGCCTAGTACTGGACACAATTCCACCACTGCCGTACAGGACAAAATCCCACCACTGCCTAGTACCAGACACAATCCCACCGCTGCCGTACAGGACACAATCCCACCACTGCCTAGTACAGCATACAATCCCACCACTGCCTAGTACCGGACACAATCTCACCACTGCCTAGTACAGGATACAATCCCACCACTGCCTATTAGCGGACCCAATCCCACCACTGCTTAGTACCGGGCACAATCCCACCAATGCCTAGTACCAGACACAATCCCCCACTGCCTAGTACAGGACACAATCCCACCACTGCCTAGTACCGGACACAATCCCACCACTGCCTAGTACAGGACACAATCCCACCAATGCCTAGTACAGGACACAATCCCACCACTGCCTAGTACAGGACACAATCCCACCACTGCCTAGTACCGGACACAATCCCACCACTGCCTAGTACAGGATACAACCCCACCACTGCCTAGTACAGGACACAATCCCACCACTGCCTAGTACAGGACACAATCCCACCACTGCCTAGTACAGGAGACAATCCCACCACTGCCTAGTACAGGACACAATCCCACCACTGCCTAGTACCGGACACAATCCCACCACTGCCTAGTTCCGGACACATCCCACCACTGCCGTACAGGACACAATCCCACCACTGCCTAGTACAGGACACAATCCCACCACTGCCTAGTACAGGATACAATCCCACCACTGCCTAGTACCGGACACAATCCCACCACTGCCTAGTACAGGACACAATCCCACCACTGCCTAGTGCAGGACACAATCCCACCACTGCCGAACAGGACACAATCTCACTACTGCCTAGTACCGGACACAATCCCACCACTGCCTAGTACCGGACACAATCCCACCACTGCCTAGTACAGGACACAATCCCACCAATGCCTAGTACAGGACACAATCCCACCACTGCCTAGTACAGGACACAATCCCACCGCTGCCGTACAGGACACGATCCCACCACTGCCTAGTTCCGGACACAATCCCACCACTGCCTAGTACAGCATACAATCCCACCACTGCCTAGTACCTGACACAATCCCACCACTGCCTAGTGCAGGACACAATCCCACCACTGCCGAACAGGACACAATCTCACTACTGCCTAGTACCGGACACAATCCCACCACTGCCATACAGGACACAATCCCACCACTGCCTAGTACCGGACACAATCCCACCGCTGCCGTACAGGACACGATCCCACCACTGCCTAGTAACGGACACAATCCCACCACTGCCTAGTACAGCATACAATCCCACCACTGCCTAGTACCGGACCCAATCCCACCACTGCTTAGTACCGGGCACAATCCCACCACTGCCTAGTACCAGACACAATCCCCCCACTGCCTAGTACAGGACACAATCCCACCACTGCCTAGTACCAGACACAATCCCACCACTGCCTAGTACAGGACACAATCCCACCACTGGCTAGTACAGGACACAACCCCAGCACTGCCTAGTACAGGACACAATCCCAGCACTGCCGTACAGGACACAATCCCACTACTGCCTAGTACAGCATACAATCCCACCACTGCCTAGTACCAGACACAATCCCACCACTGCCTAGTACAGGACACAATCCCACCACTGGCTAGTACAGGACACAACCCCAGCACTGCCTAGTACAGGACACAATCCCAGCACTGCCATACAGGACACAATCCCACCACTGCCTAGTACCGGACACAATCCCACCGCTGCCGTACAGGACACGATCCCACCACTGCCTAGTAACGGACACAATCCCACCACTGCCTAGTACAGCATACAATCCCACCACTGCCTAGTACCGGACCCAATCCCACCACTGCTTAGTACCGGGCACAATCCCACCACTGCCTAGTACCAGACACAATCCCCCCACTGCCTAGTACAGGACACAATCCCACCACTGCCTAGTACCAGACACAATCCCACCACTGCCTAGTACAGGACACAATCCCACCACTGGCTAGTACAGGACACAACCCCAGCACTGCCTAGTACAGGACACAATCCCAGCACTGCCGTACAGGACACAATCCCACTACTGCCTAGTACAGCATACAATCCCACCACTGCCTAGTACCGGACACAATCTCACCACTGCCTAGTACAGGATACAATCCCACCACTGCCTATTAGCGGACCCAATCCCACCACTGCCTAGTACAGGACACAATCCCACCACTGCCTAGTACAGGATACAATCCCACCACTGCCTAATACCGGACACAATCCCACCACTGCCTAGTACAGGACACAATCCCACCACTGCCTAGTACCGGACACAATCCCACCACTGCCTTGTACAGGACACAATCCCACCACTGCCGAACAGGACACAATCTCACTACTGCCTAGTACTGGACACAATTCCACCACTGCCGTACAGGACACAATCCCACCACTGCCTAGTACCAGACACAATCCCACCGCTGCCGTACAGCATACAATCCCACCACTGCCTAGTACCGGATACAATCCCACCACTGCCTAGTACAGGACACAATCCCACCACTGCTTAGTACCGGGCACAATCCCACCACTGCCTAGTACCAGACACAATCCCCCACTGCCTACCTAGTACAGGACACAATCCCACCACTGCCTAGTACCGGACACAATCCCACCACTGCCTAGTACAGGACACAATCCCACCAATGCCTAGTACAGGATACAACCCCACCACTGCCTAGTACAGGACACAATCCCACCACTGCCTAGTACAGGACACAATCCCACCACTGCCTAGTACCGGACACAATCCCACCACTGCCTAGTACCGGACACAATCCCACCACTGCCTAGTACAGGATACAACCCCACCACTGCCTAGTACAGGACACAATCCCACCACTGCCTAGTACAGGACACAATCCCACCACTGCCTAGTACAGGACACAATCCCACCACTGCCTAGTACAGGACACAATCCCACCACTGCCTAGTACAGGACACAATCCCACCACTGCCTAGTACAGGACACAATCCCACCACTGCCTAGTACCGGACACAATCCCACCACTGCCTAGTACCGGACACAATCCCACCACTGCCTAGTTCCGGACACAATCCCACCACTGCCGTACAGGACACAATCCCACCACTGCCTAGTACAGGACACAATCCCACCACTGCCTAGTACAGGATACAATCCCACCACTGCCTAGTACCGGACACAATCCCACCACTGCCTAGTACAGGACACAATCCCACCACTGCCTAGTGCAGGACACAATCCCACCACTGCCGAACAGGACACAATCTCACTACTGCCTAGTACTGGACACAATCCCACCACTGCCGTACAGGACACAATCCCACCACTGCCTAGTACAGGACACAATCCCACCGCTGCCGTACAGGACACGATCCCACCACTGCCTAGTACCGGACACAATCCCACCACTGCCTAGTACCTGACACAATCCCACCACTGCCTAGTGCAGGACACAATCCCACCACTGCCGAACAGGACACAATCCCACCACTGCCTAGTACAGCATACAATCCCACCACTGCCTAGTACCGGACCCAATCCCACCACTGCTTAGTACCGGGCACAATCCCACCACTGCCTAGTACCAGACACAATCCCCCCACTGCCTAGTACAGGACACAATCCCACCACTGCCTAGTACCTGACACAATCCCACCACTGCCTAGTACAGGACACAATCCCACCACTGGCTAGTACAGGACACAATCCCACCACTGCCTAGTACAGGACACAATCCCACCACTGCCTAGTACCGGACACAATCGCACCACTGCCTAGTACAGGACACAATCCCACCACTGCTTAGTTCCGGACACATCCCACCACTGCCGTACAGGACACAATCCCACCACTGCCTAGTACAGGACACAATCCCACCACTGCCTAGTACAGGACACAGTCCCACCACTGCCTAGTACAGGACACAATCCCACCACTGCCTAGTACCGGACACAATCGCACCACTGCCTAGTACCAGACACAATCCCACCACTGCCTAGTACCGGACACATCCCACCACTGCCGTACAGGACACAATCCCACCACTGCCTAGTACCAGACACAATCCCACCACTGCTTAGTTCCGGACACATCCCACCACTGCCGTACAGGACACAATCCCACCACTGCCTAGTACAGGACACAATCCCACCACTGCCTAGTACAGTATACAACCCCACCACTGCCTAGTACGGGACACAATCCCACCACTGTCTAGTACCGGACACATCCCACCACTGCCGTACCGGACACAATCCCACCACTGCCTAGTACAGGACACAATCCCACCACTGTCTAGTACCGGACACATCCCACCACTGCCGTACCGGACACAATCGCACCACTGCCTAGTACAGGACACAATCCCACCACTGCTTAGTTCCTGACACATCCCACCACTGCCGTACAGGACACAATCCCACCACTGCCTAGTACAGGACACAATCCCACCACTGCCTAGTACAGGACACAGTCCCACCACTGCCTAGTACAGGACACAATCCCACCACTGCTTAGTTCCGGACACAATCCCACCGCTGCCGTACAGGACACATCCCACCACTGCCGTACAGGACACAATCCCACCACTGCCTAGTACAGGACACAATCCCACCACTGCCTAGTACAGGACACAATCCCACCACTGCCTAGTACAGGACACAATCCCACCACTGCCTAGTACCGGACACAATCCCACCACTGCCTAGTACCGGACACATCCCACCACTGCCGTACAGGACACAATCCCACCACTGCCTAGTACCGGACACATCCCACCACTGCCGTACCGGACACAATCCCACCACTGCCTAGTACAGGACACAATCCCACCACTGCCTAGTACAGGACACAATCCCACCACTGCCTAGTACCGGACACAATCCCACCACTGCCTAGTACCAGACACAACCCCACCACTGCCTAGTACAGGACACAATCCCACCACTGCCTAGTACCGGACACAATCCCACCACTGCCTAGTACCAGACACATCCCACCACTGCCGTACAGGACACAATCCCACCACTGCTACGTTTGACACTGTTCTATCAAGCTGTCCTCCATGCTGCACCTTCTCTCGTCTCTTTTAACAACTCATTCTGTCAGACATGCGGCTATTCATATAGACATCTCTAGTCTCAGGTCTTCTCTTGTGCTTTTCTTGTGTTCCTTATCTCTCCTTTATAATGATATATCAGGACTTCTATCACATATTACGCCATCCTGATCCACCTGCGGAGCGTCTCGTTCACATCCCTCACCTCGTCTGTGCTTTCTGCTTTGTTACACTGATGTCACAATCAGCCATCATTGCAATTTACAGAACTGATAAATTATTCAAAGTTTCACCCTGTTTCACCACCAGATGTCAGCAGAGATACACGCAACACATAAAGATGAAGCTTACTTTAACCCCTTAATGACCTTGGGATTTTCCGTTTTCCCGTGTTCGTTTTTCGCTCCCCTCCTTCCCAGAGCCATAACTTTTTTATTTTTCCGTCAATATGGCTATGTGAGGGCTTATTTTTTGCGGGACGAGTTGTCCTTTTGAACGACTTCATTGGTTTTACCATGTCGTGTACTAGACAATGGGAAAAAAATTCCAAGTGGGGTTGAATTGCAAAAAAGTGCAATCCCATGTGTGTTTTTTGTTTGGCTTTTTTGCTAGGTTCACTAAATGCTAAAACTGACCTGATATTATAATTCTCCAGGTCATTACGAGTTCAATGACACCAAACATGTCTAGGTTATTTTTTATCTAAGTGGTGAAGTAAAAGTCCAAACTTTGCTAAAAAAAATAAAAATTGCGCCATTTTCCGATACCCGTAGTGTCTCCATTTTTCATGATCTGGGGTCGGGGGAGGGCTTATTTTTTGCATGCCGAGCTGATGTTTTTAGTTATATCATTTTGGTGCAGATACGTTCTTTTGATCGCCCGTTATTGCATTCTAATGCAATGTCGCGGCGACCAAACAAAACGTAATTTTGGCATTTCAAATTTTTTTTCTCGCTACGCTGTTTAGCGATCAGGTTAATCCTTTTTTTTTAATTGATAGATTGGGCGATTCTGAACTCGGCGATGCCAAATATGTGTATATTTGATTTTATTTTTATTGTTTTATTTTGAATGAGGTGAAAGGGGGGGGGGTTATTTAAACCTTTATATTTTTTTTTTTTATTTCATATTTTTTTTAACTTTTTTTTTTACTTTTGCCATGCTTCAATAGCCTCTATGGGAGGCTAGAAGCTGGCACAAGTGGATCGGCTCTGCTACATAGCAGCGATCATCAGATCGCTCCTATGTAGCTGAATTCCTGCATTGCTATGATCCATCGCCGAGTGTGAAAAACTGATGCGACGGATCCGTTTTTTGACGGATCCGACTAGCATATTCAGATAATTGGGTTAAAAAAAATTGGAGCATGCTCAGTTTAAAAAAACGGAATCCGATGCCGGAATCCGTCATTTTCAGGATTCGGCACCTTCCGGCTCCCATAGGCTTCCATTCTAGCAAAAAAACGGAACGGCGCTTACGGCTTTTTTGCCAGAGACAAAAAACGTTACTGTGTCAGTTTTTTCCAGACGCCGGAAATGATATTTTTGCCGGATCCGGCAAAAACCAGACAAAACGTGAGGCCATCCGGCGCAATCCGGCGTTAATACAAGTCTATGGGAAAAAAACAGATCCGGCGGTATCTTTCGTCGGATCCAGTTTTTTCAAAATTTGCTGGATTGAGCCTGACGGCGAAAGACGGATGTGTGAAAGTAGCCTAAGCCAGCTGTGGAAAAAAATAGGTAATGTCACAGCTCACCTCCTCCTGTACAATGACTGATAACACCTTAATATACAGTAGATAACACAGGATCCATCATTCATAATAGGTGATGTCACAGCTCACCTCCTCCTCCTGTACAATGACTGATAACACCTCTATATACAGTAGATAACACAGGATCCATCATTCACAATAGGTGATGTCACAGCTCACCTCCTCCTCCTGTACAATGACTGATAACACCTCTATATACAGTAGATAACACAGAGTCCACCATTCACAATAGGTGATGTCACAGCTCACCTCCTCCTCCTGTACAATGACTGATAACACCTCTATATACAGTAGATAACACAGGATCCATCATTCACAATAGGTGATGTCACAGCTCACCTCCTCCTCCTGTACAATGACTGATAACACCTCTATATACAGTAGATAACACAGGATCCATCATTCACAATAGGTGATGTCACAGCTCGCCTCCTCCTCCTCCTGTACAATGACTGATAACACCTCTATATACAGTAGATAGCACAGGATCCACCGTTCACAATAGGTGATGTCACAGCTCACCTCCTCCTGTACAATGACAACACCTCTATATACAGTAGATAACACAGGATCCATCATTCTCAATAGGTGATGTCACAGCTCACCTCCTCCTCCTGTACAATGACTGATAACACCTCTATATACAGTAGATAACACAGGATTCACCATTCACAATAGGTGATGTCACAGCTCACCTCCTCCTGTTCAAAAACTGATAAACCTCTATATACAGTAGATAGCACAGGATCCACTAATCACAATAGGTGATGTCACAGCTCACCTCCTCCTGTACAATAACTGATAACACCTTAATATACAGTAGATAACACAGGATCCATCATTCTCAATAGGTGATGACACAGCTCACCTCCTCCGCCTGTACAATGATTGATAACACCTCTATATACAGTAGATAACACAGGATCCACCATTCACAATAGGTGATGTCACAGCTCACCTCCTCCTCCTGTACAATGACTGATAACACCTCTATATACAGTAGGTAACACAGGATTCACCATTCACAATAGGTGATGTCACAGCTCACCTCCTCCTCCTGTACAATGACTGATAACACCTCTATATACAGTAGATAACACAGAATCCGCCATTCACAATAGATGATGACACAGCTTACCTCCTCCTCCTCATGTGCAATGACTGATAACACCTCTATATACAGTAGATAACACAGGATCCACCATTCACAATAGGTGATGTCACAGCCCACCTCCTCTCCCTCCTGTACAATGACTGATAACACCTCTATATACAGTAGATAATACAGGATTCACCATTCACAATAGGTGATGTCACAGCTCACCTCCTCCTGTTCAAAAACTGATAAACCTCTATATACAGTAGATAGCACAGGATCCACTAATCACAATAGGTGATGTCACAGCTCACCTCCTCCTGTACAATAACTGATAACACCTTAATATACAGTAGATAACACAGGATCCATCATTCTCAATAGGTGATGACACAGCTCACCTCCTCCGCCTGTACAATGATTGATAACACCTCTATATACAGTAGATAACACAGGATCCACCATTCACAATAGGTGATGTCACAGCTCACCTCCTCCTCCTGTACAATGACTGATAACACCTCTATATACAGTAGGTAACACAGGATTCACCATTCACAATAGGTGATGTCACAGCTCACCTCCTCCTCCTGTACAATGACTGATAACACCTCTATATACAGTAGATAACACAGAATCCGCCATTCACAATAGATGATGACACAGCTTACCTCCTCCTCCTCATGTGCAATGACTGATAACACCTCTATATACATCACACAGAAACATGAATTTTTTTGTTCCCCTCATGTGAGCTTGCATACCATTTTAGCCAGTCATATTAGCATACATCTGAAAAACCCATTACCTTATATACATTTACGACTCTAAATATATGATACATTTTATCTTGAAGCTGAAGCTCAAAAGCGCCAAATGGTCAGCATGGAAACTATTTTATTAATTTTCTAATGAGAATATGTACTTACCCCTTGTTCTCTCAATCTCAACCAATAACATAGCTAGTGAGTTTCTTAGCAAAATTCTTTTGGGTATTGGACAGTGCAGCTGTGAATCCAGCTCTAATGTTGTAAATAAAAACACTTACTAGAAAGCAGCAGCCTGGAAGACATTATACTGCTAAGCAGTGTAGCTGTGAATCTAGATCTGGTGTCAGATAAAACACTTGAAAGCGGCAGCATAGAGCATGCTATACGGCAGTACTAAACAATGTAGTTGTGAATCCAACTCTATTGAAGATACTAAGTAGGAAGTGGAAAAATTAGGGAAATTCTATTAATAATGAAGCTGCACTGGGGTGAGAATAAATAGTGGAAAGCAGCAATATGAAAACATTATACAGAAGTACTGAGTAGCAAAGCTGTGAATCCAGTTCTAGGTTACAACAAAACACTTACTAGCAAGCAACGATGTAGAGGACATTATACAGCCGTACTAAGCTGTGTAGTTATGGATGCAACACTGGGATAGATAAAATACCTGTTAGAAAGCAACAGCATGGAGGATATTATACAGCAGTACAGAGCAGAGTAGATGTGAATGCAGCACAGGTCTGTGTATTTTTGTGACTCTCACTTTTTTAGTCTGCTCTTCACTCCTCTTCTGTTCCTCATAGACTTTAATAGGCAGCAGTAATCTGATCCTTCAGTGAGCTTGCAACTCAACAGATTATTTAAGTTTTTCAGAGCAGACGATGATTCTGGAGACAGGAGGTAAGAAAAGAAGGGACACACGATAATGCACGTTTCTTATTTTGCTGATTTATGTAATGTTTCATCCAACAATCAACCATTGAATCTGTTTGATGACATCGTTGAAGGGGTTAAATAATTTTTCCCCATTTTGCCCAGTTTGATTTTGCAATAATTTAACTGTTCTAAAAACACCAACAAAAATATTCTTTTTACATTTATTTACATTTTTTTTCATTGTTTACCGACATTAAGATTTAATTAATTTTTTAAACTGAATGTAATTAGAAAAAAACAACTGCTTTTCAGCCTGCAGGATGCAGAGTTAGTGAACCTGAAAAACCACCGTAAAAATATGAAAATGGCAGGTGCTGACAAATCCAAAAATGGCACAAGGGTGCAGGTGTGTGAGGAAACATCACAAGATGAGGAGCACAAAGTGTCCAGCAAGAAAATAATACTTTAAAAAAAAAAAAATGTGTTTGTCTCTTACAGCTGAAAGTTTCCATTTTTGGGATAAAGAACTATCATAGGGTTAATTTCTGTATTTACTTTTTCACTAATTGGACACAATGTAACCACTTGGTGCAGTGGGGGGGCACTGCCGGTATGACTCTAGTCACACTATCATCTGTCCATATCGGTGCATCATCTCCTGTTCCCTCAGTCTTTTCAGTGTTTACCATTCCGCTTCGCAGAAGATTATTATGTAAAGAAAGAACAATTATAATACCAGAAATATAATATAACAATATTATTCATTATTTCTATTTTTCTGTGTACTACACCCTTGTATACTTGGGGAGCTGAGGATAAATATAGCATATTAGGAGTTAATTTGTTCTGTATAGTTTTCATATTTGATTGTATATGTTTTAGCTGTTTTCCAAAAATGTCAGGAAATATCCAAATGTTTATTTAACTAAAATGTTTATCTTTTTCATATGGGTGAATGTATGAAGAAGGGCTAATATACAGTCGTGGCCAAATGTTTTGCGTAGCACTATGGCTGGTCCAAATAACTAAAGCAATTGTTACCATCCACCTCTCGTGTCTCCCCTTTTCCTTATAGTCTGTAAGCTTTCGAGCAGGGCCCTCATTCCTCCTGGTATCTGTTTTGAACTGTGATTTCTGTTATGCTGTAATGTCTATTGTCTGTACAAGTCCCCTCTATAAGTTGTAAAGCGCTGCGGAATATGTTGGCGCTATATAAATAAAAATTATTATTATTATTAATTTTGTTTTTGATCAATTGCTGCTTTTTGCTCTTTTACTTGGCTGTTTCTATGGTAACTGATGTAGAATTAGACGCAGGATCCATGATCTGCAGCTGAAAGTCTACTATATGATAAATGTCTGTAGGTTATCATGTATGATGTAGGGCTGCTGTGACTGTGTATCTAAGCCTCCATGTGTGATACTGTCTGCTGAGCTGTGTATCTAATCCTATCCTGTGTGATACTGTCAGCTGAGCCGTGTATCTAATCCTCTCCTGTGTGATACTGTCTGCTGAGCCGTGTATCTAATCCTCTCCTGTGTGATACTGTCTGCTGAGCTGTGTATCTAATCTCCTGTGTGTTACTGTCTGCTGAGCCGTGTATCTAATCCTCTCCTGTGTGATACTGTCTGCTGAACTGTGTATCTAATCCTATCCTGTGTGATACTGTCTGCTGATGTGTGTATCTAATCCTCCCCTGTGTGATACTGTCTGTTGAGCCGTGTATCTAATCCAATCCTGTGTGATACTGACTGCTGAGCTGTGTATCTAATCCTCTCCTGTGTGATACTGTCTGCTCAGCCGTGTATCTAATCCCATCCTGTGTGATACTGTCTGCTGAGCCGTGTATCTAATCCTATCCTGTGTGATACTGTCTGCTGAGCCGTATATCTAATCCCATCCTGTGTGATACTGTCTGCTGAGCCGTGTATCTAATCCTATCCTGTGTGATACTGTCTGCTGAGCCGTGTATCTAATCCTGTGTGATACTGTCTGCTGAGCCATGTATCTAATCCTCTCCTGCGAGATACTGTCTGCTGAGCTGTGTATCTAATCCTATCCTGTGTGATACTGTCTGCTGAGCCGTGTATCTAATCCTATCCTGTGTCATACTGTCTGCTCAGCTGTGTATCTAAACCTATCCTGTGTGATACTGACTGCTGACCCATGTATCTAATCCTCTCCTGTGTGATACTGACTGCTGAGCCGTGTATCTAATCCTATCCTGTGTGATACTGACTGCTGAGCCATGTATGTAACTCTATCCTGTGTGATACTGACTGCTGAGCCGTGTATCTGATCCTGTCCTGTGTGATACTGTCTGCTGAGCTGTGTATCTAATCCTCTCCTGTGTGATACTGTCTGCTGAGTCATGTATCTAATTCTCTCCTGTGTGATACTGTATGCTGAGCCATGTATCTAATCCTCTCCTGTGTGATACTGACTGCTGAGCCGTGTATCTAATCCTATCCTGTGTGATACTGTCTGCTGAGCCGTGTATCTAATCCTATCCTGTGTGATACTGACTGCTGAGCCGTGTATCTAATCCTCTCCTGTGTGATACTGACTGCTGAGCCGTGTATCTAATGCTATCCTGTGTGATACTGTCTGCTGAGCCGTGTATCTAATCCTATCCTGTGTGATACTGACTGCTGAGCCGTGTATCTAATCATCTCCTGTGTGATACTGACTGCTGAGCCGTGTATCTAATCCTCTCCTGTGTGATACTGTCTGCTGAGCTGTGTATCTAATCTCCTCCTGTGTGTTACTGTCTGCTGAGCCGTGTATCTAATCCTCTCCTGTGTGATACTGTCTGCTGAACTGTTTATCTAATCCTATCCTGTGTGATACTGTCTGCTGATCCGTGTATCTAATCCTCCCCTGTGTGATACTGTCTGTTGAGCCGTGTATCTAATCCAATCCTGCGTGATACTGACTGCTGAGCTGTGTATCTAATCCTCTCCTGTGTGATACTGTCTGCTCAGCCGGGTATCTAATCCTATCCTGTGTGATACTGACTGCTGAGCCGTGTATCTAAGCCTCCATGTGTGATACTGTCTGCTGAGCCGTGTATCTAATCCTATCCTGTGTGATACTGACTGCTGAGCCATGTATCTAACCCTATCCTGTGTGATACTGACTGCTGAGCAGTGTATCTGATCCTGTCCTGTGTGATACTGTCTGCTGAGCTGTGTATCTAATCCTCTCCTGTGTGATACTGTCTGCTGAGCCATGTATCTAATTCTCTCCTGTGTGATACTGTATGCTGAGCCATGTATCTAATCCTCTCCTGTGTGATACTGACTGCTGAGCCGTGTATCTAATCCTATCCTGTGTGATACTGTCTGCTGAGCCGTGTATCTAATCCTATCCTGTGTGATACTGACTGCTGAGCCATGTATCTAATCCTCACCTGTGTGATACTGTCTGCTGAGCCGTGTATCTAATCCTATCCTGTGTGATACTGTCTGCTGAGCCATGTATCTAATCCTATCCTGTGTGATACTGACTGCTGAGCCGTGTATCTAATCCTATCCTGTGTGATACTGACTGCTGAGTCATGTATCTAACCCTATCCTGTGTGATACTGACTGCTGAGCAGTGTATCTAATCCTGTCCTGTGTGATACTGTCTGCTGAGCCATGTATCTAATCCTATCCTGTGTGATACTGACTGCTGAGCAGTGTATCTAATCCTGTCCTGTGTGATACTGTCTGCTGAGCTGTGTATCTAATCCTCTCCTGTGTGATACTGTCTGCTGAGCCATGTATCTAATTCTCTCCTGTGTGATACTGTATGCTGAGCCGTGTATCTAATCCTCTCCTGTGTGATACTGTCTTCTGAGCCGTGTATATAATCCTCTCCTGTGTGATACTATCTGCTGAGCCGTGTATCTAATCCTCTCCCGTGTGATACTGTCTGCTGAGCCATGTATCTAATCCTCTCCTGTGTGATACTGTCTGCTGAGCTGTGTATCTAATCCTCTCCTGTGTGATACCGACTGCTGAGCTGTGTATCTAATCCTCTCCTGTGTGATACCGTCTGCTGAGCTGTATCTAATTCTCTTCTGTGTGATACTGACTGCTGAGCCGTGTATCTAATCCTCTCCTGTGTGATACTGTCTGCTGAGCAGTGTATCTAATCCTCTCCTGTGTGATACTGTCTGCTGAGCTGTGTATCTAATCCTCTCCTGTGTGATACTGTCTGCTGAGCCGTGTATCTAATCCTCTCCTGTGTGATACTGACTGCTGAGCCATGTATCTAATCCTATCCTGTGTGATACTGACTGCTGAGCAGTGTATCTAATCCTGTCCTGTGTGATACTGTCTGCTGAGCTGTGTATCTAATCCTCTCCTGTGTGATACTGTCTGCTGAGCCATGTATCTAATTCTCTCCTGTGTGATACTGTATGCTGAGCCGTGTATCTAATCCTCTCCTGTGTGATACTGTCTTCTGAGCCGTGTATATAATCCTCTCCTGTGTGATACTATCTGCTGAGCCGTGTATCTAATCCTCTCCCGTGTGATACTGTCTGCTGAGCCATGTATCTAATCCTCTCCTGTGTGATACTGTCTGCTGAGCTGTGTATCTAATCCTCTCCTGTGTGATACCGACTGCTGAGCTGTGTATCTAATCCTCTCCTGTGTGATACCGTCTGCTGAGCTGTGTATCTAATTCTCTTCTGTGTGATACTGACTGCTGAGCCGTGTATCTAATCCTCTCCTGTGTGATACTGTCTGCTGAGCTGTGTATCTAATCCTCTCCTGTGTGATACTGACTGCTGAGCTGTGTATCTAATCCTCTCCTGTGTGATACTGTCTGCTGAGCTGTGTATCTAATCCTCTCCTGTGTGATACTGTCTGCTGAGCCGTGTATCTAATCCTCTCCTGTGTGATACTGACTGCTGAGCCATGTATCTAATCCTATCCTGTGTGATACTGTCTGCTGAGCCATGTATCTAATCCTCTCCTGTGTGATACTGACTGCTGAGCCGTGTATCTAATCCTCTCCTGTGTGATACTGACTGCTGAGCCGTGTATCTAATCCTATCCTGTGTGATACTGTCTGCTGAGCTGTGTATCTAATCTTATCCTGTGTGATACTGACTGCTGAGCCGTGTATCTAATCCTATCCTGTGTGATACTGTCTGCTGAGCTGTGTATCTAATCCTCTCCTGTGTGATACTGACTGCTGAGCCGTGTATCTAATCCTATCCTGTGTGATACTGTCTGCTGAGCTGTGTATCTAATCTTATCCTGTGTGATACTGACTGCTGAGCCGTGTATCTAATCCTATCCTGTGTGATACTGTCTGCTGAGCTGTGTATCTAATCCTCTCCTGTGTGATACTGACTGCTGAGCTGTGTATCTAATCCTCTCCTGTGTGATACTGTCTGCTGAGCCGTGTATCTCATCCTCTCCTGTTTGATGCTGTCTGCTGAGCCGTGTATCTCATCCTCTCCTGTTTGATACTGTCTGCTGAGTCGTGTATCTAATCCTCTCCTGTGTATCTAATCCTCTCCTGTGTGATACTGTCTGCTGAGCCATGTATCTCATCCTCTCCTGTGTGATACTGTCTGCTGAGCCGTGTATCTAATCCTCTCCTGTGTGATACTGACTGCTGAGCTGTGTATCTAATCCTCTCCTGTGTGATACTGTCTGCTGAGCCGTGTATCTCATCCTCTCCTGTTTGATGCTGTCTGCTGAGTCGTGTATCTAATCCTCTCCTGTGTATCTAATCCTCTCCTGTGTGATACTGTCTGCTGAGCCATGTATCTCATCCTCTCCTGTGTGATACTGTCTGCTGAGCCGTGTATCTAATCCTCCCGTGTGATACTGACTGCTGAGCCGTGTATCTAATCCTATCCTGTGTGATACTGTCTGCTGAGCTGTGTCTAATCTTATCCTGTGTGATACTGTCTGCTGAGCCGTGTATCTAATCCTCTCCTGTGTGATACTGACTGCTGAGCTGTGTATCTAATCCTCTCCTGTGTGATACTGTCTGCTGAGCCGTGTATCTCATCCTCTCCTGTTTGATACTGTCTGCTGAGCCGTGTATCTCATCCTCTCCTGTGTGATACTGTCTGCTGAGCCGTGTATCTAATCCTCCCGTGTGATACTGACTGCTGAGCCGTGTATCTAATCCTATCCTGTGTGATACTGTCTGCTGAGCTGTGTATCTAATCTTATCCTGTGTGATACTGACTGCTGAGCCGTGTATCTAATTCTCTCCTGTGTGATACTGACTGCTGAGCTGTGTATCTAATCCTCTCCTGTGTGATACTGTCTGCTGAGCCGTGTATCTCATACTCTCCTGTGTGATACTGTCTGCTGAGCCGTGTATCTAATCATCTCCTGTGTGATACTGTCTGCTGAGCCGTGTATCTAATCCTCTCCTGTGTGATACTGTCTGCTGAGCCGTGTATCTAATCCTATCCTGTCTGATACTGTCTGCTGAGCCGTGTATCTAATCCTATCCTGTGTGATACTGACTGCTGAGCCGTGTATCTAATCCTCTCTCATGTGATACTGACTGCTGAGCCGTGTATCCAATCCTCTCCTGTGTGATACTGACTGCTGAGCCGTGTATCTAATCCTCTCCTGTGTGATACTGTCTGCTGAGCCTTGTATCTAATCCTCTCCTGTCTGATACTGTCTGCTGAGCCTTGTATCTAATCCTCTCCTGTGTGATACTGTCTGCTGAGCCGTGTATCTAATCCTCTCCTGTGTGATACTGTCTGCTGAGCTGTGTATCTAATCCTCTCCTGTCTGATACTGTCTGCTGAGCCTTGTATCTAATCCTCTCCTGTGTGATACTGTCTGCTGAGCCGTCTATCTAATCCTCTCCTGTGTGATACTGTCTGCTGAGCCTTGTATCTAATCCTCTCCTGTGTGATACTGTCTGCTGAGCCGTGTATCTAATCCTCTCCTGTGTGATACTGTCTGCTGAGCCGTGTATCTAATCCTCTCCTGTGTGATACTGTCTGCTGAGCCTTGTATCTAATCCTCTCCTGTGATACTGTCTGCTGAGCCGTGTATCTAATCCTCTCCTGTGTGATACCGTCTGCTGAGCCGTGTATCTAATCCTCTCCTGTGTGATACTGTCTGCTGAGCCATGTATCTAATCCTATCCTGTGTGATACTGTCTGCTGAGCCATGTATCTAATCCTATCCTGTGTGATACTGACTGCTGAGCCGTGTATCTAATCCTCTCCTGTGTGATACTGTCTGCTGAGCCGTGTATCTAATCCTCTCCTGTGTGATACTGTCTGCTGAGCCATGTATCTAATCCTATCCTGTGTGATACTGTCTGCTGAGCCATGTATCTAATCCTCTCCTGTATGATACTGTCTGCTGAGCCGTATATCTAATCCTCTCCTGTGTGATACTGACTGCTGAGCCGTGTATCTCATCCTCTCTCATGTGATACTGTCTGCTGAGCCGTGTATCTAATCCTATCCTGTATGATACTGACTGCTGAGCTGTGTATCTAATCCTCTCCTGTGTGATACTGTCTGCTGAGCCTTGTATCTAATCCTCTCCTGTGTGATACTGTCTGCTGAGCCGTGTATCTAATCCTCTCCTGTGTGATACTGTCTGCTGAGCCGTGTATCTAATCCTCTCCTGTGTGATACTGTCTGCTGAGCCATGTATCTAATCCTATCCTGTGTGATACTGTCTGCTGAGCCATGTATCTAATCTTATCCTGTGTGATACTGACTGCTGAGCCGTGTATCTAATCCTCTCCTGTGTGATACTGTCTGCTGAGCCGTGTATCTAATCCTCTCCTGTGTGATACTGTCTGCTGAGCCATGTATCTAATCCTATCCTGTGTGATACTGTCTGCTGAGCCATGTATCTAATCCTCTCCTGTATGATACTGTCTGCTGAGCCGTATATCTAATCCTCTCCTGTGTGATACTGACTGCTGAGCCGTGTATCTCATCCTCTCTCATGTGATACTGTCTGCTGAGCCGTGTATCTAATCCTATCCTGTATGATACTGACTGCTGAGCTGTGTATCTAATCCTATCCTGTATGATACTGACTGCTGAGCTGTGTATCTAATCCTCTCCTGTGTGATACTGTCTGCTGAGCCTTGTATCTAATCCTCTCCTGTGTGATACTGTCTGCTGAGCCGTGTATCTAATCCTCTCCTGTGTGATACTGTCTGCTGAGCCATGTATCTAATCCTATCCTGTGTGATACTGTCTGCTGAGCCGTGTATCTAATCCTATCCTGTGTGATACTGACTGCTGAGCCGTGTATCTAATCCTCTCCTGTGTGATACTGTCTGCTGAGCCGTGTATCTAATCCTCTCCTGTGTGATACTGTCTGCTGAGCCATGTATCTAATCCTATCCTGTGTGATACTGTCTGCTGAGCCATGTATCTAATCTTATCCTGTGTGATACTGACTGCTGAGCCGTGTATCTAATCCTCTCCTGTGTGATACTGTCTGCTGAGCCGTGTATCTAATCCTCTCCTGTGTGATACTGTCTGCTGAGCCATGTATCTAATCCTATCCTGTGTGATACTGTCTGCTGAGCCATGTATCTAATCCTCTCCTGTATGATACTGTCTGCTGAGCCGTATATCTAATCCTCTCCTGTGTGATACTGACTGCTGAGCCGTGTATCTCATCCTCTCTCATGTGATACTGTCTGCTGAGCCGTGTATCTAATCCTATCCTGTATGATACTGACTGCTGAGCTGTGTATCTAATCCTATCCTGTATGATACTGACTGCTGAGCTGTGTATCTAATCCTCTCCTGTGTGATACTGTCTGCTGAGCCTTGTATCTAATCCTCTCCTGTGTGATACTGTCTGCTGAGCCGTGTATCTAATCCTCTCCTGTGTGATACTGTCTGCTGAGCCATGTATCTAATCCTATCCTGTGTGATACTGTCTGCTGAGCCATGTATCTAATCCTATCCTGTGTGATACTGACTGCTGAGCCGTGTATCTAATCCTCTCCTGTGTGATACTGTCTGCTGAGCCGTGTATCTAATCCTCTCCTGTGTGATACTGTCTGCTGAGCCATGTATCTAATCCTATCCTGTGTGATACTGTCTGCTGAGCCATGTATCTAATCCTCTCCTGTGTGATACTGACTGCTGAGCTGTGTATCTAATCCTCTCCTGTGTGATACTGACTGCTGAGCCGTATATCTAATCCTCTCCTGTGTGATACTGTCTGCTGAGCCGTGTATCTAATCCTCTCCTGTGTGATACTGCTGAGCCGTGTATCTAATCCTATCCTGTATGATACTGACTGCTGAGCTGTGTATCTCATACTCTCCTGTGTGATACTGACTGCTGAGCCGTGTATCTAATCCTCTGTCATGTGATACATTGTATCGGGTGCTGCACATTTCTTGTCTCCTCTGCTTCCTCTTCCGCTTTTGCGCGGTATGTGAGGAGGCTTCGCGCCCTGCGGTGGGGAGACGCAGCCACAGGAAATTTCTGACCTCACGGGTAGATTGTTCCAGCTGTGAGTCACCGGTGATCGCCTGCTGGTGGAAGGAACAGGAAGGAAACGTCACGGCTGGGAGTCACTGGGCCACAATGTATCACTGATGTATCCACCGCACAATCGTGTCTGTACCGTCACCATTTATGGGACTTCTCCGCATTCTCTACCTGCAGAAAAGTCAGCCACTGATCAGAGGCAGATAAAATTGGTCTCTGTTCCTTTAACCCCTCAGATGCCGCAGTCGGCGGCGCCTAAGCTTTGACATAAAAATGTCAATCCATGTCTCATTCTGCAAAAAAAAAAAGTACAAAAAGTTTTCAAAACTTTTGGAGAGTTTACATGAACTTTTTGTTTTGTTTACCATTAAAAAAAAATCAATTAAACAATTAAATCTATTTAATAATTTACATGTGACCCAAAATTGTGCCACTGAAAATACAACTCATCCTGAAAGAAACAATGCTGATATCACTATATAGATGGGAAAAAAATAATAAAAACAATTAAAAAAAAACAGAACAGAATTTCTTGGTTATTAACCCTTTAAAGAGCAAGTGATTTTTTTTTGTTGTTTTTGTGCTCTCATTCTCTCCTCTTCCAAGAGCCATCACTTTTATATTTTGCCAATACCATAGTCAATGACTTGTTTTTTTTTTAATGACACTATTCATGTTATCATATACAGTGCTGGAAAAGAGGGAACCAATCCAAGTGAGATGAAATGGTCAAAATAATGCAATTCCACTTCTGTTTTGGGGGGTTTGTATTTACAACATCCATTGTACAGTAAATATAGATCTGGTTACATGATTCTCCCAGCCAGTACGATTATCACAATACCAAACTTTAATATATATATATATATATATATATATATATATATATATATATATATATATATATATATATATATATATATATATTAAAGTTTGGCATATATATATATATAATTATATTTATATTATTTTTATTATATAATAATATATTATATATTATTATTATTTTTATATTATTATTATTAGATATTATTATTATTATTATTATTATGGAAGAAAAAAATCACAATTTTGTAAAAAAAAATTAGTAAGAATTTTTATTTTTCAGGCAATTAAATGAGGTTTTTTTTACTTGCATCATGGCTGATTTTTTTGTATCAATTTTGGGATACAAAGTTTTGTTCACTTTTTATTGCATTATTTAAGCTGTGAGTGAACAGAAAAGGACAATTCTGGCGTTTAGTTGTTTTTTTTTTCTTCTTCCGGATGTTTTCCGTATGGATTAATTACTTTTGATAAATCAGAGATTCATGGACACAGTGATAATGATTTCAGATATGTTTCTTTTTTCTAAACTGGTACAAGTGGAAAATACAAAGTTTTATATTTTTTAACTTTTTTTTTTCAATATATTTTTTCATAGCTCTTAAGGAGTTTGAACCTACAACCCTTTGATCACTTGTCCTGTATATCGTAATACCGGAGTATCGCAGTATCTTATATAAATGATGGTCTCCTACGAAGCCCAGCCAATGCCTGCACTTCACAGGAGTACCAAGATGGCAGCATGGGGGACTTCAGCAGACCCATCGCTGTTATGGCAACCCATGGGCACACCACAACAGCAGCAGCTAAAGGGTTAAGCACCAGCGATCAGAGCGAGCTCAGGTTACTGCTGCTACACATAAATGCTTCCTGAGCTCCCCGCACCTTCCAGACCCCAGCGACGACATATAAATATGTAAATTTGCAGAATTTAGAGGATATTAGTTTAATAATAATTGTCATTTTATTACAGTTTATTATTGTGATAGTATTATAATTATAATTTTTTATTTACATCATTTCTGTGACGATTTCTAAAAATATACAATGTATCGAAGGCACTTCATGCAAGTGAACCAGCATCTTTCGCTATGACAGAGAAGGGAGCTGTTTAACAACTCATTTCAATAGCTAAGCCAACCCCTTTGGCTATCAGAGAGTAGGCTAACAGCTAATTTCCATAGATAAACCAGCCCAGTTAGCTATCAGAGAGTAGGGGGCTGGCTAACAGCTCATTTCCATAGATACACCAGCCCATTTAGCTATCAGAAAGAAGGGGGCTGGCTAACAGTTCATTTCAACAGCTAAGCCAGCCTCTTTGACTATCTCAGAGAAGGGGTCTGGCTAACAGCTCATTTCAATAGATAAGCCAGCCCCTTTGCCTATCTCAGAGATGGGAGCTGGCTAACAGCTCATTTCCATACATAAGCCTGCCCCTTTACCTATCACAGAGAAGGGGGCTGGCTTAGCTAGTAAAATAAAGTTTGCCTAGGGAACCCTACATGTAAAAAAAAAATAACAGAACATTATGGAATATCAGAAGTTTTATGATGGCATGCTGGCATGCTGGTCAAAGACACCTGAGTGCTGTAGTCAATCACTAGCCGCAGCGGTCTAGCAGCTGGAGGAATGGTGACATCACTGTTTCCTGAGATCATGAAGCGTCCGGCACTAAATCCAAGTGCGTGACGGTAGTGGATATGCCTGACTGTTATTTTTTACATATACTGTCCCCCTTGAATTGAGCTGGTCATCCTGCCCATCCTCATACACCTGCCTGGTAGTGATGAGTGAGCGTGCTCGGATAAGGTGTTATCTGAGCATGCTCCGTTCATTATCCGACGTGCTCTAATACTACGCGTCCCCGTGGCTGCATGTCTCATGGCTGCTCCACAGCACCAAAACATTCAGGGATTGTCTAAGAAACTGGATAAAGGGTGGTCTTGTCCGGGGTGGTCTTCTCAGTAGAATGGTCTTTTGGAGACCTACATTCTATCACTGAGGGCAGCAATGATAGGAGCAGAACAAGAGAAGAGATTAATGATGATTTAAACAATTAAAACACAGATGATGTGTCATAATAACATCGAGTCACTGAAGCTTTGTAACTAAATTATATGAATAACAGCGATACAAATTATAAATATAATAAGAAATGAATCATTGCATTATGGAACAGTCTGTATGGTACCTGGGAATGTACAATGACTGTATCACTGCAATGTGGAGACAAAAGTATCGATTGTTTGCTTGTCAATCTGTCATTTAAAGGGCAACGCTCCCCCACTGCGTCACTGTCCCAAGACTTTGCTTTATTGTGCCAAAACCAGTCAAAAAGCAAACAGTAATCAATGGAAGGTGAATGATCCGATTCTTGTTAATTAAAGGGTCAGTTTTTCAGCTTTAACATAAAACTAAATAAAATGGTAAACCTATTATCTGAGATGGATTACCTGACCTGATCACCATGTAGAGATCTGGATCGCAAGGTCAATAGGTCACGGGTGATTTGTGCAGCAGGAAGGCTGGGCAAGTTCACACTAGGTGGTTTTTTCACTATATTAAAAAATGCATGCTTTGCTTTTTCTTGCATTTTTGGCATGCTAGATTCGTCTTTTGTGCATGCTGATAAAAAGTCCTATTCTACAGAATCACGTTTTGGCATAAAAAATGCAGCAAAACCTGATACCTGTGTTTTTGCTGCAGATTTTCAGCTTTTTTTCACAAGCCATGTTAATGTTAAAACACAAACAAAATAAAAGAAGTGACATGGTCTATTGTGCAAAAAAAAAACATGCAAAGCCCCAAATACCGATGACAAAAAAAAAACACAATGTGTGTGCAGGAGATTTTTGAGATCTCATAGATATAGCCGGTACTGCAAAACACAGCTGAAAATTTTCATTAAAAAAAAGCTGCAAAAACGCCTTGTGTGAACTCACCCTAAGGCTATGTTCACACGTTGCATTTTTGTGGGGGTTTTTTACGCCAAGTTTAAGCTGCGTCTAAGTTGCTTACAAAAAAATAGGTTTTGCTTAGTTATTGGAGCGTTTTTTTGCTGCATTTTTGGTGCTTTTATTTTTTGCTGCATTTGTGTCAGGATACATCTGTCTCTTGTGCATAAAAAAAAAAATCTGAATCAACTTCATCAAGTTTTGGCAGCAAAAATGTAGCAAAACCTGAAGCCTGAGTTTTTTGCAGCATTTTTGCACTTGCCCATTACTTACAATGGGTGAAAAAATGCTGCAGAAGTGACATGATGCATTTTGCAAAAACCGATCTATTTGGCAAAACAGTCAGATTTCTGAAATCTCGTAGACTTTGATGGTACTGTGAAAGGGCTGTCCCACACGTCCAGATAATTCCGGTACCGGAATAAATCGGTACCGGAGTTATCCGTGTCCGTGTGCCTGGGAACTCACGGAGGCCATACGTGCGGCACACGTGTGCCGCCCGTATGGCGAGTGGGTACCACACGGAGCGTGTGGTACCCACTCTGCATGGTGCTGAAGCTGCGATTCATATCTTCCCTGCAGCAACGTTTGCTGTAGAGAAAATATGAAGAATAGTGTTTAAAATAAAGATCCATGTGTCCGCCGCCCCCCCACCCCCTGTGCGCCCCCCCCCCGCTGGTCAGAAAATACTTACCCGCTCCCTCGCTGCTTCCTGGTCTGGCCGCGGCTTCTCCTGCATGCGGGTCACGTGGGGCCGATCATTTACAGTCATGAATATGTGGCTCCACCTCCCATAGGGGCGGAGCCGACTATTCATGATTGTAAATGATCGGCCCCACCTGACCGCATACAGTAGGAGGCGCGGCCAGACCAGGAAGGAGCGAGGGAGCGGGTAAGTATTTTCTGACCAGCGGGGGGGCGCACAGGGGGTGGGGGGGCGGCGGACACATGGATCTTTATTTTTAACACTATTCTTCATATTTTCTCTATAGCAAACGCTGCTACAGGGAAGATATGAATACCGGCTTCAGCACCATGTGGGGGGGACAGCGCTTACTGTAGCGCTGTCTCCTGCACGCACACGGACCCCAGACGGAGAATGTCCGTGTGAGGTCCGTGTTTTACGCGGACCCATTGACTCTATTGGGTCCGTGTAAAACGTGCGCTCCCATGAACACTGACATGTCTCCGTGTTTGGCACACGGAGACACGGTCCGCAAAAAATCAATGACATCTGCACAGATGCATTGATTTTTATGGGTCTACGTGTGTCAGTGTCTCCGGTACGTGAGGAAACTGTCACCTCACGTACCGGAATCACTGACGTGTGAAACCGGCCAAAGGCCCCGCGCCTCCTACTGTATGTGGTCACATGGGGCCGATCATTTACAATCATGAATAGTCGGCTCCGCCCCTATGGGAGGTGGAGCCACATATTCATGACTGTAAATGATCGGCCCCACGTGACCGCATACACTAGAAGCCGCGGCCAGACCAGGAAGCAGCGAGGGAGGCGGGTAAGTATTTTCTGAACAGCGGGGGGGCGCACAGGGGGTGGGGGGGCGGCGGACACATAGATCTTTATTTTAAACACTATTCATATTTTCTCTGCAGCAAACGCTGCTGCAGGGAACATATGAATCGCGGCTTCAGCGCGATGCAGGGTACCACACGCGTGGGTACCACACGCTCCGTGTGGTACCCACTCGCCATACGGGCGGCACACGTGTGCCGCACGTATGGCCTACGTGAGTTCCCAGGCACACGGACACGGATAACTCCGGTACCGATTTATTCCGGTACCGGAATTATCTGGACGTGTGGGACAGCCCAAATGCAGCTTAAAATTTGCATTAAAAAAAGCTGCAAAAATGCAGCGTGTGAACAAAGCCTAAGGGTATGTGTCCACGTTCAGGATTGCATCAGGATTTGGTCAGGATTTTTCATCAGTATTTGTAAGCCAAAACCAGGAGTGGGTGATAAATACAGAAGTGGTGCATATGTTTCTATTATACTTTTCCTCTAATTGTTCCACTCCTGGTTTTGGCTTACAAATACTGATGAAAAATCCTGACCAAATCCTGATGCAATCCTGAACGTCAGGAAAGTCTCTTCCCTATATCTTATCACCAGGTGATGAGATCCTGCACAAGGGAAGGGAGTACGGAGGAGGGACATGTGCTGGTGGAAGCATAAGGGTATGTCTCCACGTTCAGGATTGCATCAGTCTTTGGTCAGGATTTTATGCAAGTAAAATCCTGACCAAAACTGCACCTGAGGTCACTGGCAGGTCACCTGCGGTGTACCTGCGTGTTTTGCTCATAGTAGCAACATGCAGCGTTTTGAAAAAACGCACAACGCATGCGTTTTCGCGGCAAAAACGCATGCGTTTTTAAACGCATAGTGGAGTCTGGATTTCATAAAATCCCATCCACTATGCTGTAACATCTGGACGCTGCGTTTTTGACGCAGCAGAAAAACGCAGCGTCAAAAACGCAGCGTTTCCTGAACGTGGAAACATACCCTAAAGGATGGGAGTTGTTGTTACATTAAGCTGACGAGGAAGTAATAGAACATATATAATTCCTGATAGGCCGGCGTCACACTGGCGAGCTTTACGGACGTAAGAGCGCAGAAACTACGTCCGTAAAACTCGCATAACATACGGCACAATTATTCTCAATGGGGCTGCTCCTATCAGCCGTATATTACGGTTCAGTATTATATGGCTTTCTACGGCCGTACAAAATCGCAGCATGCTGCGTTTGTCAGCGTATTGCGGAAAAAAATCGCCAATGAAAGTCTATGGGGGCGAGAAAAATACGGATTCCACACGGACCAGCAGTGTGACTTGCGAGAAATACGCAGCGCTGTTAGTGAAAAGTCGGTAATTCAATTGCCGGCTTTTCATTTCTCCTGCACAAACCCGACAGGATATGAGACATGGTTTTCATACAGTAAACCATCTCATATCCCAATTTTTTTGCATATTCCACACTACTAATGTTAGTAGTGTGTATGTGCAAAAAGTGTGCGCTGTAGCTGCTAAAATAAAGGGTTAAATGGCGGAAAAAATTGGCGTGGGCTCCCGTGCAATTTTCTCCGCCAGAATGGTAAAGCCAGTGACTGAGGGCAGATATTAATAGCCAGGAGAGGGTCCATGGTTATTGGCCCCCCCTGGCTACAAACATCTGCCCCCAGCCACCCCAGAAAAGGCACATCTGGAAGATGCGCCTATTCTGGCACTTGGCCACTCTCTTCCCACTCCCTGTAGCGGTGGGATATGGGGTAATGAAGGGTTAATGCCACCTTGCTATTGTAAGGTGACATTAAGCCAGATTAATAATGGAGAGGCGTCAATTATGACACCTATCCATTATTAATCCAATTGTATGAAAGGGTTAAAAAACACACACACACATTATTAAAAAGTATTTTAATGCAATAAACACAGCGGTTGTTTTAATAATTTATTGCTCTCTTAATCCATCAGCAACACCCTCGCTTGGAAAAATAATAAACGCACAAGATACATACCTTCTGATGTCCTATCACATCCAACGAGGAAATCCATCTGAAGGGGTTAACTAATATTACAGGCACGAGCTGCGATAAACCACTGGCTCGTGCCTGTAATCCCCGGGTGCTGAAAGGAAAGCAGTGATCTATACTTACATTCAGTTGCGGTGATGCGCCCCTGCTGGATGTTCTCATGAACTGCAGCCTGGGAACTTTTTCCCACGCTCCAGGTCATATGAGGACATCCACCAGGGGGCGCATCACCGCGACTGAAGGAAATGTAGGTCAATGACCTACATTTCATTCATTCGCCGGGGATTACAGGCACGGAGCACAGCTGCATTAGCAGGGCTCCTGCTTGTAAAATATTTTAACCCCTTCAGATGGATTACCTCGTGGGACGTGACGGTTCAGCTGAGGGTATGTATCTTGTGCGTTTATTATTTTTCCAAGCGAGGGTGTTGCTGATGGATTGAGAGAGCAATAAATTATTAAAACAACCGCTGTGTTTATTGCATTAAAATACTTTTAAATCATGTGTGTGTGTTTTTTAACCCTTTCATACAATTGGATTAATAATGGATAGGTGTCATAATTGACGCCTCTCCATTATTAATCTGGCTTAATGTCACCTTACAATAGCAAGGTGACATTAACCCTTCATTACCCCATATCCCACCGGTACAGGGAGTGGGAAGAGAGTGGCCAAGTGCCAGAATTGGCGCATCTTCCAGATGTGCCTTTTCTGGGGTGGCTGGGGGCAGATGTTTTTAGCCACGGGGGGGCCAATAACCATGGACCCTCTCCTGGCTATTAATATCTGCCCTCAGTCACTGGCTTTACCATTCTGGCGGAGAAAATTGCGCGGGAGCCCACGCCAATTTTTTCCGCCATTTAACCCTTTATTTTAGCAGCTACAGCGCTGAAATTTTGCACATACACACTACTAACATTAGTAGTGTGGAATATGCAAAAAAAATGGGGATATGAGATGGTTTACTTTATGTAAACCATGTCTCATATCCTGTCGGGTTTGTGAAGGAGAAATGAAAAGCCGGCAATTGAATTACCGGCTGTTCACAGATATCGCGCTGAATGAAATCTAAATACAGAATATATATATATCTGTGTCTCAATGACATATATATATATATATATATATATATATACTGTATATATGTTTTCCCGAACATTTGAGCACATAAATCCATTAGATGTCGGTTTTGCAAGCCTGCGCGAAAATCTTGCAGTACGGATGCCATACGGATTACATACGGAGGATGCCATGCGCAAAATACGCTGACACACCCTGCCTACGGATCACTATTTTGGGAACATTTCTCCGTATTACGGCCGTAGTACGGACGTATAATACGTGGCGTATTGTCTTACGTCAAGTGTGACGCCGGCCATACTGTGAGAAGTTCTCATCTGCCCTCCTGAGTGATACAATGTGGAAACTCTCATGTGTCACTCGCTTACCTGAGATGATGCCTCACATTGTTTTTTAGGAAATCCCGTGCTGTGATCTTACTGTTCATTGTCATCCATTACATCATCGTTATTGTCAATGACGTCATCATCAGCTTCGCCATTAGTATTGTTACAATAATAGCAATTAAAAAAAATGATTTTCATATAAATTATCAATATGATTCGGGGAGTAAAAACAACATATACATACATACTGTGACAAAGTAACTTTTATTGTAAAGTTAAAAAGACAATGAAGACAGGGATTGTCCACGATAATGGCAGATCAACGCGTTTCATGATCTAACCTCTTCGGATAAAAAATGGCGATCTTAGGCTACGTTCACATTTGCGTTGTGCGCCGCAGCGTCGGCGCCGCAACGCACAACGCAAACAAAAATGCAGCAAAACGCATGCACAACGCTGCGTTTTGCGCCGCATGCGTCCTTTTTTTCATTGATTTTGGACGCAGCAAAAATGCAACTTGCTGCGTCCTCTGCGCCCGGACGTGGGCGCCGCAGGGACGCATGCGGCGCAAAACGCAAGTGCGACGCATGTCCATGCACCCCCATGTTAAATATAGGGGCGCATGACGCATGCGGCGACGCTGCGGCGCCCGACGCTGCGGCGCCGACCGCAAATGTGAACGTAGCCTTAGTGTGTCGGACATGTCATTGGTCACGCGATTAAAATAATTTGAATACAAAAGTTAAACCAAGTGTGAACCATAATTAAAAACACCAAAAAATTACAATATATGGCAGACTGAAAAATACAGAGAACATTTATGGATATATATTAACTTGGATTAAACATAAAGTAATATCAGTACTGTTTGAGCAAATCCTGCCTGGCGTTCAAGCCAATGTACTATCATATAATTGTATCAAGATATATTATTCCTAGAAAAATGGTTTTACCAAATAATTTAAAGTATTTGGGAAAACAAGATTTGATTTTATGTATGCACCTTTCACAAATTGATTAATTTTCCATTTATAGCAGAGAGAAAAGCTTCGCACATGTAATCAAGAAAGGGAAGAGGAACCGAAGGAGCATGAATCAGGAATATGTCTGCACAATGGCAGCCCAATCTGAAATAACTAAATGATGTAACAGACTTCTATTATACTGTAGAAATGCTATTCCGGCAATTCTGATAAAACCAGAAGCAGAGGAGCAAAAAAAATACCAGTGATGCCTCATGTGCAGATTTCCTAACATTGGCTCTGTATCACAGACCCGCAATCATCCCCAATGATACAAAGAATGGGTGATGTGGCTGCGATGAAAGAAAATACAGAAGAACAAAAGACCAAAAAGCTGTGAGAGCAGAAAGAAAAAAATGAATGAAATATCATACAGTATATTAATGTACTTATCAGTCTAAAAATAAGTCAGTCTCTGATCTATACAAACACCTTATGATACTCGCTAGGAGCTCAGCAGATATGGAGGAAGATAGAATAGAATTGTCTACTGCAAGAACGAGTAAAATCAGTATCACTATATGTGACTTATGTTCATATAATATAAACATGAATTTCACTATAAAATTCCAAGAAATATTGGATTTCAGTATTTGTCACAAGGGTCTCGCACCTAAAACCGTTTATACTTATCGCAAGAGGTGGATGATGATGAAACACAATTGCCAACAAGTAGCATTATGTCAGGAGGAGGATCAGGGTGCGGAAGTGGAAGACTAGGTGGTGGACGATGAAGTCACTGACCCAACCTGGGATGGTGACATGCAGAGCGAGGACAGCAGGGCACAGGAGGAGTGATCCGCAGCACCAGAAGAGGCAGTGGGGTGGCCAGAGACACAAGCTGGGCAACTGTTCCCCAGAGCACCAACAAGGGTGAAGTTGCCAAGCCAAGGGTTAGATGTTCCCGAGTCTGGTACTTTTTTTAATGACAGCCCAGTTAACCCAAAAAAGGCCATTTCCAACATCTGCCGAGCCAGCATCAGCAGAGACAGCACGACTAGCAGCCTGACCACCACCAGCATACTCAGACATATGCAAGCAAAGCAGCCGACTACTTGGGCCGAATCTCGGGGTCCAGAAACAGTATCTGTAAGTGACACCACTGCCTCTTCCCCTATTCAACTTGCACACTAATCCCCTGTCCACGACATAGTCAAAGAGGCCTCCAACTGTGCACAGCGTTCAATTGTCCCTATTCCAGTCCTTGGAACGCAAGCGTAAATACGCAGTCACCCACCCACAGGCTACAATACTAAAAGGCTACATTATCAGAAAACTTGCCCTGGAAATGTTGCCATTTAGACTTAAGGAGATGGAACCTTTCCGCAACCTCATGGCTGAGGTTGTACCTCGGTACTCGTTCACCAACCGCCACTATTTTTCCCGGTGCGCTGTCACCACCTTACACAAGCACGTGTCCCATAACATCAGCCGTGCCCTGAACAACACTGTTACTGGGAAGCTCCACTTAACCACAGACACCTGGACAAGTGCTTGTGGCCAGGACGCTACATTTCCTTTATGGCCCACTGGGTGAACATTGTGGAAGCCTGAACCCAGCCGGACCCTGGGATGGAACACCTGCTAGCGACACCAAGGATTGCAGGTCCTGGTTCAATCAGGGATTCCCCCACCTTCTAAAATAGTTCCTGCACATCCTCCTCCTCATCCTCCATCTCAGAAATGTCAATATCAGATGCAAGCTGGAAGCACTGCCTCGGCCAAGCAGCAACAAGCTCTTCTGAAGCTAATCTACTAAGGTGGCAAACCACACACTGCCGTGGAATTGTTGAAAGGTCTAGCAGACCAGACTGATCTGTGGCTCTCGCCCCTGAATCTACAACCAGCCATAGTCATGTCTGATAATGGCCATAACCTGATGGCGGCTCTGAAGCTTGGCAACCTCGCACAAGTGCTATGCTTGGTCCACGTGTTCAACTTAGTGGTTCCTGGATCTGCATGAGCTACTTGTGAAAGTACGACGTGTGTGTCCATATCTGCAAGTTGGCCATAGCTGCCGCCTCCCTGGCAGTTGTGCAGCAGCGTTTTCAACTTCCAGTTCACCGTCTGGGGTGCGGTCACCACGCTTTGCAACTCGATGTTTCATGTGTTGGCAAGGCTTTGTGAGCAGCAGAGGGCAGTAGTTGAATACCAGCTACACCATGCATGTCGCTGTTCCGGTCAGCCTCCTCACATAGGAGCTGATGAGTCAGCATGGATGTCTGACATCTGTGTGGTTCTCCAAACCTTTGAGGACTTGACCAAAATGGTGAGCGCCAATGATGCCATAATCAGCGTCATCATCCCTCTTCTCTGTCTATGGAAACGCTCGCTGCTCACAATAAAAGAGGAAGCTTTGCAGGTGTAGCAAGTTGAGATGGAGCAAGAAACAATACTTGGTGATGCTACACATGCTAGCCTCATCTCATCTTCTCAACGCAGGTTGGGTAATAATGAGGAGGAGGAACAGGAGCTGGATGACTGCTCTATAGATGGTAGTACTCACACCACCTTCATCCCATCTATTCAGCGTAGATGGCCTGAAGACGTGGAGGAGAGAGGACGAGGAGGATAACATGGACAGTCGTCCTCTTGGTGGGGATGGAAGTCTTGGCTGTTGGCAGTCTGGCACACATGGCTGAGTTTATGTTCCACTGCCTTTCCCATGACCCTTATGTAGTACGCATTTCAGCCACGACTAAGTACTGGTTGATCACCCTCCTAGACCCACACTACAAGGAGAACTTTACATCTCTCCTTCCCATGTCGGAGAGGTCTAATAAAATGTTGCAGTACCAGAAGACCCTACTTGAAAAGTTATTAAATAAATTCCCATCTGACAACGCTGGTGGCAGAGGTCACAGTTCTTTGGACAACCAAAGAGTGGAGACTATGGAGGCACACACCAGAGGCAGGGGAACACTATCAAAGACCTTAGACATTTTCCTCAGACCCTCCCAGCACCCAGGCCCTTATGGGCGGTGTATTCTGACAAGGAGGGAAAAGATGCTGAAGGAGAACCTTAGGCCTGTTTCACACGTCAGTGGCTCTGGTAAGTGTGGTGACAGTTTTCTCACGTACCGGAGACACTGACTCACGTAGACACAAAAATAAATTAAAATTAAAATAAATGTGTCTCTGCACATGTCAGCGTGTTTTCATGGACTGTGTGTCCGTTTGAAAAACACGGAGACATGTCAGTGTTCGTGGGAGCGCACGGATCACACGGACCCATTAAAGTGAATGGGTCCGTGTAAACACGTACCGCACACGGATGCTGTCCGTGTGCCGTCCGTGTGCCGACTGCGTACCACACGGACTGTGCAAGAGACAGCGCTACAGTAAGCGCTGTCCCCTGCTTTGGGCGCTGAAGCCGGAATTCATTCCTTCTTCCCAGCAGCGTTCGCTGGAGAAAAGGAATGAAAAATCATTGCTTTTTTTGTGGTTAAAATAAAGTTCCCGGCAACCTCCCCCCTCCCACCCCCTGTGCGCCCGCCCGCTCTAAATAAAATACCCAGCTCCCTCGATGCTTCCTCTCAGCGCTGCAGCTTGTCCTGTATGAGCGGTCACGTGGTACCGCTCATTACAGTGATGAATATGCGGCTCCACCTCCCATAGGGATGGAGCCGCATATTCATCACTGTAATGAGCGGCACCACGTGACCGCTCATACAGGACAAGCTGCGGCGCTGAGGGGAAGCATCGAGGGAGCTGGGTGAGTATTTTATTTCCAGCGGGCGGGCGCACAGGGGGTGGGAGGGGGAGGTGACAAGGAACTTGATTTTAAAGACAAAAATAATAAAAAAAAACATTGATTTATCATTCCTTCTCTCCAGCGAACGCTGCTGGAGTGAAGGGATGAATGGCGGCTTCAGCACCACGTTGGGGTCAGCGCTTACTGTAGCGCTGTCTCCTGCACGGTCCGTGTGGTACTCAGTCAGCACACGGGCAGCACATGGCTGCCACACGTGTGCCACACTGATGTGCCACGTGAGCTCACGGACACACGGACACGGATAACTCCGGTACCGATTTTTCCGGTACCGGAATTATCTGGACATGTGAGACTGGCCTTAGGAAGCTTCACATTTCATGATGTCTTGAACACAGTTAAGGCACCCAGGGCCAGAGGTAGCAAAACAACCCCAACATTTCTTTGAACCTCCACCATATTTGACTGTATGTACTGTGTTCTATTCTTTGTAGGCTTCATTCCATTTACAGTAAACAGTAGAATGATGTGCTTTACCAAAAAACTCTATATTGGTCTCGTCTGTCCACAAGATGCCTGCGGCCCTCTAGAATTAATGGGGACTGCCTGCTGTACCTCTATAAATTGCAAGGGCCGGGCTGGCCCTCCAACTTTCAAACTTTACAGTATTAATACAAAAAAAAAATCCCACCTCTGATGGATAAATTATATTGCAGTAGCAAAATGCTTAGTGAGGGCTGGCTGCTGGCCTTCTAAAGTTAGAGTGAGGGCCTCTGACAATAGTAAGGGCTGCCTACTGGCCCTGAAAAAAAAATGTGTCTTTCAGAGTCCCTTCTTCATAAATTAAACAGGAGGTGTCTGATCATACTACATGGCCAGATATGGTATTAAAACGATAAAATTGAATTTTCTGTAGAATGTTTTTTTCACCATTGAAAGCAATGCAAACGAGCAAAAATGGAGCAAAACCACTGCATGTGAACATAGCCCAAGGTTTGGAGGAGCATTTTTTAATAATTTATTTTGCCTTAAATACAAGTCATTGTCCGTGAGAGAATGTTTATCATTTTTTCCAGTCAAATTCATTTTACTGCAGTTTTGTATGTTTTATTGTCAGTCCGTAAAAGTGGCATAATACTCTGACAACATTGTTTCCAGTAGCGACCTGAGATTCAGAAATGCTTCCAGGGGTCTTCCCCATGTGTTCCCATGCCATTTATCACTGTTTCCATCGTTTTCAGAAATGTTTAGATCGCTCCAGAGCTCAGCAGAGTGGGTTTGGTGCTGGAAAAATGCTAGAGGTTCCCATTGACTTCCATTATACTCGTCACTCGGGTCGAGCAGCTGAGCATTACGATTTACTCAACTCGAGTAATGAGTTCCCAAGCTTTTTGGTGCTCGCTCATTACTAGTGGTGGGGTTGCAGGTCCGATATTGATGACGTGGCTGCTTCAGTGGTAGGGAGGTGGCAGCTCCGATGGTTGTGATGTGGCAGCTCCGATGGTGGTGATGTGGCAGCTCCGATAGTGATGATATGGCAGCTCCGATGGTGGTGAGGTGGCAGCTCTGATGGTGGTGATGTGGCAGCTCCGATGGTGGTGAGGTGACTGCTCCGATGATGGTGATATGGCAGCTCCGATGGTGGTGATGTGGCGGCTCCGATGGTGGTGACGTAGCAGCTCTGATGTTGGTGAAGTGGCAGCTCCGATGGTGGTGAGGTGGCAGCTCCAATGGTGGTGAGATGGCAGCTCCAATGGTGGTGAGATTGTAGCTCCGTTGGTAGTAAGATGGCAGCTCCGATGGTGGGGAGGTTGCAGCTTGATATTGGTGAGGTGGCAGCTCCGATGGTGGTGAGGTTGCAGCTCCGATGGTGGGGAGGTTGCAGCTCCGATGGTGGTGAGGTTGCAGCTCCGTTGGTAGTGAGATGGCAGCTCCGATGGTGGTGAGGTGGCAGCTCGGATGGTGGTGAGGTTGCAGCTCCGATGGTGGTGAGGTTGCAGCTCCGATGGTGGTGAGGTTGCAGCTCAGTTGGTAGTGAGATGGCAGCTCCGATAATGGTGAGGTGGCAGCTCGGGTGGTAATGAAGTTGCAGCTCCGATGGTGGTGAGGTGGCAGCTCAAATATTGGTGAGGTAGCAGCTTGATATTGGGGAAGCGGCAGCTCCGATGGTTGTGAGGTTGCAACTCCGATATTGGGGAGGCGGCAGCTTGATATTGGTGAGGTGGCAGCTCCGGTTGTAGTGAGTTGGCAGCTCCGGTTGTAGTGAGGTGGCAGCTCGATATTGGGGAGGCGGCAGCTCAGATGGTGGTGAGGTTGCAATGCCGATATTGGGGAGGCGGCAGCTCGATATTGGTGAGGTGGCAGCTCTGGTTGTAATGAGCTGGCGGCTCCGATATTGGAGAGGTGGCAGCTCGGATGGTGGTGAGGTTGCAGCTTTGATGGTGGTGAGGTTGCAGCTCTGATATTGGTGAGGTTGCAGCTCTGATATTGGTGAGGTGGCAGCTCTGATATTGGTGAGGTGGCAGCTCGATATTGGTGAGGTGGCAGCTCTGATATTAGTGAGGTGGCAGCTCAGATGGTTGTGAGGTTGCAGCTCCGATGGTGGTGAGTTGGCAGCTCAAATATTGGTGAGGTAGCAGCTTGATATTGGGGAGGCGGCAGCTCGATATTGGTGAGGTGGCAGCTCTGGTTGTAATGAGCTGGCAGCTCCGATATTGGAGAGGTGGCAGCTCGGATGGTGGTGAGGTTGCAGCTTTGATGGTGGTGAGGTTGCAGCTCTGATATTGGTGAGGTTGCAGCTCTGATATTGGTGAGGTGGCAGCTCTGATATTGGTGAGGTGGCAGCTCGATATTGGTGAGGTGGCAGCTCTGATATTAGTGAGGTGGCAGCTCAGATGGTTGTGATTTTGCAGCTCTGATGGTGGTGAGTTGGCAGCTCAAATATTGGTGAGGTAGCAGCTTGATATTGGTGAGGTGGCAGCTCCGATATTGGTGAGGTGGCAGCTCAGAAGGTGGTGAGGTTGCAGCTCAGATGGTGGTGAGGTTGCAGCTCTGATATTGGTGAGGTTGCAGCCCAATATTGGTGAGGTGGCAGCTTCGGTTGTAATGAGGTGGCAGCTCGTATGGTGGTGAGGTGGCAGCTCTGATATTGGGGAGGTGGCAGCTCTGATATTGGTGAGGTGGCAGCTCTGATATTGGTGAGGTGGCAGCTCCGATATTGGTGAGGTGGCTGCTCGATATTGGTGAGGTGGCAGCTCCGATATTAGTGAGGTTGCAGCTCTGATGGTGGTGAGGTGACAGCTGAAATATTGGTGAGGTAGCAGCTTGATATTGGTGAGGTGGCAGCTTCGGTTGTAATGAGGTGGCAGCTCGGATGGTGGTGAGGTTGCAGCTCCGGTTGGTGGTGAGGTTGCAGCTCCGATGGTGGTGAGGTGGCAGCTCAAATATTGGTGAGGTAGCAGCTTGATATTGGTGAGGTGGCAGCTCGGATGGTGGTGAGGTTGCAGCTCCGATGGTGATGAGGTTCCAGCTCCGATGGTGGTGAGGCGGCAGCTCAAATATTGGTGAGGTAGCAGCTTGATATTGGTGAGGTGGCAGCTTCGGTTGTAGTGAGGCGGCAGCTTGATATTGGGGAGGCGGCAGCTCCGATAGTGGTGAGGTTGCAACTCTGATATCAGGGAGGCTGCAGCTCCGGTTGTAATGAGGTGGCAGCTCCAATATTGGTGAGGTGGCAGCTCTGATGGTGGTGAGGTTGCAGCTCAGATGGTGGTGAGGTTGCAGCTCGGATGGTGGTGAGGTTGCAGCTCGGATGGTGGTGAGGTTGCAGCTCGGATGGTGGTGAGGTTGCAGCTCGGATGGTGGTGAGGTTGCAGCTCTGATATTGGTGAGGTTGCAGCTCCGATATTGGTGAGGTTGCAGCTCGGATGGTGGTGAGGTTGCAGCTCCGATATTGGTGAGGTGGCAGCTCCGATATTGGTGAGGTGGCAGCTCTGATGTTGGTGAGGTTGCAGCTCTGATATTGATGAGGTTGCAGCTCCGATATTTATGAGGTGGTCGTGGGATTAGTGCCGGCTGATATCACTTTATTGTACATTTCAGCATATAATGATGTGATGTTTGGCGGCGATCTTGTGGCTAGATTGTGCAGTGATGCTGCTCATGGCACATTTTAACCACTTCATCTTTTTTCTTCCACTTGGTTACTTTCCCTTGTCTTTTCCTCTGTATCTACAGCCCCATTATCGCTTCATCTCGGCTGCGTTGTCTTACTCTATTTCTTTCCGTCTCTTCCTACTCGGGGTGGAGTTTAGTAAGTTCCTCTTTATTAAAGAGAGAACAGGCAACTTTCTGTAACATTCACATAGAACCCGAGATATCGGAGCTGCGCTGGAGCCGCACGGACACGACGCCCGAGGAAGGGAGGCGATGAGCTCTCCTCCAGCCTCCGCCTCTAGAGGTATGTGCGACAGACAGGGGCAAATCATAGAGTAGATGTAGAACATGTGATATCATTATTAATGCCGGACTAAGAAGAAAAATCAGGAAAAGAAGAATAGATATAGAGTTGTAACAATAAAAATAATTTATAGAAATATAAATAAAAATGATAGTGAAAATATAACTGATTTCCTAATACTGATGGACATAGCGATGATTATATGGTGGGGTGATTGTTATTACATGCATTGTTATTTTTCTGTTGTTTTAGATTATATATTGTATTTTCACTTCTTATTCTATTGACATTTTGTCAATCAATAATTACAAATTCCAAGCTGTCAATAGAAATGATTTGACACCAACTAAATGGAAGAATAGCGCTGAAGAAATATTTATAATACTCAGATATTAACTGATACTTTTAATTAATGATACACTTATGATACAACAACATTGTGACATCACCGCTGAGTGTATGGTGTCACGTGTGTCAGCTCATGAAATATCCTGGGTATTTTATGGTGCACGTGGATTTTTTCATCACTAATAATCACTTTTGTGAGTGTGAATTGTGGCACGTACTTTTGTGGAAAAAAATTGTTTTTACTGCTGTTATGATTTTTTTCTTATTAGAGAGATAATAGATAGATAATAATTAATTGATAAGTAGATAATAGATGATAGATCATAGATGATAGATAGATAGATAACAGATAGATAATAGTGATAGATAATAGATAGATAACAGATAATAGATGGATAATAGATAGTGATAGATGATATATAGATAACAGATAGATAATAGATAACAGATAATAGTGATAGATAATAGATAGATAACAGCTAGATAATAGATAGATAACAGATAGATAACAGATAGTGATAGCTAATAGATAGATAGATAACAGATAGATGATAGATAGTGATAGATAATAGATAGATAATAGATAGTGATAGATAATAGCTAGATAGATAATAGATAGATAATACATAATAGATAGATAGATAACAGATAGATAATAGTGATAGATAACAGATAGATAATAGATAGATAACAGATAGATAATAGATAGATAACAGATAGATAATAGATAGATAGATAATAGATAGATACATAGTATTCGTGATCTCATGGTCTAGTGTGGATTTCCCAAACATTGAGTCACTGGTGGGGATTCCTCTCTACGCTCCAGTGACAGCTGCGGCCGCCCACAGACATCTCCTTCGTCACCACAGAGTCACACAATGAGCGACAACGCAGGGAGAAATGAAACCGGGTCCCTGACAGACAGCCAGCATCTGCGGCCTATGTCACCAGCCCAGGTGTGAGCGCCGGCTCGCTGCTCCCTGCAGATGACGCTCAGATTATTTATCTGCTTCTGCAACTATCTAATTACAAGCCATCCTCCCTTCCCTGTCTGCAGAGCTCTGGACCTGATCCTGGCTCCTACCTTCCGCTATGATGGCGTGCATGCTCTGCGGAGCAGGAAAGTTTCTGAACTCTTCAGAATTTTGAAAATTTCTCCAATATTTGACCTAAAACTTTATCTGATTTTCACTCATGTCCTAAAAGTAGATGTACAATCAAATCAAAGAAGTTAATTAAAAATAAAAATAAAGTTTAAAGGGAAATTCTCCAATATCATGAGTCTGTGATTGGTAAAAGTCTCCTGCTTTATTGCTTTGTATCACGACTCTTGTATCACATTCTTTTGCTACATGACCCACGTTGTCTTAAGATTCAGTTCACGGACAGATGTTCAGACATTTTCCTTTAGAATTTTCTGGAATTGAATGTTCCATTACTTTTAGGACTTGTGTGAAAATCTGATATAGATATAGGTCAAATTTTTGCAGGAATATAGAAAATTATGAAGGGTTCACAAACTTTCCAGTGTCACTGTAGCACTGCATAGGAGATGCATACACAAAACAAGTGGGGATTAGAAATGAAGCCTACATTTTTATGGAAATTTATCAGATTTGCAAACGTTTCCATGCCCTTTGTATTCACCAGTTTATTAGTTCTATCTACTTGTGAGAAAGTTGGGTAACAACAGCATGGCAGCCATTTAGAGCCATAGCTCTGCTGAGAGTCATGGGGCTCTACAGGGGTTTTTGTGTCCAGGGGTGTAACTATCATGGTTGCATAGGGTGCGACCATGACCAGGCCCGTGCCGGATTGGGGACGGAAACACCAGCGGTTATTTCAGCTGGATGTGCATCCGAGGACTCACATTCAGGTGAAATGTATTGCGGCGCAGAGACCTGCCGGCTCCCCGCTCCACAATACACACCACTGGCCAATCAGAAGCCGGCAGCTGACATCGGTAGGTAGCATATAGCAGTGACATATAAACCAGGATAGAGGACCTATATACCAGTGTCAGGTGGTCCTACTCCAGTATCACACAATCAATAAAGCCAGGGATGAGTGAATGGTCCCAAGAACCTTTATTAAATGGAAACCAAAAGGTCCATAAAACAATCCACCACACAGAGGATAAAATAGTCCAGGACCACGGATACAGTCCAGTAATGGGATAAAAACCCCGGGAGAGGAGTCACAATCCTCGAGCAGTAGTTTCCAGGGTAATCAGGGTTTCTCCAAGTCTCTCTGGGGCCTCCAACAAAGGATCTATCTTACTGCACTCCGTGTCCTTCTCAGGCCCTCTCCTTATTTCCAGGGGGTATGAAGACAGGTTGGAGGGATTTCAGCCCCCACAGACCTGGGAACGATGCCTCAGAGACCAAGGCTAGTGGAGGGGGTGATTTGCAGAATTTGGAGAGCAGAGAGGTCATGAATGGACAGTCAGGAAATGTCAGTAGGGATTCCTCAAGAGGCATGGGCACATTCAGGCTGTAGATGGTAACTGAGCAAATTCAATCATCGGACCTTGTTACATCTCTGCCTGTGACTTTAGGTCCCTGTGATCACATGACACAGACTCTGCGCATGCTCGTGGTCAAAGGTCGCAGTATTACTATTCATGAGAACTTCTGTGGCCTTTCCTCGGTGGCCTCTGTCAGTGACTCTCCGACTCAGCAGCAATCATAGTAATCTCCGGCAGCCATGATGCAGAGGACTTTACGTCTCGTGAAAAGGAAAAACCGCACCAAACCCGACGTGAATTTCATTTCTGCTCATGTGATTTACAATAAGAACAGGGGGGGGAGTAATAACATTTGTGACAAACTGAGGACACTTTTTATTTTTCATAAGAATTCCAGTGCAATATCAGGGAATTCCCGGGTGCAGATCTGAATAATGATTAATACGATTATTAGTTATTTTTCACTTTTGCATCATCCTATGACTGGCATCAGACTGAGATCACTGAGGATCAGCAAGTTGTAATATTTCCTGTCAAATGAATGTTAATATTGATTATTTTTATTATTTTAATTGCAGTTTTGTGCTAGTATTTCTTAATCAATGTTTTCATGTTTATTGTGCAGTTTTTATATTACTTCATCATTTTATTTTATATTTTTCCATTCCATTTTTTTATTCTTTCTGATTTAGCCCTCTTTTTGATATTCTATCAAATTAATGTTGATATGTTGTTGTTTTTTTCATTTTTATTATTGCTTTAAGTGTTTTATATTTATTGTGTATTGTTTTTACATTGTTTTATTGCATTTGCTTATTTTATACTTTTACTTTACTTTTTTAATATTATTTATTTTTTAACCATATTTCTATAAATGTTTGTATATTGCTTTATTGTGACTATTCATTTCATACTTTACTTTTTTATTTTTTCATTTAGCTATATTTATGAAGTTCTATCAAATAAATGCTAATATGTTGGTTACTTATTTTTACATTTTTTTATTATTGTGTTACATATGTGTTTAATATTATTGATTGTGTATTTTTTATATTGTTTTATTGCATCTGCTTATTTTACTTTTTTATTTTTTTTAAGTTCTACCAGATTAATGCTAATATGTTGATTATATAATTTTGCTACTTTTATTTTTATTTTTTAAGCATCAGAATTTTAGATTTTTATTGTGCGGGGTTTTTTATGTTGTTTCACTGTATCAGCTTATTTTATACTTTTTACCTTTTTCAACCATATTTGTGATATTCTATCAAATTAATGTTAATATATTGATTATTTTTGCCTTTATTATTAGCTTATGTATCAGCATTTTAGAGTTTTATTGTATATTGTTTTTATTTTGTTGTATCTGCTTATTTTCCATTTTGTTGTTTGTGTTTTTACAGTATTTTGAGGTCACATATACGTTAAAAAAATATAAAATAATTTTCAGAAAACTATCAACTAATTATGGGCAAATTTAATTGTATGTAACAGATATTGACCAGGTATATGAGTAAAGGTTGGCACCTAATACCTGGCATAGTACTTTAGCAGGAAACCGAAAAATATGTCACTGTCCATTATAAAAGTTATAAGGGAAGAGTCAGTCGGCCATATAACTCAGATGAGGATCGCAACGCAATGCTCGGACTGAACGCAATGCTCGGACTGGCCGGCAGCTCTCCCCACCAGTATCTGACAGCATGTATTTCTATGTAAATGTATTTTTCTTGCATTTTCCCACTATTATAGACTGCAGGCCGTACTGTTCCCCTCCACAAACGGTTAAACAGCTTCTCGAGCAGAAACGACAGCACAACCCCGGCCAGGTAAGTAGTGAAAATGTATTCTAATGAAATCCACAATTAACCCCTTTCTGTACATGTACATCACACGCCGGGTTCCAGACTCTACCTTGTGATACATATCTGCCTGTAACAGCAGCAACCTGAGCCCGCTCCAATCGCTGCTGCTTAAACTTTTATAAGACAATAGATAATAGATAGATAGATAGAAGATAGATAGATAATAGATAATAAATAGATGATAGATAGATAGATAGATTGATAGATAATATATAGATGATAGATAATAGATATATAATAGATGGATAGATAATAGATAGATGAATAATATATCGATCATAGATAATAGATAATAGATGGATAATAGATAGCTAATAGATAGATAATAGATAACAGATAATAAATAGATAATACATTGATGAAGTGCATGTGTCAGCCGCCATTATGCTTTATAATAAAGGAGAATCGGTGAGCCGTGCTTTTCTCCCCTTCTGTTCCCCTTTCTGAGTGTTCAGTCCAGGACTATTGATTGGATTGTCCTCTCCCTGTCTGTTATGTATCAGCCGAGCAGCTACAATGTTGTCTTATCGTTCTCTAGGTATCTGCATCTCTGGTGGATTATCAGCCGGATCCAGGTGCGTCCTCTCTTCCTATAATTCATAAATTTTTTTTAAAAGACCATTGTACAAGTTACTAATATTTTTTTACAGAGGAGTCGCTGTCACTTTCGTATCTTCTGCTGATTCTGCGCCCAAATCTGCAGAGGTTTTTAATATAGATGAGTCTGAGGGACAACCTGACAAAAGAGATGATGCCATGAAAATGACACAATGTGATCTAGAGACCAGAAGCTTCAGATTATCCCTGTACCCTGAAATATACTGTAACACTCAAGAGCTGCGTTCACAATTCTGAAGCTTTAAAACTGAAGTCCCCCAACATCTCCATGTACAGTAACTCAGGATCAGTAATGTAATGTATGTACACAGTGACTGCACCAGCAGAATAGTGAGTGCAGCTCTGGAGTATAATACAGGAGGTAACTCAGTATCAGTAATGGAACGTATGTACACAGTGACTGCACCAGCAGAATAGTGAGTGCAGCTCTGGAGTATAATGCAGGATGTAACTCAGGATCAGTAATGTAATGTATGTACACAGTGACTGCACCAGCAGAATAGTGAGTGCAGCTTTGGGGTATAATACAGGATGTAACTCAGGATCAGTAATGTATGTACACAGTGACTGCACCAGCAGAATAGTGAGTGCAGCTCTGGGGTATAATACAGGATGTAACTCAGGATCAGTAATGTAATGTATGTACACAGTGACTGCACCAGCAGAATAGTGAGTGCAGCTCTGGGGTATAATACAGGATGTAACCCAGGATCAGTAATGTGATGTATGCACACAGTGACTGCACCAGCAGAATAGTGAGTGCTGCTCTGGAGTATAATACAGGATGTAACTCAGGATCAGTAATGTAATGTATGTACACAGTGACTGCACCAGCAGAATAGTGAGTGCAGCTCTGGAGTATAATACAGGATGTAACTCAGGATCAGTAATGTAATGTATGTACACAATGACTGCACCAGCAGAATAGTGAGTGCAGCTCTGGAGTGTAATACAGGAGGTAACTCAGGATCAGTAATGTAATGTATGTACACAGTGACTGCACCAGCAGAATAGTGATTTCACCTCTGGAGTATAATATAGGATGTAACACACGATCAGTACAGTTAGGTGTGTCTCCTAGGTTACATTCTTTTTTACTTTCTCTTATTGACATCCCTTCTCTTCATTATCTTTATCATCATGTATTTCTTATTGTGTCACAGTAGACCAGAACGCTTTGCATGCTCTTATTTCAGGCTCGGTCGGTCCTCCGTCTTTCCTCCATGACGGCTCCAGCCATCAGAAAGATGACTCCATTGTGTTCCACAGAGCAGCTCCTCACTACACCTACTCTCCGCTGGAGGACCTGTATGTCTCCAGGCCTGGCCCGATGTACAGCCACGAAGATGGATATGAGACAGGGAAGACCGACACTCCTGCTGCAGACATGGACGTAGGGGTGAGAGGTGCTGCTGTAGCGACAGGGAGGACACATCTGGCTCAGCCGGTCCTCCAGAGCCCTCCTCATAGTTTGGTAGATCTAGATGTATACACTTGGTGTTCTCCTATATACTTAGTGTCCTAATATGAAACCCTTCCCAGCAATGGTGACATTTTACTTGTAATAGATAAATATATGTAATATTCTGGTTTTCTTGCTAAGGTTGCCTCTCCAGGCTCGTACATGGCCACTTTTGCCCACAATCCATCCTGGATGGGACACAATTCAGGGACTTGTTCTACCACCAGAGCTGACACTTTTCTGAGGATGTCGGGATTTGTGGTTCCAGATCTGATGCCTCTAGAGCTGGAGGAAGCCAGAAGCCACATCCAGAGTATTAGTCCAGAGCAACTTCTGCATCGTGATGAGGACGGAGACACGTAAGTTGTGAGATGAGATATCTCCTTGGGTCCTGATTGGTGTCTAAGCCTCATGAGATATTTCCCATCATTATTTTATAATGTTCCTATTGGATCCATTTGTCAATGGGCAAAAACTTGTAAATTCAAGATATGACGTTTGTTTTCTTCCAAATTTTTAATTTTATTTCATAATTATCCCCAGAATCCTTCACCTCTACACAGCGAGAGGTTTGCGCTCTCAATCATACGCCGTGGCCGAGCGCTTCTTACAATATGGTCAACTGGATGCCAAGGAACATAATGGGAAGGTCAGTAGATTCTAAATATTAATTGTGGTGTAATAGAGTGCAGGGTAGAGTATGTCACCACGGAACAGACAGAACTTCTGTTGAGGGGGGTTTATTAACAGGAGTAATATTCTCCTCGCAGGGAGAAAACAGTAGAATATAAACTGATAAAATAACTGTGCAAATATATGGGAAGCAGTATAAGTTCCCAGACAGTCTAACAGTATAACAGTAGTAAACGGAAATTCTTGGGAAAACACTTATCAGTCTGATAGGTGCCGAGAAACAGCGGCACTTGTCGTCCCTCTGTTATCAGTGGGCTGTGTAGTCTCTAGGAACCCGCAACCTGGGGTTTAAGGGGTTACTGTGGTGGGCAGAGGGGATGCTAGGAAACGGGGTCCCCTGTGCTCTGAGTCTTTTGCTTCAACAGTGCAGCCTATCCCGGGAGAACGATGCTCAGTCTATTATTGGGTCTCTCAACAGGAATCAGGGGCTGTGCACTAATACCGTGGGTACTAGGGGCCACTGTCTCTGCACGGGCCACTGTCTCTGCACGGGCATCAGGGCGCACCTCTCCAGTCACAGCAGAGTCCGTTTTCACGTACGCACAAGATGCAGTCTTTCTGGACAATCTCCCTGTATCAGTCCTCCGACCGGGAGCTCTCTCTCTTTTCCCGGGAGCGCAGCTGCGTGCTGTTCTGGCCGCTGTATCCGCTGCTCTCCCCGCTGCGCCTGCTGCTCCCTGCTGCACAAGCTGTTCTCTCTCCAGTACACGCTGCTCTAGCCCTGGAACGCGCGCCCTTTTTCTCCCTCAGCCCGGCTTCCTTCCTGTCCCGGTCTCTAAGTCTGCCCCCAGGGAAACCTGCTGCACAGCTAAGTGGTTCCAGGCACGGAGCAGAGAAGGTAACCCCCTTACATTCCCCCCTCTTTTTCCTCACCATTCCACGGGCGAGAGTTCCCGAAGTTCCTGGTGGCAATCTTCCAGTCCTTGCACAATCTGCTGCCAGATGAACTCGTCCTGATTGTAGCGAACGGGGGGTACACCAGCCACCAGCCGTTGTACATTCAGAGCTAGAGTTGAGCGACTTTTACTTTTTTTAGGATCGAGTCGGGTTTCGCGAAACCCGACTTTGTCAAAAGTTGGGTCGGGTGAAATCGGCCGATTTTTGCGAAAAGTCGGGTGCCGACTGAAACACGAAACCCAATGCAAGTCAATTGGGAATCAAAGTCGGCAGAGAGTGGAGGACAGGAAAACACCTACAGTGCCCATTTTAATACAAAAAAAATAATTCTTATTACTGAAGCTTGTCAATCTTAATTTACTTTATAATAATAGTTAGGCATTGAAAACTGGGAGTCATTTGGCTAAGGTTGTGGGGGGGTAGGGCTGGCTCAAGTTTTTTGTGGGCCCAGGAAACGCAGAATACGTCACGGCGGTGGAGCAGGGAGAGGTAAGTATTTCAACTTTGCAAGTGCTGTGATCCTGAGCAAGCAGTGGGGGTCCACTTGTTGGCATTGGCACGTGTTTGCCGGCGGGTGGCACCTACCAACCGGCAGAGACACTTTTGCATACTATGAGGGGCCCTGTGCCAGTGACGTCGCCAACGAGTATGCCCCCCCACCTGATGAAGGAACCTGCACTGTCATCTGCACCTTCCTCTGTCCCTGTGTAAGGTGGTATAGTATGCGGGAAGGGGAACCTGACTTTCAGCAGGGTCAGATTCTGGCTGTGTAGAGTGCAAGGGGAATGTAGTGGTCTGGGTCAATGTACCAGCAGACTCATCTAGCAGTGGCTGGGCAATGGGCAGGATGAGGAGGAAACACAGATATAGGCCCAAATAATAAAGTGGGCTAAATGCAGTTCAAAATTGGTAACAGGACTACACTGGCGGCATTGCTTTGTTCAGGGGAGGACAACTGTAATGAGAGGCTGACACAGTGAGTAGGCCCAAATAAGTAAGTAGGCTAAAAGCAGTTCAAAATTGGTAACAGGACTAAACTGGCGGCATTGCTTTGTTCAGTGGAGGACAACTGTAATGAGGAGGACAATTGTAAGTAGTGGCTGACACAGTGAGTAGGCCCAAATAAGTAAGTAGGCTAAAAGCAGTTCAAAACTGGTAAAAGGACTAAACAGGTGGCATAGCTTTGTGCAGTGGAGGACAAATGTAATGGGAGGCAGACACAGTTAGTAGGCCTAAATAAGTAAGTAGGCTAAATGCAGTTCAAAACTGGTAATAGGACTACACTGGCGGCATTGCTTTGTTCAGGGGAGGACAACTGTTATGAGAGGCTGACACAGTGAGTAGGCTCAAATAAGTAAGTAGGCTAAATGGAATTCAAAATTGGTAACAGGACTAAACTGCCGGCGTAGCTTTGTTCAGCGGAGGACAATTGTAAGGAGTGGCTGACACAGTGAGTAGGCCCAAATAAGTAAGTAGGCTAAAAGCAGTTCAAAACTGGTAAAAGGACTAAACAGGCGGCATAGCTTTGTGCAGTGGAGGACAAATGTAATGGGAGGCAGACACAGTTAGTAGGCCTAAATAAGTAAGTAGGCTAAATGCTGTTCAAAACTGGTAAAAGGACTAAACAGGCGGCATAGCTTTGTTCAGTGGAGGACAACTGTAATGAGAGGCTGACACAGTGAGTAGGCCCAAATAAGTAAGTAGGCTAAAAGCAGTTCAAAATTGGTAACAGGACTAAACTGGCGGCATTGCTTTGTTTCCATGGAGGACAACTATAATGAGAGGCAGACACAGTGAGTAGGCCCAAATAAGTAAGTAGGCTAAAAGCAGTTCAAAATTGGTAACAGGACTAAACTGGCGGCATTGCTTTTTTCAGTGGAGGACAACTGTAATGAGAGGCAGACACAGTGAGTAGGCCCAAATAAGTAAGTAGGCTAAAAGCAGTTCAAAATTTGTAACAGGACTAACCAGGCGGCATTGCTTTGTTCAGTGGAGGACAACTGTAATGAGAGGCTGACACATTGAGTAGGCCCAAATAAGTAAGTAGGCTAAATGCAATTCAAAATTGGTAACAGGACTAAACTGCCGGCGTAGCTTTGTTCAGTGGACAACTGTAATGAGAGGCTGACACAGTGAGTAGGCCCAAATAAGTAAGTAGGCTAAAAGCAGTTCAAAATTGGTAACAGGACTACACTGGCGGCATTGCTTTGTTCAGGGGAGGACAACTGTTATGAGAGGCTGACACAGTGAGTAGGCCCAAATAAGTAAGTAGGCTAAATGGAATTCAAAATTGGTAACAGGACTAAACTGCCGGCGTAGCTTTGTTCAGTGGAGGACAATTGTAAGGAGTGGCTGACACAGTGAGTAGGCCCAAATAAGTAAGTAGGCTAAAAGCAGTTCAAAAATGGTAAAAGGACTAAACAGGCGGCATAGCTTTGTGCAGTGGAGGACAAATGTAATGGGAGGCAGACACAGTTAGTAAGCCTAAATAAGTAAGTAGGCTAAATGCAGTTCAAAACTGGTAAAAGGACTAAACAAGCAGCATAGCTTTGTGCAGTGGAGGACAAATGTAATGGGAGGTAGACACAGTTAGTAGGCCCAAATAAGTAAGTAGGCTAAAAACAGTTCAAAATTGGTAACAGGACTAAACTGGCGGCATTACTTTGTGCAGTGGAGGACAACTATAATGAGAGGCAGACACAGTGAGTAGGCCCAAATAAGTAAGTAGGCTAAAAGCAGTTCAAAATTTGTAACAGGACTAACCAGGCGGCATTGCTTTGTTCAGTGGAGGACAACTGTAATGAGAGGCTGACACAGTGAGTATGCCCAAATAAGTAAGTAGGCTAAATGCAATTCAAAATTGGTAACAGGACTACACTGGCGGCATTGTTTTGTTCAGTGGAGGACAACTGTAATGAGAGGCAGACACAGTGAGCAGGCCCAAATAAGTAAGTAGGCTAAAAGCAGTTCACAATTTGTAACAGGACTAACCACACGGCATTGCTTTGTTCAGTGGAGGACAACTGTAATGAGAGGCTGACACAGTGAGTAGGCCCAAATAAGTAAGTAGGCTAAAAGCAGTTCAAAATTGGTAACAGGACTACACTGGTGGCATTGCTTTGTTCAGGGGAGGACAACTGTTATGAGAGGCTGACACAGTGAGTAGGCCCAAATAAGTAAGTAGGCTAAATGGAATTCAAAATTGGTAACAGGACTAAACTGCCGGCGTAGCTTTGTTCAGTGGAGGACAACTGTAATGAGAGGCTGACACAGTGAGTAGGCCCAAATATGTAAGTAGGCTAAAAGCAGTTCAAAATTGGTAACAGGACTACACTGGCGGCATTGCTTTGTTCAGGGGAGGACAACTGTTATGAGAGGCTGACACAGTGAGTAGGCCCAAATAAGTAAGTGGGCTAAAAGCAGTTCAAAACTGGTAAAAGGACTAAACAGGCGGCATAGCTTTGTGCAGTGGAGGACAAATGTAATGGGAGGCAGACACAGTTAGTAGGCCTAAATAAGTAGGCTAAATGCAGTTCAAAACTGGTAAAAGGACTAAACAGGCGGCATAGCTTTGTTCAGTGGAGGACAACTGTAATGAGAGGCTGACACAGTGAGTAGGCCCAAATAAGTAAGTAGGCTAAAAGCAGTTCAAAATTGGTAACAGGACTAAACTGGCGGCATTGCTTTGTTTCCATGGAGGACAACTATAATGAGAGGCAGACACAGTGAGTAGGCCCAAATAAGTAAGTAGGCTAAAAGCAGTTCAAAATTGGTAACAGGACTAAACTGGCGGCATTGCTTTTTTCAGTGGAGGACAACTGTAATGAGAGGCAGACACAGTGAGTAGGCCCAAATAAGTAAGTAGGCTAAAAGCAGTTCAAAATTTGTAACAGGACTAACCAGGCGGCATTGCTTTGTTCAGTGGAGGACAACTGTAATGAGAGGCTGACACATTGAGTAGGCCCAAATAAGTAAGTAGGCTAAATGCAATTCAAAATTGGTAACAGGACTAAACTGCCGGCGTAGCTTTGTTCAGTGGACAACTGTAATGAGAGGCTGACACAGTGAGTAGGCCCAAATAAGTAAGTAGGCTAAAAGCAGTTCAAAATTGGTAACAGGACTACACTGGCGGCATTGCTTTGTTCAGGGGAGGACAACTGTTATGAGAGGCTGACACAGTGAGTAGGCCCAAATAAGTAAGTAGGCTAAATGGAATTCAAAATTGGTAACAGGACTAAACTGCCGGCGTAGCTTTGTTCAGTGGAGGACAATTGTAAGGAGTGGCTGACACAGTGAGTAGGCCCAAATAAGTAAGTAGGCTAAAAGCAGTTCAAAAATGGTAAAAGGACTAAACAGGCGGCATAGCTTTGTGCAGTGGAGGACAAATGTAATGGGAGGCAGACACAGTTAGTAAGCCTAAATAAGTAAGTAGGCTAAATGCAGTTCAAAACTGGTAAAAGGACTAAACAAGCAGCATAGCTTTGTGCAGTGGAGGACAAATGTAATAGGAGGTAGACACAGTTAGTAGGCCCAAATAAGTAAGTAGGCTAAAAACAGTTCAAAATTGGTAACAGGACTAAACTGGCGGCATTACTTTGTGCAGTGGAGGACAACTATAATGAGAGGCAGACACAGTGAGTAGGCCCAAATAAGTAAGTAGGCTAAAAGCAGTTCAAAATTTGTAACAGGACTAACCAGGCGGCATTGCTTTGTTCAGTGGAGGACAACTGTAATGAGAGGCTGACACAGTGAGTATGCCCAAATAAGTAAGTAGGCTAAATGCAATTCAAAATTGGTAACAGGACTACACTGGCGGCATTGTTTTGTTCAGTGGAGGACAACTGTAATGAGAGGCAGACACAGTGAGCAGGCCCAAATAAGTAAGTAGGCTAAAAGCAGTTCACAATTTGTAACAGGACTAACCACACGGCATTGCTTTGTTCAGTGGAGGACAACTGTAATGAGAGGCTGACACAGTGAGTAGGCCCAAATAAGTAAGTAGGCTAAAAGCAGTTCAAAATTGGTAACAGGACTACACTGGTGGCATTGCTTTGTTCAGGGGAGGACAACTGTTATGAGAGGCTGACACAGTGAGTAGGCCCAAATAAGTAAGTAGGCTAAATGGAATTCAAAATTGGTAACAGGACTAAACTGCCGGCGTAGCTTTGTTCAGTGGAGGACAACTGTAATGAGAGGCTGACACAGTGAGTAGGCCCAAATATGTAAGTAGGCTAAAAGCAGTTCAAAATTGGTAACAGGACTACACTGGCGGCATTGCTTTGTTCAGGGGAGGACAACTGTTATGAGAGGCTGACACAGTGAGTAGGCCCAAATAAGTAAGTGGGCTAAAAGCAGTTCAAAACTGGTAAAAGGACTAAACAGGCGGCATAGCTTTGTGCAGTGGAGGACAAATGTAATGGGAGGCAGACACAGTTAGTAGGCCTAAATAAGTAGGCTAAATGCAGTTCAAAACTGGTAAAAGGACTAAACTGGCGACATAGCTTTGTTCAGTGGAGGACAACTGTAATGGGAGGCAGACACAGTTAGTAGGCCTAAATAAGTAAGTAGGCTAAATGCAGTTCAAAACTGCTACAAGGACTAAACAGGCAGCATAGCTTTGTGCATTGGAGGACAACTGTAATGGGAGGCAGACACAGTTAGTAGGCCCTAATAAGTAGGCTAAATGCAGTTCAAAACTGGTAAAAGGACTAAACAGGCGGCATAGCTTTGTGCAGTGGAGGACAATGGTAAAGAGTAGCAGACTAAGTTAGTAGGCCCAAATAACAAAGTGGGCTAAATGTCTGCCATAAGTAAACCGGTGGCATACCTAGGTACAAGGGTGGGCTCCTCTGCTGAGTAGCAGACAGTGGTAGTAGGCGCAAAGTATTAAATGGTATAAATGGAGGCCAGGGCCCCTGTATATTTTAACTATCATCTGTCATTTCAACAAATTTGTATTGGCAGTGCCATTGAAGGATTTATCAGCACAGACAACACTGTGGTGTAGCAGGGAGAGGTAAGTATTGCAAGTGGTAGAGCACTGTTCGACCAGGGGGGGAACACTCTCTCGTGGGCGGCGGTACTGGCACAGGGCCCCTCATATTACGACGGTGTGTCTGACGTTGGTTGTGCACCATTTCGGGTAGCCAGACGTGTCCTTTTTTTGGTCAGTATTGAACCAGCCGCACTGAAGACTCTTTCGGATAGCACAGTAGCAGCAGGGCAGGCGAGCTCTTGTAATTCATATTCTGCCAATTCAGGCCAGGTGTCTATTTTAGATGCCCAGTAATCAAAGGGGAATGACCTGTGAGGTAGAACATCGATAAGGGCGGAAAAGTAGTTCGTAACCATACTGGACAAATGCTGCCTCCTGTCACTTTGAATCGATGCAGCAGTACCTGTCGTGTCAGCGGTCATTGCGAAATCACTCCACAACCTGGTCATAAAACCCCTCTGTCCAACGCCACTTCGGATTTGTGCACCTCTAACACCTCTGCCATGTTGCCCACTACGCCTCGTGTTAGAACCATCACCGCCGCTGTGTGCTGGGAATGCCTGAACCAAACGGTCTACAAGAGTTGCTTGTTTGGTAGCCAATATTTGCTCAAGGTTCTCATATGGCATGATATTTTGTAATTTTCCTTTATATCGTGGATCCAGGAGGCAGGCCAACCAGTAATCGTCATCGGTCATCATTTTGATAATGCGGGGGTCCATTTTTAGGATACGCAAGGCATACTCAGCCATGTGGGCCAATGTTCCAGGTGTCAATTCACTGCTTGTGCTGGGTTGAGGAGCACTTTCTTGCAAATCAACATCACTTGTGTCCCGTAAAAACCCTGTACCTGACCTTGCAACGCCACCAGTTTCGATTGCCCCCTGAGAAGCATCCTCCAATAAATATTCATCGCCATCATCCTCCTCCTCCTCCTCTTCGTCCGCCACCTCGTCCAGGAGAGTTCCCTGAGCAGACAATGGCTGACTGTCATCAAGGCTTCCCTCATCCTCGGCTGCAGACGCCTGCTCCTTAATGTGTGTCAAACTTTGCATCAGCAGACGCATTAGTGGGATGCTCATACTTATGATGGCGTCGTCTGCACTTACCAGCCGTGTGCATTCCTCCAAACACTGAAGTACTTGACAGAGGTCTTGTAGCTTCGACCACTGCACACCAGACAACTCCATGTCTGCCATCCAACTGCCTGCCCGTGTATGTGTATCCTCCCACAAATAGATTACAGCACGCCTCTGTTCGCACAGCCTCTGAAGCATGTGCAGTGTGGAGTTCCACCTTGTTGCAACGTCGATTATTAGGCGGTGCTGGGGAAGATTTAGTGATCGCTGATGGTTCAGCATACGGCTGGAGTGTACGGGAGACCGGCGGATGTGCGAGCAAAGTCTTCGCACCTTCAGGAGCAGGGCTGGTAACCCCGGATAATTTTTCAGGAAGCACTGCACCACCAGGTTCAAGGTGTGAGCCAGGCAAGGTATGTGTTTCAGTTGTGAAAGGGCTATGGCAGCCATAAAATTCCTTCTGTTATCACTGACTACTTTGCCTGCCTCAAGATGTACACTGTCCAGCCATGACTGAGTTTCTTGCTGCAAGTACTCGGCCAGAACTTCCGCGGTGTGTCTGTTGTCGCCCAAACACTTCATTTGCAACACAGCCAGCTGACGCTTACCACTAGCTGTTCAATAATGGGATACCTCATGTGCAACACTGGCAGCTGCGGATGGAGTGGTCGTGCGACTGCGCTCTGTGGACGACCTTTGGCTTCTGGAGGAGGAGGAGGAGGAGGGGTGGTGAACGCCTACAGCCAACTGTTTCCTAGACCGTGGGCTAGGCAGAACTGTCCCACTATGGCTGTCCCCTGTGGACCCTGCATCCACCACATTAACCCAGTGCGGCGTGATGGACATGTAACGTCCCTGGCCATGCCTACTGGTCCATGCATCTGTTGTGAGGTGCACCTTTCCACTGACTGATTGCCTCAGTGCATGGACAATGTGGTCTTTGACATGCTGGTGGAGGGCTGGGATGGCTATTCTCGCAAAGAAGTGCCGACTGGGTAGGTCATAGCGTGGTACTGCGTAGGCCATCAGGTCTTTGAAAGCTTCGCTTTCAACCAACCGGTAGGGCATCATCTCTAACGAGATTAGTCTAGCAATGTGGGCGTTCAAACCCTGTGTACGCGGATGAGAGGATGAGTACTTTCTTGTCCTAATGAGAGTCTCTTGTAGGGTGAGCTGGACTGGAGAGCTGCATATGGTGGTACTAGCGGTGGTGGTGGTGGACATGGCGGATTGAGAGAGGGTTGGTGATGGTATTCTTGATGTTGACCTACATACAGTGTTTCCTACCAAAAACCTTGTGATTCCCTGACTGCTTAGGCCTTGCGACAATGCCTCCACATTTGCTGCTGGTGGTGTCCTAACCGATGAGCTTACAGTGAGGGAAGCAATGTAGCGTTGCTGACTACCTTTATTCTGAGCAGGTGCACCAACGGTACGGGACGTTTGGTAGTTAGTCCAGGCTTGCAAGTGCATGCTGGTTAAATGTCTAAGCATGCACGTTGTATTTAAATTTAGGGGATTCTTCCCTCTGCTAAAGGTCCTTGAGCATTTCTTACAGATAACTTTGCACTGATCTTTCGGATCTTGGTTAAAAAATTGCCACACTCCACTCTTCCTACTATGGAATACCTTTTCAGGCATTGCACGCTGTGCTACTTTCACCGGATGGCCACGCTGTCCTAAAACTGTTTTTTTTGTTGACAAACGTTTTTGGCCTGAATCGGGCCTGCCAGATGAAAGCTGTTGCGATGTAGATGGCTGCTGCGGATCATCCTCCTCCGCTTCTGAGGATCATCCTCCTCCGCTTCTGAGCTACTGTCAGCGGCACCCTCTTCCCCCAATGGCTGCCAATCTGGGTCAACAACTGGGTCATCTATCACCTCCTCTTCAATGTCATGTGCACCTTTCTCTGTGTCACCGTGTAAGGTGCTATAGCGTTCGGGACGGGGCACCATAGTCTCATCAGGGTCAGTTTCTGGATCAGTACACTGCGAGGGCAATGTAGTGATCTGAGTCAATGGAACAGCATAATAATCTAGCTGTGGCTGTGCATCAGTGCACTCCATGTCCAATTCATCTTGTAATGGGCTGTTAACAATTTCCCTTTCTAACCCAGGCACGGTATGTGTAAAGAGCTCCATGGAGTAACCTGTTGTGTCGCCTGACACATCCTTCACTGTTGGTTTGGGTGAAGGGCACAAGGAAGCGACTTGTTCCTGACCGGGAGCATCCACTGACAACTCGCTGCTTTTAAATTTGGAACTTTCTGAAGAGGAGGCGAAAGAGCTAGAGGCTGAGTCAGCAAGGAAAGCCAAAACTTTTTCCCGCTGCTCCGGCTTTAAAAGCGGTTTTCCTACTCCCAGATAAGGGAGCCTTCAAGGCCTTGTGTAGCCAGACGATGACGCTGGCTCAACACCTCCAGCCTTAGCTGCTATTTTGCTTTTCCCACTACCACCAGATGCTCCACCACCACCACCACCACCATCAGTACCAGCTGGCAACGACCGCCCACGGCCTCTTCCACCAGACTTCCTCATTTTTGGGAAAATCTAACCAAAATAACAACCGTTATATGGTACTGTAAAACAAGGTAGACGTTGTATATAAACTTGTTGAGAATTTAATTCTCCCTTTTTTGGGGGGGAGACTGCACCACAACTCAGGCCCAGTGTATAGCACAGCACAATGTAAGAGGTAGAACGCGGCTGGCTGATATACGACAAACTAACAGAACTGAGGTATATCCAGTGTGTGACAATTTGAATCTCCCTTTTTTGGGGGGGAGACTGCACCACAACTCAGGCCCAGTGTATAACACAACACAATGTAAGTGGCAGAAAGAGGCTGGCTGATATACAGCAAACTAACAGAACTGACGTATATCCAGTGTGTGACAATTTTAATCTCCCTTTTTTTGGGGGGAGACTGCACCAAAAATCAGGCCCAGTGTATAAAACAACACAATGTAAGTGGCAGAAAGTGACTGGAAGATCTATGAAAAAATACAAGGACTGTAGTACAATTTCAATCTCCCTACAATGATCTCAGGACAAGTATGGCAGCAATAAAAAGGACTGCTGCACACAAAAGTGTGGACAAATAAACAAGATAACTGTGCAGAAAGGAGCAACAGGATTTTTGCTTTTAAAAAAGCAGTTGGTTTGCACAGCAGCGGTGCAAACAGCAAAGCAAGGGAACCTTATAAGGCAGCCTAATAAGCTACAGAGCTGATGCACAAAGATATAGCCTCCACTGTCCCTGCAAAACAAAGGTGGTGTTGGGCAGTGGAAATCGCTACAGCACAAGCGGTTTGAGGGTTAATCTTCCCTCCCTAACTATGTCCCTTCTTCTGACGAAGCTGCAGCAACCTCTCCCTAAGCTACGATCGGCAGAAGTAAGATGGCGGTCGGCGTGCACGCCCCTTTATAGCCCCTGTGACGCCACAGAAAGCAAGCCAATCAGTGTCATGCCCTTCTCTAAGATGGTGGGGACCGAGACCTATGTCATCACGCTGCCCACACTCTGCATCCTCCTTCATTGGCTGAGAAATGGCGCTGAACGCGTCATATGAAATGCGACTTTGGCGAGAAGATCGCCGACCTCATGGCCGATCCCACACTAGGATCAGGTCGGGTTCCATGAAATCCGACCTTGCCGAAAGTCGGCGATTTTTGAATTTGTCCGATCCGTTTCGCTCAACCCTATTCAGAGCATCTCAAATCAGCAGGGGCGGTGATGTTAACTGCTGTAGGAGGAGTGGGGGTTGAGGTCTCCTCTGATTCGTTGGTAATTCCAGGCACCAGCTCTGTTTTCGGGTTCCCTGGGAGAAATTGGGAGTCTTCCTCATCTTCCACATCATCATTGACCACTGGTGCAGCCGGTGAGGGCGCTGGGGCCAATTGAACCGATTCAGGATCTCGAGACAAACATGGATGCAGCATATTCCTGTGCAGTGTGTGGGTGTGGGTCCCCTCTTCCATTTCAGGCTGAACCTCATAAACGGGACTCCCATTGCCGAGCCTCCGCTTCACTCGGTAAGGCTTCTTCTCCCACCGGTACCCCAACTTGTTGTGTGGGTGCTTTTCCCTCACTAAGACTCGGTCTCCAGGGCGCAGGGCTGTCCCCTTTGAGGAGCTACCTGGGGATGTTCCAATTCTTGTAGACAGTTCTGCACTAGCCGTTGAATGGTCTGCAGCCGACGACTGTGTTCTTGAACCCAGAAGTACACCCCCATCCGTGGGTAGTCCTCCTCAGGCTCCAGCTCCGCCAGCCCCTTCCCAGGATGGCCGAAGAACAAAGAGTAGGGAGTGAATCCGGTGGTGCTGTGTTTCCGATTGTTATACGCTCACACCAATTCAGGGACGAACTCAGCCCACCTCGCCTTCTGGTCCTCTTAAAGTGTCCCTCAGCATTTGAATCAGAGTGCGGTTAAATCTTTCACAAGCCCCGTTTCTCTGTGGATGGTAAGGGGTGGTCCATGACTTATCGATCTTGTACAGCTGGTGCAACTCCTCCATCACTCTTCCGAGGAAGCATGCCCCCTGATCAGAATGGATGCGCTTAGGACACCCGTACACCTGTATGAAGTGCTTGCAGATTGCGTGAGCAGCAGATTCGGTAGTCTGGTTCCGTGTGGATGTCACTACAGCAAATTTAGTAAAGTGGTCTATCAACACTAAACAATGCTCATAGCCTTGGTGCGCTGGTCCAATTGTCAAGTAATCTATGGCCTGGAGGTCCATGGGGCCAGAAGACGTCACAGTCTCTGTGGGAGCTCGTTGTTCTGGAGGTTTGACCAGCTCACAACTCCTGCATTGCTGGCATACTTTCTCCACAATGTTCCTCAGGTGGGGATGATAAAATAGGCGCTGCAACCACTGGAAAGTCTTTTCCGGCCCAAAGTGTGCTCCTTTCTCATGCGCCTCCTTAGCCACCTGTTCTATCAGGGATGAGGGAATAACCGTCTGCCATACAGGACCGAGTTCTGTTTGCAGGAATACCTTCCGGTACAGGATACTATCCCGCAACTGGAGCCTCTCCCACTGGCGCAACATCTTCAGCACTACAGATGACATGGACCTCCTCTCGTGACGATTTGGCATTTGTTCAGACACGACCCACCGCCTCTACTGAGCTAGTTCATGATCTTCTTGCTGCGCTCAGACCCACTCGTCGCGGGGATGCTCCAACAAATTCACACAGGTCTCTTCCTGTTCAGTGTCCCGCGCCGCTGCCACTGTTCTGGCAGTCTCTCCAAAACCTGGAACCTCAACATCCTCCAGTTCTTCATCCTGGCTGGGTGCTGGTTCACTCAAGAGAGGGCATCTGCATGAACATTCTCGGCTCCTCTTTTATACGAAATTCTGTATCGAAACTTAGCCATTCGGGCTACCCAACATTGTTCTAGGGCCCCTATCTTGGCAGTCTCGAGATGGGCCAGCGGATTGTTATCGGTGCGTACATGGACTTCTGAGCCAGCCAGATATTCCGCGAACTTCTCAGTCATTGCCCACACCAGCGCCAACAACTCTAGCTTAAACGAACTGTAGTTTTCTGGATTCCTTTCCGAGTCATGCAAAGACCGATTGGCGTATGCGATGACGCGCTCTTTTCCGTCCTGCATCTGCAATAGTACTGCCCCGAAGGCCTTGCAGGCTTCCATCAGTGTGCAAGATGAACGACTGCGTGAAGTCGGCATAGGCCAGCACAGGGGCCTCCGTCAAAGCCTTCTTCAGAGCTTACAATGCCTCTTCCTGACACTTCCCCCACTGTATGTTCCTGTTTTTGATGCAAGAGGGCACTCCCCTCAACAACTCCTGGAGTGGATTAGCAAGGCGAGCAAAGTCTTTTACGAAGCGTCTGAAGTATCCTGTGAGTCCCAGGAATGCACACACATCCTTCACAGTTTTCGGAGTTGGCCACTCTTGTACCACAGCGATCTTCTCCTGGGAAGGCCTCACCCCCTCAGCGGAGACAATGTGCCCCAAGTATTCAATCTCAGTCCGGAAGAGGTGATATTTCTGGGATTTCACTTTCAAGCCGTACATCTGTAGCCGACTCAGAACTTGCCCCAGTCTCTGCAGATGCTCCTCAAAGGTGGGAGCAAAGACGATGATATCATCCAAGTAAATCAAAGTGGCTTCAAAGTTCAAGTCTCCCAGACATCTCTCCATGAGTCGCTGAAATGTTCCAGGGGCGTTGGCTAGGCCAAAGGGCATCCGGTCAAACTCATACAGCCCCATCGGAAGGATGAAAGCCATCTTGGCTCTGTCTCGCTCGGAGATGGGCACCTGCCAGTACCCGCTGGCCAAGTCTAACATGGAGAAATACCTGGCATTCCCGAGTGCCGACAGGGACTCCTTTATCCTGGACAGTGGGTATGAGTCCCGCACAGTGCAAGCGTTGAGCCGGCAATAGTCCACACAGAACCGCAAGGACCCGTCCTTCTTCCTCACCAAGACTATAGGGGCAGCCCACAGGCTCTGACTCTCACGTATGACTCCCTTCTTCAACATGTGTGACAGCATTCCCTTCACCTCCTGGTACATCTGTGGGGGTATTTGGCGGTACCGTTCCCGGATTGGATTGGGGCTGCATCCCCGGTGGGTATCTCGTGGGTGATGGCCGTGGTACGTCCAAAGTCGTCTTCGTCTCTGGCGAACACCTCCCGATATTTCCCCAATAAGGCTTCCACCTTAGGTACCTGCTGTGGGGGAAAGTTCTGAGAGCTCTGCCCTCATGCGTTCCAATATCTGTCGCCCTTCTTGCAGCAGTCTGGGGTCCGGAGCTGCCTCCGCTTTGTCGGTCACCAGCCATGGATCTTCTGGCCTAGTGGTCAGCTGTACTGTTTCTGATTGGACCAGCTTGTCTGAGAGGCCCAGTACCTGGGCGACTTCACTCCTGGGGGGTAAAGTTGCATCTGTCTTCCCCAAATTCATGCAGCGCACAAGGAAAGTACCGTCCTGCACGGTAGCCAGGGACTGAGCGACCAATACTCCTGACGGCAGCTGGTCGACTCTGCTGGGTTCAATCTGGACTTCCACCCCTTCCAGCGGGATACCAGTTCGTATAGGCAGGGGAAGGACCGTCTGTCCAGGGGGCAACACTCGATTAACAGAGGCGGGGACGATGACTTTGCCGAGTTCCTTTCCGTCGCTGTATGCTTTCTGGACCTGTGCTGTCCATATCAGTTGTTCAAAAACCCTTTTCTGGGGTGTTTGGTCGCTCCATTGTTGTAGCAACTGTTCCAGGGACTCATTGAAAAGAAGGCTCCTGAGGTCTTTTACCACATTTATGCCAAGGGTCACGGTATGGTCTTTAGCTACTTCTCCATCCACCAATACTACTCCTCTTCTCCCGACATCTTTACCGCAGACCTCTATATTCATCCATACCACCCCTGCGACTGGGATGGGCAAGTGATTGGCTGCCATAAGTTTGATCACAGGGCCCCATTCGGGCCATAGCGCCTCCGGGAAGTGATGGCGAAAATATCCCTCAGGCATGGTGGTCACTTGTGAGCCTGTGTCCACCAGGCACCGCACCACTCTTCCATTGATTTCTGCCCAGACCAGGGGGCACATGGAAACAAGGCTGGGGGGGACTTTTACTAATCCTCTTCTGCTCTCCACACTTCGAGCAGCGTCCCTCGGGCTCGGAGCCACCTAGTTTAAAGGAGGGCGCGGGGATGGTCGACTCCACCGGGGACACCATCTGGCGATGTGGCCGGGCTCTCCACAGGTGTAGCATGTAAGAGGGCTTCTCCTCCTGGTAGCTTCACCCTCCCTTCGGGGGGCAGCTTTTCCGCCTCGCACCAAAGGGCCAGGCCCTACTGCCAGAGTTCTTCTTGAGGCCGCCATTTCTTCACGGACCTGCTTAATCTCCATTCTCAGGTCCTCCACCCTTTGAGGGATATTGTCTGCGGTGGTGGTTACCTCCCCGCTCCGTACCCTCCCCACTGGCCCTGTCACTCCCTGCTCTTGTTCTCGCACACGTGCCTCATTGCCAACTTCGAAGACAGTCATGTCTGGCTTCACCCGCATGCGCTCTCACAGTGCCTGTTTCATCATTGCATCATGCAGTCCCGTCACCAGCTGATCCCTGAGCACCACATCAACTGGCCCTACACCTACACCGTCTAATAGCAGTGTGAAGCTCTTGTAGGGCATTCATCAATTGGGTCACGGTCTCCCCCTCTCTTTGTACCCTGTGAAACAGTCGCATGCGAAGTTCCCCTACGTCAGTGGGGTCCCCATGCGTCTCCTCCAGTATGCGAAGCACTTTGTCTAGTGTATCTCTCTCCCGGGGAGACCTATGCATGACAGAATCCCATGCCTCTCCCTCCAGGGTCATCAATGCAATTTCTGCCTCCAGGGCTGGTGTCATGGGGTGCATCCACATCATTCCCCGGACACGCTCTGTCCAGCTCCACAGCATCACATTGCTCCCAGTGAACCTTGGCAAATTATTCAACATGGCTCCCAGGGAAATGCTTGACCTGGGAGCTTCCCCAACTGCTTTGTCTGCCCTTTCCGCGCTACCATGTGACATCCTGCCGACTACGCCAAGTGTAATAGAGTGCTGGGTAGAGTATGTCACCACGGAACAGACAGACCAACTGTTGAGGGGGGTTTATTAACAGGAGCAATATTCTCCTCACAGGGAGAAAATGGTAGAATATAAACTGATAAAATAATGGTGCAAAATATATGGGAAGCAGTATAAGTTCCCAGACAGTCAAACAGTATAATAGTAGTAAACGGAAATTCTTGGGAAAACACTTATCAGTCTGATGAGGACTTGCTTGTAGGGTCGTCATCTCCAACGTAGGTGCAGAGAAACAGCGGCACTTGTCATCCCTGTGTTATCCATGGGTTGTGTAGTCTCTAAGAACCCGCAACCTGGGGTTTAAGGGGTTACTGTGGTGGGCAGAGGGGATGCTAGGCAAACGGGGTCCCCTGTACAATGAGTCTTTTGCTTCAACAGTGCAGCCTATCCCGGGAGAACGATGCTCAGTCTATTATTAGGTCTCTCAACAGGAATCAGGGGCTCTGCACTAATACCGTGGGTACTAGGGGCCACTGTCTCTGCACGGGCCACTGTCTGCACGGGTCACTGTCTCTGCACGGGTCACTGTCTCTGCACGGGCATCAGGGCATCCATTTTCACGTACTCACAAGATGAAGTCTTTCTGGACAATCTCCCTGTATCAGTCCTCCGACCGGGAGCTCTCTCTCTCTTCCCCGGAGCGCAGCTGCGTGCTGTTCTGGCCGCTGTATCCGCTGCTCTCCCCGCTGCGCCAGCTGCTCTCTCTGCTACACACGCTGCTCTCTCCAGTACATGCTGCTCTAGCCCTGGAACGCGCGCCGTTTTTCTCCCTCAGCCCGGCTTCCTTCCTGTCCCTGTCTCTAAGTCTGCCCCCAGGGAAACCTGCTGCACAGCTAAGTGGTTCCAGGCACGGAGCAGAGAAGGTAACCCCCTTACAGTGGCTTGGCTTTTTATCATCTCAACCCTGTCTCCCTGGGTTTAGGTTGGGGTGTACCCATTGTACTCTTATCCATTGTTCGGGAAAGCAAAATAATCCATCTACTTTCAAAGATGAATCCAACCAGTGGATTTTTCTTCTGTGTCTTCTATTTGGATGGTTGTTTTGGAAATGTTTCATCTAGAAACGGCAAATAGACTACATTCTGGCAACGATAGAGTTAGAAAGTTTTATGGAGAACTTTTGTAGGCTCCTAGAAATGTTCAATCATGGTTGCCCAATGACCTAAAGTCATCTTTTCTTTCCTCCTCAGTCTCCCCTGCTGGTGGCAGTGGCAGCCAACCAGCCCGAGATTGTCTACGACCTCCTGACACTTGGTGCAGATGTCAATGCTTCCGACAGGAAAGGGCAGACCGCTCTTCATGTCGCTGGGACATATGGACTGTCTGATGTCCTCAGGGTAAACCTGTTTCCTGAAATTGTCTCGTTATGGAATCCTTGAGTCGTCATCTCTTTGGTCGTGTAGTCTCCACTCGGTGCATCCTCAATATCCCTGCATATTTGTCAGTCAGGACTCTAGAAAAGACTGGTGACAACCATCAAAATTAAGCATTGGCTGCCATATTGGTTATCTCCAAACTTTCCTAAAATCAGATATCGGAAATATCAGAGGAGGCGACACAAGGGCTTATGTTAATTTATATACTATGTAGACTCTCGTCCCATCTTCCATGTAATGACCCTCAGTATCTTCCTTCTTAGATGTTCCTGCCTCTTCAGCAACAGAGGAACATTGACGTTGAGGCCAGAAATTATGATGGTGAGAACAACTTGTTCCTTCTTGGGTTTATATGGGGCTTATACAGAAACAAACTGGAGTACTGTATATAATAGTTACATAATGCAGGCGGAAAAAGATACACGAGGGATGGAAGAGGGTAAAGGGAATGGGAGATGGGTACATCCATAATGCGTGTCCCAGTTGGCCTTAAGACTTTTTTTCTTCCTGATCCCAAGTGCCGATCAACATTCAAAACAAGGATTTTTCCACATGTTCAGAACTATTTGTTATATTTTTCCGATAAAACATCTAAGCCTTTTTTGACACCATCAACTGTGACCAGTTCCTGAGCTGGACTGTCGTACAGTCACCACTTACTGTAAAGAAGCAGTTCCTGAAGTCATATAGTCACCACTTTTACAGTAAAGAACCAGTTCCAGAGGTCGGCACTTCATATAGTCACCGTTCTTACAGTTAATATCCTGAGGTCGAGTCATTATATTGTCACCACTTTTACAGTAAAGAACCAGTTCCAGAGGTTGGCACTTCATATAGTCACGTTCTTACAGTAAATATCCTGAGATCGAGTCATTATATTATCACCACTTTTACAGTAAAGAACCAGTTCCAGAGGTCAGCACTTCATATAGTCACCGTTCTTACAGTAAATATCCTGAGGTCGAGTCATTATATTGTCACCACTTTTACAGTAAAGAACCAGTTCCAGAGGTCGGCACTTCATAAAGTCACCGTTCTTACAGTAAATATCCTGAGGTCGAGTCATCATATTGTCACCACTTTTACAGTAAAGAACCAGTTCCAGAGGTCAAAACTTCATATAGTCACCATTCTTACAGTAAATATTCTCAGGTCGAGTCATTATATTGTCACCACTTTTACAGTAAAGAACCAGTTCCAGAGGTCAGCACTTCATATAGTCACCGTTCTTACAGTAAATATCCGGAGGTCGAGTCATTATATTGTCACAACTTTTATAGTAAAGAACCAGTTCCAGAGGTTGGCTTTTCGTATAGTCACTGCTCTTACAGTAATGAACCAGCTCCTGAAGTCGGCTCCATCATGTTGTCACCACTCTTAAAATAAAGAACCAGCTCCTGAAGTCAGCTATTCATGGAGTGAACACTCTTACCGGAAATATCTAGATCCTGATGTCACCAGCTTACATAGTACCTGCTTTTACAGTAATGAACCAGCTCCTTAAACTGGCTGATCATTTTTTCACCACTGTAACAGTAAAGAGCCAGCTCCTGAATTCGGTTGTTCATATAGTACCTGCTCTTACAGTAAAGAACCAGCTCCTGAGGTTGGGTTTTCATATAGTTAACACTCTTACATTAAAGAATCAGATCCTGTGGTTGACTGTTCATATATTCACCGCTCTTACAGTAAAGAACCAGCTCATGAAGATGGCTGTTTCACAGATTAAGTGCTTTTATGGTAAATAATCTTGGACCTTTTAGCACAATGTTCCTCTTCTTGAAGACACTTTCAGGCAGGATTCATTCCCCCCATAATTCTAACATTTTTATTTTCTTGGACTGTTAGGTTTTTATTGTAAGATGTGATTTTTCTTTTCTCCTCCAGGTCTCACCCCTCTCCACTGTGCCGTGATCTCACAGAACAATGCGTTCAAAAGCAGAAAGATCCAGAATACTCCGACTGCTCATCAGCGTGAGAGAGAGACCTCCGAGTGCATCGAACTATTGCTCCAGATGGGCGCCAGCTGCACCAGTCAGGTACTGAAAACTCACCACATACTCAACTTTTCAGAAAGCAGAAACATTTTGATGCTTTTTTTTAAGGATCCAACAGTTTTGGTAACTCATTGCCAACCAATATGTCAGCAGGGTGCTGGCGAGCCGACAGAGTTCTGTAAGGAGTTATCTCTGATCCCATCTCTGATAATGAATTGCTGTTATAATGCCAATATTCTTTTTGGACAATTTTGTAACATTTTTGGACAACTTTAGTAGTTGGTAATCTACAGGAATGATTGGAGAACTTCTTGTCCATTGAGGCGAAATCAATGAAAAATTACATAAAAATTGATATTAATATCTTAAAACAGGAAATCAAGAGTAATAAGACGGTGATCCACCTGGCAGTGCAAGACGGGAATGTCCCTCTGGTGAAGTTTTTCCTTGAGATGTCTCATGCCAATCTCCCTGCACTCATCAACATGAAGGTGAGCCAACAAACTCAATACTAGAGCCTCATCCCTTGATCTTGCCCCTCAAGAACATATGATCCGTTGAGGTTGACCGTCATGATGTGGTTTACCTTTGGCCACCAAGATGAAGGAGAGGCCATAGTCATTGCACCATGGCTACTTTATAGCTTTGGTCTCCAGAACAAGTGATACATCCTACTTCATTCTTGGCCCTCAAGAACATATGATCCATTGAGGTTGACCTTCATGATGTGGTTTACCTTTGGCCACCAAGATGAAGCAGAGGCCATAGTCATTGCACCATGGCTACTTTATAGCTTTGGTCTCCAGAACAAGTGATACATCCTACTTCATCCTTGGCCCTCAAGAACATATGATCCGTTGAGGTTGATGTTCATGATGTGATTTACCATTGGCCACCAAGATGATGGAGAGGCCATAGTCATTGCACCACGGCTATTTTATACCTTTGGTCTCCAGAACAAGTGATACATCCTACTTCATCCTAACCATACAATGTCTACTTGTCTGTAAGGTTCTGACCTCCTGTTTCTTACAGGCCCATGGAAACACGGCTTTGCACATGGCAGCCGCCTTACAACCTACTCGTTCTACTGAGTATCTAATCCAGCTTTTACTCTTCTATGGAGGAGACCCAAGCATTCGCAACCTAGAGAATGATCAGCCGGCCCACTTGGTGCCTCCTGGAGAAATTTCTGAGCAGGTACGTAACACTGAAATAAACCATTGCTGTTCTTTTGTAGATCCAATTTCCAAAAAAAGAATAGAATAAAACAATAACTAGAAAAGAAGATAGGAGGGAGAGGAGGGGGATGCAGCTGAAGTTACAAAATCATTTTTCTATTAAACAATATGAGGACAGAAGATGCTGAGCAAAAACAGAGAGAATCTGATTGCCTGATTTTTTTATGTATATTTTCATAAGTGTCTTGGAGGTCCCTTTTTCAGAACAATCAGACAATAAACCAGACCAGTGGGGAGATTTTGCTCGTAGGATTCTAACTTTTGGTATAAGGTGTATAATGGTATAATGTAATTGTCTTCCATCAATGAATGTGAATCTAATCTCCAATCATCTGTATGTTTTTCCTTAGATAAAAATGCTCCTAAAAAGAAGACGCATGATGTCATCTACCCGCAGCCAATCAGCAAATTCCTTATAGGAAACAACAGATCAGGCGACTATAATAGTCACAAGGTCGAGATTTTTCCACTGATGAAGAAACAACGTGAAACATAACCCCAAGAATAGAAGATCATCCCAAAGACAAACAATTACTAATCAATTTTTTAGGAGAATATTTCAAGCTGCATAAGGGAGAACAACACGTTATTGTCACTGTGTGAATAAGGTTATCACATATTATAGTTTCTGAGAAACTGAGTCCTACTGATAACCAGTGTGTAATAATTACCATATACAACAGGCGAGAAGAAGAGATAAGAAACAATTATTCTATAGTAAATCAGGAAATATAATGCATCGTAAAATTAGAGATTACTAATACTATAAAATTGCCCCTAATATACAGGAATACATCAATTATAATACTGCCACTAATATACAGGAATACATCAATT